>NC_134360.1:143307994-143932994 GCF_048569485.1 Anomaloglossus baeobatrachus
TCAAACATGAAAGGGAAATCCTTGAGGTCATGGTGGAAGGGGGAATAAGTGTGGTGTTGGAGGTGTACGTGGGGTAGGTGCTAAGTTTTATGAAAGCTCTTCTGAACAAACACCGGTCTGTCATAGCCAAAGACAACTGACAACTTCTGTTACTGGATGGGCTACTCCACTACCTTTCTTTGGCAGCCGCACAGCAGTACCATTTGTAGATGAGGGCCAGAAAAAGCATGTGCTATAGTGGATGGCAAGAGCTGAGTCAAGTGGCGTCTCCACCTCTTCATCCACCTCAACTTCACAGACAGTACAAATAGTTAAAAGTACGAAAAAGCTGCTGCGCATATCAGTCTACAAAGGGTGCACCACACAGGTTGCTGAAATTGCAAATAGCTACAGGTAGAAAAAGTGGTTAAGTTACCAGTAGAGTTGAGCACGGTTCGAGGTTCGCCAGTTCGCGGTTCGAGGGATTTTGGGGGCTGTTCTAGATCGAACTAGAACTCGAGCTTTTTGTTAAAAGCTCGACAGTTTGAGTTATGTTCGAGAATGGTTCTATAAGCAAAAGCAGGGCTTTTTACAGCTACAGTGTGCAGGGAGCCATCGCTGGCAGCCTGCGGTAAGCTGGTAACCAAGATAAACATCGGGTATCCAAGCAAAGCGCTTTGGTTAGTAACCCTATATTTACCCTGGTTACGCATGCAGGGAGCAGACACTTCCCCGCTGAGCTCGCTCCTACCCCTCCTGCACTCAGCATGTACACACACACACTCACTCACACACACACACACACACACACACACACACACACACTCACCTGTCCCCAGCCATGCAGTCCCCAGTGCCACATGGCCCCGCTAGGTTCCACCCACTTCGCACTCGGCCGTCCGCCCACATGGCCCCGCTAGGCTCCGCCCACCTCACACCCGCACACATAGCCCCGCTAGGCTCCGCCCACCTCGCACTCGCACACATTACCTCGCTAGGCTCTGCCCACCTCGCGCCCGCACACATTACCCCACTAGGCTCCGCCCAGCTCACACCGCACATATGGCCCCGCTTGGCTCCACCCACCTCGCACCCACACACATTACCTCGCTGAGCTCCGCCCACCTCACACCGCACACATTACCCCACTAGGCTCCGCCCACCTCGCACTGCACACATAGCCCCACTAGGCTCCGCCCACCTCGCACCCGCACACATAACCCTGCTAGGCTCCGCCCACCTCTCACCGCACACATTACCTCACTAGGCTCCGCCCACCTCGCACCCACACACATTACCTCGCTAGGTTCCGCTCACATCGCACCGCACATATGGCCCCGCTCGGCTTACCTGCGGTGATGAAGTCCTGCCCTCCCGACCTCAGCGCTAACACTGTCCTCTATTGCTGCCGCTTCACATCTGTCACTGCGGCCCGAGACTATCACTAGCGGTGATGTCACGGGCCGCTCGCGATACTTGGCTGTGAAGGTGATTGAAGTCAGTGTGCAGTATCAGCAGTGCAGGAGATCATCACCGCAGGTAATGTACCTCGCTCCTGACAGCAGCACTTGTCATGCCCTGCAGTGACCTGGGCTGACCTTCTGATGTTAGCTCAGGTCACTGCATTGCTCTCCCAGCCAATGGGGAACATTCTGTTCTTTTTTGACTGGGACAGTGACTATGGTATGGATCGTCATGGGAACCGCTTGGATTACAGCAGACCTGGATTTGTTTTTCTTTCTAATAAATTGGTGAAAAAGGCAATGTGTTGGGCAGTGTTTTTTCAAAGAAAAATGTGTTTGTCGTCTATTTTTTTTTTTTATTACTGACTGGGTTCGTGATGTCGGGTATCTGATAGACGCCTGACCTCCCCAACCCCAGGGCTTGATGCCAGGTGACATTACACATCTGGTATTAACCCCATATATTACCCGTTTGCCACCGCACCAGGGCACGGGATAAGCTGGGGCGAAGCACCAGGATTGGTGCATCTAATATATGCACCACTTCTGGGGCGGCTGCGGCCTGCTATTTTTAGGCTGGGGAGTGTCCAATAACAGTGGACCTCCCTAGTCTGAGAATATCAGATCCCAGCTGTCTGCTTTACCTTGGCTGGTGGTCCAATTTTGGGGGGACCCCTACGTGTTTTTTTGTTTAAATTATTTATTTAATTTAAAATAACAGCGTGGGGTGCCCTCAGTTTTGGATTACCAGCCAAGGTGAAGCTGCCAGCTGTGGTCTGCAGGCTGCAGCCGTCTGCTTTACCCTAGCTGGCTACAAAAATAAGGGGAATCCCATGTCATTTTTTTTTAAATTTATTTATTTATTTTGGTAAATACAAGGCTAAGCACCCCTTAGTGCCACATGAAAGGCACCAAAGGGTGCACAATTACAAAATGCAGGAGAGTGGGACATTATGTGTCTTTCTGCTATTATAATGACAGAAAAAACAGATATGAAGTGTACAAGCACAGGAAAATCACCAGAGCGCACTACGCTGTGAAAAGCAGTAGAAAATGGCACTGGAGTGAACATGTGACCACCTCATGTAGATTGAAGCTATGGATTCTTGGTAAATTTATGTATTTTCCCTCCTTCAGTTTTTTGGCAGTACGCCAAAAAAACGGAATGCACACGGATGACAAACAGATGACATACGGACCGTATACGTGTCACGCTCCCGATGTCTCGGCACCGCTCCTTACCCACTGATCCGGTCGCACCTGCACGGCACCACTCCTTACCCACTGATCCGGTCCACGTGTCCACCGGTCATGGCTGCCGCTCATGCTCTCCTGTGTCCTGTCCCCAGTCTCATGTGTCTGACTCATGCTTCTGTATAGTGTTGGGCTGCGCCCACTCACCTAGTCTTATGGGCCCAGCACTGCTGCAGCAGAATATGACATGAGGCTGTGCTGGGTATATAAGACTGGCCTTGCCATGTGGGCGGGGCCTTATCAACGTATCTTGTAAGCTTTGTCTTGAAAGCCAGGTGCTCAGGTCCCCCTTTTGCCGTGTCCTGTGATCAATACTATTGCCTGATATTCCTACCCGGCACCTGTGCCGGCATCCTGCACTGTCTCAAGGAACTCTGAAGCCCCAGTGACTGTTCTACCCGTCCCCTGTGGGACGCAGTCCCTGCCACGCTAGTGCTCCGGATACCGTGCACCCAGGCCTCCGGTGGGGTGCACGGCCCAGTGGATCCACCACCCGGACCTAACAATACGGAACGGAAACGGATGCCACACGGATGCACCCGTGAAAAAAACGGACCATTTTTTGCAAACTGCAAAAACGGATTGGTCGTGTGAATGTTGCCTTATTCTAATCTGCCGTTTATAAACAGCAGGCAGAAAAAATTGAATAGCACCCCCCAGCGTCAGAAAATCTCCGGGGTTTCAGGGTTGCTAAGACCCTGGAGATCATGATTCATGTCGGTTTATCTGGTCCCCGCTCACGTGATCACCGGTATACACCGTATACCGGTGATCACGTTACAGTAAATGACAGCGCCGGTAAAAAATTATTTATCTCCCATCTGGCATGAACAAACATGTCAGATGGGAGATAAATCTCCTCCCCGGCCCCCTCCGGTCCCCCGGTGTTGCCAAAGTGACCCCCCCCTGACCCCCTCCCGGAAAATCCAAGAAGGCCGCGCGCACAGCAGCGCGCCGGCCGCATTCACCCTACTCCTCTGATTTCTGTGGCATGTGCCATGACGCATGCGACAGAGAACTCCTCCCCAGGCCCTGCCAGGTCACCCCCTATAACCCCACCGGTGTACCCCGGTGTCCCACAGTACCTGTGCAGCGTTGGTCCCCCGTGGCCACCTCCTTCACAATAGACGCTGCCGCATGCACAGAGCGGCTGTCAGCTCAGCTTCCTGTGTTCAGACACAGTGAGTGGTGGTAACCATGCATCTGTAAGCTACTGCAATGCCCTGCTCATGAGGTAAGGAACATAGTTGATCAGGAGAGCTATACTACATTTCCAAATAGAGGGATTTGCTTTTATAGTTGCCCTGCTGAATGACTACCAAACATGAGAGTCCGTTATATGCCACAAGAAAACATGTCTAAATAGCGAGCTCTGTTGTTTAGTATTCATTCAGCAGGATAACTGGACTTAAATTCCATCTCCAAGATCCTATCCCCAATATATAGTAGGTGGAATAGCAATAATATCAGCAAATACCAATATTTGGAAATGTAGAATAGTTCTCCTGATTAGGCATGCCCTTACCTCATGAGCAGGGCATTGCAGCTTTGGTAGCAACAGTTACGACATGGACTCTGCTGCTGTGGACCCGGGGAGAGTGGGTGCAGATTCATTGCACCCACAATCCTCACATGGAGGGTCTGCACTTCTAGAAAATGGGGGATACGTTCCCTGAGCGTGTCCCCCCATATTCTAGATGGTCCAGAGTCATCGTGGGACCCCTTTATTTTTTTTCCTTACAATAAATTGGTGAAAGAGGGAAAGTTTTGGGGAGTGTTTTTTCAAATACATTTTTTTTCATCTATTATTTTTGTTAGTACTGACAGCTTGTGATGTCGGGTATCTGATAGATGCCATGACATCACAAACTGCTGGGCTTGATGTCAGGTGACTTTACAGCTAGTATCAACCCCATTTATTACCCCGTTTGTGACTGCACCAGGGCACAGGATGAGCTGGGGTGAAGCGCCAGGATTGGCGCATCTAGTGGATGCGCCAATTCTAGGGCGCCTGCGGCCTGCTATATTTAGGCTGTGAAGGGCCAATAACTATGGACCTTCCCACCCTGAGAATACCAGACCACAGCTGTCCGCTTTACCTTGGCTGGTGATCCAATTTGGGGGGGACCCTACTTTTTTTTTGTAATTATTATTACTTATAGAATAATTATAAAAAAGAGCCTGGGGTGACCTCCACATTGGATCCCCAACCACGGTAAAGCTGCCAGCTGTGGTTTTCAGCCTACAGACTTCTGCTGTACCCTAGCTGGCTATCAAAAATGGGGAGACCCCACGTCATTTTTTTTTAAACTATTTTTTTAAATGAAAAAAATTAATGGGCTTCCCTGTATTTTGATTGCCAGCTAAGGTAACGCCAAGCAGATGGGGGTGGCAACCCGTAGCTGTCTGCTTTATCTGCGCTGAGAATCAAAAATATCGCGGAGTGCTATGTCATTTTTTTAATGATTTATTTTTACAGCACTGTCATGTCAGGCAATCAAAATACAGGGAAGCCCTTTTTTTTTTAGTTATTTAAATAAATAATTAAAAAAAATATATATGGGCTGCCGCTGCATTTTTTGTATTGCTAGCGGAGGGTAATCCAAGCAGCTACTGGCTGCTAACCCCCACTGCTTGGTGTTACCTTCACTGGCAATGGAAAATCCAGGGAAGCATTTTTTTTGCCAAAAAACTAAAAAAAAAATGACGTGGGCTTCGCCCCATTTTTGTGTCCAGCCGGGTACGACTAGGCAGCTGGGGATTGGATCTGCAGCACAGGTTAGCCAGAGGTTTCTGGGCCCCTCTGCTGCGAATTGCAGTCCGCAGCCGCCCCAGAAAATGGCGCTCTCATAGAATCGCCATCTTCTGGCGCTGTATCCAACTCTTACAGCAGCCCTGAAGACGGGTGGCTTGCTGGGTAATAATGAGTTAATACTAGCTTTGTTTTACTAGCTAGTATTAAGCCAGAGATTCCTAATGTCAGGCACGTTTGACCCAGCCATTAAGAATCTCCAATAAAGGGTTAAAAAAACCACCACACAGAGAAAAAATTATTTAATAGAAATAAATACACAGACACACTTAGAGACTCCATTTTATTACCCCCTGTCACCCCTCCACGATCCATGGTCTTCTGTCTTCTTTCTCCTTCAACACATGCAGCTCTGTCTGCTCCATCAGACAGCAGTGCATGGGAGAAAGGACGCTGTGCTCCGTGCAGAAATCACTCTGTGAGAGTGACCACAGGCTCCCGGCTCTAAGCGGTGGCTTGGGTTGCCATAGCAACGGTGCTCCGATCACGTGATTCCGGTGCCGCTGAATGCTGGTAGCGAGACGTCCCCGTCACCGCTACCAAGAGCGTTGCTATGGCAATGGTGATCTCCGTTATTGATTGTCTGTGTCACCGGTCAGGAGCCGACTTCTGCGGACGCTGGTAACTACGGTAAACATCGGGTAACCAAGAAGCCCTTTCCTTGGTTACCCGATGGTTACCTTCGTTACAAGCGTCTGTCGCTGTCACGTTGTCAGTGCCGGCTCCCTGCTCCGTGCACACATAGCCAGACTACACATCGGGTAAAATTAACCCTATGTGTACTCTGGCTAGGAGTGCAGGGAGCCAGCGCTAAGTGGTGTGCGCTGGTAACCAAGGTAAATATCGGGTTGGTTACCCGATATTTACCTTAGTTTCCAAGCGCAGCATCGCTTCCACACGTCGCTGCTGGCTGGGGGCTGGTAACTGGTTTCTGGTAAGATCTGCCTGACAGCTCACCAGCAGCCCGTGTAGTGATGCTCCAGCGATCCCTGCCAGGTCAGGTTGCTGTTTGGATCGCTGGAGCGTAACAGAGAGATGCAATGACAGGTCCTAGCATGTCGGCGTCATAGTCATGTGACCAGTCTGTAGCCAACGAGGCTGTACTGACGGCCAGATCCTGGGAAGGTGGCGTACAGAAGGAAAATATCCACCCCACCAATGTCTAAAACCTCTTCCTCCACATGAGAGAAGTCTGCAGGAGCCTTTATCAGATGGTGTTTATCTACATTTTCTCTTACAATCACCCAAACTTCTATGTGATTCACATGAATATATAAAGATAAAACTGGAAATCTTTTCCATTGGAATACATGTACACTAATTCCTTCCAGCCAAAGGAAATCTAACCTGCTCCCTGACTTCATCCTCTGGAAAATCTTGTATCATAAATAGAGATGAGCGAACCGGTCCCGGTTCGGCTCAAGGCCGGTTCGCCGAACGGGGGTCTCGTTCGAGTTCGGCTCGTCGAACGTTCGACGAACCGAACTCGAACGTATAGGCTATAATGGGAGGCAATCACAAACACATAAAAATGCATTATAAATGTACACAAACAGTTAATAAACATTGCCATAACACTTACCGGTCCTCGCGATCCCTTCTGCACTCTGTCTCCTGCCGCTATTCCATCCGATGATCGCTGAATCCTCCCGGTGACCTGCACTGCCAGCAGAGATGCAGGACCTATCGTCACGTCAAAATAGCCATGTGACCAGTCACGTGGCTATTATCTCATTGGCTACAGACTGGTCACATGACTATGACACGTCATGTAGGACCTGCGAGTGCATCTCTCCGGTACACGGTGCACATATGTGTATCGCCGTGTACCGGCGACATGCTCTAGCACACGGTCGACTCCCCGTTCCGTTAGGGACCGGCTGACACAGCCGGTCATTAACGGAGATCACCGTTGCCATAGCAACGCAGTTAGCGGTGACGTCACCGCTAACCGCGGCTCCGAGAGCACCGTTGCTATGGTAACGCGTCTGTCAGCGTTACCGCTGTTACCGCTGACAGCCAGCACTGATCACTCACGGAGTGAAGGCTGCACGCTGCTTCCCGATTGTAGTGAGGATTGTAGTGAGGATGAGATGCCTCTACCCATGATGGGCTGGTGAACCTCATCCTCACTACAATCGTCACTACTACTACACTAGTGAGGATTGTAGTGAGGATGAGATGCCTCAGCCCATGATGGGCTGGGGAACCTCATCCTCACTACAATCGTCACTACTACTACACTAGAAAGAAAGAAGACAGAAGAGCAGGATCGTGGAGGGCTGACAGGGGGTAATAAAGATGGAGTCTCTAATGTGTCTGTGTATTTATTTCTATTAAAGTATTTTTTCTCTGTGTGGTGTTTTTTTTAACCCCTTATTGGAGATTCTTAATGGCCGGGTCAAACGTGCCTGACATTAAGAATCTCTGGCTTAATACTGGCTAGTAAAACAAAGCCAGTATTAACTCATGATTACCCAACAAGCCACTCGGCTCCAGGGCTGTTGGAAGAGTTGGATACAGCGCCAGATGATGGCGCCTCTATGAGAGCGCCATTTTCTGGGGCGGCTGCGGACTGAAATTCGCAGCAGAGGCGCCCAGAAACCTCGGGCTAACCTGTGCTGCGGATTCCAATCCCCAGCTGCCTAGTTGTACCCGGCTGGACACAAAAATGGGGCGAAGCCCACGTCATTTGTTTTTTAATTATTTCATGAAATAAGTGAAATAATTAAAAAAAACGGGCTTCCCTATATTTTTGGTTCCCAGCCGGGTACAAATAGGCAACTGGGGGTTGGAGGCAGCCCGTGGCTGCCTGCTGTACCTGGCTAGCATACAAAATTATGGCGAAGCCCACGCCATTTTTTTGGTGGGCAAAAAAATTCTGCATACAGTCCTGGATGGAGTATGCTGAGCCTTGTAGTTCTGCAGCTGCTGTCTGCTCTTCTCCATACAGATAGACAGCAGCTGCAGAACTACAAGGCTCAGCATACTCCATCCAGGACTGTATGCAGAAGTTTTTTGCCCCCTGAAAAAATTATGTGGGCTTCGCCATATTTTTGTATGCTAGCCAGGTACAGCAGGCAGGTACGGCTGCCCACAACCCCCAGTTGCCTATTTGTACCCGGCTGGGAACCAAAAATAAAGGGAAGCCCTTTTTTTATTATTTCATGAATTTCATGAAATAATTAGAAAACAAATGACGTAGGCTTCGCCCCATTTTTGTGTCCACCCAGGTACAACTAGGCAGCTGGGGATTGGAATCCGCAGCACAGGTTGGCCTGAGCTTTCTGGGCCCCACTGCTGCGAATTGCAGTCTGCAGCCGCCTCAGAAAATGGCATTTTCATAGAAGCGCCATATTCTGGCGCTGTATCCAACTCTTCCAGCACCTGCCTGCTATACCTGGCTAGCATACAAAAATATGGCGAAGCTCACGTCCTTTTTTTGTAGTTTTTTGGCAAAAAAAATAAAAAATGCTTCCCTGGATTTTCCATTGCCAGTGAAGGTAACACCAAGCAGTGGGGGTTAGCAGCCAGTAGCTGCTTGGATTACCCTTAGCTAGCAATACAAAAAATGCAGCAGGAGCCCATATATATTTTTTTTAATTATTTATTTAAATAACTAAAAATAAAATGGGCTTCCCTGTATTTTGATTGCTGGACATCACAGTGCTGTAAAAATAAATCTTTAAAAAAATGACGTAGCGCTCCGCGGTATTTTTGATTCTCAGCGCAGATAAAGCAGACAGCTATGGGTTGCCACCCGCATCTGCCTGCCGTTACCTTGGTTGGCAATCAAAATACAGGGCAGCCCATTAATTTTTTCTATTTAAAAAATAGTTAAAAAAAATGACGTTGGGTCCCCCCATTTTTGATAGCCAGCTAGGGTAAAGCAGACGTCTGTAGCCTGAAAACCACAGCTGGCAGCTTTACCGTGGTTGGGGATCCAATGTGGAGGTCCCCCCAGGCTCTTTTTTTATAATTATTTTATAAATATTAATAATTACACAAAAAAAGTAGGGTCCCCTCCAAATTGGATCACCAGACAAGGTAAAGCGGACAGCTGTGGTCTGGTATTCTCAGGGTGGGAAGGTCCATAGTTATTGGGCCTTCACAGCCTAAAAATAGCAGGCCGCAGGCACCCCAGATGTGGCGCATCCACTAGATGCGCCAATCCTGGCGCTTCACCCCAGCTCATCCCGTGCCCTGGTGCAGTGGCAAACGGGGTAATAAATCGGGTTGATACTAGCTGTAAAGTCACCTGAGATCAAGCCCAGCAGTTTGTGATGTCATGGCGTCTATTAGATACTCAACATCATAAACTGTCAGTACTAACAAAAAAAAAAAAATCGACAAAAGAAATTTATTTGAAAAAACAGTCCCCAAAACATTTCCTCTTTCACCAATTTATTGTAAGAAAAAAAATAAAGGGGTCCCACGACGACTCTGGACCGTCTAGAATATGGGGGGGAGATACTCAGGGAACGTATTCCCCATTTTCTAGGAGTGTGGACCCTTCATGTGAGGAGTGTGGGTGCAATGAATCTGCACTCACTCTTCTCGGGTCCACAGCAGCAGAGTCCATGTCGTAATGGTTGCTACCAAAGCTGCAATGCCCTGCTCATGAGGTAAGGGCATGCCTAATCAGGAGAACTACTGTAGAGGAAGCTCTGCTCACTGGTATATAGGTGCTCAGAGGTAATAATAGATAAAATTAGTTAGTAACCTCGGCACTCTAAATCTCCCAGACTAAGTCAGTAAGTCACAACGGATAGTAATGCAAAATCACTCTTTATTGGTCCGTATTAAGAAAAAAAATTTTTTCATAAGCATATATGTTTTTGTCCAAAACAAGTTACAAATGACGTTTCGGCCTGAGCCTTCGTCAGATTGGACTTATCTGCATGTAATCATGAAAAATGACAATAATCAGTATCACATAAGAGTGAGAGAACAATAACATAAACTCGAACAATGTAGAGGTACAATTGGGATGCAGCAAAAAAATTGCAACACAGCAAGAAATGAAACACATGATACAAATGTCATAATACAGTACAAGGACAATATAGTAATGACAAATATGGGGTCAGAGTAGGCTTAGACAGCTCTGGTACGAAAGAGATGTCAATCATAAAGTAACATGTGCTGTAGGTGTAGAGCTACAGTGTGCATGGCAGAGCTAGTGGGTAGACCGACCATAGAAAAAGAATGGAAAAAAAGTGGAGAAAAAAAATGGAGAAAAAGTGGAGAAAAAGTGGAGAAAAAGTGGAGAAAAAGTGGAGAAAAAGTGGAGAAAAAGTGGAGAAAAAGTGGAGAAAAAAAATGGAGAAAAAGTGGAGAAAAAGTGGAGTAAAAGTGGAGAAAAAAAATGGAGAAAAAGTGGAGAAAAAGTGGAGAAAAAGTGGAGAAAAAGTGGAGAAAAAGTGGAGAAAAAAATGTAGAAAAAGTAGAGAAAAAGTGGAGAAAAAATGGAAAAAAGTGGAGAAAAAGTGGAGAAAAAGTGGAGAAAAAGTGGAGAAAAAAATGGAAAAAAAGTGGAGAAAAAGTGGAGAAAAAAAATGGAGAAAAAGTGGAGAAAAAGTGGAGAAAAAGTGGAGAAAAAGTGGAGAAAAAAATGGAAAAAAAGTGGAGAAAAAGTGGAGAAAAAAAATGGAGAAAAAGTGGAGAAAAAGTGGAGAAAAAGTGGAGAAAAAGTGGAGAAAAAGTGGAGAAAAAAAATGGAGAAAAAGTGGAGAAAAAGTGGAGAAAAAAATAAAAAAAAAGTGGAGAAAAAGTGGAGAAAAAGTGGAGAAAAAGTGGAGAATAAGTGGAGAAAAAGTGGAGAAAAAGTGGAGAAAAAGTGGAGAAAAAAATTGAGAAAAAGTGGAGAAAAAGTGGAGAAAAAGTGGAGAAAAAAAATGGAGAATAAGTGGAGAAAAAGTGGAGAAAAAAATGTAGAAAAAGTAGAGAAAAAGTGGAGAAAAAAATGGAAAAAAAGTGGAGAAAAAGTGGAGAAAAAGTGGAGAAAAAAATGGAAAAAAAGTGGAGAAAAAAATGGAAAAAAAGTGGAGAAAAAGTGGAGAAAAAGTGGAGAAAAAGTAAAGAAAAAAGTGGAGAAAAAGTGGAGAACAAGTGGAGAAAAAATGGAAAAGAAGTGGAGAAAAAGTGGAGAAAAAAATGGAAAAAAGTGGAGAAAAAGTGGAGAAAGAAATGGAGAAAAAGTGGAGAAAAAAAATGGAGAAAAAGTGGAGAAAAAGTGGAGAAAAAGTGGAGAAAAAAAAATGGACAAAAAAGTGGAGCACCCTTTGGTGCCTTTCATGTGGCACTAAGGGGTGCTTAGCTTTGTATTTAGCCAAAAAAATGAAAAAAAAAATGATGTAGGGTTCCCCCTAGTTTTGTAGCCAGCTAGGGTAAAGCAGACGGCTGCAGCCTGCAGACCACAGCTGGCAACCTCACCTTGGCTGGTAATCCAAAATTGAGGGCACCCCACGCTGTTATTTTAAATTAAATAAATAATTTAAAAAAAAAACACGTAGGGGTCCCCCAAAATTGGATCACCAGCCAAGGTAAAGCAGACAGCTGGGGCCTGATATTCTCAGACTAGGGAGGTCCATGGTTATTGGACTCTCCCCAGCCTAAAAATAGCAGGCCGCAGCCGCCCCAGAAGTGGCGCATTTATTAGATGCGCCAATCCTGGTGCTTCGCCTCAGCTCATCCCGCGCCCTGGTGCGGTGGCAAACGGGGTAATATATGGGGTTAAAACCAGATGTGTAATGTCACCTGGCATCAAGCCCTGGGGTTGGTGAGGTCAGGCGTCTATCAGATACCAGACATCACCAACCCAGTCAGTAATAAAAAAAAATAGACGACAAACACATTTTTATTTGAAAAAACACTCCCCAAAACATTCCCTCTTTAACCAATTTATTAGATTGAAAAACAAATCCAGGTCTGGTGTAATCCAAGGGGTTGCCATGACGATCCACACTGTCCCAGTCAATGAAGAGCAGGATGTTCCCCATTGGCTGGGAGAGCAGTGCAGTGACCTGAGCTAACATCAATGGGTCAGCCCAGGTCACTGCAGGGGGGTGACAAGTGCTGCTGTCAGCGAGGTACATTACCTGCGCTGATCTCCTGCACTGCTGACAGCCCCTGTCACTGAGCTCAATGACCGGCTTCACACCAAGTATCGCGAGAGGTCCGTGACGTCACCGCTAGTCAGTCTCGGGTCGGAAGCGAGAGGTGATGTGACAAGCGGCGGCCATGGAGGACAGTGACAGCGCTGAGGTCGGGATGGTGGGACTTCATCACCGCAGGTAAGCCGAGCGGGGGGGGGGGGTTGTGTGTGTGTGTGTGTGTGTGTGTGTGTATGTATGTGTACATGCCGCGGGCAGGAGGGGGCGGAGCGAGCTGAGCGGGGAAGCGTGGGCTTCCTGCACGTAACTAAGATAAACATCGGGTTACTAACCAAAGCGCTTTGCTTGGATACCCGATGTTTATCTTGGTTACCAGCTTCTGGCAGGCTGCCAGCGATGGCTCCTGCTCACTGTAGCTGTAAAAAGCCCTGATTTTTGCTGCTAGAACCGTTCTCGAACGTTTCTAGAACTATCGAGCTTTTGCAAAAAGCTCGAGTTCTAGTTCGATCTCGAACTGCCCCAAAAATCACTCGAGCTTAGAACTGGAGAACCTCGAACCGCGAACCGCGCTCAACTCTAATCATAAACTATTCTTGGTGGTACTCCTTCTATCCTGCTCCATTATTTTCTTCTCTTCTGAAACAGCCCTCTTGTGGAGCGACTATACATGATTAAGGCCGTTGGGCAGAAACGTCCACCATCTTTTGTCGCCATCAAATAAATAATCACTTTTTTGCAAAGAAAAAAACCTTTTTGTCTTCATTTTATCAACAAGAGAGTGCAGTGTCTATTATATAATACGTTCTGGGACTATTGACCCCACACTAGCAGCTCTAATGAAACCATACTTTAGCTGAGTGCACACCAATACCCTATAACTTTGATTCTCTCTGTACAGCAGCCAGCCCTCAGTCCCACATTTGTGGTCACATTAAAGTTCCTTTCCTCCTACACATGCAAAGCTAAGAGTTTGAACTTAACTGTATCAAAACTGTTGGTCATGGAAATGCTGGCTTTCTGCCTGGTGGAAACAGATGATTTCTGAAACCTGATGCCTGTGGCAGTTCCCCAGTACCAGTTGCTCAACAGCCATTACTTCTCTAATTAAGCTGTTCCTGTGCTACATTAGCATGTAAAACAATACGGGTAAAAAGGGAAATGTGGGTTTAATGCTGCGCTAGAAACCACAAGAATCCAAGGGTATATAATGAATTCCTTTTTCTTTATTTCTACAGATCAACGCGTTACAAAGACATATCTGTCTTCTTCATCAGGACAAAATCAAAAGGATGTCCTGATGAAGAAGACCGATATGTCTTTAAAACGCGTTGACCTGTAGAAATAAAGAAAAAGGAATTCATTATATACCCTTTAATACCTGTGGTTTCTAGCGCAGCATTAAACCCGCATTTCCCTTTTTACCCTTTTTATTGTTTTACTGCTTCGTTCGGGGCTGCTGTTGACCACCATTTAAATATATGTGCATTAAAGGAGTTGTGCCTGACAACTTTATCAGGTGAGTGTGCCTTCGGCACCTTGTTTTGAAATCCCATACCGGGTTAAACCCTATGTGCGCTTTTTTCTTCTACAAATAAATAATTCTACACTAGAATGTCACAGATCTTCACGTTCTCCATTGGTTCTGCATCCTTAACCACCTTTACTGCCTCTACCTGCACCCTCAACCTCTCCCTTAATGTAACATGAATTCCAACAGTGGAGAGAAAATTTCCCCACCTACATACAGCACTGCAAGTGCTGAACACAATCATTCACTGGTGAAATTAAAATCCATGGAAGAATGCAGTACACAGCTGTAGTGTTTTGGAGAGATATTCAGGCCAAGTTTGATAAATGAAGAAAAAACAAAAAGCCAGCACTAAATGTGCACTTCAGCACTAAACATTCCAAACTGTACTTATTATAAAAATGTTTGAGATTTTTGGCAAAAAATTGCAATTTCTTGAGCTGCCTCGCCACGTCACGGCAAATCTCATTTGAGGCAGTCCTACACTAAAATATTTTTATAAAATGTGCCATACGGTATCACATATGAATAGTAGAACTGCTCTTAGCAGCACTCACCTGGTCTATTTCAATCCCGTACCCATGACTGAGTCATGGCTGTGGGCGGGACAGGTCCAAGCAAATGCTGCATGAGGTAAATAGCCTGTGGACAAGGCCTGATGACTTAATGTGAACAGTCACCAACCGCCAAAATCTAGACAGATGGAATACATCCCAAATTGGGGTGCATAGCAAGGTGGAGGTCAACCACCGACCAATTCAATGAAGAAAAAGCAAAAAGCCAGCACTAAATGTGCACTTCAGCACTAAACATTCCAAACTGTACTTATTATAAAAAATTTTGAGATTTTTGGCAAAAAATTGCAATTTCTTGAGCTGCCTCGCCACGACACGGCAAATCTCATTTGAGGCAGTCCAACACTAAAATATTTTTATAAAATGTGCCATACGGCCTCACATATGAATAGTAGAACTGCTCTTAGCAGCACGCACCTGGTCTATTTCAATCCTGTACCCATGACTGACTCATGGCTGTGGGCGGGACAGGTCCAAGCAAATGCTGCATGAGGTAAATAGCCTGTGGACAAGGCCTGATGACTTAATGTGAACAGTCACCAACCGCCAAAATCTAGACAGATGGAATACATCCCAAATTGGGGTGCATAGCAAGGTGGAGGTCAACCACCGACCAATTCAATGAAGAAAAAACAAAAAGCCAGCACTAAATGTGCACTTCAGCACTAAACATTCCAAACTGTACAGTTTGGAATTGTTAGTGTTAGATGTATTCCATCTGTCTAGATTTTGGCGGTTGGTGACTGTTCACATTAAGTCATCAGGCCTTGTCCACAGGCTATTTACTTCATGCAGCATTTGCTTGGACCTGTCCCGCCCACAGCCATGGCTCAGTCATGGGTACGGGATTGAAATAGACCAGGTGAGTGCTGCTAAGAGCAGTTCTACTATTCATATGTGAGGCCGTATGGCACATTTTATAAAAATATTTTAGTGTAGGACTGCCTCAAATGAGATTTGCCGTGACGTGGCGAGGCAGCTCAAGAAATTGCAATTTTTTGCCAAAAATCTCAAAATTTTTATAATAAGTACAGTTTGGAATTGTTAGTGCTGAAGTGCACATTTAGTGCTGGCTTTTTGTTTTTTCTTCATTGAATTGGTCGGTGGTTGTCCTCCACCTTGCTATGCACCCCAATTTGGGATGTATTCCATCTGTCTAAGTTTTGGCGGTTGGTGACTGTTCACATTAAGTCATCAGGCCTTGTCCACAGGCTATTTACTTCATGCAGCATTTGCTTGGACCTGTCCCGCCCACAGCCATGACTCAGTCATGGGTACGGGATTAAAATAGACCAGGTGAGTGCTGCTAAGAGCAGTTCTACTATTCATATGTGAGGCCGTATGGCACATTTTCTAAAAATATTTTAGTGTAGGACTGCCTCAAATGAGATTTGCCATGACGTGGCGAGGCAGCTCAAGAAATTGCAATTTTTTGCCAAAAATCTCAAAATTTTTATAAGTACAGTTTGAAATTGTTAGTGCTGAAGTGCACATTAAGTGCTGGCTTTTTGTTTTTTCTTCATTGAATTGGTCGGTGGTTGACCTCCACCTTGCTATGCACCCCAATTTGGGATGTATTCCATCTGTCTAGATTTTGGCGGTTGGTGACTGTTCACATTAAGTCATCAGGCTTTGTTCACAGGCTATTTACTTTATGCAGCATTTGCTTGGACCTGTCCCGCCCACAGCCATGACTCAGTCATGGGTACGGGATTGAAATAGACCAGGTGAGTGCTGCTAAGAGCAGTTCTACTATTCATATGTGAGGCCGTATGGCACATTTTATAAAATATTTTAGTGTAGGACTGCCTCAAATGAGATTTGCCGTGACGTGGCGAGGCAGCTCAAGAAATTGCAATTTTTTGCCAAAAATCTCAAAATTTTTATAATAAGTACAGTTTGGAATTGTTAGTGCTGAAGTGCACATTTAGTGCTGGCTTTTTGTTTTTTCTTCATTGAATTGGTCGGTGGTTGACCTCCACCTTGCTATGCACCCCAATTTGGGATGTATTCCATCTGTCTAGATTTTGGTGGTTGGTGACTGTTAACATTAAGTCATCAGGCCTTGTCCACAGGCTATTTACTTCATGCAGCATTTGCTTGGACCTGTCCCGCCCACAGCCATGACTCAGTCATGGGTACGGGATTAAAATAGACCAGGTGAGTGCTGCTAAGAGCAGTTCTACTATTCATATGTGAGGCCGTATGGCACATTTTATAAAAATATTTTAGTGTAGGACTGCCTCAAATGAGATTTGCCATGACGTGGCGAGGCAGCTCAAGAAATTGCAATTTTTTGCCAAAAATCTCAAAATTTTTATAATAAGTACAGTTTGGAATTGTTAGTGCTGAACTGCACATTTAGTGCTGGCTTTTTGTTTTTTCTTCATTGAATTGGTCGGTGGTTGACCTCCACCTTGCTATGCAACCCAATTTGGGATGTATTCTATCTGTCTAGATTTTGGCGGTTGGTGACTGTTCACATTAAGTCATCAGGCCTTGTCCACAGGCTATTTACTTCATGCAGCATTTGCTTGGACCTTTCCCGCCCACAGCCATGACTCATTCATGGGTACGGGATTGAAATAGACCAGGTGAGTGCTGCTAAGAGCAGATCTACTATTCATATGTGAGGCCGTATGGCACATTTTATAAAAATATTTTAGTGTAGGACTGCCTCAAATGAGATTTGCCATGACGTGGCGAGGCAGCTCAAGAAATTGCAATTTTTTGCCAAAAATCTCAAAATTTTTATAAGTACAGTTTGAAATTGTTAGTGCTGAAGTGCACATTAAGTGCTGGCTTTTTGTTTTTTCTTCATTGAATTGGTCGGTGGTTGACCTCCACCTTGCTATGCACCCCAATTTGGGATGTATTCCATCTGTCTAGATTTTGGCGGTTGGTGACTGTTCACATTAAGTCATCAGGCTTTGTTCACAGGCTATTTACTTCATGCAGCATTTGCTTGGACCTGTCCCGCCCACAGCCATGACTCAGTCATGGGTACGGGATTGAAATAGACCAGGTGAGTGCTGCTAAGAGCAGTTCTACTATTCATATGTGAGGCCGTATGGCACATTTTATAAAATATTTTAGTGTAGGACTGCCTCAAATGAGATTTGCCGTGACGTGGCGAGGCAGCTCAAGAAATTGCAATTTTTTGCCAAAAATCTCAAAATTTTTATAATAAGTACAGTTTGGAATTGTTAGTGCTGAAGTGCACATTTAGTGCTGGCTTTTTGTTTTTTCTTCATTGAATTGGTCGGTGGTTGACCTCCACCTTGCTATGCACCCCAATTTGGGATGTATTCCATCTGTCTAGATTTTGGTGGTTGGTGACTGTTCACATTAAGTCATCAGGCCTTGTCCACAGGCTATTTACTTCATGCAGCATTTGCTTGGACCTGTCCCGCCCACAGCCATAACTCAGTCATGGGTACGGGATTAAAATAGACCAGGTGAGTGCTGCTAAGAGCAGTTCTACTATTCATATGTGAGGCCGTATGGCACATTTTATAAAAATATTTTAGTGTAGGACTGCCTCAAATGAGATTTGCCATGACGTGGCGAGGCAGCTCAAGAAATTGCAATTTTTTGCCAAAAATCTCAAAATTTTTATAATAAGTACAGTTTGGAATTGTTAGTGCTGAACTGCACATTTAGTGCTGGCTTTTTGTTTTTTCTTCATTGAATTGGTCGGTGGTTGACCTCCACCTTGCTATGCAACCCAATTTGGGATGTATTCTATCTGTCTAGATTTTGGCGGTTGGTGACTGTTCACATTAAGTCATCAGGCCTTGTCCACAGGCTATTTACTTCATGCAGCATTTGCTTGGACCTTTCCCGCCCACAGCCATGACTCATTCATGGGTACGGGATTGAAATAGACCAGGTGAGTGCTGCTAAGAGCAGTTCTACTATTCATATGTGAGGCCGTATGGCACATTTTATAAAAATATTTTAGTGTAGGACTGCCTCAAATGAGATTTGCCATGACGTGGCGAGGCAGCTCAAGAAATTGCAATTTTTTGCCAAAAATCTCAAAATTTTTATAATAAGTACAGTTTGGAATTGTTAGTGCTGAACTGCACATTTAGTGCTGGCTTTTTGTTTTTTCTTCATTGAATTGGTCGGTGGTTGACCTCCACCTTGCTATGCAACCCAATTTGGGATGTATTCTATCTGTCTAGATTTTGGCGGTTGGTGACTGTTCACATTAAGTCATCAGGCCTTGTCCACAGGCTATTTACTTCATGCAGCATTTGCTTGGACCTTTCCCGCCCACAGCCATGACTCATTCATGGGTACGGGATTGAAATAGACCAGGTGAGTGCTGCTAAGAGCAGATCTACTATTCATATGTGAGGCCGTATGGCACATTTTATAAAAATATTTTAGTGTAGGACTGCCTCAAATGAGATTTGCCGTGACGTGGCGAGGCAGCTCAAGAAATTGCAATTTTTTGCCAAAAACTCAAAATTTTTATAATAAGTACAGTTTGGAATTGTTAGTGCTGAAGTGCACATTTAGTGCTGGCTTTTTGTTTTTTCTTCATTGAATTGGTCGGTGGTTGACCTCCACCTTGCTATGCACCCCAATTTGGGATGTATTCCATCTGTCTAGATTTTGGCGGTTGGTGACTGTTCACATTAAGTCATCAGGCCTTGTCCACAGGCTATTTACTTCATGCAGCATTTGCTTGGACCTGTCCCGCCCACAGCCATGACTCAGTCATGGGTATGGGATTGAAATAGACCAGGTGAGTGCTGCTAAGAGCAGTTCTACTATTCATATGTGAGGCCGTATGGCACATTTTATAAAAATATTTTAGTGTAGGACTGCCTCAAATGAGATTTGCCGTGACGTGGCGAGGCAGCTCAAGAAATTGCAATTTTTTGCCAAAAATCTCAAAATTTTTATAATAAGTACAGTTTGGAATTGTTAGTGCTGAAGTGCACATTTAGTGCTGGCTTTTTGTTTTTTCTTCATTGAATTGGTCGGTGGTTTACCTCCACCTTGCTATGCACCCCAATTTGGGATGTATTCCATCTGTCTAGATTTTGGCGGTTGGTGACTGTTCACATTAAGTCATCAGGCCTTGTCCACAGGCTATTTACTTCATGCAGCATTTGCTTGGACCTGTCCCGCCCACAGCCATGACTCAGTCATGGGTATGGGATTGAAATAGACCAGGTGAGTGCTGCTAAGAGCAGATCTACTATTCATATGTGAGGCCGTATGGCACATTTTATAAAAATATTTTAGTGTAGGACTGCCTCAAATGAGATTTGCTGTGACGTGGCGAGGCAGCTCAAGAAATTGCAATTTTTTGCCAAAAATCTCAAAATTTTTATAAGTACAGTTTGAAATTGTTAGTGCTGAAGTGCACATTTAGTGCTGGCTTTTTGTTTTTTCTTCATTGAATTGGTCGGTGGTTGACCTTCACCTTGCTATGCACCCCAATTTGGGATGTATTCCATCTGTCTAGATTTTGGCGGCTGGTGACTGTTCACATTAAGTCATCAGGCCTTGTCCACAGGCTATTTACTTCATGCAGCATTTGCTTGGACCTGTCCCGCCCACAGCCATGACTCAGTCATGGGTATGGGATTGAAATAGACCAGGTGAGTGCTGCTAAGAGCAGTTCTACTATTCATATGTGAGGCCGTATGGCACATTTTATAAAAATATTTTAGTGTAGGACTGCCTCAAATGAGATTTGCCGTGACGTGGCGAGGCAGCTCAAGAAATTGCAATTTTTTGCCAAAAATCTCAAAATTTTTATAATAAGTACAGTTTGGAATTGTTAGTGCTGAAGTGCACATTTAGTGCTGGCTTTTTGTTTTTTCTTCATTGAATTGGTCGGTGGTTGACCTCCACCTTGCTATGCACCCCAATTTGGGATGTATTCCATCTGTCTAGATTTTGGTGGTTGGTGACTGTTCACATTAAGTCATCAGGCCTTGTCCACAGGCTATTTACTTCATGCAGCATTTGCTTGGACCTGTCCCGCCCACAGCCATGACTCAGTCATGGGTACGGGATTAAAATAGACCAGGTGAGTGCTGCTAAGAGCAGTTCTACTATTCATATGTGAGGCCGTATGGCACATTTTATAAAAATATTTTAGTGTAGGACTGCCTCAAATGAGATTTGCCATGACGTGGCGAGGCAGCTCAAGAAATTGCAATTTTTTGCCAAAAATCTCAAAATTTTTATAATAAGTACAGTTTGGAATTGTTAGTGCTGAACTGCACATTTAGTGCTGGCTTTTTGTTTTTTCTTCATTGAATTGGTCGGTGGTTGACCTCCACCTTGCTATGCAACCCAATTTGGGATGTATTCTATCTGTCTAGATTTTGGCGGTTGGTGACTGTTCACATTAAGTCATCAGGCCTTGTCCACAGGCTATTTACTTCATGCAGCATTTGCTTGGACCTTTCCCGCCCACAGCCATGACTCATTCATGGGTACGGGATTGAAATAGACCAGGTGAGTGCTGCTAAGAGCAGATCTACTATTCATATGTGAGGCCGTATGGCACATTTTATAAAAATATTTTAGTGTAGGACTGCCTCAAATGAGATTTGCCATGACGTGGCGAGGCAGCTCAAGAAATTGCAATTTTTTGCCAAAAATCTCAAAATTTTTATAAGTACAGTTTGAAATTGTTAGTGCTGAAGTGCACATTAAGTGCTGGCTTTTTGTTTTTTCTTCATTGAATTGGTCGGTGGTTGACCTCCACCTTGCTATGCACCCCAATTTGGGATGTATTCCATCTGTCTAGATTTTGGCGGTTGGTGACTGTTCACATTAAGTCATCAGGCCTTGTCCACAGGCTATTTACTTCATGCAGCATTTGCTTGGACCTGTCCCGCCCACAGCCATGACTCAGTCATGGGTACGGGATTAAAATAGACCAGGTGAGTGCTGCTAAGAGCAGTTCTACTATTCATATGTGAGGCCGTATGGCACATTTTATAAAAATATTTTAGTGTAGGACTGCCTCAAATGAGATTTGCCATGACATGGCGAGGCAGCTCAAGAAATTGCAATTTTTTGCCAAAAATCTCAAAATTTTTATAATAAGTACAGTTTGGAATTGTTAGTGCTGAACTGCACATTTAGTGCTGGCTTTTTGTTTTTTCTTCATTGAATTGGTCGGTGGTTGACCTCCACCTTGCTATGCAACCCAATTTGGGATGTATTCTATCTGTCTAGATTTTGGCGGTTGGTGACTGTTCACATTAAGTCATCAGGCTTTGTTCACAGGCTATTTACTTCATGCAGCATTTGCTTGGACCTGTCCCGCCCACAGCCATGACTCAGTCATGGGTACGGGATTGAAATAGACCAGGTGAGTGCTGCTAAGAGCAGTTCTACTATTCATATGTGAGGCCGTATGGCACATTTTATAAAATATTTTAGTGTAGGACTGCCTCAAATGAGATTTGCCGTGACGTGGCGAGGCAGCTCAAGAAATTGCAATTTTTTGCCAAAAATCTCAAAATTTTTATAATAAGTACAGTTTGGAATTGTTAGTGCTGAAGTGCACATTTAGTGCTGGCTTTTTGTTTTTTCTTCATTGAATTGGTCGGTGGTTGACCTCCACCTTGCTATGCACCCCAATTTGGGATGTATTCCATCTGTCTAGATTTTGGTGGTTGGTGACTGTTCACATTAAGTCATCAGGCCTTGTCCACAGGCTATTTACTTCATGCAGCATTTGCTTGGACCTGTCCCGCCCACAGCCATAACTCAGTCATGGGTACGGGATTAAAATAGACCAGGTGAGTGCTGCTAAGAGCAGTTCTACTATTCATATGTGAGGCCGTATGGCACATTTTATAAAAATATTTTAGTGTAGGACTGCCTCAAATGAGATTTGCCATGACGTGGCGAGGCAGCTCAAGAAATTGCAATTTTTTGCCAAAAATCTCAAAATTTTTATAATAAGTACAGTTTGGAATTGTTAGTGCTGAACTGCACATTTAGTGCTGGCTTTTTGTTTTTTCTTCATTGAATTGGTCGGTGGTTGACCTCCACCTTGCTATGCAACCCAATTTGGGATGTATTCTATCTGTCTAGATTTTGGCGGTTGGTGACTGTTCACATTAAGTCATCAGGCCTTGTCCACAGGCTATTTACTTCATGCAGCATTTGCTTGGACCTTTCCCGCCCACAGCCATGACTCATTCATGGGTACGGGATTGAAATAGACCAGGTGAGTGCTGCTAAGAGCAGTTCTACTATTCATATGTGAGGCCGTATGGCACATTTTATAAAATATTTTAGTGTAGGACTGCCTCAAATGAGATTTGCCGTGACGTGGCGAGGCAGCTCAAGAAATTGCAATTTTTTGCCAAAAATCTCAAAATTTTTATAAGTACAGTTTGGAATTGTTAGTGCTGAAGTGCACATTTAGTGCTGGCTTTTTGTTTTTTCTTCATTGAATTGGTCGGTGGTTGACCTCCACCTTGCTATGCACCCCAATTTGGGATGTATTCCATCTGTCTAGATTTTGGTGGTTGGTGACTGTTCACATTAAGTCATCAGGCCTTGTCCACAGGCTATTTACTTCATGCAGCATTTGCTTGGACCTGTCCCGCCCACAGCCATGACTCAGTCATGGGTACGGGATTAAAATAGACCAGGTGAGTGCTGCTAAGAGCAGTTCTACTATTCATATGTGAGGCCGTATGGCACATTTTATAAAAATATTTTAGTGTAGGACTGCCTCAAATGAGATTTGCCATGACGTGGCGAGGCAGCTCAAGAAATTGCAATTTTTTGCCAAAAATCTCAAAATTTTTATAATAAGTACAGTTTGGAATTGTTAGTGCTGAACTGCACATTTAGTGCTGGCTTTTTGTTTTTTCTTCATTGAATTGGTCGGTGGTTGACCTCCACCTTGCTATGCAACCCAATTTGGGATGTATTCTATCTGTCTAGATTTTGGCGGTTGGTGACTGTTCACATTAAGTCATCAGGCCTTGTCCACAGGCTATTTACTTCATGCAGCATTTGCTTGGACCTTTCCCGCCCACAGCCATGACTCATTCATGGGTACGGGATTGAAATAGACCAGGTGAGTGCTGCTAAGAGCAGATCTACTATTCATATGTGAGGCCGTATGGCACATTTTATAAAAATATTTTAGTGTAGGACTGCCTCAAATGAGATTTGCCGTGACGTGGCGAGGCAGCTCAAGAAATTGCAATTTTTTGCCAAAAACTCAAAATTTTTATAATAAGTACAGTTTGGAATTGTTAGTGCTGAAGTGCACATTTAGTGCTGGCTTTTTGTTTTTTCTTCATTGAATTGGTCGGTGGTTGACCTCCACCTTGCTATGCACCCCAATTTGGGATGTATTCCATCTGTCTAGATTTTGGCGGTTGGTGACTGTTCACATTAAGTCATCAGGCCTTGTCCACAGGCTATTTACTTCATGCAGCATTTGCTTGGACCTGTCCCGCCCACAGCCATGACTCAGTCATGGGTATGGGATTGAAATAGACCAGGTGAGTGCTGCTAAGAGCAGTTCTACTATTCATATGTGAGGCCGTATGGCACATTTTATAAAAATATTTTAGTGTAGGACTGCCTCAAATGAGATTTGCCGTGACGTGGCGAGGCAGCTCAAGAAATTGCAATTTTTTGCCAAAAATCTCAAAATTTTTATAATAAGTACAGTTTGGAATTGTTAGTGCTGAAGTGCACATTTAGTGCTGGCTTTTTGTTTTTTCTTCATTGAATTGGTCGGTGGTTTACCTCCACCTTGCTATGCACCCCAATTTGGGATGTATTCCATCTGTCTAGATTTTGGCGGTTGGTGACTGTTCACATTAAGTCATCAGGCCTTGTCCACAGGCTATTTACTTCATGCAGCATTTGCTTGGACCTGTCCCGCCCACAGCCATGACTCAGTCATGGGTATGGGATTGAAATAGACCAGGTGAGTGCTGCTAAGAGCAGATCTACTATTCATATGTGAGGCCGTATGGCACATTTTATAAAAATATTTTAGTGTAGGACTGCCTCAAATGAGATTTGCTGTGACGTGGCGAGGCAGCTCAAGAAATTGCAATTTTTTGCCAAAAATCTCAAAATTTTTATAAGTACAGTTTGAAATTGTTAGTGCTGAAGTGCACATTTAGTGCTGGCTTTTTGTTTTTTCTTCATTGAATTGGTCGGTGGTTGACCTTCACCTTGCTATGCACCCCAATTTGGGATGTATTCCATCTGTCTAGATTTTGGCGGCTGGTGACTGTTCACATTAAGTCATCAGGCCTTGTCCACAGGCTATTTACTTCATGCAGCATTTGCTTGGACCTGTCCCGCCCACAGCCATGACTCAGTCATGGGTATGGGATTGAAATAGACCAGGTGAGTGCTGCTAAGAGCAGTTCTACTATTCATATGTGAGGCCGTATGGCACATTTTATAAAAATATTTTAGTGTAGGACTGCCTCAAATGAGATTTGCCGTGACGTGGCGAGGCAGCTCAAGAAATTGCAATTTTTTGCCAAAAATCTCAAAATTTTTATAATAAGTACAGTTTGGAATTGTTAGTGCTGAAGTGCACATTTAGTGCTGGCTTTTTGTTTTTTCTTCATTGAATTGGTCGGTGGTTGACCTCCACCTTGCTATGCACCCCAATTTGGGATGTATTCCATCTGTCTAGATTTTGGTGGTTGGTGACTGTTCACATTAAGTCATCAGGCCTTGTCCACAGGCTATTTACTTCATGCAGCATTTGCTTGGACCTGTCCCGCCCACAGCCATGACTCAGTCATGGGTACGGGATTAAAATAGACCAGGTGAGTGCTGCTAAGAGCAGTTCTACTATTCATATGTGAGGCCGTATGGCACATTTTATAAAAATATTTTAGTGTAGGACTGCCTCAAATGAGATTTGCCATGACGTGGCGAGGCAGCTCAAGAAATTGCAATTTTTTGCCAAAAATCTCAAAATTTTTATAATAAGTACAGTTTGGAATTGTTAGTGCTGAACTGCACATTTAGTGCTGGCTTTTTGTTTTTTCTTCATTGAATTGGTCGGTGGTTGACCTCCACCTTGCTATGCAACCCAATTTGGGATGTATTCTATCTGTCTAGATTTTGGCGGTTGGTGACTGTTCACATTAAGTCATCAGGCCTTGTCCACAGGCTATTTACTTCATGCAGCATTTGCTTGGACCTTTCCCGCCCACAGCCATGACTCATTCATGGGTACGGGATTGAAATAGACCAGGTGAGTGCTGCTAAGAGCAGATCTACTATTCATATGTGAGGCCGTATGGCACATTTTATAAAAATATTTTAGTGTAGGACTGCCTCAAATGAGATTTGCCATGACGTGGCGAGGCAGCTCAAGAAATTGCAATTTTTTGCCAAAAATCTCAAAATTTTTATAAGTACAGTTTGAAATTGTTAGTGCTGAAGTGCACATTAAGTGCTGGCTTTTTGTTTTTTCTTCATTGAATTGGTCGGTGGTTGACCTCCACCTTGCTATGCACCCCAATTTGGGATGTATTCCATCTGTCTAGATTTTGGCGGTTGGTGACTGTTCACATTAAGTCATCAGGCCTTGTCCACAGGCTATTTACTTCATGCAGCATTTGCTTGGACCTGTCCCGCCCACAGCCATGACTCAGTCATGGGTACGGGATTAAAATAGACCAGGTGAGTGCTGCTAAGAGCAGTTCTACTATTCATATGTGAGGCCGTATGGCACATTTTATAAAAATATTTTAGTGTAGGACTGCCTCAAATGAGATTTGCCATGACATGGCGAGGCAGCTCAAGAAATTGCAATTTTTTGCCAAAAATCTCAAAATTTTTATAATAAGTACAGTTTGGAATTGTTAGTGCTGAACTGCACATTTAGTGCTGGCTTTTTGTTTTTTCTTCATTGAATTGGTCGGTGGTTGACCTCCACCTTGCTATGCAACCCAATTTGGGATGTATTCTATCTGTCTAGATTTTGGCGGTTGGTGACTGTTCACATTAAGTCATCAGGCCTTGTCCACAGGCTATTTACTTCATGCAGCATTTGCTTGGACCTTTCCCGCCCACAGCCATGACTCATTCATGGGTACGGGATTGAAATAGACCAGGTGAGTGCTGCTAAGAGCAGTTCTACTATTCATATGTGAGGCCGTATGGCACATTTTATAAAATATTTTAGTGTAGGACTGCCTCAAATGAGATTTGCCGTGACGTGGCGAGGCAGCTCAAGAAATTGCAATTTTTTGCCAAAAATCTCAAAATTTTTATAAGTACAGTTTGGAATTGTTAGTGCTGAAGTGCACATTTAGTGCTGGCTTTTTGTTTTTTCTTCATTGAATTGGTCGGTGGTTGACCTCCACCTTGCTATGCACCCCAATTTGGGATGTATTCCATCTGTCTAGATTTTGGTGGTTGGTGACTGTTCACATTAAGTCATCAGGCCTTGTCCACAGGCTATTTACTTCATGCAGCATTTGCTTGGACCTGTCCCGCCCACAGCCATGACTCAGTCATGGGTACGGGATTAAAATAGACCAGGTGAGTGCTGCTAAGAGCAGTTCTACTATTCATATGTGAGGCCGTATGGCACATTTTATAAAAATATTTTAGTGTAGGACTGCCTCAAATGAGATTTGCCATGACGTGGCGAGGCAGCTCAAGAAATTGCAATTTTTTGCCAAAAATCTCAAAATTTTTATAATAAGTACAGTTTGGAATTGTTAGTGCTGAACTGCACATTTAGTGCTGGCTTTTTGTTTTTTCTTCATTGAATTGGTCGGTGGTTGACCTCCACCTTGCTATGCAACCCAATTTGGGATGTATTCTATCTGTCTAGATTTTGGCGGTTGGTGACTGTTCACATTAAGTCATCAGGCCTTGTCCACAGGCTATTTACTTCATGCAGCATTTGCTTGGACCTTTCCCGCCCACAGCCATGACTCATTCATGGGTACGGGATTGAAATAGACCAGGTGAGTGCTGCTAAGAGCAGATCTACTATTCATATGTGAGGCCGTATGGCACATTTTATAAAAATATTTTAGTGTAGGACTGCCTCAAATGAGATTTGCCGTGACGTGGCGAGGCAGCTCAAGAAATTGCAATTTTTTGCCAAAAACTCAAAATTTTTATAATAAGTACAGTTTGGAATTGTTAGTGCTGAAGTGCACATTTAGTGCTGGCTTTTTGTTTTTTCTTCATTGAATTGGTCGGTGGTTGACCTCCACCTTGCTATGCACCCCAATTTGGGATGTATTCCATCTGTCTAGATTTTGGCGGTTGGTGACTGTTCACATTAAGTCATCAGGCCTTGTCCACAGGCTATTTACTTCATGCAGCATTTGCTTGGACCTGTCCCGCCCACAGCCATGACTCAGTCATGGGTATGGGATTGAAATAGACCAGGTGAGTGCTGCTAAGAGCAGTTCTACTATTCATATGTGAGGCCGTATGGCACATTTTATAAAAATATTTTAGTGTAGGACTGCCTCAAATGAGATTTGCCGTGACGTGGCGAGGCAGCTCAAGAAATTGCAATTTTTTGCCAAAAATCTCAAAATTTTTATAATAAGTACAGTTTGGAATTGTTAGTGCTGAAGTGCACATTTAGTGCTGGCTTTTTGTTTTTTCTTCATTGAATTGGTCGGTGGTTTACCTCCACCTTGCTATGCACCCCAATTTGGGATGTATTCCATCTGTCTAGATTTTGGCGGTTGGTGACTGTTCACATTAAGTCATCAGGCCTTGTCCACAGGCTATTTACTTCATGCAGCATTTGCTTGGACCTGTCCCGCCCACAGCCATGACTCAGTCATGGGTATGGGATTGAAATAGACCAGGTGAGTGCTGCTAAGAGCAGATCTACTATTCATATGTGAGGCCGTATGGCACATTTTATAAAAATATTTTAGTGTAGGACTGCCTCAAATGAGATTTGCTGTGACGTGGCGAGGCAGCTCAAGAAATTGCAATTTTTTGCCAAAAATCTCAAAATTTTTATAAGTACAGTTTGAAATTGTTAGTGCTGAAGTGCACATTTAGTGCTGGCTTTTTGTTTTTTCTTCATTGAATTGGTCGGTGGTTGACCTTCACCTTGCTATGCACCCCAATTTGGGATGTATTCCATCTGTCTAGATTTTGGCGGCTGGTGACTGTTCACATTAAGTCATCAGGCCTTGTCCACAGGCTATTTACTTCATGCAGCATTTGCTTGGACCTGTCCCGCCCACAGCCATGACTCAGTCATGGGTATGGGATTGAAATAGACCAGGTGAGTGCTGCTAAGAGCAGTTCTACTATTCATATGTGAGGCCGTATGGCACATTTTATAAAAATATTTTAGTGTAGGACTGCCTCAAATGAGATTTGCCGTGACGTGGCGAGGCAGCTCAAGAAATTGCAATTTTTTGCCAAAAATCTCAAAATTTTTATAATAAGTACAGTTTGGAATTGTTAGTGCTGAAGTGCACATTTAGTGCTGGCTTTTTGTTTTTTCTTCATTGAATTGGTCGGTGGTTGACCTCCACCTTGCTATGCACCCCAATTTGGGATGTATTCCATCTGTCTAGATTTTGGTGGTTGGTGACTGTTCACATTAAGTCATCAGGCCTTGTCCACAGGCTATTTACTTCATGCAGCATTTGCTTGGACCTGTCCCGCCCACAGCCATGACTCAGTCATGGGTACGGGATTAAAATAGACCAGGTGAGTGCTGCTAAGAGCAGTTCTACTATTCATATGTGAGGCCGTATGGCACATTTTATAAAAATATTTTAGTGTAGGACTGCCTCAAATGAGATTTGCCGTGACGTGGCGAGGCAGCTCAAGAAATTGCAATTTTTTGCCAAAAATCTCAAAATTTTTATAATAAGTACAGTTTGGAATTGTTAGTGCTGAAGTGCACATTTAGTGCTGGCTTTTTGTTTTTTCTTCATTGAATTGGTCGGTGGTTTACCTCCACCTTGCTATGCACCCCAATTTGGGATGTATTCCATCTGTCTAGATTTTGGCGGTTGGTGACTGTTCACATTAAGTCATCAGGCCTTGTCCACAGGCTATTTACTTCATGCAGCATTTGCTTGGACCTGTCCCGCCCACAGCCATGACTCAGTCATGGGTATGGGATTGAAATAGACCAGGTGAGTGCTGCTAAGAGCAGATCTACTATTCATATGTGAGGCCGTATGGCACATTTTATAAAAATATTTTAGTGTAGGACTGCCTCAAATGAGATTTGCTGTGACGTGGCGAGGCAGCTCAAGAAATTGCAATTTTTTGCCAAAAATCTCAAAATTTTTATAAGTACAGTTTGAAATTGTTAGTGCTGAAGTGCACATTTAGTGCTGGCTTTTTGTTTTTTCTTCATTGAATTGGTCGGTGGTTGACCTTCACCTTGCTATGCACCCCAATTTGGGATGTATTCCATCTGTCTAGATTTTGGCGGCTGGTGACTGTTCACATTAAGTCATCAGGCCTTGTCCACAGGCTATTTACTTCATGCAGCATTTGCTTGGACCTGTCCCGCCCACAGCCATGACTCAGTCATGGGTATGGGATTGAAATAGACCAGGTGAGTGCTGCTAAGAGCAGTTCTACTATTCATATGTGAGGCCGTATGGCACATTTTATAAAAATATTTTAGTGTAGGACTGCCTCAAATGAGATTTGCCGTGACGTGGCGAGGCAGCTCAAGAAATTGCAATTTTTTGCCAAAAATCTCAAAATTTTTATAATAAGTACAGTTTGGAATTGTTAGTGCTGAAGTGCACATTTAGTGCTGGCTTTTTGTTTTTTCTTCATTGAATTGGTCGGTGGTTGACCTCCACCTTGCTATGCACCCCAATTTGGGATGTATTCCATCTGTCTAGATTTTGGTGGTTGGTGACTGTTCACATTAAGTCATCAGGCCTTGTCCACAGGCTATTTACTTCATGCAGCATTTGCTTGGACCTGTCCCGCCCACAGCCATGACTCAGTCATGGGTACGGGATTAAAATAGACCAGGTGAGTGCTGCTAAGAGCAGTTCTACTATTCATATGTGAGGCCGTATGGCACATTTTATAAAAATATTTTAGTGTAGGACTGCCTCAAATGAGATTTGCCATGACGTGGCGAGGCAGCTCAAGAAATTGCAATTTTTTGCCAAAAATCTCAAAATTTTTATAATAAGTACAGTTTGGAATTGTTAGTGCTGAACTGCACATTTAGTGCTGGCTTTTTGTTTTTTCTTCATTGAATTGGTCGGTGGTTGACCTCCACCTTGCTATGCAACCCAATTTGGGATGTATTCTATCTGTCTAGATTTTGGCGGTTGGTGACTGTTCACATTAAGTCATCAGGCCTTGTCCACAGGCTATTTACTTCATGCAGCATTTGCTTGGACCTTTCCCGCCCACAGCCATGACTCATTCATGGGTACGGGATTGAAATAGACCAGGTGAGTGCTGCTAAGAGCAGATCTACTATTCATATGTGAGGCCGTATGGCACATTTTATAAAAATATTTTAGTGTAGGACTGCCTCAAATGAGATTTGCCATGACGTGGCGAGGCAGCTCAAGAAATTGCAATTTTTTGCCAAAAATCTCAAAATTTTTATAAGTACAGTTTGAAATTGTTAGTGCTGAAGTGCACATTAAGTGCTGGCTTTTTGTTTTTTCTTCATTGAATTGGTCGGTGGTTGACCTCCACCTTGCTATGCACCCCAATTTGGGATGTATTCCATCTGTCTAGATTTTGGCGGTTGGTGACTGTTCACATTAAGTCATCAGGCCTTGTCCACAGGCTATTTACTTCATGCAGCATTTGCTTGGACCTGTCCCGCCCACAGCCATGACTCAGTCATGGGTACGGGATTAAAATAGACCAGGTGAGTGCTGCTAAGAGCAGTTCTACTATTCATATGTGAGGCCGTATGGCACATTTTATAAAAATATTTTAGTGTAGGACTGCCTCAAATGAGATTTGCCATGACATGGCGAGGCAGCTCAAGAAATTGCAATTTTTTGCCAAAAATCTCAAAATTTTTATAATAAGTACAGTTTGGAATTGTTAGTGCTGAACTGCACATTTAGTGCTGGCTTTTTGTTTTTTCTTCATTGAATTGGTCGGTGGTTGACCTCCACCTTGCTATGCAACCCAATTTGGGATGTATTCTATCTGTCTAGATTTTGGCGGTTGGTGACTGTTCACATTAAGTCATCAGGCCTTGTCCACAGGCTATTTACTTCATGCAGCATTTGCTTGGACCTTTCCCGCCCACAGCCATGACTCATTCATGGGTACGGGATTGAAATAGACCAGGTGAGTGCTGCTAAGAGCAGATCTACTATTCATATGTGAGGCCGTATGGCACATTTTATAAAAATATTTTAGTGTAGGACTGCCTCAAATGAGATTTGCCGTGACGTGGCGAGGCAGCTCAAGAAATTGCAATTTTTTGCCAAAAACTCAAAATTTTTATAATAAGTACAGTTTGGAATTGTTAGTGCTGAAGTGCACATTTAGTGCTGGCTTTTTGTTTTTTCTTCATTGAATTGGTCGGTGGTTGACCTCCACCTTGCTATGCACCCCAATTTGGGATGTATTCCATCTGTCTAGATTTTGGCGGTTGGTGACTTTTCACATTAAGTCATCAGGCCTTGTCCACAGGCTATTTACTTCATGCAGCATTTGCTTGGACCTGTCCCACCCACAGCCATGACTCAGTCATGGGTATGGGATTGAAATAGACCAGGTGAGTGCTGCTAAGAGCAGATCTACTATTCATATGTGAGGCCGTATGGCACATTTTATAAAAATATTTTAGTGTAGGACTGCCTCAAATGAGATTTGCTGTGACGTGGCGAGGCAGCTCAAGAAATTGCAATTTTTTGCCAAAAATCTCAAAATTTTTATAAGTACAGTTTGAAATTGTTAGTGCTGAAGTGCACATTTAGTGCTGGCTTTTTGTTTTTTCTTCATTGAATTGGTCGGTGGTTGACCTCCACCTTGCTATGCACCCCAATTTGGGATGTATTCCATCTGTCTAGATTTTGGCGGCTGGTGACTGTTCACATTAAGTCATCAGGCCTTGTCCACAGGCTATTTACTTCATGCAGCATTTGCTTGGACCTGTCCCGCCCACAGCCATGACTCAGTCATGGGTATGGGATTGAAATAGACCAGGTGAGTGCTGCTAAGAGCAGTTCTACTATTCATATGTGAGGCCGTATGGCACATTTTATAAAAATATTTTAGTGTAGGACTGCCTCAAATGAGATTTGCCGTGACGTGGCGAGGCAGCTCAAGAAATTGCAATTTTTTGCCAAAAATCTCAAAATTTTTATAATAAGTACAGTTTGGAATTGTTAGTGCTGAAGTGCACATTTAGTGCTGGCTTTTTGTTTTTTCTTCATTGAATTGGTCGGTGGTTGACCTCCACCTTGCTATGCACCCCAATTTGGGATGTATTCCATCTGTCTAGATTTTGGCGGTTGGTGACTGTTCACATTAAGTCATCAGGCCTTGTCCACAGGCTATTTACTTCATGCAGCATTTGCTTGGACCTGTCCCGCCCACAGCCATGACTCAGTCATGGGTATGGGATTGAAATAGACCAGGTGAGTGCTGCTAAGAGCAGTTCTACTATTCATATGTGAGGCCGTATGGCACATTTTATAAAAATATTTTAGTGTAGGACTGCCTCAAATGAGATTTGCCGTGACGTGGCGAGGCAGCTCAAGAAATTGCAATTTTTTGCCAAAAATCTCAAAATTTTTATAATAAGTACAGTTTGGAATTGTTAGTGCTGAAGTGCACATTTAGTGCTGGCTTTTTGTTTTTTCTTCATTGAATTGGTCGGTGGTTTACCTCCACCTTGCTATGCACCCCAATTTGGGATGTATTCCATCTGTCTAGATTTTGGCGGTTGGTGACTGTTCACATTAAGTCATCAGGCCTTGTCCACAGGCTATTTACTTCATGCAGCATTTGCTTGGACCTGTCCCGCCCACAGCCATGACTCAGTCATGGGTATGGGATTGAAATAGACCAGGTGAGTGCTGCTAAGAGCAGATCTACTATTCATATGTGAGGCCGTATGGCACATTTTATAAAAATATTTTAGTGTAGGACTGCCTCAAATGAGATTTGCTGTGACGTGGCGAGGCAGCTCAAGAAATTGCAATTTTTTGCCAAAAATCTCAAAATTTTTATAAGTACAGTTTGAAATTGTTAGTGCTGAAGTGCACATTTAGTGCTGGCTTTTTGTTTTTTCTTCATTGAATTGGTCGGTGGTTGACCTCCACCTTGCTATGCACCCCAATTTGGGATGTATTCCATCTGTCTAGATTTTGGCGGCTGGTGACTGTTCACATTAAGTCATCAGGCCTTGTCCACAGGCTATTTACTTCATGCAGCATTTGCTTGGACCTGTCCCGCCCACAGCCATGACTCATTCATGGGTACGGGATTGAAATAGACCAGGTGAGTGCTGCTAAGAGCAGATCTACTATTCATATGTGAGGCCGTATGGCACATTTTATAAAAATATTTTAGTGTAGGACTGCCTCAAATGAGATTTGCCATGACGTGGCGAGGCAGCTCAAGAAATTGCAATTTTTTGCCAAAAATCTCAAAATTTTTATAAGTACAGTTTGAAATTGTTAGTGCTGAAGTGCACATTAAGTGCTGGCTTTTTGTTTTTTCTTCATTGAATTGGTCGGTGGTTGACCTCCACCTTGCTATGCACCCCAATTTGGGATGTATTCCATCTGTCTAGATTTTGGCGGTTGGTGACTGTTCACATTAAGTCATCAGGCTTTGTTCACAGGCTATTTACTTCATGCAGCATTTGCTTGGACCTGTCCCGCCCACAGCCATGACTCAGTCATGGGTACGGGATTGAAATAGACCAGGTGAGTGCTGCTAAGAGCAGTTCTACTATTCATATGTGAGGCCGTATGGCACATTTTATAAAATATTTTAGTGTAGGACTGCCTCAAATGAGATTTGCCGTGACGTGGCGAGGCAGCTCAAGAAATTGCAATTTTTTGCCAAAAATCTCAAAATTTTTATAATAAGTACAGTTTGGAATTGTTAGTGCTGAAGTGCACATTTAGTGCTGGCTTTTTGTTTTTTCTTCATTGAATTGGTCGGTGGTTGACCTCCACCTTGCTATGCACCCCAATTTGGGATGTATTCCATCTGTCTAGATTTTGGTGGTTGGTGACTGTTCACATTAAGTCATCAGGCCTTGTCCACAGGCTATTTACTTCATGCAGCATTTGCTTGGACCTGTCCCGCCCACAGCCATGACTCAGTCATGGGTACGGGATTAAAATAGACCAGGTGAGTGCTGCTAAGAGCAGTTCTACTATTCATATGTGAGGCCGTATGGCACATTTTATAAAAATATTTTAGTGTAGGACTGCCTCAAATGAGATTTGCCATGACGTGGCGAGGCAGCTCAAGAAATTGCAATTTTTTGCCAAAAATCTCAAAATTTTTATAATAAGTACAGTTTGGAATTGTTAGTGCTGAACTGCACATTTAGTGCTGGCTTTTTGTTTTTTCTTCATTGAATTGGTCGGTGGTTGACCTCCACCTTGCTATGCAACCCAATTTGGGATGTATTCTATCTGTCTAGATTTTGGCGGTTGGTGACTGTTCACATTAAGTCATCAGGCCTTGTCCACAGGCTATTTACTTCATGCAGCATTTGCTTGGACCTTTCCCGCCCACAGCCATGACTCATTCATGGGTACGGGATTGAAATAGACCAGGTGAGTGCTGCTAAGAGCAGTTCTACTATTCATATGTGAGGCCGTATGGCACATTTTATAAAATATTTTAGTGTAGGACTGCCTCAAATGAGATTTGCCGTGACGTGGCGAGGCAGCTCAAGAAATTGCAATTTTTTGCCAAAAATCTCAAAATTTTTATAAGTACAGTTTGGAATTGTTAGTGCTGAAGTGCACATTTAGTGCTGGCTTTTTGTTTTTTCTTCATTGAATTGGTCGGTGGTTGACCTCCACCTTGCTATGCACCCCAATTTGGGATGTATTCCATCTGTCTAGATTTTGGTGGTTGGTGACTGTTCACATTAAGTCATCAGGCCTTGTCCACAGGCTATTTACTTCATGCAGCATTTGCTTGGACCTGTCCCGCCCACAGCCATGACTCAGTCATGGGTACGGGATTAAAATAGACCAGGTGAGTGCTGCTAAGAGCAGTTCTACTATTCATATGTGAGGCCGTATGGCACATTTTATAAAAATATTTTAGTGTAGGACTGCCTCAAATGAGATTTGCCATGACGTGGCGAGGCAGCTCAAGAAATTGCAATTTTTTGCCAAAAATCTCAAAATTTTTATAATAAGTACAGTTTGGAATTGTTAGTGCTGAACTGCACATTTAGTGCTGGCTTTTTGTTTTTTCTTCATTGAATTGGTCGGTGGTTGACCTCCACCTTGCTATGCAACCCAATTTGGGATGTATTCTATCTGTCTAGATTTTGGCGGTTGGTGACTGTTCACATTAAGTCATCAGGCCTTGTCCACAGGCTATTTACTTCATGCAGCATTTGCTTGGACCTTTCCCGCCCACAGCCATGACTCATTCATGGGTACGGGATTGAAATAGACCAGGTGAGTGCTGCTAAGAGCAGATCTACTATTCATATGTGAGGCCGTATGGCACATTTTATAAAAATATTTTAGTGTAGGACTGCCTCAAATGAGATTTGCCGTGACGTGGCGAGGCAGCTCAAGAAATTGCAATTTTTTGCCAAAAACTCAAAATTTTTATAATAAGTACAGTTTGGAATTGTTAGTGCTGAAGTGCACATTTAGTGCTGGCTTTTTGTTTTTTCTTCATTGAATTGGTCGGTGGTTGACCTCCACCTTGCTATGCACCCCAATTTGGGATGTATTCCATCTGTCTAGATTTTGGCGGTTGGTGACTGTTCACATTAAGTCATCAGGCCTTGTCCACAGGCTATTTACTTCATGCAGCATTTGCTTGGACCTGTCCCGCCCACAGCCATGACTCAGTCATGGGTATGGGATTGAAATAGACCAGGTGAGTGCTGCTAAGAGCAGTTCTACTATTCATATGTGAGGCCGTATGGCACATTTTATAAAAATATTTTAGTGTAGGACTGCCTCAAATGAGATTTGCCGTGACGTGGCGAGGCAGCTCAAGAAATTGCAATTTTTTGCCAAAAATCTCAAAATTTTTATAATAAGTACAGTTTGGAATTGTTAGTGCTGAAGTGCACATTTAGTGCTGGCTTTTTGTTTTTTCTTCATTGAATTGGTCGGTGGTTTACCTCCACCTTGCTATGCACCCCAATTTGGGATGTATTCCATCTGTCTAGATTTTGGCGGTTGGTGACTGTTCACATTAAGTCATCAGGCCTTGTCCACAGGCTATTTACTTCATGCAGCATTTGCTTGGACCTGTCCCGCCCACAGCCATGACTCAGTCATGGGTATGGGATTGAAATAGACCAGGTGAGTGCTGCTAAGAGCAGATCTACTATTCATATGTGAGGCCGTATGGCACATTTTATAAAAATATTTTAGTGTAGGACTGCCTCAAATGAGATTTGCTGTGACGTGGCGAGGCAGCTCAAGAAATTGCAATTTTTTGCCAAAAATCTCAAAATTTTTATAAGTACAGTTTGAAATTGTTAGTGCTGAAGTGCACATTTAGTGCTGGCTTTTTGTTTTTTCTTCATTGAATTGGTCGGTGGTTGACCTCCACCTTGCTATGCACCCCAATTTGGGATGTATTCCATCTGTCTAGATTTTGGCGGCTGGTGACTGTTCACATTAAGTCATCAGGCCTTGTCCACAGGCTATTTACTTCATGCAGCATTTGCTTGGACCTGTCCCGCCCACAGCCATGACTCAGTCATGGGTATGGGATTGAAATAGACCAGGTGAGTGCTGCTAAGAGCAGTTCTACTATTCATATGTGAGGCCGTATGGCACATTTTATAAAAATATTTTAGTGTAGGACTGCCTCAAATGAGATTTGCCGTGACGTGGCGAGGCAGCTCAAGAAATTGCAATTTTTTGCCAAAAATCTCAAAATTTTTATAATAAGTACAGTTTGGAATTGTTAGTGCTGAAGTGCACATTTAGTGCTGGCTTTTTGTTTTTTCTTCATTGAATTGGTCGGTGGTTGACCTCCACCTTGCTATGCACCCCAATTTGGGATGTATTCCATCTGTCTAGATTTTGGTGGTTGGTGACTGTTCACATTAAGTCATCAGGCCTTGTCCACAGGCTATTTACTTCATGCAGCATTTGCTTGGACCTGTCCCGCCCACAGCCATGACTCAGTCATGGGTACGGGATTAAAATAGACCAGGTGAGTGCTGCTAAGAGCAGTTCTACTATTCATATGTGAGGCCGTATGGCACATTTTATAAAAATATTTTAGTGTAGGACTGCCTCAAATGAGATTTGCCATGACGTGGCGAGGCAGCTCAAGAAATTGCAATTTTTTGCCAAAAATCTCAAAATTTTTATAATAAGTACAGTTTGGAATTGTTAGTGCTGAACTGCACATTTAGTGCTGGCTTTTTGTTTTTTCTTCATTGAATTGGTCGGTGGTTGACCTCCACCTTGCTATGCAACCCAATTTGGGATGTATTCTATCTGTCTAGATTTTGGCGGTTGGTGACTGTTCACATTAAGTCATCAGGCCTTGTCCACAGGCTATTTACTTCATGCAGCATTTGCTTGGACCTTTCCCGCCCACAGCCATGACTCATTCATGGGTACGGGATTGAAATAGACCAGGTGAGTGCTGCTAAGAGCAGATCTACTATTCATATGTGAGGCCGTATGGCACATTTTATAAAAATATTTTAGTGTAGGACTGCCTCAAATGAGATTTGCCATGACGTGGCGAGGCAGCTCAAGAAATTGCAATTTTTTGCCAAAAATCTCAAAATTTTTATAAGTACAGTTTGAAATTGTTAGTGCTGAAGTGCACATTAAGTGCTGGCTTTTTGTTTTTTCTTCATTGAATTGGTCGGTGGTTGACCTCCACCTTGCTATGCACCCCAATTTGGGATGTATTCCATCTGTCTAGATTTTGGCGGTTGGTGACTGTTCACATTAAGTCATCAGGCCTTGTCCACAGGCTATTTACTTCATGCAGCATTTGCTTGGACCTGTCCCGCCCACAGCCATGACTCAGTCATGGGTACGGGATTAAAATAGACCAGGTGAGTGCTGCTAAGAGCAGTTCTACTATTCATATGTGAGGCCGTATGGCACATTTTATAAAAATATTTTAGTGTAGGACTGCCTCAAATGAGATTTGCCATGACGTGGCGAGGCAGCTCAAGAAATTGCAATTTTTTGCCAAAAATCTCAAAATTTTTATAATAAGTACAGTTTGGAATTGTTAGTGCTGAACTGCACATTTAGTGCTGGCTTTTTGTTTTTTCTTCATTGAATTGGTCGGTGGTTGACCTCCACCTTGCTATGCAACCCAATTTGGGATGTATTCTATCTGTCTAGATTTTGGCGGTTGGTGACTGTTCACATTAAGTCATCAGGCCTTGTCCACAGGCTATTTACTTCATGCAGCATTTGCTTGGACCTTTCCCGCCCACAGCCATGACTCATTCATGGGTACGGGATTGAAATAGACCAGGTGAGTGCTGCTAAGAGCAGATCTACTATTCATATGTGAGGCCGTATGGCACATTTTATAAAAATATTTTAGTGTAGGACTGCCTCAAATGAGATTTGCCGTGACGTGGCGAGGCAGCTCAAGAAATTGCAATTTTTTGCCAAAAACTCAAAATTTTTATAATAAGTACAGTTTGGAATTGTTAGTGCTGAAGTGCACATTTAGTGCTGGCTTTTTGTTTTTTCTTCATTGAATTGGTCGGTGGTTGACCTCCACCTTGCTATGCACCCCAATTTGGGATGTATTCCATCTGTCTAGATTTTGGCGGTTGGTGACTTTTCACATTAAGTCATCAGGCCTTGTCCACAGGCTATTTACTTCATGCAGCATTTGCTTGGACCTGTCCCGCCCACAGCCATGACTCAGTCATGGGTATGGGATTGAAATAGACCAGGTGAGTGCTGCTAAGAGCAGATCTACTATTCATATGTGAGGCCGTATGGCACATTTTATAAAAATATTTTAGTGTAGGACTGCCTCAAATGAGATTTGCTGTGACGTGGCGAGGCAGCTCAAGAAATTGCAATTTTTTGCCAAAAATCTCAAAATTTTTATAAGTACAGTTTGAAATTGTTAGTGCTGAAGTGCACATTTAGTGCTGGCTTTTTGTTTTTTCTTCATTGAATTGGTCGGTGGTTGACCTCCACCTTGCTATGCACCCCAATTTGGGATGTATTCCATCTGTCTAGATTTTGGCGGCTGGTGACTGTTCACATTAAGTCATCAGGCCTTGTCCACAGGCTATTTACTTCATGCAGCATTTGCTTGGACCTGTCCCGCCCACAGCCATGACTCAGTCATGGGTATGGGATTGAAATAGACCAGGTGAGTGCTGCTAAGAGCAGTTCTACTATTCATATGTGAGGCCGTATGGCACATTTTATAAAAATATTTTAGTGTAGGACTGCCTCAAATGAGATTTGCCGTGACGTGGCGAGGCAGCTCAAGAAATTGCAATTTTTTGCCAAAAATCTCAAAATTTTTATAATAAGTACAGTTTGGAATTGTTAGTGCTGAAGTGCACATTTAGTGCTGGCTTTTTGTTTTTTCTTCATTGAATTGGTCGGTGGTTGACCTCCACCTTGCTATGCACCCCAATTTGGGATGTATTCCATCTGTCTAGATTTTGGCGGTTGGTGACTGTTCACATTAAGTCATCAGGCCTTGTCCACAGGCTATTTACTTCATGCAGCATTTGCTTGGACCTGTCCCGCCCACAGCCATGACTCAGTCATGGGTATGGGATTGAAATAGACCAGGTGAGTGCTGCTAAGAGCAGATCTACTATTCATATGTGAGGCCGTATGGCACATTTTATAAAAATATTTTAGTGTAGGACTGCCTCAAATGAGATTTGCTGTGACGTGGCGAGGCAGCTCAAGAAATTGCAATTTTTTGCCAAAAATCTCAAAATTTTTATAATAAGTACAGTTTGGAATTGTTAGTGCTGAAGTGCACATTTAGTGCTGGCTTTTTGTTTTTTCTTCATTGAATTGGTCGGTGGTTGACCTCCACCTTGCTATGCACCCCAATTTGGGATGTATTCCATCTGTCTAGATTTTGGTGGTTGGTGACTGTTCACATTAAGTCATCAGGCCTTGTCCACAGGCTATTTACTTCATGCAGCATTTGCTTGGACCTGTCCCGCCCACAGCCATGACTCAGTCATGGGTACGGGATTAAAATAGACCAGGTGAGTGCTGCTAAGAGCAGTTCTACTATTCATATGTGAGGCCGTATGGCACATTTTATAAAAATATTTTAGTGTAGGACTGCCTCAAATGAGATTTGCCATGACGTGGCGAGGCAGCTCAAGAAATTGCAATTTTTTGCCAAAAATCTCAAAATTTTTATAATAAGTACAGTTTGGAATTGTTAGTGCTGAACTGCACATTTAGTGCTGGCTTTTTGTTTTTTCTTCATTGAATTGGTCGGTGGTTGACCTCCACCTTGCTATGCAACCCAATTTGGGATGTATTCTATCTGTCTAGATTTTGGCGGTTGGTGACTGTTCACATTAAGTCATCAGGCCTTGTCCACAGGCTATTTACTTCATGCAGCATTTGCTTGGACCTTTCCCGCCCACAGCCATGACTCATTCATGGGTACGGGATTGAAATAGACCAGGTGAGTGCTGCTAAGAGCAGATCTACTATTCATATGTGAGGCCGTATGGCACATTTTATAAAAATATTTTAGTGTAGGACTGCCTCAAATGAGATTTGCCATGACGTGGCGAGGCAGCTCAAGAAATTGCAATTTTTTGCCAAAAATCTCAAAATTTTTATAATAAGTACAGTTTGGAATTGTTAGTGCTGAACTGCACATTTAGTGCTGGCTTTTTGTTTTTTCTTCATTGAATTGGTCGGTGGTTGACCTCCACCTTGCTATGCAACCCAATTTGGGATGTATTCTATCTGTCTAGATTTTGGCGGTTGGTGACTGTTCACATTAAGTCATCAGGCCTTGTCCACAGGCTATTTACTTCATGCAGCATTTGCTTGGACCTTTCCCGCCCACAGCCATGACTCATTCATGGGTACGGGATTGAAATAGACCAGGTGAGTGCTGCTAAGAGCAGATCTACTATTCATATGTGAGGCCGTATGGCACATTTTATAAAAATATTTTAGTGTAGGACTGCCTCAAATGAGATTTGCCATGACGTGGCGAGGCAGCTCAAGAAATTGCAATTTTTTGCCAAAAATCTCAAAATTTTTATAATAAGTACAGTTTGGAATTGTTAGTGCTGAACTGCACATTTAGTGCTGGCTTTTTGTTTTTTCTTCATTGAATTGGTCGGTGGTTGACCTCCACCTTGCTATGCAACCCAATTTGGGATGTATTCTATCTGTCTAGATTTTGGCGGTTGGTGACTGTTCACATTAAGTCATCAGGCCTTGTCCACAGGCTATTTACTTCATGCAGCATTTGCTTGGACCTTTCCCGCCCACAGCCATGACTCATTCATGGGTACGGGATTGAAATAGACCAGGTGAGTGCTGCTAAGAGCAGATCTACTATTCATATGTGAGGCCGTATGGCACATTTTATAAAAATATTTTAGTGTAGGACTGCCTCAAATGAGATTTGCCGTGACGTGGCGAGGCAGCTCAAGAAATTGCAATTTTTTGCCAAAAACTCAAAATTTTTATAATAAGTACAGTTTGGAATTGTTAGTGCTGAAGTGCACATTTAGTGCTGGCTTTTTGTTTTTTCTTCATTGAATTGGTCGGTGGTTGACCTCCACCTTGCTATGCACCCCAATTTGGGATGTATTCCATCTGTCTAGATTTTGGCGGTTGGTGACTTTTCACATTAAGTCATCAGGCCTTGTCCACAGGCTATTTACTTCATGCAGCATTTGCTTGGACCTGTCCCGCCCACAGCCATGACTCAGTCATGGGTATGGGATTGAAATAGACCAGGTGAGTGCTGCTAAGAGCAGATCTACTATTCATATGTGAGGCCGTATGGCACATTTTATAAAAATATTTTAGTGTAGGACTGCCTCAAATGAGATTTGCTGTGACGTGGCGAGGCAGCTCAAGAAATTGCAATTTTTTGCCAAAAATCTCAAAATTTTTATAAGTACAGTTTGAAATTGTTAGTGCTGAAGTGCACATTTAGTGCTGGCTTTTTGTTTTTTCTTCATTGAATTGGTCGGTGGTTGACCTCCACCTTGCTATGCACCCCAATTTGGGATGTATTCCATCTGTCTAGATTTTGGCGGCTGGTGACTGTTCACATTAAGTCATCAGGCCTTGTCCACAGGCTATTTACTTCATGCAGCATTTGCTTGGACCTGTCCCGCCCACAGCCATGACTCAGTCATGGGTATGGGATTGAAATAGACCAGGTGAGTGCTGCTAAGAGCAGTTCTACTATTCATATGTGAGGCCGTATGGCACATTTTATAAAAATATTTTAGTGTAGGACTGCCTCAAATGAGATTTGCCGTGACGTGGCGAGGCAGCTCAAGAAATTGCAATTTTTTGCCAAAAATCTCAAAATTTTTATAATAAGTACAGTTTGGAATTGTTAGTGCTGAAGTGCACATTTAGTGCTGGCTTTTTGTTTTTTCTTCATTGAATTGGTCGGTGGTTGACCTCCACCTTGCTATGCACCCCAATTTGGGATGTATTCCATCTGTCTAGATTTTGGCGGTTGGTGACTGTTCACATTAAGTCATCAGGCCTTGTCCACAGGCTATTTACTTCATGCAGCATTTGCTTGGACCTGTCCCGCCCACAGCCATGACTCAGTCATGGGTATGGGATTGAAATAGACCAGGTGAGTGCTGCTAAGAGCAGTTCTACTATTCATATGTGAGGCCGTATGGCACATTTTATAAAAATATTTTAGTGTAGGACTGCCTCAAATGAGATTTGCCGTGACGTGGCGAGGCAGCTCAAGAAATTGCAATTTTTTGCCAAAAATCTCAAAATTTTTATAATAAGTACAGTTTGGAATTGTTAGTGCTGAAGTGCACATTTAGTGCTGGCTTTTTGTTTTTTCTTCATTGAATTGGTCGGTGGTTTACCTCCACCTTGCTATGCACCCCAATTTGGGATGTATTCCATCTGTCTAGATTTTGGCGGTTGGTGACTGTTCACATTAAGTCATCAGGCCTTGTCCACAGGCTATTTACTTCATGCAGCATTTGCTTGGACCTGTCCCGCCCACAGCCATGACTCAGTCATGGGTATGGGATTGAAATAGACCAGGTGAGTGCTGCTAAGAGCAGATCTACTATTCATATGTGAGGCCGTATGGCACATTTTATAAAAATATTTTAGTGTAGGACTGCCTCAAATGAGATTTGCTGTGACGTGGCGAGGCAGCTCAAGAAATTGCAATTTTTTGCCAAAAATCTCAAAATTTTTATAAGTACAGTTTGAAATTGTTAGTGCTGAAGTGCACATTTAGTGCTGGCTTTTTGTTTTTTCTTCATTGAATTGGTCGGTGGTTGACCTCCACCTTGCTATGCACCCCAATTTGGGATGTATTCCATCTGTCTAGATTTTGGCGGCTGGTGACTGTTCACATTAAGTCATCAGGCCTTGTCCACAGGCTATTTACTTCATGCAGCATTTGCTTGGACCTGTCCCGCCCACAGCCATGACTCAGTCATGGGTATGGGATTGAAATAGACCAGGTGAGTGCTGCTAAGAGCAGTTCTACTATTCATATGTGAGGCCGTATGGCACATTTTATAAAAATATTTTAGTGTAGGACTGCCTCAAATGAGATTTGCCGTGACGTGGCGAGGCAGCTCAAGAAATTGCAATTTTTTGCCAAAAATCTCAAAATTTTTATAATAAGTACAGTTTGGAATTGTTAGTGCTGAAGTGCACATTTAGTGCTGGCTTTTTGTTTTTTCTTCATTGAATTGGTCGGTGGTTGACCTCCACCTTGCTATGCACCCCAATTTGGGATGTATTCCATCTGTCTAGATTTTGGTGGTTGGTGACTGTTCACATTAAGTCATCAGGCCCTGTCCACAGGCTATTTACTTCATGCAGCATTTGCTTGGACCTGTCCCGCCCACAGCCATGACTCAGTCATGGGTACGGGATTAAAATAGACCAGGTGAGTGCTGCTAAGAGCAGTTCTACTATTCATATGTGAGGCCGTATGGCACATTTTATAAAAATATTTTAGTGTAGGACTGCCTCAAATGAGATTTGCCATGACGTGGCGAGGCAGCTCAAGAAATTGCAATTTTTTGCCAAAAATCTCAAAATTTTTATAATAAGTACAGTTTGGAATTGTTAGTGCTGAACTGCACATTTAGTGCTGGCTTTTTGTTTTTTCTTCATTGAATTGGTCGGTGGTTGACCTCCACCTTGCTATGCAACCCAATTTGGGATGTATTCTATCTGTCTAGATTTTGGCGGTTGGTGACTGTTCACATTAAGTCATCAGGCCTTGTCCACAGGCTATTTACTTCATGCAGCATTTGCTTGGACCTTTCCCGCCCACAGCCATGACTCATTCATGGGTACGGGATTGAAATAGACCAGGTGAGTGCTGCTAAGAGCAGATCTACTATTCATATGTGAGGCCGTATGGCACATTTTATAAAAATATTTTAGTGTAGGACTGCCTCAAATGAGATTTGCCATGACGTGGCGAGGCAGCTCAAGAAATTGCAATTTTTTGCCAAAAATCTCAAAATTTTTATAAGTACAGTTTGAAATTGTTAGTGCTGAAGTGCACATTAAGTGCTGGCTTTTTGTTTTTTCTTCATTGAATTGGTCGGTGGTTGACCTCCACCTTGCTATGCACCCCAATTTGGGATGTATTCCATCTGTCTAGATTTTGGCGGTTGGTGACTGTTCACATTAAGTCATCAGGCCTTGTCCACAGGCTATTTACTTCATGCAGCATTTGCTTGGACCTGTCCCGCCCACAGCCATGACTCAGTCATGGGTACGGGATTAAAATAGACCAGGTGAGTGCTGCTAAGAGCAGTTCTACTATTCATATGTGAGGCCGTATGGCACATTTTATAAAAATATTTTAGTGTAGGACTGCCTCAAATGAGATTTTCCATGACGTGGCGAGGCAGCTCAAGAAATTGCAATTTTTTGCCAAAAATCTCAAAATTTTTATAATAAGTACAGTTTGGAATTGTTAGTGCTGAACTGCACATTTAGTGCTGGCTTTTTGTTTTTTCTTCATTGAATTGGTCGGTGGTTGACCTCCACCTTGCTATGCAACCCAATTTGGGATGTATTCTATCTGTCTAGATTTTGGCGGTTGGTGACTGTTCACATTAAGTCATCAGGCCTTGTCCACAGGCTATTTACTTCATGCAGCATTTGCTTGGACCTTTCCCGCCCACAGCCATGACTCATTCATGGGTACGGGATTGAAATAGACCAGGTGAGTGCTGCTAAGAGCAGATCTACTATTCATATGTGAGGCCGTATGGCACATTTTATAAAAATATTTTAGTGTAGGACTGCCTCAAATGAGATTTGCCATGACGTGGCGAGGCAGCTCAAGAAATTGCAATTTTTTGCCAAAAATCTCAAAATTTTTATAAGTACAGTTTGAAATTGTTAGTGCTGAAGTGCACATTAAGTGCTGGCTTTTTGTTTTTTCTTCATTGAATTGGTCGGTGGTTGACCTCCACCTTGCTATGCACCCCAATTTGGGATGTATTCCATCTGTCTAGATTTTGGCGGTTGGTGACTGTTCACATTAAGTCATCAGGCCTTGTCCACAGGCTATTTACTTCATGCAGCATTTGCTTGGACCTGTCCCGCCCACAGCCATGACTCAGTCATGGGTACGGGATTAAAATAGACCAGGTGAGTGCTGCTAAGAGCAGTTCTACTATTCATATGTGAGGCCGTATGGCACATTTTATAAAAATATTTTAGTGTAGGACTGCCTCAAATGAGATTTGCCATGACGTGGCGAGGCAGCTCAAGAAATTGCAATTTTTTGCCAAAAATCTCAAAATTTTTATAATAAGTACAGTTTGGAATTGTTAGTGCTGAACTGCACATTTAGTGCTGGCTTTTTGTTTTTTCTTCATTGAATTGGTCGGTGGTTGACCTCCACCTTGCTATGCAACCCAATTTGGGATGTATTCTATCTGTCTAGATTTTGGCGGTTGGTGACTGTTCACATTAAGTCATCAGGCCTTGTCCACAGGCTATTTACTTCATGCAGCATTTGCTTGGACCTTTCCCGCCCACAGCCATGACTCATTCATGGGTACGGGATTGAAATAGACCAGGTGAGTGCTGCTAAGAGCAGATCTACTATTCATATGTGAGGCCGTATGGCACATTTTATAAAAATATTTTAGTGTAGGACTGCCTCAAATGAGATTTGCCGTGATGTGGCGAGGCAGCTCAAGAAATTGCAATTTTTTGCCAAAAACTCAAAATTTTTATAATAAGTACAGTTTGGAATTGTTAGTGCTGAAGTGCACATTTAGTGCTGGCTTTTTGTTTTTTCTTCATTGAATTGGTCGGTGGTTGACCTCCACCTTGCTATGCACCCCAATTTGGGATGTATTCCATCTGTCTAGATTTTGGCGGTTGGTGACTTTTCACATTAAGTCATCAGGCCTTGTCCACAGGCTATTTACTTCATGCAGCATTTGCTTGGACCTGTCCCGCCCACAGCCATGACTCAGTCATGGGTATGGGATTGAAATAGACCAGGTGAGTGCTGCTAAGAGCAGATCTACTATTCATATGTGAGGCCGTATGGCACATTTTCTAAAAATATTTTAGTGTAGGACTGCCTCAAATGAGATTTGCTGTGACGTGGCGAGGCAGCTCAAGAAATTGCAATTTTTTGCCAAAAATCTCAAAATTTTTATAAGTACAGTTTGAAATTGTTAGTGCTGAAGTGCACATTTAGTGCTGGCTTTTTGTTTTTTCTTCATTGAATTGGTCGGTGGTTGACCTCCACCTTGCTATGCACCCCAATTTGGGATGTATTCCATCTGTCTAGATTTTGGCGGCTGGTGACTGTTCACATTAAGTCATCAGGCCTTGTCCACAGGCTATTTACTTCATGCAGCATTTGCTTGGACCTGTCCCGCCCACAGCCATGACTCAGTCATGGGTATGGGATTGAAATAGACCAGGTGAGTGCTGCTAAGAGCAGTTCTACTATTCATATGTGAGGCCGTATGGCACATTTTATAAAAATATTTTAGTGTAGGACTGCCTCAAATGAGATTTGCCGTGACGTGGCGAGGCAGCTCAAGAAATTGCAATTTTTTGCCAAAAATCTCAAAATTTTTATAATAAGTACAGTTTGGAATTGTTAGTGCTGAAGTGCACATTTAGTGCTGGCTTTTTGTTTTTTCTTCATTGAATTGGTCGGTGGTTGACCTCCACCTTGCTATGCACCCCAATTTGGGATGTATTCCATCTGTCTAGATTTTGGCGGTTGGTGACTGTTCACATTAAGTCATCAGGCCTTGTCCACAGGCTATTTACTTCATGCAGCATTTGCTTGGACCTGTCCCGCCCACAGCCATGACTCAGTCATGGGTATGGGATTGAAATAGACCAGGTGAGTGCTGCTAAGAGCAGTTCTACTATTCATATGTGAGGCCGTATGGCACATTTTATAAAAATATTTTAGTGTAGGACTGCCTCAAATGAGATTTGCCGTGACGTGGCGAGGCAGCTCAAGAAATTGCAATTTTTTGCCAAAAATCTCAAAATTTTTATAATAAGTACAGTTTGGAATTGTTAGTGCTGAAGTGCACATTTAGTGCTGGCTTTTTGTTTTTTCTTCATTGAATTGGTCGGTGGTTGACCTCCACCTTGCTATGCACCCCAATTTGGGATGTATTCCATCTGTCTAGATTTTGGCGGTTGGTGACTGTTCACATTAAGTCATCAGGCCTTGTCCACAGGCTATTTACTTCATGCAGCATTTGCTTGGACCTGTCCCGCCCACAGCCATGACTCAGTCATGGGTATGGGATTGAAATAGACCAGGTGAGTGCTGCTAAGAGCAGTTCTACTATTCATATGTGAGGCCGTATGGCACATTTTATAAAAATATTTTAGTGTAGGACTGCCTCAAATGAGATTTGCCGTGACGTGGCGAGGCAGCTCAAGAAATTGCAATTTTTTGCCAAAAATCTCAAAATTTTTATAATAAGTACAGTTTGGAATTGTTAGTGCTGAAGTGCACATTTAGTGCTGGCTTTTTGTTTTTTTTTTCAAGTTTTATAAATGGCTGTCTCCACTGAACCAGGAGCCAGGGAAGGCCATGTGTAATAATAGTGCAAACCTGGTGTCGGCCCTTCTCTAGAGCAACTGTGGCGCCCCTGAGGCTCCTGTCGCCACAGAGGTACTACACAATAGCCAGAGGTGTGGTGTCCCATTCCTTGGAAAGGATTACTTCACAAATCGTTATACACACAAACACAGACACACTCTTTGTTTAGCGACACTCCATCAGGTCATGGTCAGGGCAAGTTGTACCTTTAAGGACAGCATAGTCCCAAGAAGCCAGCTTGGAGGTGGAGTTTAGTTAGTGGGAGCAAACTGTTGAAGTCAGTCAGGAAGTAGGAGCGGAGGAGTGAAGACCTGTGATCTGGAGCTTGAAGAGCTCTGCCCAGGAACAGGAGAGAATGGGTCCTAGAGCCAGCAGGAAGTGCATCATACACCCATGATCTCGTTCCACAGATGCCATACCGGAGTGGAAGGACTTAGCTGCATAGGGGACCGGCCCCTCAACTGGTGGAGAACTACAAGGCTCAGCTAGCAAACCGGAAGCTGCAGTTACTGCAAGTACCAATGCCACATCCACACATGAATCCGCTGGTAGATGACCACATAGGGCCAAGGGATAGAGCTTTAAGCCACCCGACAGGGTCCGTGGACACTGGCTCAGGGCACTGTGTGCATAGGAGCAGGGCAGGCAGGAGAGGTCAGCGCAGGAAAATGACCAGGGAAGGAACACAGAAAGGTGTACCGGGTTGTGTCTCTGAACTATCTGGGATCGGCTGGAGCCCACCAAAGCAGGACTAAGCACTCCGGGGGTGACATTTGACCGGTCATGTAAACCAGGAACTTTCTACAGTGAGTAAAATCTTGAGATTGCATCCCTGGGTTGCTCAGTTATTTGCCTGCGCCTCTGGCCCTGCACCCCGCCATTGCATTTAAACACCATAGACTCTGTCCCCATCGACAGCCATAGGGCTGAGCTCTACCGTTTGGAGAGCTACACCAACTCAGCTGCATCACCACCAACCCCAGGGGAACTGAATAGCAGCAGCATCACCTATCTTGCTGCATACCAAAGATGGCATCACAAACTTATCATTTTCTGTAAATATTTTCCCCACCACCACTTTATTAACGACACTGCCGGGTTCACGGAACCAGTTCCTGTCGCTGTGACATCTCACCCAGGACAGAACTGCGGCCCGGTGGCGAGTGCCCCAAGGCCCTGGTGGATCATGCCACAACCTAACACATGTGACTTGCAGGGCTCATATCATCAATCTGCTTGTACAACAATTTCTAGGCTATTATCCTGGCATGGAAAAGCTGCTGCATGAGGCAAGGTTGCTGTGTGCTCACTTATGCTGTTTGCACCCTATTGCTAATTGTCTTGCATTGCTACCGAGGTCTTTGGATCTAAAGGTTAACTGATTGATATGCAATTGATATGACTCTGCACATGTTGTAGCATTTGTGGCAGTATCGACGAGCCATGGTGCAGTATGCCATAAGGTACACACTGGGCCAACACGATGGTACCAACACGTAAGGCAAAATCATGCCTGTGGAGTGGGCACAGATGAAGGACCTCTGAACCCTTCTGAAGAGTTTTGAAATTGCTGCTAAAATGGTTATTGATGACAATGCCATCATCAGTACTGCTATTCCGGTCATCTACATGCTGGAGCAGACTTGTAATATTCTGCGGGAGGACATTGTGGTCTCAGAGGAAGAGGAGAAAGCAGAAGGGATACCAATATATCTAAGGTCCGGACTGTCGTTGCACAGGCTTGTGTCTAGAGGGCTGTAGTACTGAAATCAAATGGGGCTCATGGTACCAGACATACTGTTATTGAAGGTGCAGGAGACGAGGACCAAATGCAGGATGAGGAAAAAGAGTTGGTGGGTGTGCAACAGTCAGGAGATGAAGACGATATTGACCCCCTCTCTGTTGTCTGTGTTTGGTTGAAGTGGACGGAGGAATGAAGCTTGAGTGTTACCCCGCCGCCAACATACCATGGACTTGGACCTCCTGGATGCAACAGATAAACGAGTGCCTTCTTACTGCACTATCTACAACATGATTCCAGAATTGTTAGGATTAGATATAATGCTGACTACTGGATTGCCACTCTATTAGATCCACATTACAAGAGTAAATTTTGACAGATCCTTCCCTCCCTGAAGAGGGACATGTGCATGCTAAAGTACAGAAACAAGCTTCCTCATAATCTTAATAGTGCTTTTCCCCAACACAGCAGTGAGGCACCCAGTAGGCATCGCAGTGCATCACATCAAACACTGGGAACATTGAGTTGTCATCGCAGAAGCATTAGCAGCAGCAACAGTTTAAGTGGCAGAAGCTATTTCTGCAAGTTGTGGAAAATATTTTTTACACCATCCCATGCACCAGCAGATCAGAGTACAAGACTGACACATGATGAATGACTGGAGAAGATGGGGCAGGAGTATCTCAAGCTCAAAATTGATGCTATCTGTGGTAGGTTGAACCCTTTTGCATTTTGGGCTTCAAAAATGGAAGTGATCTTAACTCATCAGTTAGGTTTTGTCATGCTTTACAGACAACGTTCTCTCAGAATGTGTCTTCAGTGATGCTGGCAGTGTACTGACGGATAAGCATATTCGGCTAGCCCCTGAAAATGTAGACCGCCTAAATTTTATCAAGATGAACATGTCATGGATCCCCAATTACTTTTTCACCCCAGTTGCAGACTTTGCAGACTAATCAAGGCTGAACTTTTCAGTGTACTACATCGATATCACATTTTTGAAGTCTGTGACACATTTGTTGTGTCTTCTGTTGCTACTTCTGCTGATGTTACTAACAAGTGCATTGGTGGTACAATAATCAAGCAGTGTGTTCACCACTGTTAATTTTAGACCTTGGATTTTTGTTATATATTGTGCACCTTCTATTCCTCCTCCTTTTGCTTCCTCCTGAGATTTTTTTTTAAATGGAGATTCTTATCTGGCTCTCCTTGCTGTGTTTTACCTGTAGTGGCAGGGATCTCAGAGCAAGATAACTATACCTGTCACTTATCCACCTACCTCTTGATTTGAAAAATGTAAATACTTGGCCAGTCCCTGTGTGGTGTATGGCCAATGCTAGACTGCTGTATAAAGACACTATGTGCACTTAATTTTTTGAAATATGGAGACTTCTAGTTGGGTCTCCAAGTTGTGTCGTGTTTTAGTGGCAGGGGTCTCAGAGCAAGATGCCTACACCTGTCACTCATCCACCAACCATTTGGTTTGAAAAAAAAAATTAATGCTGTGCCACAACTAGAGATGAGCGAACCGGTCGTGGTTCGGCTCAAGTTTGGTTCGTCGAACGGAGGTCCCGTTCGAGTTCAGTTCGTTGAACGTTCGACGAACCGAACTCGAACCGCATAGGAAACAATGGCAGGCATTCACAAACACATAAAAACACCTAGAAAACACCCTCAAAGGTGTCCAAAAGGTGACAAACAACTCACAACACAAGACAAACACATGGGAAAGTGACAGGGACATATACTCATGCGAAAACAAAAGAGCTGGACAACGAAAAAGAGAAGGACACACAGATATATGAGTATATGCAAGGAAACGTCGATGCCATTATTGTGCAACTTGAGCCCTGCTCATTTTAGGCTTCCAATCTGGATAAATTGCCTGAGCTTTCCACGTACGCCTTGGGGATCTTGTCGTGTCCTGCAGCCAGCGTTCTCTCGGAACCTGTCTTCAGTGCTCCTGGGGGTCTGCTGGCAGATAAGCACACGTGTCAGTACACTGACAATGTGGGCATGGCTCTCAGGGGACTTTTCTTCCCCTGGGTCAGCCAGGGGAGGTGAAAGGCACGCATATTTTGGAGAGTGCTTCATGCAAAGCATCTGTTTCATTTTGAAAAGGGGGATCAAGTGATGCCAGTCAAGTGGGGTGTGTGTGGCCCAATTAGTGGAAATGAGGGAGACTGTGGTTGGAGTCCCCTCGCTGTGTTTGTAAAAGAACCAAGATGAACAAGTCATAGCTCTCAGAGGACTTTTCTTCCCCTGGGTCATCCAGGGGAGGTGAAAGGCACGTTTGTTTTTGAAAGTGCTTCATGCCAAGCATCTTTTTCTTTTTCAAAAGGGGGGTCAACTGATGCCAGTCAAGTGGGGTGTGTGTGGCCCAATTAGTGGAAACGAAGGAGACTGTGGTTGGAGTCCCCTCGCTGTGTTTGTAAAAGAACCAAGATGAACAAGTCATGGCTCTCAGAGGACTTTTCTTCCCCTGGGTCATCCAGTGGAGGTGAAAGGCACGCGTATTTTTGAGAGTGCTTCATGCCAAGCATCTTTTTCTTTTTCAAAAGGGGGGTCAACTGATGCCAGTTAAATGGGTTGTGTGTGGCCCAATTAGTGAAAACGAGGGAGACTGTGGTTGGAGTCCCCTCGCTGTGTTTGTAGAAGAACCAAGATGAACAAGTCATGGCTCTCAGAGGACTTTTCTTCCCCTGGGTCATCCAGTGGAGGGGAAAGGCACGCGTATTTTTGAGAGTGCTTCATGCAAAGTATCTTTTTCTTTTTCAAAAGGGGGGTCAACTGATGCCAGTCAAGTGGGGTGTGTGTGGCCCAATTAGTGGCAACAAGGGAGACTGTGGTTGGAGTCCCCTCGCTGTGTTTTACATGATTTTCGAAGGGCTTGACATGCCTAAGAGGTTGAGTTTCATCATCTGCAACTTGTTGGCAACAGAAAGGCTGCCTTTACACCCTTTTGAGACCGAGGATTTTCGAGACCTTATGCCCATTGCAGTACCCCAAGAGACGATGGCCAGTCGTCACTCCTTCTCCAAGAAAGGCGTGCCCGCGCTACCACAGCAGGTCGCACACAACCTCACCGATTCCTTGAGAAACTCTGTGTGTGACAGGGTGCATTTCACCACAGATACTTGGACCAGTAAGCATGGACAGGGGAGTTACATGTTGCTGACTGGGCACTGGGTAACTATGGTGAGTGATGGAGAAGGGTTTGCTGTACAAGTCTTGCCGTCCCCACGACTTGTGTGTCAATCCTTCCTCTGTATGTACAAGTTCCTCCACTGCTTCTACCTCCTCAACCTCATGTGGGTCCTCCACCTCGGCCCAAACCCTGTGTGGTCAGGCCACCCTTCCTTGTAACTGCGCCCAAGGAATCCCACACACCTCCTTACTATGCTGGCAGCAGAGCTCAAGGCCATTAGGCGGTCAAATGTTTACTTTGAAATGTAAGGGAAATGTGAGACACTGCTGAGGAATTGTGGATGGTTACCTCTGGAGAGTGAGACCGAGTTTCATCAATGGTTGTCTCCACTCAACCAGCAGTCAGGGAAGGTCGGGTGCGACAATGATGCAAACCAGTCTGCGACCCTTCTTCAGGGCAATGTGACACACGTGCCTTGTATGGCTCACGTGTTGAACCTGGTTGTCCAGCAATATTTAAAACAATATCCCGGCCTACATGGCCTTCTGCAGAGGGCACGGTGTAACACCTGCCTGGATCGACACACTCAGATGGGCTGTAAAGGATAGGCTAGAGGCAAGCCACTCACCAAGCTGGACACCCAGAACCCTGAAACCCTTTAACCCCTATACAGTGATTTGAATTACACAGGGCCCAAGTTGATCAATACCTGTGGAAGGCTGCAGTTCCAGAGAATAGTAGTCATGCAGGGTCAAAAACATTAATTGAGGAAGAGGAACAGAATGGGATGGCCAAGACTTAATCAGAAAACAAGCAGTGGCAAAATGCGGATCGGCCAACGAGGTACATAAACAGCAAGCAGGAAAATTAGTCAGGTAACAAGCACACAAACTCGTAAAACTGAACTGGGGGTAACAGTAACAAGAGGTTCATAGCTTTGTCTGGCAGTGGTCTGCAGACAGGAGGGGCCTAAAAAAGGGTGTGGTGTCTTCCCATTGGTTGTAGCTGAATGATGGTACTTCATCTGTGAGATACCCACCACCTACATTCAGCCTGTGGTTCTGTATCTGTCAAGGTAACGCAACCCAGTGGGTGACCATAACCTGCGTCCACCTGCGCCACAGGTATCGACTCCTTTCCCATCATCAGCACTATGCACGAAAGGAACACGTTGTCACCTGGCGACCGGAGTACAAATTGATTGAGTGGACTACGCTGGTGAATTAACAGCCGTGTGCGGCAATGATGCAAACCTGTCTGCGGCCCTTCGTCAGGGCAATGTGACACACGTGCCTTGTATGGCTCACGTGTTGAATCTGATTCTCCAGCAATTATTAAAATACCATCCCGGCCTACATTACCTTGTGCAGCGGGCATGCTGCTATGTGCTCACTTTCATCCTTCGCACCCAGCAGCTCAACAACTTTCATCGCTCCGGAAGTCTTAGGGTCTGTTGGTTAAACGCCGGAAATGCGATGTTCCAACACGCAGGAATTGGAATCTGCACATGTTGCAGCGTGTGTGGCAGCACCGCAGAACCCTGCTGAAATACGGTATGACGTATACCCTGGCTAACTTGATCCAGAGGTGGTGCAGATCACACTGATGGAGTGGTGTCAGATCAAGGACCTATGCACCCTTCTACACAGTTTACAAATGTCGACGAAGATGTTTAGCACTGGCGATGCCATTCTCAGCGTGACAATTCTGGTCATCTACAAGATGGAGCACACTGTAAGCATTATTCGGAGTCAGGTGTTGGGACAAGAGGAAGGGGAGGAAGTACAGGAGGAGTCATATGCAGAAGGGATATTAAGATCTACAAGGTCCATACGGTGAGCGGCACCTAGGCGGCAGTCATGGTGGAGGATAGGGATTAACAAGGGCGCATAGTATCAGCAAAAATTGTTGAGGAAGGTGCAGGAGCCCATGAAGAAATGGAGGAGGAACTGGCGATGGGCATGGAAGACTCAGCAGATGAGTGAGAGCTTGCTCACATTTCGGTTGTGCGAGGTTGGGGGGAGAGGGCAGAGGAAGGAGGCACGATTCTCACCTCTCTGCCACCAACACACCAAGGACTTGGTCCTCCTGGATGCACAAGACACATGAGCGCCTTCTTGCTGCACTACCTACAACATGACCCTCGGATTGTACGAATTCGAAGTAATGCTAACTACTGGGTTGCCACACTGTTAGATCCCCGGTACAAGACAAAATTTGGCGAGATAATTCCTGCCATAGAAAGGGACGCACGTATACAAGAGTATATGCAGAAGGTGGTACGCAATCTTAGATCTGCTTTTCCACTAAACACCAGTGCTGCACAGAGTGAATCTCAACGCTTTCTCATGGATAGGAGGAAAAAGTCTTTTACTTGTCCACATCTGAGGGACCGAGGGCTGGCTGCTGTGCTGAGATGGCACTGAGTACGGTGTCCCTGCAGAGTTGCACTTTTGGTCATATACCAAATGAGTTGAAAAAGGACAAATGCTGGTGGAAAGGGGAGCAGGTGTGTTGGAAAGGGGAAAAAAGTTTTTGTCCGTGGGTTTGTTGGTTAAGCAAAAGTAACATTTGATGAAGAAACACCATCTGTTACGGTGGGAATGGCAGATTTGGATAAGGTGGTATATACTATGTTACCGTTATATAAAAAAATTAAGAAGAAAAGAAAGAGAAAGGTATATATCCCCATCAGCAGTCAATGTCCACCGTGCTCCCAGATGGAAAAGGAGAGGTTGGCAACTGGAAGGTTAGGTGGAGGATACAGATCTGTGTGGCTATGAAACTAATAGTTGCCTGAACCGAGTTAGACGCCACTCGTATCTTTAGACTGGGAGCCCTGTTAGCGTCACAGGGTCCACACGCCCACCCAGCCCAGGAACTCCCTGTTAACATCACAGGGGCCATTCAGTACGCTGACCGTGTGCATTGGGGCCACACCTGTGGACAGCCGGCGCATCAGCAGCAGCAGGCCTGTTAATGCCACTGGGCTGCAAAAGCAGGACTTGTAGGACAGGAGCTGGTCTTAACCATTCTGCGTTACCAACTGTGGTGGCGGCCTGCATCGACGCCCTATCCCTGCCTACCTCTGGCCTAAAGCCGCAATGGGTTCAACACATGGAGGTGTGCTCTTTCAGAGCATAATAGAAGACTGCGCACCTCCTTGTTGGCTCCAGCCCGTTTTACAACCTGGGTCCGCCCCAAACCAGGGTGGACCACAATGCACCTCCTGGAGACAAAAGCAGAGTGACACGTCATGAGTGGCATAACTAGCGTCCAATTTGGAATCGCAACTTCAATAATGACCTCATGGCTGCCACGACACAAACACCTCACCAGTCATCATCTGACCATCAATAATGAGGTGACAAGTCATAGGGGCGGGCCTCTGCAAGCCATTTGGGAGTGGCCTGGCCACATCGTCAAGACACCTGATGCCATGTGGTCTATATGGGCCCATCAGGGGCAGGGCCAAAAAGTTCATTACCGGACCTCGTCAATGATGCAGTAAGTGCCTGAGCATGGTCAGTTGCATGAAAAACAGTCTCTGGAAAAAGACTATCAGCTTTAGCATGGTGTCTAGGCACAAAACAGGACTTAGACCCGGCACGGAATGCAAGTACCTGTGGAAAGAGGCTTTTCGCACTAAGTGTTGGAGCATGTGCTGTATCCCGAAATGAAGGCTTAGCCTCAGGAATGGCACAGTCAGGCTGAACATACTCACTAGGTGAAACACTGTAGTTAGGCTGCAGCTGGGGTAAATCGACGCACGCATGTGCACTAACTGCCTCTCCACACTTACACGTGAAGGAGAAATTGCTCTTCGGGTGTCGACTTGGAGATGCTGTCTATGAACAGAAGGAAAAGCTAAAGGAAGCCTCACTTTCTATCCCTCCGATCTATCAAATGCAGCAATGAATTCCCTTAGTTTGCTATAACATTAGCGTAGCAAAATGTGCATGAGGGTGTCCTGCACAGGTGCTAGAAATAGCTTGGCACCAGTGGGACAATAATGAAATACAACAGCCAGTTCTATGATGCCACTAAATGGCAATATTTTTTGCTATCATTATAGCTTTTTAAAAACAGAGCAGGGGGGTGTCCTGCACAGGTGCTAGAAATAGCTTGGCACCAGTGGGACAATAATGAAATACAACAGCCAGTTCTATGATGCCACTAAATGGCAGTATTTTTTGCTATCATTATAGCTTATTATAAACAGAGCAGGAGGGTGTCATGCAGAGGTGCTGCACATAGATTTCCACCCAGTGGGGCACTAATGGAGTACAACAGCCACTTCTTGTATGCCACTAACTTTACTCAATTTTTGGTATTATAATGTCTTAGTAACAATGAGTTTGAGTGTGCAATGCAGGCAGAGGTGCTGCAAATATCTTTGCACTAGTGGGACAATACAGAAGTCCAACAGCCACGTTTAGGATGCCACTAAGTTCACTCAGTGTTTGCTAGTATAATGGCTTAGTAACAATGAGTTTGAGTGTGCAATGCAGGCAGACGTGGTGCAAATATCTTTGCACTAGTGGGACACTACAGAAGTCCAACAGCCACTTTTATGATGTCACTAATTTCACTCAGTGTTTGCTAGTATAAGGGCTTAGTAACAATGAGTTTGAGTGTGCAATGCAGGCAGACGTGCTGCAAATATCTTTGCACTAGTGGGACAATACAGAAGTCCAACAGCCACGTTTAGGATGCCACTAAGTTCACTCAGTGTTTGCTAGTATAATGGCTTAGTAACAATGAGTTTGAGTGTGCAATGCAGGCAGACGTGCTGCAAATATCTTTGCACTAGTGGGACAATACAGAAGTCCAACAGCCACGTTTAGGATGCAACTAAGTTCACTCAGTGTTTGCTAGTATAATGGCTTAGTAACAATGAGTTTGAGTGTGCAATGCAGGCAGACGTGCTGCAAATATCTTTGCACTAGTGGGACAATACAGAAGTCCAACAGCCACTTTTATGATGCCACTAAGTTCACTCAGTGTTTGCTAGTATAATGGCTTAGTAACAATGAGTTTGAGTGTGCAATGCAGGCAGACGTGCTGCAAATATCTTTGCACTAGTGGGACAATACAGAAGTCCAACAGCCACGTTTAGGATGCCACTAAGTTCACTCAGTGTTTGCTAGTATAATGGCTTAGTAACAATGAGTTTGAGTGTGCAAAGGGCAGGAGGGTACAGTGGCAGGGTTGTGGGTAGAGGAAAGGAAGCCTGCCTTTCTATCCCACCTAATGGGAAAATGCAGCGAGGAAATCCCTGACTTTAGCTACACAGACGCTGTCATCTTGTGTAGCTGTTAAACTCTGTTTTCACGGACCTGTCACCTATGGCTCTGACCCTGCCGGTATGAGCCCTTAAAAGGACTGATAGAAACTTATATCCCTATTCTGTACAGTGCTGTGTATGGAGCGTACACAGCAGTATTGGAGATAGGAGCTGAGCCAGTGATGATTGACACCAAGGACGTAGAAGGCAGATAATGGCGTGCTGAAGGAAAATGTCCGTTTTTCTAATGCAGGGACATGTGACATGGACATCCTATCACACATGCCGTTGCTTCTCTGGCTAAAAGTCCACTTAGCTGTGTGTGTGTCTGGGATTGGCTGACATGCTGGCCCGCCCCACTACACGCGCGCTCTTAGGGAAGGAAGACAAGGAAAAAAAAAAATAAAAAATGGCGATCGCCATTATCCATACAGCAGTGATCTGAATGCGCTGTTCCCGCACACTATACACTGAAATGTCATAATAGTGTGAGTCACAGAGTGACTTACACTATTATAGCGGAAAGCCAGCTAGTAATTAGCTGGTCTTTTTGCTGCTAGAACCGTTCTCGAACGTATCTAGAACTATCGAGCTTTAGAAAAAAGCTCGAGTTCTAGTTCTATCTAGAACAGCCCCCAAAATCACTCGAGCCGCGAACTGGAGAACCTCGAACCACGAACCGCGCTCAACTCTAGCCACAACCTGTGTGGTGCATGGTTTATGCAAGACTGCTGTGAAAAGACGCTATGAGTTCTTTGGGCCAATTGATACCCCTGTTTTGCGATCTGCCTGTGATCTGGAAGCACTATTTTCCAGTAAGCCATTGTTGACATCAGACTTTTGCTTATCCACACGCTGTCATACCATAGGTGTAAGACAGTGCATCCCACATACCATTTTGAACAGGGGCATTGGAAGAGGTAGATAACAAGAGTGTAAGTACATTTGAAAAAGAGCTCATTAGTAAAATAGTATATTTTATACCACTGGGCGATGAAAAAATAACTATATTTTTACCGCAAAAAATTGATTGGCACAAGATTTTACATTTTCACAATGGGAAATGGGTAAAAATGACACCATAATTTCTAACACAATTTATTCTGAATGAGACAATTACCCTTATGTGGCTGTACAGTGCTGCTTATAAAATCAGTGAGGCTTACTATTTCACTCCTGAAGCAAAGATTTTCCTAGAATAGTATGAAGACTGCATATAAAGGGCCAATAAGAATAGTTTGCAGACTCCATATACACAGCCATAATTGCCAGAAAAGCAGAATCACCCCAAGTGTACAAATGTTGTAAAATACACTCCTCACAGAAATTATCTGCAGGTGTAGTGACGATTTTGGAAGATGCACCCCTATGTCAGAAGGCTCTCAACATTCTACTAGGTATGAGCCTATGGTCAACCTGAATATGACAAGTGGTCATGATGGGCCAGGATCAAAGCTACAAGGCCGTCTTGTTGCTGGTATCACTTGAACAAAAGGGAAGATCAAAAGCTGCAGATATTTCATAAAGTTCAGAACTTGGAATGTATGAACCATGAAACAAAGCAAACTCGTCATCGTCAAAGCCAAAATGGACAGAACAGGACTCTACTTACTTGGATTTAGTGAGCTAAGATGGTCTCAATCAGGACATTTCCAGTCAAATGAACATTGGGTCTACTATTCTGGCAATAAAGTGAAGAAGAAACGGTGTTGCTTTTATTCTCAACCAAAGCATGGCAGGCAATGTCCTGAAGTACAATGCATACTGTTACGCCATTACTGCCATTTCTGCACTGTCCTGTCCTCTCCTGCATGTGGGTAAGACAGCACACTAACCTTTCTGGCAGTTCACAGGTAGCTCAGGTGTCCCCGGTTCCTGTTACCATCTCTATGGGCCTATGCACACCATGCAGGTCTCATGAGAACACACTTAGGGCATGTGGGCACCTATTCTTAAAGGGTCCATGTGGAAGTGTTTCTCAACCTATCTCTTAGAGGCACTAGGTATTTAAGGCACCCTCCCCTTATGTGCGGTGCCTAAAACATTTTCTATCCTTAGAGACGCGTTGCTAGTTGTTACATCCCTTGCCATGTGCTGTACTTCATGCTGTATGTTCTTATATGACTCTGTACCCTAGAGCCTGAGGTACCTGTTTCACTTAAATGTACCAGTCATGCCTGCTCTACCAATCATATCTGTCATATCTGCTTTAACTGCTACACCCACTGTTCAATTCAAGCCTGCTGTTCCAGCTGTACCTGTTCAATCGTCTTGGCTGCAACGGTCCAAATCAGAGATTGTCCGTATCTGTACCCCCAACTTCTGAGGCTAGCTGTCCCTGAATAGCATTTGGTGTCTACTAGCAATCAAACCCAACCAAACCTAACCTCTCCATTGAATAAACGGTGTGTGTCTAGTCATGCCCTTCTGGTGAACTGGTGCTACAACCCAATGGGTTCATTCCCACTCGCATAACAAAATCAGTAATAGAGTTATTTTGATATGATTACAAGGAGTGCCAATCCATGTCACAATTTTGCAAGTCTACTCACCAACCCCAAATGCCACAGAGGATCATGATTAACTACTCTATGACGAAGTTCAAGAAAACTTGACAAGATTCCAAAACAAGAGTTACTCATTATTGTGGGAGGCTTGAATGCATAAGTGACCCTTGGCAAACATTGAATAGTTGTTGGAAACTTTGGACTTGGTGAACAAAATAAGGCTGGAAAAAGATTTGTTGACTTTTGTATGACAAAGCAACTGTCCATCATGAACACATTCTTCCAAAAAGAAAACTGGAGAATCTACACATGAATATTGCCGAATAGGGTCAATAAGTATCAGATTGACTACATACAGCAGCATGTAAAAGTTTGGCACCCCTCGTCAAAATTACTGTCATGTGAACAGTTAATAAAGTTGAAGATAAAAGGATGTCTAAAATGCATAAAGTTAAGAATTATACATTTCCTTTGTTTTTTGTCACAAAAAAATATTTTCATCTTTTACATTTTAAAAATGACAAAAAGGTAAATGGGCCAAGGCAAAAGTTTTGCACCCTTGGAGGTTGCTCAGATAACCTTGACCAAAATTTCAGACCTTAATTAGCCTGTTGTAATGCCTGGTCCCACCAGACCCCGTGGGGGGCACGCTCCCTCACATTTGCCCAGTCCCAGCATGGCTCCCACTGGCACTCCCAGTCATAGCCCCAGGCAGCGACGGCCTTCCTCTTACCAGTCCCATGGCTCTGCAGGCGCTGCCCCTGTTCCGGGTCCTGCTCTACGTCCTGCTCCCAGGCATGCTGCAGCCTCTTCCTGTCTCCCGTCCTTACACAGAACTGCAGTAAGTGACTCTAGGCAGCGTGTGAGGCCACGCCCCCTTTCTTAAAGCGGTACACCCCGTTTTCTGGAACTGACCTCAGAGGTCACCTTTTACCTAATGGATATTTAGGTTCACCTCCCCCAGCAGCAGGCGCCCGAGCAATGCTTCCATTAGAGCCTTGCCAGTGTCCAGACCCCCTTGTTCTGTTATCTGTTTTCTGTGCATTTATACCTGGTTCTAATCCCTTGTCTCACCGTAGTGCCATCCGTACCATTCCGGCTGTGGACGTCACCACTCATACCGACAGTGGACGTCACCGTGCCCTACCTGCGGTGGACATTATCTGTACCGTACCTGCTGTGGACGTCACCTGCTGTGAGCATCTCCGGTGCCGTTTCCGTGTTCTGCCGGCTGTGGAAGCCACAACCTTGCTACACCTGGCCCTACAGAGACTCCTACTACCGGTTCCTGGCTGCCGTGCATTTAGGCCTTCTGGGGAGGCACCGCACAGTCCCTGTATAGGGGTTCGCTGCTGGTCGCCTTCTCAGGGGAGTCCGGTGCACGGTCCAGTGGGTCCACCTCCGGACGCTCACCGCTCCTCGGTGAGCGTAACACCTGTTAGGGTTATTGCTTGTTCACTATCATAATTAGGAAAGACCAGGTTATTCAAATTTAATAGCTTTAGAAAAACCCAGCTTCCTCTAACTTAGTGCCAAAAAACAGCAGCTTTGGGTTCTTTTATGCAGTTAGCATGAAAATGAAAATGGTGGAGGCCCATAGAGTAGGAAAATGCTGTAAGAATACAGCAAAGCATTTTCAAGTTTCCCTTTCCTAGGTTTGATATGTAATTATGAAATGGCAGATAACAGGAACAGTGGAGGTCAAAATAAGGACGGGAACACCAAGCAAAATTTCTGTGAGAGCTGCTCGTATGACAGTTAGAGAGGCAAATTAGAATCTTTGTGTGACTGCAAAAGAAAAGACCTTCAAAAAGATTTAGCAGACTCTGGAGCTGTGGTATATTGTTCTACTGTTCAGAGACACCTGCACAAATATGTCCTTCATGGGAGAGTCATCAGAAGATAACATCTCTTGCTTCCTCATTATATAATTCAGTGTCAGAAGTATACAAAAGAACATCTAAACAAGCCTGATGCATTTTTAAAATAAATACTGTGGACTGATGAGGTTAAAATAGAACTTTTTGGCCACAATAATCAAAGGTATGTGTAGAGTAAAAAGGACACAGGATTTCATGAAAAGATTAACGTGCCAACTGTAAAGCATGGGGGTGGATCAATGATGCTTTGGGGATGTGTTGCAGCACAAGGAGCATGGGTAGAAAGAAGAATGGATTCCAAAAAATGTCAGCAAACTCTTCCTGATGCAAACATAACACTATGTGTAAAAAAAGCTTTAGAAAAGAGGATAGCTTTTACAAATGTATAATAATCCTAAACACATGTTAAAATCCACAATAGACTAGCTCAAAAGGTTAAAGCTGAAGGTTTTGCAAAGTCCCTCACAGTCCCCTGATCTGAACAAAATTGAAACAAGAATTGAAAGAATCCTAGCCAGCTACAAAAATCGTTTGCAAGCTGTGAAACTTGCCAAAGTGGGTGCTACTAACTACTAACCCTGAAGGGTGTTCAAACATTTTCATCTGCCCATTTTCATTTTTTGTTATTTTTAAAATGTAAAAGACAAAAATATTTTTTTTCTTTTGCCTAAAATACAAAGAAAATGTGTCATCTTTAACTTTATACCTTTTAGAGATAATTTCATCTTCAATTTGCTTAACAGTTCATTCACAATAACAGTAATTTAGACCAGGAGGCCCCAACGTTTACATGCCACTGTATGTGTTCACCAAATATTGAGGGTATGGATCATTACCGCAAACACAAGTCCAGGAGCTGACTGTGGAACTGACCCTGAGCTTTTGACAGCAAAGATTAGAGTCAAGTTGTCCAAAAGGACAAGGCAACAGGTCTTTTCCAATTTAGATTTCAACAACATACCTAACGTTTTTCTTGAAAGGTCTGCCAAACCAATTTATATAAGTGAATATGGATGAAAGAAAGCCTGAGGAATTATGAACACACATATAAGATGTATTATTACTGAAAAATAGAGATGAGCCACCCCCCTAGTGTTCGAGTTCGGTTCGTCGATTGGCGGGTGTGTTCGGCGAACGTTCGACTAACATTCGATGAACACCTTCGAACACCATTGGAAACAATGGCAGGCAAACACAAACACATACAAACATATTATACATGTACACATACAGTTATTAAACATTGCCATTATACTTACAGGTCCCCACGATGCATCCTTCAGACTCTGTCTCCTGCCGCTTTTCCTTCCGATCATCGCTGCGCCCTCCCGGTAACCAGCACTAATGATAGGACATATCGTGATGTCGTCATAGCATGTGACCAGTCACGTGTCTATTATCTCATTGGCTACAGACTGATCACATGGCTAAACGTCCTGCTAGGTTCTGTCAGTGCATCTCTCCAGTACACGGTGCTCATTTGAGCATTTCCGTGTACCGGCGAGATGCTTTGGCACAGGCTTGGCTCTCCGTTTCTGCATGTCGGCGCTTTTTACAGAGTCAGCCCACATGCAGAGACTGGATGCCACAGCCGGTGAAAAGCGGCATCGGGAATCAGGTGAGATCACCGTTGCTACAGTAACCCGCCTGTCAGATTACTATTGCAACGGTGGCAGTGGTGACGTCACCGCTTACAACCCGAAGCCTCTGCACACTCACTCAGTGATTAGACTGCACGAGAGCAGCAGCGTCTTCCTCCCATGCAGTGCTGTCTGATGTAGCAGAGCTGCATGGGTTGAAGGAGAAAGAAGACAGAAGACCAGGATCGTGGAGGGGTGAGAGGGAGTAATAAACATGGAATCTCTAAGTGTGTCTGTATATATCTTACTAATAATGTATTTTTTCTCTGTGTGGTGTATTTTTTTTTAACCCTTTACTGGAGATTCTTAATGGCCGGGTCAAACTTGCCTGATATTAAGAATCTCTGGCTTAATACTAGCTAGTAAAACAAAGCTAGTATTAACCCTTTATTACCCAGCAAGCCGGCAATCAGTGCTGCTGGAAGAGTTGGATACAGCACCAGATGATGGCGCTTCAATGAAAGCACCTTTTTCTGGGGCGGCTACGGACTGCAATTCGCAGCAGAGGGGCCCAGAAAGCTCGGGCCTACCTGTTCTGCGGATTCCAATCCCCAGCTTCCTAGTTGTACCTGGCTGGACACACAAATGGGGCAAAGCCCATGTCGTTCTTTTTTTTTTAAATTATTTCATAAAATAATTAAAAAAAGGGCTTCTCTATATTTTTAGTTCCCAGCCGGGTACAAATAGGCAGCTGTGGGTTGTGGGCAGCCGTACCTGACTGCTGTACCTGGCTAGCATTCAAAAATATGGTGAAGTTCACATCATTTTTTTGTGGGCAAAAAACTCCTGCATACAGTCCTGTATGGAGTATGCTGAACCTTGTAGTTCTGCAGCTGCTGTCTGCTCTCCTGCATACACTAGTGAATGGAGCATGCTGAGCCTTGTAGTTCTGCTCCCCCTGTCTCTCCCTCCAGCATACAGTCCTGGATGCAGCATGCTGAGCCTTGTAGTTCTGCAGCTGCTTTCTGCTCTCCTGCATACACTAGTGAATGGAGCATGCTGAGCCTTGTAGTTCTGTTCCCCCTGTCTCTCCCTCCAGTATACAGTCCTGGATGCAGCATGCTGAGCCTTGTAGTTCTGCAGCTGCTGTCTGCTCTCCCGCATATACTAGTGGATGAAGTCTGCTGAGCCTTGCAGTTCTGCTCCCCCTGCCTCTCCCTCCAGCATACAGTCCTGGATGGAGGATGCTGAGCCTTGTGGTTCTGCAGCTGCTGTCTGCTCTCCTCCATACAGACAGACAGCAGACAGCAGCTGCATAACTACAAGGCTCAGCATACTCCATCCAGGACTGTATGCAGGAGTTTTTTGCCCCTCCAAAAAAATTACGTGGGCTTCGCCATACTTTTTTATGCTAGCTAGGTACAGCAGGCAGCTACGGGCTGTCCCCAACCCCCAGCTACCTATTTGTACCCAGCTGGGAACCAAAAATATAGGGAAGCCCTTTTTTTTTTAATTATTTCACAAATTAAAAAAAAATGATGTAGGCTTCGCCCAATTTTTGTGTCCAGCCCAGCCAGGTACAACTAGGCAGCTGGGGATTGGAATCCGCAGCGCATGGGGCTCATGCTTTTTGGGCACCCCTGCTTCGAATTGCAGTCTGCAGCCGCCCCAGAAAATGGCACTTTCATAGAAGCGCCATCTTCTGGCGCTGTATCCAACTCTACCAGCTGCCCTGGTGACGGGTGGCTCGCTGGGTGATAATGGGATTATGGTTAGCTGTATATTATCAACTGGCCCTAAACCCGAAATTCATGGTGTCATGCCAATATTAGACATGGCCACCATGAATTTCTAGTACAGATAAAAAAATACACAACACACAGAAAAATATTTTAATAGAAATAAAAAACACAATTAGTAACTCCATCTTAATTGAAATAAAGAACCCCCGTTCGCAGTAATATTGGGTCAAGGGTCCCGCGCCGTCCAATCTGGATCCAATATCATCTGATTGGTTTGCTGGAAGGCAAAGCGATCAGATGATGTGTCAGGTTCAAGGACCTGAATCACATGACAGAGCAGCTTATTGTATAAAGAGCTTTTATACAATCAGCTGATGCATCAGTGCATAAAAAAAAAAAACTACACACTTCTGTGCAGACTCCTGTCTGACAGCATCAGCTGATAGTTTAGCAGGCCGGGCGGTAAAAAGCCGGCCTCATTGCTCGAATTAAAGTGTCAGCTGATTCTGTCTGGTAACCGCATCAGCTGATCATCACCAGACCTGAGAGAGAGAGGAGAGAAGAGAGAGAGAGGAGGGAGAGAGAGAAGAGAGAGAGAGAAAAGAGAGAGAAGAGAGAGAAGAGAGAGAGAGGAGAGAGAGAGAGGAGAGAGAGGAGAGAGAGGAAAGAGCAATGCAGCCTCATTCCATGAACTGCTCCGATTTTAGAGGTGTGTCCTGCGGCTCACAACTGATGTTCGGCTCCTCCCCTAAGTACATAATTAAATTAAATTATAACTAAATAATATTTATAATTTAAAATTATAAATAAATTCAATTATTTACCGGGACAGCCGGGACTCAAACTCATGAACTAATTCTCCTAATACTGAGACTGAACAACTAATTGCGTCTCACTTCACTGTGTATTTAATCTGGGACACAGCTGACCACTTGCCACCATTCATTTTGGAGTTTGACATGACACAAGTCAGGTATTGATAATGTTTTTAACTTCAGTAGGTTAGGGACTGTCTCAGATGGGTACACCGTGACGAGGTGAGACAGCTTTTTACCTTTTTGCAAAAATGTATACACTAAGTACCCTGTTATTAAGCACTTGCTATTTATTTATAGTCAGGGTATTTTTCATGCAATTTTTCTCTTTGGTTTTTTTCTAGTCTTTAGGCTGCAATTCACATGCTTAATGTTGCATGTTTACTGAACATTGTTTCAGCTCAGTTTTTTGTGTTTTTTGTATGTTATCTTGCTTTTTTGCAAGTTGGGGGCGCAGCCCTCCTAATACTGAGACTGAACAACTAATTGCGTCTCACTTCACTGTGTATTTAATCTGGGACACAGCTGACCACTTGCCACCATTCATTTTGGAGTTTGACATGACACAAGTCAGGTATTGATAATGTTTTTAACTTCAGTAGGTTAGGGACTGTCTCAGATGGGTACACCGTGACGAGGTGAGACAGCTTTTTACCTTTTTGCAAAAATGTATACACTAAGTACCCTGTTATTAAGCACTTGCTATTTATTTATAGTCAGGGTATTTTTCATGCAATTTTTCTCTTTGGTTTTTTTCTAGTCTTTAGGCTGCAATTCACATGCTTAATGTTGCATGTTTACTGAACATTGTTTCAGCTCAGTTTTTTGTGTTTTTTGTATGTTATCTTGCTTTTTTGCAAGTTGGGGGCGCAGCCCTCCTAATACTGAGACTGAACAACTAATTGCGTCTCACTTCACTGTGTATTTAATCTGGGACACAGCTGACCACTTGCCACCATTCATTTTGGAGTTTGACATGACACAAGTCAGGTATTGATAATGTTTTTAACTTCAGTAGGTTAGGGACTGTCTCAGATGGGTACACCGTGACGAGGTGAGACAGCTTTTTACCTTTTTGCAAAAATGTATACACTAAGTACCCTGTTATTAAGCACTTGCTATTTATTTATAGTCAGGGTATTTTTCATGCAATTTTTCTCTTTGGTTTTTTTCTAGTCTTTAGGCTGCAATTCACATGCTTAATGTTGCATGTTTACTGAACATTGTTTCAGCTCAGTTTTTTGTGTTTTTTGTATGTTATCTTGCTTTTTTGCAAGTTGGGGGCGCAGCCCTCCTAATACTGAGACTGAACAACTAATTGCGTCTCACTTCACTGTGTATTTAATCTGGGACACAGCTGACCACTTGCCACCATTCATTTTGGAGTTTGACATGACACAAGTCAGGTATTGATAATGTTTTTAACTTCAGTAGGTTAGGGACTGTCTCAGATGGGTACACCGTGACGAGGTGAGACAGCTTTTTACCTTTTTGCAAAAATGTATACACTAAGTACCCTGTTATTAAGCACTTGCTATTTATTTATAGTCAGGGTATTTTTCATGCAATTTTTCTCTTTGGTTTTTTTCTAGTCTTTAGGCTGCAATTCACATGCTTAATGTTGCATGTTTACTGAACATTGTTTCAGCTCAGTTTTTTGTGTTTTTTGTATGTTATCTTGCTTTTTTGCAAGTTGGGGGCGCAGCCCTCCTAATACTGAGACTGAACAACTAATTGCGTCTCACTTCACTGTGTATTTAATCTGGGACACAGCTGACCACTTGCCACCATTCATTTTGGAGTTTGACATGACACAAGTCAGGTATTGATAATGTTTTTAACTTCAGTAGGTTAGGGACTGTCTCAGATGGGTACACCGTGACGAGGTGAGACAGCTTTTTACCTTTTTGCAAAAATGTATACACTAAGTACCCTGTTATTAAGCACTTGCTATTTATTTATAGTCAGGGTATTTTTCATGCAATTTTTCTCTTTGGTTTTTTTCTAGTCTTTAGGCTGCAATTCACATGCTTAATGTTGCATGTTTACTGAACATTGTTTCAGCTCAGTTTTTTTTTGTTTTTTTTGTGTTTTTTGTATGTTATCTTGCTTTTTTGCAAGTTGGGGGCGCAGCCCTCCTAATACTGAGACTGAACAACTAATTGCGTCTCACTTCACTGTGTATTTAATCTGGGACACAGCTGACCACTTGCCACCATTCATTTTGGAGTTTGACATGACACAAGTCAGGTATTGATAATGTTTTTAACTTCAGTAGGTTAGGGACTGTCTCAGATGGGTACACCGTGACGAGGTGAGACAGCTTTTTACCTTTTTGCAAAAATGTATACACTAAGTACCCTGTTATTAAGCACTTGCTATTTATTTATAGTCAGGGTATTTTTCATGCAATTTTTCTCTTTGGTTTTTTTCTAGTCTTTAGGCTGCAATTCACATGCTTAATGTTGCATGTTTACTGAACATTGTTTCAGCTCAGTTTTTTGTGTTTTTTGTATGTTATCTTGCTTTTTTGCAAGTTGGGGGCGCAGCCCTCCTAATACTGAGACTGAACAACTAATTGCGTCTCACTTCACTGTGTATTTAATCTGGGACACAGCTGACCACTTGCCACCATTCATTTTGGAGTTTGACATGACACAAGTCAGGTATTGATAATGTTTTTAACTTCAGTAGGTTAGGGACTGTCTCAGATGGGTACACCGTGACGAGGTGAGACAGCTTTTTACCTTTTTGCAAAAATGTATACACTAAGTACCCTGTTATTAAGCACTTGCTATTTATTTATAGTCAGGGTATTTTTCATGCAATTTTTCTCTTTGGTTTTTTTCTAGTCTTTAGGCTGCAATTCACATGCTTAATGTTGCATGTTTACTGAACATTGTTTCAGCTCAGTTTTTTGTGTTTTTTGTATGTTATCTTGCTTTTTTGCAAGTTGGGGGCGCAGCCCTCCTAATACTGAGACTGAACAACTAATTGCGTCTCACTTCACTGTGTATTTAATCTGGGACACAGCTGACCACTTGCCACCATTCATTTTGGAGTTTGACATGACACAAGTCAGGTATTGATAATGTTTTTAACTTCAGTAGGTTAGGGACTGTCTCAGATGGGTACACCGTGACGAGGTGAGACAGCTTTTTACCTTTTTGCAAAAATGTATACACTAAGTACCCTGTTATTAAGCACTTGCTATTTATTTATAGTCAGGGTATTTTTCATGCAATTTTTCTCTTTGGTTTTTTTCTAATTCTCCTTATGCAGCTGCTTTACTCATTGAGCCACTGCCTGTAATGGAAATACAGGATGATTTGGTAATCTTGACCTCTGTATTGCAGTAGAGAAGCCAGAAGTAGATTATTCAGTTACAAAGATGAGAGCGAGAGATGAGACAGAGAGAGAGAAAGATGAGTGAGAGAGTGAGATGAGTGAGAGAGAGAGGAGAGAGAAGAGAGAGAAGAGAGGAGAGAAGAGAGAGAGGAGAGGGAGAGAGAGAAGAGAGAGAGGAGAGATAGAAGAGAGAGAGGAGAGAGAAGAGAGAGAAGAGAGAGAAGAGAGAGAAGAGAGAGAAGAGAGAGAAGAGAGAGAAGAGAGAGAAGAGAGAGAAGAGAGAGAAGAGAGAAATAGGAGAGAGAGGAGAAAGAGGAGAGAGAAAAGAGAAGAGAGAGGGGAGAGAGAAAAGAGAGAAGAGAGAGAAAGGAGAGAGGAGAGAGAGACGAGAGATAGAGAAGAGAGAGAAGAGAGAGAGGAGAGCGCGAGGAGAGAGAGAAGAGTGACAGAGAGAAGCGAGTGGAGAGAGAGGAGAGAGAGAGAAGAGTGACAGAAGAGAGAGAAGAAAGAGAAGAGAGAAGAGAGGGAGCAAGAGAGATAGAGAGAGAGAAAAGAGAAAGAGAGAGGAGAGAGAGAGGAGAGAGAAAAGAGATAAGATAGAAGAGAGAGAGGAGAGAGAGAAGAGAGAAAGAGAGAGAAGAGAGAAAGAAGAGAGAGAGGAGAGAGTGAAGAGTCACAGAAGAGAGAGAAGAGAAGAGAAGAGAGTGGAGAGAGAGCAAGAGAGATAGAGAGAGAGAGAAGAGAGAAAGAGAGAGGAGGGAGAGAGGAGAGAGAGAAGAGAGAAAGAGAGAGGAGAGAGAGAGAGAGGAGAGAGAGGAGAGAAAAAAAGAGATAAGATAGAAGAGAGAGAGGAGAGAAAGAGAGAAAGAGAGAGAGAAGAGAGAGAAGAGTGACAGAAGAGAGCGAAGAAAGAGAAGAAAGAGAGGAGAGAGGGGAGAGAGAGGTGAGCGAGAGAAGAGAGAGAGGAGAGAGAGAGAGTGGAGAGAGAAGAGAGAAATAGTAGAGAGAGAAGAAAGAGGGGAGAGAGAAAAGAGAGATAGAAGAGAGAGAGAAGCTGTGGGGAACATAAGGCCCCTAAATGGACTTTCAGAGCCCAAATTGTGCCCCCAACTCCCCATAACCCTGATCCCCTCCCACCACACTTACTGTATTTCTCTTGCTTTGGCAACACTAATTGTATTTTGGTCCTGCCAATAAAGCATATTTGAATTTGAATTTGAATTTGAGAAGAGATAGAGAGGTGAGAGAAGAGAGAGGAAGAAGAGAAGAGAGAAGAGAGAGAAGAGAGAGAGAGAGAAAGAGAGAGACACGCAGGCACTACCTGAGTGAAGTCTCCAGTGACAGCGTGGCTTACTTCAATTGCTGAGTGGAACTGACACAGAGCGCTTGTGTTCTACGGCGCTCCCTGTCAGCTTCATGTAGCAGAGCTGAAAGCATCGTGTGGATTACTTCGGACCTGGATGTCTGTTTGGGGATTAATAAAGTGGTAAAAGAGGGTTTTTTTTGTCTTTTATTCTAAATAAAGGATTTTTCTTTGTGTGTGTTTATTTACTTTCACTTACAGGTTAATCATGAAAGATGTCTCGGGGAGACGCCTGTCATGATTAACCTAACCGCACCAGGGCAATTCGGGATGAGTCGGGTAGAGTCCAGGGACTGTCGCATCTAATGGATGCAGCAATTTCGGGCGGCTGCTGGCTGATATTGTAAGGGTGGTGGGCTCCCCATAACGTGGCACTCCTCATCCTGACAATACCAGCCTCCAGCCGTGTGGCTTTATCTTAGCTGGTATCAAAATTGGGGGAAACCGCAGGGGGGGGGGGTTTATTATTATTTATTTATTTATTCTACTGCAAGATATACACCCGCCCGCCGGCGGCTGTGATTGGTTGCAGTGAGACAGCTGTCACTCAGCGTGGGGGGGTGTCTGACTGCAACCAATCATCGGTGCCAGTGGGCGGGGAAAGCATGAATAATGAGCGGTAGCCATTTTCAAAATAGGAAAAGCCGCCAGAGCTTTGTGACAACCGTGCAGTGCCGCGCCAGTGATCGGTGAGTAGGAAAGAGAGAGGGAATGTGCTGGCGACGCAGGACACATACAAATACACAATGTGCGCACATAGCCTTACTGTGAAATGCCACGCTTTTGATGATTGAACCGTTATCGAACGGTAACTCGAACGGTCGAACATGAAGCAAATCGTTCGAGTTCGTCGAACGACTCGAATACCGCCCAAAATTACTCAAATTTAAAATTGGCGAATGGTTCGATTCGAACATTGCTCATCTCTACTGAAGAAGTCAGAAATACAATAAACAAGAGGCAGAGAGACCACCCCCCGCTATGGTTAAAAAAGCAGAACCCAAAGATCATCAAAGAAAGATGAATTGCAAAAGCAAAATATAACTAGAGATGAGCCACCCCCCTGGAGTTGGAGTTTGGTTCGGTTCGTCGAACGGTGCCCCGTTCGATGAGCCGTTCGACAAACCTCTCGAACCCCATTGTAAACAATGGGAGGCAATCACAAACACAAAAAAACACATTATAAATGTACACATACAGTTAATAAACATTGCCATAACACTTACCGGTCCCCGCGATCCGTCCTGCACTGTCTCATGTCGCTATTCCTTCCGATGATCGCTGTGTCCTCCCGGTAACCAGCACAGACAGGACCTTCCGTGACATCAAAACAGCCATGTGACCAGTCACATGTCTGTTATCTCATTGGCTACAGACTGGTCACATGACTATGACGCATCATATAGGACATGTCAGTGCATCTCTTCAGTACGCGGTAATCGTTTGTGCATCCCCGTGTATTGGCAACATGCTCTGGCACACGGTCGGGTTCCCGGTCTGCTTCCCCATTCTGTTATAAACCGGCTGCCACAGCTGGTCAAAAACGGAGATCACCGTTGCTATAGCAACGCGCATGTCAGTGGTGATGTCACCGCTTACAAGCAGCAGCTCCTTCTCACTCATGGAGTAAATACACTGCACGGGGAACAGCGTCTTCCCCCATGCAGAGCTACTGATGTAGCAGAGCTGATGTGTTGAAGGAGAAAGAAGACAGAAGAGCCGGATCGTGGAGGGATAACAGGGAGTAATGAACATGGAGTTTCTAATGTGTCTGTGTATTTATTTCTATTAAAGTATTTTTTCTCTGTGTGGTGTCTTTTTTTAACCCTTTATTGGAGATTCTTAATGGCTGGGTAAAACTTGCCTGACATTAACATTCTCTGGCTTAATACTACCTAGTAAAACAAAGCCAGTATTAACCCGTTATTACCCAGCAAGCCACCGTCACCAGGGCTATTGGGAAAGTTGGATACAGCGCCAGATGATGGCGCTTCTATGAAAGTGCCATTTTCTGGGGCGGCTGCGGATTGCAATTCGCAGCAGAGGCGCCAAGAAGCCTTGGGCTAACGTGTGCTGCGGATTCCAATCCCCAGCTGCCTAGTTGTACCTGGCTGGACACAGAAATATGGCGAAGCCCACATCATTTGTTTTTTAATTATTTCATGAAATTCACAAAATATTTTAAAAAAAATGGGCAGAACTACAAGGCTCAGCATACTCCATCCAGGACTGTATGTAGGACATTTTGCCCCCCAAAAAAATTATTTGGGCTTCGCCATATTTTTGTATGCTAGCCAGGTACAGCAGACAGCTACGGGCTGCCCCCAACCCCCAGCTGCCTATTTGTACCCGGCTGGAAACAAAAATATAGGGAAGCCCTTTTTTATTAATTATTTCATGAATTTCATGAAATAATTCAAAAACAAATGACGTGGACTTTGCCATATTTTTGTATGCTAGCCAGGTACAGCAGGCACCTACGGGCTGCCCTCAACCCCCTGCTGCCTATTTGTACCCGGCTTTAAACAAAAATATAGGGAAGCCCTTTTTTTTATTAATTATTTTATGAATTTCATGACATAATTCAAAAACAAATGACGTGGGCTTTGCCATATGTTTGTATTCTAGCCATGTACAACTGGGCAGCTGGGGATTGGAATCCACAGCACAGTTTGGCCTGAGCTCTCTCGGCCCCTCTGCTACGAATTGCAGTCTGCAGCCGTCCCAGAAATTGGCGCTTGCATAGAAGCACCATCTTCTGGCGCTGTATCCAACTCTGCCAGCTGCCCTGGTGATGGGTGGCTCACTGGGTAATAATGGGGTTGAGGCTAGCTGTATATTATCAACTGGCCCTAAGCCTTAAATTCATTATGTCACGCCGATAAAAAAAACACAACACACAGAAAAATATTTTTATTATAAATAAAACACAACATAATTAGTGACTCCATCTTTATTGAAATAAAGAACCCCCCCCCCTGCAGTAATCCTGGGTCAAGGGTCCCGCACCATCCAATCCGGATCCATATCATCTGATCGGTTTGCTGGAAGGCAAAACCATCAGTCGATGTGTCAGGTTCAAGGGCTTGAATCACATGACACAGCAGCTGATTGTATAAATGGCTTTCATACAATAAGCTGATGCATCAGTGAAAAAAAAAACGCAAAAAACTACACACTTCTGTGCAGACTCCTGTCCAACAGACAAAAAATAGAGAAAGAGAAAGAGGGAAAAGGAGAGAAAAGGAGAGAAAAGGAAAGAGAAAGAGAGAGAAAGAGAGAGAGAGAGAGAAAGAAAGAAAGAAAGAGAGAGAAAGAAAGAGAGAGAGAAAGAGAGAGAGAGAAAGAAAGAGAGAAAAAGAAAGAAAGCGAGAAAAAAGAAAGAGAGAGAGAAAGAAAGAAAGAGAGAGAAAGAAAGAGAGAAAGAGAGAGAGAAAAAGAAAGAAAGAAAGAAAGAAAGGAGAGAGAGAGAAAGAGAAAGAAAGAGAGAAAGAAAGAGAAAGAAAGAAAGAAAGAGAGAGAAAGAAAGAGAGAAAGAGAGAGAGAGAAAGAAAGAGAGAGAGAAATAAAGAAAGAAAGAGAGAAAGGAGAGAGAAAGAGAAAGAAAGAGAGAAAGAAAGAGAGAAAGAAAGAGAAAAAGAAAGAGAGAGAGAAAGAAAGAGAGAGAAAGAAAGAGAGAGAGAAAGAAAGAGAGAGAAAGAAAGAAAAAAAGAAAGAAAGAAAGAAAGAAAGAGAAATAAAGAAAGAGAGAGAGAAAGAAAGAAAGAAAGAAAGAAGAAAGAAGAAAGAAAGAAAGAAAGAAAGAGAGAAAAAGAAAAGACGACCAGATAGACAGACAAACATAGATGGGGAAAGACACAGACCTTGATAGATGGTGTCCAGCTACTCCCCTCTGTGCATAATTAAAATACTAATATTGCATAATTAATTATAAATAAAGAATAATCATTAATTTAAAATTTAAAATTAAAAAAACAAAAAAAAAACTTTTCACCGGGATTAGAACTCACAACCTTATGCTTCATAGGCAAGCTCTCTATCCACTGGGATATTGCCTGTATTAAAAAACATAGGCAGATTTTGCTGACTGAAGTCTCTGCTGACATCATTGCTATGTCACGTGGACCTGAGACTGCGCGACGGTGTTCTATGGTGCTGCTACATCTTGAGGGATCAGAGATGACAGTGTCATGTGGATTACGTCGGACCTGGTGGGTATTGGAGGATTTTAATAAAATGGTGAAACTGTGTTTTTTTGTCTTTCATTCCAAATAAAGGATTTTTCACGGTGTGTTTATTTACTTTCACTTTTTAAATAGATAATAAAAATATTAAATTCTTTACCGGGACCAGAACTCTCGACCTTATGCTTCTTAGGCACGTGCTTTATCCACTAGTCTATAGCCTCTAACAATACATATAGGCAGATTTTCTAATCTTGAAGTCTGGATTGCTGACTGAAGTCTCTGCTAACCGCATGAGTCACTTTATTGCTACGCTGCCACTACATCTTGAGGGAGCAGAGATGACAGTGTCATATGGATTACGTCAGACTTGGAGGGGTATTTTTGGGATTAATAAAGGGGTGAACCAGGGATATTTTTTGTCTTTTGTTCCAAATAAAGGATTTTTTGCGGTGTGTGTTTCTTTACTTTAACTTTCAGTTTAATCATGAAAGGTGACTCGGGGAGACGCCTGGCATGATCAAACTCATTATTACCCCAATTGCCACCGCACCAGGGCAATTCGGGATGAGCTCAGTAGAGTTCCCCAGAACAGTCGCACCTAATGGATGCGGCAATTCTGGGCAGCTGCTAAGTGATATTGTTAGAGTAGTGTGCTCCCGATAATATGGAGCTCTCCATCCTGACAACACCAGCCTCCAGCTGTGTGGCTTTATCCTGGCTGGTATCAAATATGGGGGAACCACATTTTTTTTTATTATTTATTTATTTATTTTACTGCACGATATAGACCCACCCACCGGCGGCTGTGATTGGTTGCAGTGAGACAGCTGTCACTCAGCTTGGGGATGTGTCTGACTGCAACCAATCATAGGCACCGGTGGGCGGGAAAAGCATGGAATAACTAATTGACTAATGAAGCAGCAGCCATTTTCTAAAGAGGAAAAGATGCCGCAGATTTGTGACAGCTGTGCAGTGAGACGCCTGTGATCGGTGAGTAGGAAAGAGAGAGGGATTGTGTTGGGGACACAGGACACATGCAGATAGCAATGTGTGCACATAGCCTTACTGTGAAAAGCCACGTTTTTGGTGATAGAACCATTATCAAACCTAACTCGAACTGTCGAGCTTTTAGCAAAAAACTCGAGTTCAAGTTCGCTCTCGAGCACCTGCAAAATCACTCGAACATGAAATTGGCGAACCTCAAACCTCGAACATAGCTCAACTCTAAATATAACACATAGGATGCTGACAATATCAGTAATAATAATAATAATAACTTTTATTTATATGGCGCCAACATATTCCGCAGCATCTTTCAATTCAAAGTGGATGTATACAGACAATATTAGACATTACAGAATAACACAAGTCTGCAGATACCAAGAGGAGGGAGGGCCCTGCTCGCAAACTTACAGTCAACAAGAAGATAGGGCATGCACAAAAGGAAAGTATTAAAAGAGCTTGTATTGTCTGGTCCTGCCATAAACATAATAAAAAGGTAATTCAAATAACGCTACATGAAGCGGTCACAAGCCAGTAAGTGTGCAAGTACAGATACAAAAAATTATTACGTGTACGGAGGGTGTGTAAACAAATGATAAAAAGGACAAGATTTTAATGAATATATTGTAAGGACAAAACAAAAATTGTTAGAAAAGTGAGGTGAGGTTATAGGCTAGTCTAAAGATTTTCATTTACAGGGCATGCTTAACTGTGGCTATTGTGAAGTAAAAACAAAAAAGAGAGCCATTCGAGGAGAAAAAAGAATGTAGTACCAAAAATTATCTACAGAGATAGGAAACTAACATCTGAAGGTCAAGCCAGGAAGGCATGCCTAAAGATGAAAGAGGTACAACAAGCGTTTCAACCAAGAATTGGGCATGTTGATAGACACCAATGGGAACAAAATAACTGAGCCTGTACATATCAAGGAAAGATGGAAAGAATACGCGGAGCACCTCCAGAAAAATGACTCAGTGATAATGAACCGAATATCTTGAAAGTCAAAGTCGGTGCTGCGATAAAGCTTCTGTCAATAAACAAAGCAGAAATGTGACAATATTCCAATAGAACTAATGAAGTTTCCTAAAGCAGCAGTTGATGTCATTTGATGTCTGTATCAACAGATATGGACAACTTGTAAATGACCCAAAGACTGAACAAGATCAGTATTTATTCCTGTTCTGAAGAAGGGTGATGCTACCGACAGGGAAAAATATTGGACTATTCAAAATACTACAGCCTTACTTTGACAAAGAGCTGCCAGAGGAACAAGCAGGATTCAAAAAAGTCAGAGGAATAAGAAATGTAATTGGTAACATTGGATGTATAATTGAAAAGGAGAAGGAATACAATAAGAAGATCTATTTTTATTCATTAAATACAATAAAACCTTTGACTGTGTTGATCAACAAAAGCTTTCAAATACCATGAAGGATATTGATGTGCCAGACCATTAGGAACCTTTACATTGACCAAGAAGCAACAGTCTGAATGGCATATTGTGACATGGCATGGTTTAAAGTAGAGCAACGCATTAGACAAGGCTGCATCCTGTCACCATTTCTCTTCAATATATATATAGGTAGAGGCTTCAGAAAGGCTGTACTTGCCAAAAAAGATGAAGGAATCCAAATTTCTTGACCATTCATCAAGAATCTTAAATGCGCAGATGATACAATATTGATAGCAACAAGCATAGATGGAATGAAGGACTTTTTAAGGAATGTCAACATAGAAAGCTTGAACTTGGGAGCCCTACTCTACAAGCTGTCAAAGTAGAGGAGGAATGGGTAATGTGAGGAGTTTGCTTGCATGGGGATGTTTCCTACAGGAAATACTATGACCGCATTTGGATGTATAGTTTGTGTGCCATTACCCTAGCAACAAATCAGGAAGTGAGGCAAGATACCAAATGTTTAATAAAGGTAATTAACAGAACCACTGACCTACTGGCTCTTGATGCCCCTCATCTAATATTGGTCTGGTACACACCATGCAGGCTTGTTCATGAAGGTCTGCCACTGCAGCTTTACAATAATCTCCCCAGTCACCTGATATATCCTGTTTAACAAGGAGGAAACTAGTTTGTAGGGTATATTTTAGGGCTACACAGTACCTTACCTGGGTGCTGCCTTTGTCAAGGCGGTAGTTGTTTGCATGGAACATGACAGGGTATTACCGAAACACCCCTTTCCCCTGAAACTGAGCTCTGCTGTTTGATCATCTTTAGAGTAATCCCCTGGACTGCAGCAAACAGATGAGATCAACTCTATTTTATGCACTTTATGTACTGCTTGCACTCTTTACATGTACTGTCAATTTAGGTTTAGAGTCTATGATATTTTAAATTATTGATTAAAAGGTAGATTTTATTGCTCATTGCTAAATCTCAATATCAATAGAGCATGTTGTAAGTTCCCATCTACTAGGTAAGGCTGTATTTTGACTCCTACTCAATACAAAGAAGACAAAGATATTGACTACTGTGAGGTGCCCGGAACACATTTGAGATGGATGGCAACAAACAGCAAGTTGTGAATGACTTCAACCTACTAGCATCATTGATTACTTAAGATGCTGCAATGATACCAAACGTCAATAGTAAAAATAAACTATGGCAAATCAACAGTGATGTCACTGGACAAGGTCCTCAAATCGAGGATCATTTCACTGGTGCCGAAGACACAGCTAGTGCATAGTTTGGTCTTTTCTTTAGTACCAAATAAATATGAAACCTGGATGATATAAAAAAATAAGATAGAAGAATCAATGCTCTCAAAATGTGGAGCTGGAAAATTTTGTTATCAATACAACGGATGGCAATACGAGCAAACAAATCAATTTTGGAATAAATCAAGCCAGACATGTCACTCAAAGCAAAGATCACTAAATAACGACTTGCCTACTTTGGACACATCATACAAAGAGAGCAGTCAGTGGAAAATTACATTGTGGGTGAAAGAATAGAAGAAACAAGTCAAAGAGAAAGAACCTCCAACCAATAGCTTGATATTCAACATAGCAAAAGAGAATACCCTGGTGGACCTATCTAGGCTTGAATAAGAGCAATCATCCTACAATCATCTATCAAGTCGCCATGGCTTGAGATCGAGCAGAAGGCCATTCAATAAATTATAAAAAGTAAGCATTCAGCTTGAAAAATGAACTTTGCTTTCCCTCCTTGATGAAGCGGTGTCCACAGGGGTATTATTTGACTTTGCGAAACGTACGTTGGAGGTCTAGGGGGCTTGCTTTCATGGGGAATCCTCTCTATTGGGAACCATGGTTTTTTTGCATTTAGCACTTTGCAAGTGTTTTTTTCTTTATTTTCAGGACATTCTAACTGTTCTGTGTTGATTGCATGTGATAGAGTGGATTCCATATACGCACTGCACTTACAGCAGCTTCATGGTTTGTTTTATATTAATTGCACTTGGCACTTTATGACTACTTTATGCTGCTGTATTTGCACTGTATCCGCTATTGCACTCAGCACTTTATGACTATTTATTTATTATATGCTGCTACATTTACATTGTGCCTGTAATATTTGCTAGTCAGGATATTGTACCTGTATTCCATCTACCTCTGATCTTTCCTGTACATGCTGCAGCCATTCCCTTGGGGTCATTACTTCCTTCTTACTTCCCCATTTTTGTCTTTTATGGTGTTTTATATGGCCATTTTTTTCTTTTTTGTGTCTTGTCTATCCCACACATTAATAAACTTTGTTATTGCTTTGCACCATTTATCACTGCAGGTTCTCTTGTTTTTTCAAATTATCAAATCGCCATGGCTTGAGATCGAGCAGAAGGCCATTCAATAAATATAAAAAAGTAAGCAACATTTCAGCTTGAAAAATGAACTTATCTCATGAGTTTTGATACAAGAATTATTTTGCCCTACCTAAACTTAATGGGCTTTTACTGTTCAGCAATGGTAATTGAAGTTGACATTGTATTTCTACAGTGAATATTATGTTGTTGTGACACTTTCGTAGAATGAGTATAATGTAACTGAAATATATTTTAAGCAAATAACAGTATGGATGACATTTTTACTAATTTGAAGAACGTAGCCTGACAAACATTTTTTGGTATATGGTAGAAATTAGAAGCAAATTTTCAACTATGTAAACACTTCAGGAAATGCGACAGTAAAATAAGTTTTCACATGTTTAATAGCTGTAAAAAGCACTTATTCGGGATGGTTGAACATCTCTATTCTTTTTGGGTATGAATGAAAATAAAAATGCAAACGAAGCTTGGCTATCCATCTGTCTTACAGAAGAGAATCCATATGTTTGATGCCCTCTTGTTCTCTTTTTCACTGAATCAAGGATTCTTCCAATAATTTTATATGATTACAAATGTTCATTTCGGCAGTTTTTGGCTGTTAAATTTACAGGCAGCAATTTCATAGTCAGTAAATTGGAATTGGAAAGCACATGAATTATATCTACCTGCCATTTATGATTTATGATCTTTAAGTGCAGAGTCAGTGGACCCATTCAAGGACAGCTGTTTGTCCTTTTGGTCTCATCATTTTGATGATTCACAATCACTACATTACTTTTTGGTTCAAAGCTCAATTTATTTTGCATTTCTTACTACAAGGTATGCAATTTTTTTTGTGTGAAATATTGTTCTTTGAGTAATATAAAGTACATTGTACTCAAATGTAGAACTCACTGTAAAATATATTATGCCAAGGCTCATGAAAAATTATTATTGTTAAGTATTTCCATTAGTAGAAGTATGATGTTTTCTGAACTATTATCAGATCATTGTAACAATTCTGTTTAGATATAAATGTCATGTGTGCATAAAAAATGACTTTCCAAGTTTTGTGACAGATTTATTTTCTTTCGATAAAAGTGTCCTTTGGGCTTTGCAAAAAGTCTCTTTTTTGGTGTCCTATATAAAACCACAAACTTGAACCTTCCTTAGAGTTGTTTAATGATGTATAGGTCAAGAGAATATAATTGCATGACATTTAATTACGGTACTTCTCCTGCAGCCATATATTTGCCTTTTGTAGTACACCTCATGCACTGCTCTTAAACTGATGAAGCAAATTGAAGTATAATATTTTGATACTGCATTCATCCTGATAGACTAAGTTCCCTGTCTCTCTAGTTCAAATGATGCCAGAACAGCAGAGTCCTCCTTCAAGCCTCATTGCAGAAATAGTGCATATTTCTTAAAAGACTGATTTAACAAATCTCTAAAATTAGATTGTAATTTATAAAAGTGTTTTACCCTTCACACTTTAAAGAGTTGTAAAGTTTTGGAGCAACACAAGGTTGCACAAAAATATTTTTAGTTTTGACTTTTCACACCAGTTGAGGCCATTTCCATCTAAATGGACTGGATAGAGATCTAATTCATGATAAGCTGTGACATATCTCACTCTGTAAATATACACAAGATGAAAGGGGAAACATTGAGAGTCAGCTGATCAAATGTTGGCACAAGTGTTTAAAGTCAGGTATTTTTGCCTCTGGTCCCATTACCTCTGTTGTAATTCCGATTTCTCACTTCTGGTCTCTTTGTCCTGGATCTGGTCACTCATTTCTGGTTTCTTGCTTCTTGTTCTTGCCTCTCATCTCTGATTCAGACCACTCATCCCTGGTCTCTCAGTTCTGGTTCTGGTCTCTAAACTCTGGTCTCTCTATTCCGGTTCTGGCCACTCATTCCTGGTCTCTGAATTATGATTTTGGCCTCTCGTCACTGGTCTCTTGGTCTGGTTCTGGCTATAATCTCTGTTCTCTCTATTCTGGTTCTGAACACTCATCTCTAGTCTCTAGGTTCTGCTTCTGGGCACTCATCCCTGGTCTCTCAATTATGGTTTTGGCCTCTCATCACTGGTCTCTTGGTTCTGAACAATCTTCTTTTTTGTAGTTGGATCACTCCCCCTCACTAAGGCCTCTGACACACATTCGTGCTGCCGGTACGTGTTTGGTATGTTTTTGCACGTACCGGCGGCACGGAGACACGTACACCAATGCTACCCGATGGTAGCAGGCACACACACATAAAACCACACGTAACGTGTGTCCGTGTCCGTTTGTACGTGTGTGCGTTTCCCAACATGCTGACATGTCTGTTTTTCTCTGGCAGCACGGGTGTCACACGGCCCGCACCCATACCACACGGATGTAGTGTGGATGCGGTCCCGTGTGACACACGCCGGAGCAAACTCACGTGTCAGAGAAAAAAATAACATCTTTACTCAACTTCTCCAGCCCTCCTGTCTCTGCCGCTGCTGTCACTTGCTGCCAACCGGCGCTCATTATGGTCATTTAATATTCACTTCACTGCAGCCTGCAGCAGCAGCAGGGGGGAATCGGTAGGGCTTGAGACCGAAGATCAGTACCCTGGACAGCAGGAAGGACCACGTGAGTATGCAAATTACCGGTTCTCCATGTGTTATCGCGGATAGCAAACGGAGAACACACGTGGCCCGCACATACCGGAGAAACGTACTTACCTACACACAACACGCAGGGAAAATAAGTGTCTTGCGGCACGTGCGTGATTTTCAAGTGAGTGTGGCAGAGGCCTAAAGCTGAGGCTTCCCTTCACTGGTCTAGCTCATGCTGATAATTGCAGCTATAAGATCAGCTGCCTTTATACATATGTCCTGACACAAGTCCAGATTTTAACTCCTCCTCTTCACTTTTCTCCTGGGCCCTTTATAATTCCTAGCTGCAACATAGCTGTTACCTGACCTTGTGTCCCTTACTATCTCTTCGTCCTACACGTTTTTGTCATGTTTTTTATTTTTATATGTATTTTTAACATTATGATCTAAATAAAACGAAAAAAAAAAATATCCATCTTCCTGGTTAGATTCCTGTTATGGTGCTGGACGTTTTTCTACACACTTTGAAGTTTGTTCCCCTGGACTTCCAATCCTGGTGATCCTCCACGCATCAGAGATCTTTTGATATTAAACGCATACAACGGTAGGGTGAATACTCTTTTGTTTTTTGGTTTTGCTGTGAACAATAGTTCTTGCTGCTAGGTGGTTAAAGGGAGCAATATTTGGAGCCCTCCATTATACCATGTGTTTGATGTTTGATGTCTTCTATACATTACATGTTATGTGTAATTTTGTTATTAAAGTTTGTATGTTTATGTGAATGTGGTTCTCCATATGTGTGATTTACACACAAGTTTATAACTGTAGAAAGCTGAAGTTTAGTCAGTAATTTATCCATTATGGGGGAAATGATTATCTAATCAATTATGATGTCTGGATATTTATATGTTTCCCGTTTTTCTGTGATTAAAGTTATAACGATTCAGCAGTCTATCGTCAAAAAGTGACTCAAGTTTTTTGTCCCAAGTAGAGTTGAGCGCGGTTCGCGGTTCGAAGTTCTCCAGTTCGCGGCTCGAGTGATTTTGGGGGCTGTTCTAGATCGAACTAGAACTTTTTGCTAAAGCTCGATAGTTCTAGATACGTTCGAGAACGGTTCTAGCAGCAAAAAGAGAAGCTAATTACTAGCTGGCTTTCCGCTGTAATAGTGTAAGTCACTCTGTGACTCACACTATTATGAAATTTCAGCGTATAGTGTGCGGGAACAGCGCATTCAGATCACTGCTGTTTGGATAATGGCGATCGCCATATTTTTTTTTTTTCCTTGTCTTCCTTCCCTAAGCGTGCGCGTGTAGTGGGGCGGGCCAGCATGTCAGCCAATCCCAGACACACACAGCTAAGTGGACTTTTAGCCAGAGAAGCAATGGCATGTGTGATAGGATGTCCATGTCACATGTCCCTGCATTATAAAAATGAGTATCTGCCCGTCCGGACGCCATTATCTCTTCTGCGTCTGGGTGTCAGTCACCGCTGGCGTAGCTCTTGTCTCCGATACTGCTGTGTATGCTCTATACAGAGCGCTATACAGAATAGGAATAGAAGTTTCTATTAGTCCTTTTAAGGGCTAATACCGGCAGGGTCAGAGCCATAGGTGACAGTCAGGGCCGTGAAAACAGATTTTAACAGCTACACAAGCTGACAGCGTCTGTGTAGCTAAGGCCAGGGATTTCCTTGCTGCATTTCCCCATTAGGAGGGATAGAAAGGGAGGCTTCCTTTCCTGTACCCAGACCCACAACCCTGCCACTGTACCCTCCTGCCCTTTGAACACTCAAACTCATTGTTACTAAGCCATTATACTAGCAAACACTGAGGAAACTTAGTGGCATCATAAAAGTGGCTGTTGGACTTCTGTATTGCCCCACTAGTGCAAAGATATTTGCAGCACGTCTGCCTGCATTGCACACTCAAACTCATTGTTACTAAGCCATTATACTAGCAAACACTGAGGAAACTTAGTGGCATCCTAAACGTGGCTGTTGGACTTCTGTATTGTCCCACTAGTGCAAAGATATTTGCAGCACGTCTGCCTGCATTGCACACTCAAACTCATTGTTACTAAGCCATTATACTAGCAAACACTGGGGAAACTTAGTGGCATCCTAAAAGTGGCTGTTGGACTTCTGTATTGTCCCACTAGTGCAAAGATATTTGCAGCACGTCTGCCTGCATTGCACACTCAAACTCATTGTTACTAAGCCATTATACTAGCAAACACTGAGGAAACTTAGTGGCATCCTAGACGTGGCTGTTGGACTTCTGTATTGTCCCACTAGTGCAAAGATATTTGCAGCACGTCTGCCTGCATTGCACACTCAAACTCATTGTTACTAAGCCATTATACTAGCAAACTATGCTGCCAGTTTAAGGGCCGTAGTTGCATTGTCAGGGATAATTATTGTTGTTTATTCTGCTGTTAATAAAGCTAGACCACCGCTGAAATCTACACCACCTCTCAATTTTTACTACCACATTTTAAGTGCACAATCTTGTCGCAATCAAAATGAGTGGCAAAATGACAGATTCTGGTGGAAAGGGGAAGAGGCGTGTTGGAAAAGGAAAAAAAGGGTTTGTCCGTGGGGAAGGTGGCAAAGCTCCATTAACATCTGCTGAAGATAGACCATCTTCCAGCAAAAGTAAGATGTCTACTACTTACCGTAAACAATCTGATGTGCTCCCTTTTTTACGGACACGAACAAATGGAACAAAGGTAGATGATGGCCAAAAAAGGAAAATGCTTGAATGGATCTCAAGTGGTCCAACAAGTGCCATCTCTGCCACCTCAACTACCGCATGCAAAAAACACCAGTCCTCTGAGTTGTCAGCCCAATCACACTTGCATTCTCCCAGCTCTGAAGTCTCCATCCACCCTGCACAGTATGGTGGAACTGAGATGGCTGAGTCTGCAGAGCTGTTCAGTCACACTATAGCCTGGGAATCAGAAGTCTGCTCCCAAGCTACAGTGAGTACAGACCTGGAAATGGTCTTCAGTGATGCCCAGAACCTTTGTGATTTTGAATCAGGCCGTGAGGACCAAGTTTCTGAGCATAATGTTGACCCTTTTTCACAAACTGTAACACCTGTTGTTATAGACAATGAGGAACATACTGATGACGATGAGACGCAGATACCAGATTGGGATGATAACTTAAATATTCGGTAAGGGCAAGAAAAGGCTCGGTCTGAGGGTGAGGGGAGTGCAAACACAACAATTGATGAGGAAGTTCTAGATCCTACCTACTGTCAACCCACAGTCAGGCACTCGAGGAGGTCAACAGAGGCAGTGGAGGAGGATGCAACCGACGACGAAGTTACCTTGCGCCTTCCTGGACAGAGTCGGAGCACTGGTAGCACGTCTACAACTGCATCCTCAGCCACCACTCTGCCTCTGAGCACTAGTCGGGGGAGCTCAGCAGGTCGCATGCCCTCTAAGCCTTGCCTAGCCTGGTCCTTTTTTGACATAGCAAAAGATCGGCCAAATTATGTGATCTGTAAAATTTGTCGTGATTCTGTTAGTAGAGGGCAAAACCTCAGCAGTTTGACAACTTCTTCCATGAATCGTCACATGAATAAATATCATATGTCCCAGTGGGAAGCTCACCGTGCTGCAATGCGGCCTAGCGGAGCGAACCATCCACCGCTTGCCCCTTCCAGTGCATCCGCGTGCTCTTCATCTTCTAGGACTGTGGGGACAGCTGTCACACCTGGTTTTCCACGCACAACTTCCACCACTGTAACCGCAACAGGCAGTTTGCTTGGTAGGTCATCAGTTGGTTTGGAAGGGGAAACAAGTACGTGTGTACAGCTCTCTCATACATCGATAGCACCAACGTTGGATGAAGGCAACATCTCGTCTACGCCTGCACTTTCCTCACAAAGCTGTAATTTTCCAGGGACACCCTACTCAACACCGTCTGCACACAGCAGCCAGATCTTTGTCCCTCAGATGTGGACAAATAAAAGGCCATTTCCTGCGACCCATGACAAAGCTAAGAGGTTGACTTTATCCCTCTGTAAGCTCTTGGCTACCGAAATGCTGCCTTTTCGCCTGGTGGACACACAGGATTTTAGAGACCTTATGTCTGTTGCTGTGCCCCAGTACCAGATGCCCAGTCGCAACTACTTCTCTAAGAAAGGTGTGCCCGCGCTACATCAGCATGTCGCACACAACATCACCGCTTCCTTGAGAAACTCTGTGTGTCAACGGGTGCATTTCACCACCGATACTTGGACCAGTAAGCATGGACAGGGACGTTACATGTCGCTGACTGGGCACTGGGTAACTATGGTGATAGATGGTGAAGGGTCTGCTGCACAAGTCTTGCCGTCCCCACGACTTGTGTGTCAATCCTCTGTCTGTCCAAGTTCCGCCACTGCTTCTGCCTCCTCCACCTCATCTGGGTCCTCCACCTCCGCCCCAAGCCTGCCTGGTCAGGCCACCAGCGTTCTCACGGCGCAGAAGGAATCACGCACCCCTCATTACTATGCTGGCAGCAGAGCGCAACGGCATCAGGCGGTCTTTAGCTTGACATGTCTTGGAAATAAGAGTCACAAAGCGGCTGAGTTGTGGGCAGCTCTGGAGACTGAGTTTAATAAATGGTTGTCTCCACTCAACCTGCAGCCTGGTAAGGCCATGTGCGACAATGCTGCAAACCTGGGTGTGGTTCTTCGCCTGGGCAAGGTGACACACGTGCCTTGTATGGCTCACGTGTCGAACCTTGTTGTCCAGCAATTTTTAACACACTATCCCGGCCTAGATGGCCTTCTGACCAGGGCACGAAAACTGTCTGCTCACTTCCGCCGTTCAACCGCCGGAGCTGAGCCACATGCATCGCTCCAGAAGTCTTTCGGCCTGCCAGTTTATCGCTTGAAATGCGATTTGGCAACATGCTGGAATTCAACTCTCCACATGTTACAGCGACTGTGGCAGCACCGCCGAGCCCTGGTGCAATACGTCATGACGTAAAGCCTGGGCCATCGAGATACAGAGGTGGGGAAGATCACCCTGATGGAGTGGTCTCAAGTCAAGGACCTATGCACCCTTCTGCACAGTTTCGACATGGCGACGAATATGTTTAGCGCTGACAATGCCATTATCAGCATGACAATTCCAGTCATTTACATGCTGGAGCACACGCTAAACACTATTCGGAGTCAGGGGGTGGGACAACAGGAAGGGGAGGAACTACAGAAGGATTCATATGCGCAAGACACAACAACATCACCAAGGTCCAGACGTTCAATATCACCAACGCGGCAGGCATGGGACTATAGGGGACAGGGATCAACAAGGGCGCATGGTAGCAGGCAAAATGTTAAGGAAGGTGCAGGAGAACATGAAGAAATGGAGGACGAACTGTCCATGGACATGGAAGACTCAGCGGATGAGGGAGACCTTGGTCAAATTTCAGTTGAAAGAGGTTGGGGGGAGATGTCAGAGGAAGAAAGAACGGTTAGCACCTCTATGCCACAAACACAGCGTGGACTTAGTCCGCATGGCTGCGCAAGACACATGAGCGCCTTCTTGCTGCACTACCTCCAACATGACCGTCGTATTGTCAAAATTAGATGTGATGATGACAACTGGCTTGACACACTATTAGATCCCCGGTGCAAGTCCAAATTTTGTGACATAATTCCAGCCATAGAAAGGGACGCACGTATGCAGGAGTATCAGCAGAAGCTTTTACTCGATCTTAGCTCGGCTTTTCCACCAAACAACCGTGCAGGTGCAGGGAGTGAATCTCCCAGTTGTAATTTGACAAACATGGGACGGTCTCGTCATCTTCAATAGTCTACCCGTACCAGTAGCACCATATCTGGTGCTGGTAACAGCAATTTTATTGAATCTTTTCATAATTTTTTTAGACCCTCCTTTGCAAGGCCACCAGAGACAACAAGTCTAACACATAGTCAACGGCTGGAGAGGATGATTAAGGAGTATCTCCAAATGAACATCGATGTTATGACTTTGCAAATGGAGCCTTGCTCATTTTGGGCTTCAAATCTTGAAAAATGGCCAGAGCTCTCCACTTACGCCTTGGAGATTTGGAATGTGCTTGATGCAAATCAAAACTTCCTGTTTGCAACTAGGGCACAAGTGCTGCCACTGGTGGGGTGTCTGTGTGGCCCAATTTTTGGAAAAAAGGGAGACTCCGCTTGGAGTAACCCTTGCTTGCTGTGTTTTTTAAAAGGAGCCAAGATGAACAAGTCATGGTTCAGCAAATACTTATCTAACTACCCCGGTGTCATCCTGGGGATGGTTAAGTATGGCGTATTTTTGAATGTGCTTGATGCAAATCTAGCTGTGAAGTGTACAACTGGGGCACAAGTGCTGCCACTGAAGGGGTGGGTGTGTGTGTGTGGCCCAATTTTTGGAAAAAAGGGAGACTCCGCTTGGAGTAACCCTTGCTTACATTGTTTTTAAAAATGATCCAAGATGCACAGCGCTGGGATCAGGAAAGACTTTGCTACCCACCCCGGTGTCATCCTGGGGACGGTTAAGTATGGCGTATTTTTTAATGTGCTTGATGTAAATCTACCTGTGAAGTGTACAACTGGGGCACAAGTGCTGCCACTGAATGGGTGGGTGTGTGTGGGCCCCAATTTTTGGAAAAAAGGGATACTCCGCTTGGAGTCACCTTGCGGTGTTTTACATGATTTTAGTAGGGCGTGCCATGCCTATATCTGTGTGTCCTCCACTTTTTCCTTGTCCTGCTCTTTTGTTTTCGCATGAGTATATGTCCTTGTCACTTTCCCATGTGTTTGTGTTGTGTTGTGAGTTGTTTGTCACCTTTTGGACACCTGTGAGGGTGTTTTCTAGGTGTTTTTATGTGTTTGTGATTGCCTGCCATTGTTTCCTATGCGGTTCGAGTTTGGTTCGTCGAACGTTCGCCATACTGAACTCGAACGAGACCTCCGTTCGACGAACCGAACTCGAGCCGAACCGCGGCTGGTTCGCTCATCTCTAATCCCAAGATTAGATAACCTCTTTAAATTCTCCACCACTGGGCGATTTTCTGCTTTTGCTTTTTTGTTTTTTTCACTGCTTTATATAGCAGAAATTATGACTTTACATGAATGCTGGCTTGCAGCCGGCAGTCACAAGTAGTTCATCATGACAGACACAGGGGTCATCAGCTGACGCCTTCTGTCATGACAACCCATCGGGCCCCCGCAATTATGTCATGGAGCCAAGGAATGACAAGCTCCCTGCCGGCGCATATTAAATTCTGCTATCAGAAATTTTTCAGAGGAATTTAATTGGTTAATAGCCACGAGCAGATCTCTTATCAGAACAGCTGACATGTGCAATGAAAGATGCAGGCTGGGTGAGAGAGTTCGCGTTAAAGCAAGGGACATGATCTTTTATGTAAATATATACCAAAGGTTGTGAATGAGTTAAAAATTTTAGCCTATTGTGATCTGCAAGTGAAAAAAACATGCAATTATTTATTCAACTACTGGATTTCCTGAAGTTGCCCAGGACTGCTACCCTTGTCCCCACCAATGATCTCTTTAATGGCTCTAATGATATGTGACTGATGCAGCTATTCTGTGACCACGTTAATGACAAAATCATCACCTCAGCAGTAATATGTCATCTGAGCCAGAAAGGGTAGTCTCTTTGTTCTCTTGACAATTTGGCCACTGCTGTGGGTACTGATTGGCTTAAAATCCTATGACGGTCTTCCTATCCAGCTATGATCCAAACATCCACTGACATTTGTAGACCTTCAGAACTTGCTAGGAGTTGTATTTTGCATAAATTGCAAACTGCTATGCTATTATGTTGCAATAATGGTTTAGTTACATGGCTGTGTTGGAACCATTTTTTCATGTTGATTCCCCTATAATGACTTTTTAAGCCCTGGAATGTCATGATCAATTCTGGCCATGGTACTTTGACATATCAAAGATGTGATGTGAGTGCACATAGATCATAAAATGGTCATGGATTAACAGTTTTCTCCAAAAATTATGGTGTAAAAAATGTGGCAAAATGTTTGCCTGTTTTTATGCCAGGCTTGGCCAGCTCTGTCTGTTGCTTTGTCACAAAAATGTGCACATTAGGACGTACACTGCACCACTTATTTCTGTTATCTACACCAGCAACTGTAACCCATCAATGGGTCTTTCTTTCCTGATGAACCTGCCAAATTGGAGGGAAAATGCATCAGTAAGTTTTGTTAGCATTGATGGATATTTGACAACACATTATCTAAGTATTTTGGCATTTCTTTCCTGCATATATTGAATATCACTGCATATATTAATGGTTATTATTATTATCCATTTGAGCATTATTGCTGCATATGCTTTACAATCATCTAAGGGCTATTCTGACTCGTGAGTATACACTTCGTTATGGTGCTTGAAACCGACCTCTCTTTCTGGGCGCTTTCGTATGACCAGTTCTTGCGTAGATACTAGTGATGAGCGAGTATGCTTGTTACTACTCGGTACTCGCACGAGTATCACTGTACTCGGGCTACTCGGCGGGGACCGAGTAATATCGCGATACTCGTGCTGTACTCGTGGTCTTCATTTCTGCATGTTGGCGCTCTTTTGAGAGCCAGCCCTCATGCAGGGATTGGCTGGCAGACCACTGCAATGCCACAGCCCTGTTAGTTGTGGAATTGCAGTGATTGGCCGGCCTGCACAGCGTGACCGAGTCTTTATACCGGCCGGCGCGCTGTGCTCTGCTCACAGCCATCCAGACAGTCAGTGCAGGGAGAATGTCGCTGCTTCAGGGAAAGGTTTGCGGCCCTTTATAGCTATTTCCGTCGTAGCAGGGCTGCAAACAGTGTGACCAAAAGTCCTTCTCAGGACTATTCTAGTTGTATACAGGCAGGCAGGGTATAGCCAGGTCGGAGTACAGTAGCAGAGTCCTTCTCAGGACTATTGTTGCTGTATACAGGCAGGGTATAGCCAGGTCGGAATACAGGCTAGTGACCAGAAGAGTCCTTGTCAGGACTATTGTAGCAGTATACAGGCAGGCAGGCAGGGTATATAGCCATTCCTAGTGGTGACCGTATACCAGCCTTCATCATATCTGGGGCTGGTGTACACAGTCTAAAACAGTCCAGATAGTGTCAGACTTCTCATTAATTGTCGCTCCTAAAAACCTGTTAGGTTCTTAGTGCGTCCGTGCTTGCCTTTAAAAACCGCACGTGTGTGCCTGTCGGTGGCAGCGTACAGGTGCACTTGTGTGCGTTTTTACCAAACTATTATATAACGCACAAGTGTAGTGTATAATACACGTCAGTCAGCAGTGGCTGATAGTGTCAGAGTTCTCATTAATTTTTGCTCCTAAAACCTGTTAGGTTCTTAGTGCGTCCGTGCTTGCCTTTAAAAACCGCACGTGTGTGCCTGTCGATGGCAGCGTACAGGTGCACTTGTGTGCGTTTTTACCAAACTATTATATAACGCACAAGTGTAGTGTATAATACACGTCAGTCAGCAGTGGCTGATAGTGTCAGACTTCTCATTAATTTTTGCTCCTAAAACCTGTTAGGTTCTTAGTGCGTCCGTGCTTGCATTTAAAAACCGCATGTGTGTGCCTGTCGGTGGCAGCGTACAGGTGCATTAGTGTGCGTTTTTACCAAACTATTATATAACGCACAAGTGTAGTGTATAATACACGTCAGTCAGCAGTGGCTGATAGTGTCAGAGTTCTCATTAATTTTTGCTCCTAAAACCTGTTAGGTTCTTAGTGCGTCCGTGCTTGCCTTTAAAAACCGCACGTGTGTGCCTGTCGGTGGCAGCGTACAGGTGCACTAGTGTGCATTTTTACCAAACTATTATATAACGCACAAGTGTAGTGTATAATACACGTCAGTCAGCAGTGGCTGATAGTGTCAGAGTTCTCATTAATTTTTGCTCCTAAAACCTGTTAGGTTCTTAGTGCGTCCGTGCTTGCATTTAAAAACCGCACGTGTGTGCCTGTCGGTGGCAGCGTACAGGTGCACTTGTGTGCGTTTTTACCAAACTATTATATAACGCACAAGTGTAGTGTATAATACACGTCAGTCAGCAGTGGCTGATAGTGTCAGAGTTCTCATTAATTTTTGCTCCTAAAACCTGTTAGGTTCTTAGTGCGTCCGTGCTTGCCTTTAAAAACCGCACGTGTGTGCCTGTCGGTGGCAGCGTACAGGTGCACTAGTGTGCGTTTTTACCAAACTATTATATAACGCACAAGTGTAGTGTATAATACACGTCAGTCAGCAGTGGCTGATAGTGTCAGAGTTCTCATTAATTTTTGCTCCTAAAACCTGTTAGGTTCTTAGTGCGTCCGTGCTTGCATTTAAAAACCGCACGTGTGTTCCTGTCGGTGGCAGCGTACAGGTGCACGATTTGCACAAACTTGGATATAACGCCCAAGTCTAGTGAATACACGTCAGCACAGCATTGCAAAATGCGCAAGGGCGTTGGCAAGGAACAAGGAAGTGGACGTGATGGTGGTGCAGGCAGAGGCCGAGGTCGTGGGCAAGTTCTAATTTCGCCACAACAAAGGGCCACATCTAGTCGCTCGCACGTCCTGTCCCAAATTCTTGGGGACCGCAGCAGTACACCGCTCTTGAACCAAGACCAGTGTCAACAGGTTGTTAGTTGGATAGCGGATAATGCTTCCAGTCAGATTGGCACCACCACAAACACTCTGTCTTCCACACGGTCAAGTGTCAGTAGCCGTGATACTGCACCGCACATTTCAGAACCTGATCCTCCTTCCTACCACAAGGCTGAGTACACGTCCTCGGACATTAATGATCCCACACTTGGACACTCGGAAGAGCTGTTCACGTTTCCATTCGCACATTCTGGCCTCTCGCCAGCTAATGTTGAAGTGGGTCATGAGGAGATCGTATGTACAGATGGCCAAATATTTGAGCAGCCACGTTCTCACGAAGTTGGCAACGTGTCTCAACAAGGGGTGGACGATGATGAGACACAATTGTCAGGAAGTCAGGAGGAGGAGCAGGGTGCGGAAGAGGAAGACGACGTGGTGGATGATCCAGTAACTGACCCAACCTGGCAGGAGGATATGCAGAGCGAGGACAGCAGTGCACAGGGGGAGGGAGGCGTATCATCCCAACAGGCAGTAAGAAGCAGGGTGGTGGCTCCAGGCAGAAGTCAGGCAACCGTTCCCCGGAACAACAACACGACACAAGGTGCCTGTACAAATGTTAGGTCTTCCCGAGTCTGGCAGTTTTTTAAGTTGGCTCCAGATGATTCTAAAAAGGCCATTTGCAACACCTGCCGTGCCAGCATCAGCAGGGGTACCAAAACTAGCAGCCTGACCACCACCAGCATGATCAGGCACATGTCTGCCAAGCACCCGACTTTGTGGGAAGTACAACAGAGTCGAGGAGCAGTGCTTGCTGATGTCACTGCTACGTCTTCGCTGATTGTGCATGCGAGCCAATCCCCTGTCCATGCTGCCTGCGAACAAGCCTCCTCCGGTCCTGCACCTGCAGTTGCCTACGCAGAAATAACACCATCATCAAGCACGTCCTTGTCCCAGCGCAGCGTTCAGTTATCCATTCAGCAAACCTTTGAACGCAGGCGCAAATACACTGCCAACACCCCACATGCCACAGTTCTAAATGCTAACATTTCGCGACTGCTTGCGCTGGAAATGTTGCCTTTTAGGCTGGTGGAGACAGAAGCATTCCGCGACCTGATGGCGGCAGCTGTCCCACGTTACTCGGTCCCCAGCCGCCACTATTTCTCCCGGTGTGCCATCCCCGCGTTGCATAACCACGTGTCACAAAACATCACACGTGCCCTGAACAACGCTGTTTCACCCAAAGTCCAACTAACCACAGACACGTGGACAAGTGCTTGTGGGCAAGGCCGCTACATCTCGTTGACGGCACACTGGGTTAATATTGTGGAAGCTGGGACCCAGTCTGAGCGAGGGACGGAACACGTCCTTCCCACACCAAGGTTTGCAGGCCCTACCTCAGTCAGTGTTTCACCCACACTCTACAGCTCCGGAATGTCATGCTCTTCAGCCTCCTCCTCCTCCTGCGCATCCTCATCCACTGTACCCTCCACACCAGTCCCAAGCTGGAAGCACTGCAGCACTGCCTCGGCGAAGCGGCAACAGGCTGTGCTGAAGCTAATCTGCATAGGTGACAAACCCCACAATGCAGAAGAGGTGTGGACAGCTCTGAAACAGCAGGCAGATCACTGGCTCACACCTCTGAACCTAAAGCTAGGAAAGGTCGTGTGTGACAATGGCCGGAACCTGGTGGCGGCTTTGAGGCGAGGCCAGCTGACACATGTTCCATGCGTGGCCCATGTGCTCAACCTCGTGGTTCAGCGGTTTCTAAAGTCATACCCAGAGCTGTCTGATCTGCTGGTAAAAGTTCGCCGCCTGTCTGCACATTTTCGAAAGTCACCTACTGCTTCAGCCGGCCTTGCCGGCTTTCAGCGCCGTTTGCATCTTCCGGCTCACAGACTGGTGTGTGATGTCCCCACGCGTTGGAATTCAACTCTGCACATGTTGGTCAGGATATGTGAGCAGAAGAGGGCAGTTGTTGAGTACCTGCATCACCTAAGCCATCGGGAAATGGGTCAAACTCCACACATAACACCTGAGGAGTGGAGATGGATGTCCGACCTATGTACCATCCTGCAAAACTTTGAGGACTCCACCAAGATGGTGAGTGGTGATGATGCCATTATTAGCGTCACCATACCGCTACTCTGCCTTCTAAAACGGTCTCTGCTCAAAACCAAACATGATGCATTGCAGGCGGAGCGCGATGAGTTGCAGCAAGAAACAGTAGTGGGTGTGGGTGATAACACACAGCCCAGCCTCGTCTCATCACAACGTGCAGTGGAGGACTATGACGAGGAGGAGGATGAAGACATGGAGAAAATCTCCGGCCAAATTGAGGATATGACATGCACACCAGTCATATCCTCGGTTCAGCGTGGCTGTCCAGAGGACAGGGTAGATGAGGAGGAGGAGGAGGAGGAGGAGGACAGCATGTTCAGTCATCGTGTTGGTCAGGATACTGAAGTCCTGGCTGTTAAGAGTCTGGCGCACATGGCTGACTTTATGGTAAGCTGCCTGTCTCGTGACCCTCGCGTTAAGAACATCTTGGCCGACAATCATTACTGGTTGGTAACACTGTTAGACCCACGCTACAAGGAGAACTTTATGTCTCTTATTCCCGAGGCGGAGAGGTCAACCAAAATGCAGCAGTTCCGGAAGGCCATAGTCACGGAAGTAGGCAAAGCATTCCCCTCACAAAACGCTAGCGGCATAGGTCAGGAATCAGTGGACAACCAAGGCGTACAGCCGAGAGAGGCACAAGTCCAATCCGCCAGAGGTAGGGGAACAGTCTTTAAGATGTGGGACAGTTTTCTCAGCCCCTCACGTACCACAGCCCCTGAGGTGCGGGGTAGTGCCACAAGAAATCCTAAGTTTGCCCAGATGCTCAAGGAGTACCTTGCAGATCGAACAACTGTACTCCGACATTCCTCTGTGCCTTACAATTATTGGGTATCCAAGGTGGACACGTGGCATGAATTGACTCTCTACGCCTTGGAAGTCCTGGCCTGCCCTGCCACTAGCGTTTTGTCAGAGCGTGTTTTTAGTGCCGCAGGTGGAATCATTACAGATAAATGCACCCGCCTGTCAACTGAAAATGCTGATAGGCTGACTCTGATCAAGATGAACAAGGGTTGGATTGGGCCAGACTTCACCACACCACCAGCAAATGAGAGCGGAATTTAAAGTTTGTAACGGGAATTTGCCATGTACCTCCAGTCACCCATGGGTACACACTTCTGGACTTTGGATAATCGCTGGACTGCTCCTCCTTCTCCTCATGCGCCACCATGATGACCGTTACAAGAGTTAGGCCTTTGTTTCAGGTATACCCCCAGTGGTAAATTTTTTCGCCCATTCTTTGCAGAATGGACATTACAACGACAGGAGACCCGCTCCTTTGCAATGGGAACAATGTTTTGAGGCCCTCATGCACGTCTCTATCCAGGGACAACGTGGAGCCTCCCAATTTTTGGCTGCCCTGCCTAAGGGCTATACTACAATAGACCCACTTCCTTCCAATGGGCACTTCAGGTTTACAGGCCCTCATGCACGTCTCTATCCAGGGACAACATGGAGCCTCCCAATTTTTGGCTGCCCTGCCTAAGGGCTATACTACAATAGACCCACTTCCTTCCAATGGGCACTTCAGGTTTACAGGCCCTCATGCACGTCTCTATCCAGGGACAACGTGGAGCCTCCCAATTTTTGGCTGCCCTGCCTAAGGGCTATACTACAATAGACCCACTTCCTTCCAATAGGCATTTCAGGTTTACAGGCCCTCATGCACGTCTGTATGCAGGGTCATTGGTGAACCTCCCAATTTTGGACTGCCCTGGCAAAGGAAAATACTACAAAGACTCAGTTCCTCAAAATGGGCACATTAGACTCAGAGGCCTTTATGTACGTCTCTTCTCAGGGACATCGGAGTGCCACACAATGTTTTACGTAAAATCTTTCATGTATTGATCTCAAAAAGTAACATACATTAGCTCTATCTCACTATTGGGTATGTGCCCTTAACATTTCCGCCATGAAAATTCATTTTGGTGTCATTTTGGAAGGTTTTCTGGTGAGTCCGTAAAAATGGCGTAAAATGCGGACAAAATTGTTCACAGCTGTGACTTTTGAGTGATCAATGCTTCAAGGGGTCTTCCCCATGCTGTTGCCATGTCATTTGAGCACTCTTCTGAGACTTTTGTACCATTTTTAGGGTTTCTACATGCTGCCGGTGGTCATTTCACAAAAATACTCGGGTCTCCCATAGGATAACATTGGGCTCGGTGCTCGGGCCGAGTACACGAGTATCTTGGGATGCTCGGCCCGAGCCTCGAGCACCCGAGCTTTTTAGTACTCGCTCATCACTAGTAGATACCCATTTCTCAGATAGTTTAAACTCAGCCACCATTTCTTGAAAGAAGACTTCAGGAAAGAGAGTTGCTTTAAACTGAATATCTTGTATTGTAAGAAGATAGCAGCAGGTGAAAAGAAGTAATTCTTCAGAGAGCATGTAGAATGATATCACCTACAATAAACATCCAGGAATCCAAAAATACTTTCAAAAGTGAAAAATATTTTTATTTATAAGCATAGTGCATAACGATATCATACAATTTAATGACAATATGACAACAGTTTTGTGAATAACGAGGGAAGATTATATAGCCACACTAAAAATGGTAGAGTGACAATCTCCAATCAGATAGTGACCAAAAACTTTATGTATATTCTATCATAACACAGGTACTATTTATATTCCAAAGATCACAGGGGAATTTGTATTGAAAAATAGACACCTAAATGAGTCACCAGCCTCAGAAATTGCATATTACCAGCAGCTCTGATTAGAGACTAGGTCAATGCCACACAGAGTTCTAGCAGCAGACACATCTCTAGAACAACTGTTAAGAGGAGACTTTGTTCAGCAGGCCTTCATAGTTAAATAGCTGCTAGGAAAGCACTGTTAAGGACAGGCAACAAGCAGAAGAGACTTGTTTGGGCTAAAGAATACAAGGAATGGACATTAGACCAGTGGAAATCTGTGCTTTGGTCTGATGAGTCCAAATTTGAGGTCTTTGGATCCAACCGCCATGTCTTTGTGCGATGCAGGAAAGGTGAAGGGATAGACTTTACATGCCTGGTTTCCACCGTGAAGCATGGAGGAGAAGGTGTGATGGTGTGGAGGTGCTTTGATGGTGACATTGTTGGGGATTTATTCAAAATTTAAGGCATACTGAACCAGCATGGCTACCACAGCATCTTGCAGCGGCATGATATTTCATCCAGTTTGCGTTTAGTTGGACCATCATTTATTTTTCAACAGGACAATGACCTCAAACACACCTCCAGGCTGTGTAAGGGCTATTTGACTAAGAAGGAGAGTGATGGGGTGCTACACCAGATGACCTAGCCTCCACAGTCACCAAGCCTGAACCCAATCGAGATGGTTTGGGGTGGACTGCAGAGAGAAGGCAAAAGGGCCAGCAAGTGCTAAGCATCTCTGGGAACTCCTTCAAGACTGTTGGAAGACAATTTCCGGTGACTACCTCTTGAAGCTGTCCAAGAGAATGCCAAGAATGTGCAAAGCAGTAATCAAAGCAAAAGGTGGCTACTTTGAAGAACCTAGAATATAAGACATATTTTCAGTTGTTTCACACTTTTTTGTTAAGTATTTCACTCCACATGTGTTAACTCATAGTTTTGATGCCTTCAATGTGAATCTACAATTTTCAGAATCATGAAAATAAAGAAAACTCTTTGAATGAGAAGGTGTGTCCAAACCTTCGGTCTGTACTATATATTATTACCGCAACCCGGGGGTTTTACTCGCTTGCAGCGGTGCAGGGTAGCTTAGGCATACACAGGCAACACAGTCTCTCTCAAAAATGCAGCAGTTTATTAGTAACCAACATAAACTGCCCAACACAATGAAGCCTCTCCTGGCTTAAAGGAAAATATAACATCCACATACCGTGGGCTTCTAGTCCAATTAAGTATCCATAGTGGATTCCCCACACTCTGGCTCCAGCCAGCGAACACAAGTCACTGTGGTTGCGTCCTGCAACCTCCAGCCCTCTCCAGCCAGGCTGCAGTATTTTTCCCCAGTCATCACCGGGACTGATTTCCAGGAGTTTCTCTTCAGTCTTCACACAGACTGAGATCTCCAGCACACATCCTCCATGTGCAGCACTCTCAGGCTTCTCTCCAGCACACATCCTCCATGTGCAGCACTCTCAGGCTTCACCCTGTTTCTAAAACTAACAGTCTCTTAAAACCCAACCGGATACACCCACAGGTGGAGGTATGTGATTCTCCAGCTCTGTCCATCACACTGGTCACAGTTTAAAGGGAACCTAACCCTTAATTACAACCCAAGTTCTGTGGAACTACAAGTCCCACAGTCACACCTTCAGTTCAATATCACAGGGGGATCCTTCTCCACTGCGAAAATCCACAACATTGGTGGTCGCTACCTCACATATCCCCCCCCTCTGTTCAAACTTGTAGGGTTGAACATTTGATAACCCACAGGGGCCCTGAGACAGGGCATTAGTGTTACCTTGCCCTACAAGTTGAGAGGGCCCTCTCTGATAAATTTGAGCTTTACCTCCTGACAGAAAGTCGGTCATTGTCACCAGACTCGTCTCAGTCAACCTCCTTGTCAGGTACGCCCCCCGGTCAGACCTATCTCTCCATGACAGTCTCCAACGGCTAGTGTAGTAGCGAAAGTCTCTTCCAGTCGAAACTACTGTCTGGTCTGACTCCGAGCTATCTAATCCACTAGAAGGGCTACTGTCTGGGTACCTGAGCACTGAGCGGATAGACGATCTGCTATATCTAGACCTTCTGCATTCTCTTTTTGCAGATATACTATGGCTTGTTCTGCCATGGCGTCTTCGGTTGTCATCGCTCTGTTGGTGTGTTCTTTCAAGACCATCCTTTGCTGTAGATACATCACTCCCTTCATCCATTCCTTTGGAGTTTAGAGTAGAGGACTTGGACCATTCAGAGTCTATGCTATAGCCCAAAGTGTAGTTAGGTCTTCCATGACCTTGGTTCCTTTCATTATAGGACCTACTTTCTGTGCCAACTGAAGCAACACCTTTATCAGGTGAATAAGGTTAGAACAACCAACATACACGGGAATGGAACCCGTGCCATAGTGTGTACATGGAAAAAGCCATATACAGATATAATATCAATTGAAAAAGAAAAAAGACTGTACAAAGGCTTAGAAAATTTGTATAATTTTATTAAAGTCAAAGTGTACAAAAGGTAAAAGGGTTAAAAAAGGAGAATGAAATGAGAGAGCCAGCAGGTGGCGTACTCACGCCACAACCCAAAGACCAAGTCAATAAAAGTGGTATTAAATGTGCTGAGGCACCATGCTGAAAACACTACCAAACACTACTTATAAGCTATAGTAATAAAGACTGCCAGACGGCATGTCCCAAGGATCAATAATAAGACAAGAGAGGTTAGGTAGGTTTAGAGTGTAAAACAGCCGGTGCACATAGTAAAATGAACAAAATAACAGCACACTGAGAGTGGGGATAACATATACCTGGGTTGTGGGGTGAGAATCCAAAAGAACCCGACCTAGGTTTCGATCTTAATGCCTTCTTCCGGGGGTGGCCTCATGTTCAAAAAAGGCGCCATTTTATATCAAAGTACACCAATGAGAGGGCAAAAGAGATCAGCCAATCAGGTCGACCAATACTTAGTATATAACAAACTCATCACCCGATTGGTCTCCAAAGAGGCGTGTCTGTGCAACCAAGATGTGCATATAGAATGACATGAGGTGTCACTATGGTAACCGCCAAACAAGTTCCAATCTGCCACAAACTACGAGCAGAAGGGAGAGTGACACGGGCGGCAACCAATCAAAAGTACCCATCTTATACTAAGTTGCCATGGACGCAAACAAACAGGAAGAGTGTCACATAAGAAGGAGCCAATCAAAAACAATGGGCGTAAACCAGGCCGACGTAATTGACCCTCCAAGCCGTTCGTCATTGGTGCATTTAAGAAGTTGTAAATAATACAGTGGCGCTGCCTAATCATCGCCCAAAGAAAAGGGGGAAGATAAGCGCAGCATCACATATAAACTCATGTGAGATCCCGCCCGATATTAGTGCATAAAACCAAGCAGCATCCCGCGGCCGGGTGGCGCATGCGCAGATGCCCCCGAGAGTCGGAGCCCCATGAGCGCGTTCAGCCGTCACCAAAGCAACAACCACTCCCCAAAAGGAGGGAAGCGGGCGTCACGAAGGCGGAGGCATGTATGACGCGCCCAGGGGAAACCGAGTCAAGCGGACAACCGCACAGGCGCACAGGCAAGCGGGTGGCTGCAGGGGGAAACATGATAGACCGACAGGACAATAGAGTAAATGTGAGAAAAGACTTTTACATATATAATATACACAAATGGAACAATGCAGCAATTAATTAATTATATAGCAAGTAGATCATGAACATAATAAGCATATTATATACATCTAGGTCCAAAGTGGATATCAATACATGAAACGAAATGACGTCCTGTAGAATATAGGTGTTTCTGTATAGTCCATCATGGATCCATTATTGCATGGGATGGATCCAATTCAAAGATGAAAGCCACCATAAGAAAAAATCCACAAGTAGACAAAAAGGGCGCGTACTAGAATTAGAAAAACAAAAGAGAATTAAAAACAAAAGAAAATTAAAAACAAATTAAAAAAGGCCAACATAGCAGTAAACAGGGGACTAGACTAAAGATATAGAGTCAAGCAATAGATACACAACGTAAGATTACAGAAATGGAGCAAAGCTCATACATTCATTTAGTCCTAAGGGCTGAAGGGTTTTGAGAGTCCAGATCCATTTGGTTTCTCGTTGTGCAAGCAGACGGCTTACATTACCCCCTCGGATATTCATTATTACTTGGTCAATCCCACGTACCTTCAAAAGGTGAGGATTGCACTGATGGAATAGCCTAAAGTGTTTAGGCAAGGTCTTCAAACCATCACTGCATTCCTCCTCCCTTGCGGCCAAGATGTCGCGTACGTGTTCTCTAACACGGACCTTAAGGGCCCGTGTTGTAAGGCCAACATAAATACGGGGGCAAGGACAAGTCGCATAATACACTACTGCTTTAGATAAGCAGTTAATCTTTTTCTTTATCAAGAATACTTTGCCGTCTGAAGAAGAAAACTCACTAGCCACCTCAATGTTTGGGCACGCAACACATGACCCACATGGTGAACAGCCATTACGACTAGTACGTAAACCAAGAGAGGGGAAGGGGAGAGCGGGTTTGTCACGTTTATCATAATGACTTGCAGTCAAAAGGTCTTTAAAGTTTCTTGCGCGTCTAGCTACAACTGATGGTTTCTGTGGGAGGTAGTGACACAGAATAGGATCGATGGTCAAAATAGACCAATATTTCGACAGAACCTCAATCATCCTGCCCCAATGTGAGTGGTACTGAGTAATCAGTCTTACCGTATTGTCAGACGTTTTTTTCTCTTTCTTTCCTCCAAAAAGGAGGTCTACTCGTGAGGCTTTTTTTGCCCTATTATATGCTCTTTTAATAGAGCGATTACTATAGCCCCTATCCTGGAATCTTTTCTTCAATTCCAGAGCCCTCAAATCGAAGTCCGATTCCGATGAGCAGATGCGACGAATACGCAAAAATTGTCCGACTGGAATACCACGCACAGTGTGGGCAGGGTGAGCAGATGTCGCATGGAGAACTGAATTCACCGAGTTAGATTTCCGGTAGAGATCTGTTTGTAGGAATCCGTTCTCGTCACGCATGACCAGTACATCAAGGAATTCAAGGGACTCCCCATGGAACTTATACGTGAGATGTAGATTTATCTGATTATCATTCAAGCCCTGAAAAAATGAACATAAATCCGCGGGGTTCCCCTGCCAGATAAGGAAGATATCGTCGATGCACCGCGTCCAAAAGGGGACGCGGTCCATCGACGGCACCGAATCTGACAGGAGAAGGTCCCTCTCCCACAGCCCCAGGAACAAATTAGCATAAGAGGGCGCGAATGCCGCCCCCATTGCTGTGCCCTGGAGCTGTAGGTACAGGGACCCCCCAAAAAAGAAAAAATTATGAGTCAGGGCGAATTCCAAAAGGTCCATGACAAATCCCCTCTCTCTCCCAGTCATACTGGACATAGACAAAAAATATGAGACCGCTCGTAGTCCGTCGCGATGCCGAATGCTAGTATAGAGCGATTCGACATCGCAAGAGACCAACAAGCAGTCACTGCCGACATGCAAGGAATCGACCTTCTGCAAAAAACTACTGGTATCTCTTAAATAAGATGGTAGAGTCTCTACCAGAGGTTTAAGCAGAGAGTCAATATACAGACAGACACGCTCCAAGAAATTGCCCACCCCAGACACTATTGGTCTGCCCGGTGGTATGGTGCTGTTTTTGTGCACCTTGGGCAGAAGGTATAGTGTCGGTACCGTCGGTTCCTGCACCATGAGGGAATCAAATAAAGTTTTCTCAATAATTCCGTCATCAAGAGCATTCTTTAGAAGACTATGTAACTCACCGGAGAACTTAACCAAAGGATTAAAAGTAAGTTTCTGATAACAGTCTCTCTCCCTCAACTGTCTATTAGCCTCCCTCTCATAGAGTGTACAGGGCCACACGACAATATTCCCACCCTTGTCGGCTGGTTTAATTACAACGTCCTCCAACTTCTTAATCCTGTTTATGCAGCTTCTTTCCTCGTTATTCAAATTATCTCTATGGATATTGGTAGGGAATTTCGAGAACTCCTCAGACACTAGCTGCACAAACAGATCAACGTTGGGACAGGTCGACAAGGGCGGGAATTTCTTAGATCTTAAACGTATTGAAGATGGTATCTTACCCAATGCATTTAAATCGTGTTCAACTGATAGTTCCTCCAAAATTTGTATGGCTGCTTGTTCAGCACTTGTAGGGAACATCCTTTGAAGATCCTCATCATGGAACCATCTCTTCATAATTAATGCACGGGCAAAAACGTGTAGGTCCTTCACTGCTAGAAAGGGATTAAAACGTGAACTGGGAGAAAAAGTGAGCCCCCTAGATAGAACACTGATATCTAAATCAGAAAATTGATGTACCGACAGGTTAATTACCTTAGGGGTTCCCGCCTGTTTATCAGTTGCAGGGGGCTTCTTGTTGACATTACCAGCTAGTCTAAGCTCTCCCTTTCTTTTAGTTCCCAATCGTGTTGTTATAGGGGAGAGAGACCGATCAGAAATATTGCCAGAAGAAGAAACCGACGAGACCGACACCGAGCGCCCACGAGGAAAACGTGGTGCCCGTCTGTGCCATCTATATACATTTAGCTGCTGGTAGTCTGTCAGGTCACGTGTGATCTTCTTAGCATGTGTTTCTCTAATTTGTTTCTCCCATTCCTCCGAATTTTTGACCATTAATGAGTCAAAGGATGCAATCTCCTCCTCAGATGATGCTGTCCTCAACTGTAAATACATTGTATCCAGTTCCTTCTCAATATCTTCCAGTGATTTTGCGTTAAGACCTACTAGTAGCTCCATAAATTTTAAAGAACTGGTGGAACAGACCTCCTCCCATCGTTTGATGAAATCAGTATCATCAATGGGGAAAGATGGAAACACTTGTATTCTAAGGCCCCGAGGGACCATCTGTTTATGTATATAGCCCTCAAGGAAAGCCTTGTTCCACCAGATCTTCGTACGTTTATGTAGTAAACGTTTAACATTGTTCTGTAGGTCAATCACTCCTCTTTGTTCACTGCTAGTACCTGCCGGTGACTCCCCATCAAAGTCCTTATTACACTTAAGTCTCCAGGATATATCCCGGGTTTTATAATCCATGGTTGGTGCAAACAATTTCTGTGAAAAAACACAGCAAAATATAAATAAGGTTAGAACAACCAACATACACGGGAATGGAACCCGTGCCATAGTGTGTACATGGAAAAAGCCATATACAGATATAATATCAATTGAAAAAGAAAAAAGACTGTACAAAGGCTTAGAAAATTTGTATAATTTTATTAAAGTCAAAGTGTACAAAAGGTAAAAGGGTTAAAAAAGGAGAATGAAATGAGAGAGCCAGCAGGTGGCGTACTCACGCCACAACCCAAAGACCAAGTCAATAAAAGTGGTATTAAATGTGCTGAGGCACCATGCTGAAAACACTACCAAACACTACTTATAAGCTATAGTAATAAAGACTGCCAGACGGCATGTCCCAAGGATCAATAATAAGACAAGAGAGGTTAGGTAGGTTTAGAGTGTAAAACAGCCGGTGCACATAGTAAAATGAACAAAATAACAGCACACTGAGAGTGGGGATAACATATACCTGGGTTGTGGGGTGAGAATCCAAATCTAAACCTACCTAACCTCTCTTGTCTTATTATTGATCCTTGGGACATGCCGTCTGGCAGTCTTTATTACTATAGCTTATAAGTAGTGTTTGGTAGTGTTTTCAGCATGGTGCCTCAGCACATTTAATACCACTTTTATTGACTTGGTCTTTGGGTTGTGGCGTGAGTACGCCACCTGCTGGCTCTCTCATTTCATTCTCCTTTTTTAACCCTTTTACCTTTTGTACACTTTGACTTTAATAAAATTATACAAATTTTCTAAGCCTTTGTACAGTCTTTTTTCTTTTTCAATTGATATTATATCTGTATATGGCTTTTTCCATGTACACACTATGGCACGGGTTCCATTCCCGTGTATGTTGGTTGTTCTAACCTTATTTATATTTTGCTGTGTTTTTTCACAGAAATTGTTTGCACCAACCATGGATTATAAAACCCGGGATATATCCTGGAGACTTAAGTGTAATAAGGACTTTGATGGGGAGTCACCGGCAGGTACTAGCAGTGAACAAAGAGGAGTGATTGACCTACAGAACAATGTTAAACGTTTACTACATAAACGTACGAAGATCTGGTGGAACAAGGCTTTCCTTGAGGGCTATATACATAAACAGATGGTCCCTCGGGGCCTTAGAATACAAGTGTTTCCATCTTTCCCCATTGATGATACTGATTTCATCAAACGATGGGAGGAGGTCTGTTCCACCAGTTCTTTAAAATTTATGGAGCTACTAGTAGGTCTTAACGCAAAATCACTGGAAGATATTGAGAAGGAACTGGATACAATGTATTTACAGTTGAGGACAGCATCATCTGAGGAGGAGATTGCATCCTTTGACTCATTAATGGTCAAAAATTCGGAGGAATGGGAGAAACAAATTAGAGAAACACATGCTAAGAAGATCACACGTGACCTGACAGACTACCAGCAGCTAAATGTATATAGATGGCACAGACGGGCACCACGTTTTCCTCGTGGGCGCTCGGTGTCGGTCTCGTCGGTTTCTTCTTCTGGCAATATTTCTGATCGGTCTCTCTCCCCTATAACAACACGATTGGGAACTAAAAGAAAGGGAGAGCTTAGACTAGCTGGTAATGTCAACAAGAAGCCCCCTGCAACTGATAAACAGGCGGGAACCCCTAAGGTAATTAACCTGTCGGTACATCAATTTTCTGATTTAGATATCAGTGTTCTATCTAGGGGGCTCACTTTTTCTCCCAGTTCACGTTTTAATCCCTTTCTAGCAGTGAAGGACCTACACGTTTTTGCCCGTGCATTAATTATGAAGAGATGGTTCCATGATGAGGATCTTCAAAGGATGTTCCCTACAAGTGCTGAACAAGCAGCCATACAAATTTTGGAGGAACTATCAGTTGAACACGATTTAAATGCATTGGGTAAGATACCATCTTCAATACGTTTAAGATCTAAGAAATTCCCGCCCTTGTCGACCTGTCCCAACGTTGATCTGTTTGTGCAGCTAGTGTCTGAGGAGTTCTCGAAATTCCCTACCAATATCCATAGAGATAATTTGAATAACGAGGAAAGAAGCTGCATAAACAGGATTAAGAAGTTGGAGGACGTTGTAATTAAACCAGCCGACAAGGGTGGGAATATTGTCGTGTGGCCCTGTACACTCTATGAGAGGGAGGCTAATAGACAGTTGAGGGAGAGAGACTGTTATCAGAAACTTACTTTTAATCCTTTGGTTAAGTTCTCCGGTGAGTTACATAGTCTTCTAAAGAATGCTCTTGATGACGGAATTATTGAGAAAACTTTATTTGATTCCCTCATGGTGCAGGAACCGACGGTACCGACACTATACCTTCTGCCCAAGGTGCACAAAAACAGCACCATACCACCGGGCAGACCAATAGTGTCTGGGGTGGGCAATTTCTTGGAGCGTGTCTGTCTGTATATTGACTCTCTGCTTAAACCTCTGGTAGAGACTCTACCATCTTATTTAAGAGATACCAGTAGTTTTTTGCAGAAGGTCGATTCCTTGCATGTCGGCAGTGACTGCTTGTTGGTCTCTTGCGATGTCGAATCGCTCTATACTAGCATTCGGCATCGCGACGGACTACGAGCGGTCTCATATTTTTTGTCTATGTCCAGTATGACTGGGAGAGAGAGGGGATTTGTCATGGACCTTTTGGAATTCGCCCTGACTCATAATTTTTTCTTTTTTGGGGGGTCCCTGTACCTACAGCTCCAGGGCACAGCAATGGGGGCGGCATTCGCGCCCTCTTATGCTAATTTGTTCCTGGGGCTGTGGGAGAGGGACCTTCTCCTGTCAGATTCGGTGCCGTCGATGGACCGCGTCCCCTTTTGGACGCGGTACATCGACGATATCTTCCTTATCTGGCAGGGGAACCCCGCGGATTTATGTTCATTTTTTCAGGGCTTGAATGATAATCAGATAAATCTACATCTCACGTATAAGTTCCATGGGGAGTCCCTTGAATTCCTTGATGTACTGGTCATGCGTGACGAGAACGGATTCCTACAAACAGATCTCTACCGGAAATCTAACTCGGTGAATTCAGTTCTCCATGCGACATCTGCTCACCCTGCCCACACTGTGCGTGGTATTCCAGTCGGACAATTTTTGCGTATTCGTCGCATCTGCTCATCGGAATCGGACTTCGATTTGAGGGCTCTCGAATTGAAGAAAAGATTCCAGGATAGGGGCTATAGTAATCGCTCTATTAAAAGAGCATATAATAGGGCAAAAAAAGCCTCACGAGTAGACCTCCTTTTTGGAGGAAAGAAAGAGAAAAAAACGTCTGACAATACGGTAAGACTGATTACTCAGTACCACTCACATTGGGGCAGGATGATGGAGGTTCTGTCGAAATATTGGTCTATTTTGACCATCGATCCTATTCTGTGTCACTACCTCCCACAGAAACCATCAGTTGTAGCTAGACGCGCAAGAAACTTTAAAGACCTTTTGACTGCAAGTCATTATGATAAACGTGACAAACCCGCTCTCCCCTTCCCCTCTCTTGGTTTACGTACTAGTCGTAATGGCTGTTCACCATGTGGGTCATGTGTTGCGTGCCCAAACATTGAGGTGGCTAGTGAGTTTTCTTCTTCAGACGGCAAAGTATTCTTGATAAAGAAAAAGATTAACTGCTTATCTAAAGCAGTAGTGTATTATGCGACTTGTCCTTGCCCCCGTATTTATGTTGGCCTTACAACACGGGCCCTTAAGGTCCGTGTTAGAGAACACGTACGCGACATCTTGGCCGCAAGGGAGGAGGAATGCAGTGATGGTTTGAAGACCTTGCCTAAACACTTTAGGCTATTCCATCAGTGCAATCCTCACCTTTTGAAGGTACGTGGGATTGACCAAGTAATAATGAATATCCGAGGGGGTAATGTAAGCCGTCTGCTTGCACAACGAGAAACCAAATGGATCTGGACTCTCAAAACCCTTCAGCCCTTAGGACTAAATGAATGTATGAGCTTTGCTCCATTTCTGTAATCTTACGTTGTGTATCTATTGCTTGACTCTATATCTTTAGTCTAGTCCCCTGTTTACTGCTATGTTGGCCTTTTTTAATTTGTTTTTAATTTTCTTTTGTTTTTAATTCTCTTTTGTTTTTCTAATTCTAGTACGCGCCCTTTTTGTCTACTTGTGGATTTTTTCTTATGGTGGCTTTCATCTTTGAATTGGATCCATCCCATGCAATAATGGATCCATGATGGACTATACAGAAACACCTATATTCTACAGGACGTCATTTCGTTTCATGTATTGATATCCACTTTGGACCTAGATGTATATAATATGCTTATTATGTTCATGATCTACTTGCTATATAATTAATTAATTGCTGCATTGTTCCATTTGTGTATATTATATATGTAAAAGTCTTTTCTCACATTTACTCTATTGTCCTGTCGGTCTATCATGTTTCCCCCTGCAGCCACCCGCTTGCCTGTGCGCCTGTGCGGTTGTCCGCTTGACTCGGTTTCCCCTGGGCGCGTCATACATGCCTCCGCCTTCGTGACGCCCGCTTCCCTCCTTTTGGGGAGTGGTTGTTGCTTTGGTGACGGCTGAACGCGCTCATGGGGCTCCGACTCTCGGGGGCATCTGCGCATGCGCCACCCGGCCGCGGGATGCTGCTTGGTTTTATGCACTAATATCGGGCGGGATCTCACATGAGTTTATATGTGATGCTGCGCTTATCTTCCCCCTTTTCTTTGGGCGATGATTAGGCAGCGCCACTGTATTATTTACAACTTCTTAAATGCACCAATGACGAACGGCTTGGAGGGTCAATTACGTCGGCCTGGTTTACGCCCATTGTTTTTGATTGGCTCCTTCTTATGTGACACTCTTCCTGTTTGTTTGCGTCCATGGCAACTTAGTATAAGATGGGTACTTTTGATTGGTTGCCGCCCGTGTCACTCTCCCTTCTGCTCGTAGTTTGTGGCAGATTGGAACTTGTTTGGCGGTTACCATAGTGACACCTCACGTCATTCTATATGCACATCTTGGTTGCACAGACACGCCTCTTTGGAGACCAATCGGGTGATGAGTTTGTTATATACTAAGTATTGGTCGACCTGATTGGCTGATCTCTTTTGCCCTCTCATTGGTGTACTTTGATATAAAATGGCGCCTTTTTTGAACATGAGGCCACCCCCGGAAGAAGGCATTAAGATCGAAACCTAGGTCGGGTTCTTTTGGATTCTCACCCCACAACCCAGGTATATGTTATCCCCACTCTCAGTGTGCTGTTATTTTGTTCATTTTACTATGTGCACCGGCTGTTTTACACTCTAAACCTACCTAACCTCTCTTGTCTTATTATTGATCCTTGGGACATGCCGTCTGGCAGTCTTTATTACTATAGCTTATAAGTAGTGTTTGGTAGTGTTTTCAGCATGGTGCCTCAGCACATTTAATACCACTTTTATTGACTTGGTCTTTGGGTTGTGGCGTGAGTACGCCACCTGCTGGCTCTCTCATTTCATTCTCCTTTTTTAACCCTTTTACCTTTTGTACACTTTGACTTTAATAAAATTATACAAATTTTCTAAGCCTTTGTACAGTCTTTTTTCTTTTTCAACCTTTATCAGGTGGGCAACCCTTCTCCTGGCCCCAGCCTGAAAGCGGTCTCCACCTCATACCCACTTGATGGAGTTGTTCTGCAATATTCTGCCTTTTTAGGTTCAACTGCCTTAGTTCTTCCAGGTAACCCAGGCGGTACTCTAGGAGGACTCGTACATTTTCAACACACTCCTTTGTTCCCACAATGACACATGGAACCATACCGACTTCACAGAGTATCTTGGCTTCATTATGAATATTAATTCTTACTCTCGTCACACCGGACTTGTCAACCATCTCCTGCATGACTCTTCCATTTCATCCAATCAGCTTCTTAACCAGTTCTCTGGGCACTTGTGTGACCTCCTCCACAAACTCCAACAACTTTCGAGCTGTCTTGACTGCTCCTGCAGTTTTCCCATAGATTCGGAATGTTCCACTGGTTTTTTCCAATTCAATAGCTGTAATACCTGGAACCTTCCTGGCTTGCTGAATGTTACTTCTCAGCGCTCTTATTGCAAGCCCAATTAATGGTTTCTTCACAACCACCACTTCCTGAAACGCTTCGGTGAGCCGCTTCATATGCTCCAATCGTCTGGTGTCTTCTTCCATCTTTGTAGAGATGAGCCACTTCGTGCGAAGACACTGTAGGTGCATGTCACTCAGGATAGCCACCCGCTTCTTTGTGACATCACTTACAGAGCACACCAGCAACCGACAAGACTCTGGGGCAAAGTACACTTTATAGGCTCCTACGGCCGTCTTGAATTTTTCATGTACCGCCTCACTGGCACAGGCTTTTCTCAAGTCTGCAGGGACTTCTACCATGCACGTAAAGACTGGCCGAATTTCTTTACCTGTAAGGCCATCGGACCGTTCCTTGGGTCTTCCATATCCATCCTCTTTTCTTATCACAGGCTCCACCTTTGGAGTTGCATTCTCCTCAGGTTTTTCCATAGCCTCAGAGACTTTGAATTTTTCCTCATCTTTGGCCTCAAGATTCTCAATCTTCTGTACCAAGTCCATCTTTATGGCCTCCATCTTGGTCTTACCAGTAAGTTCAGTTAAGCTCTCAGCTGCTGATGGGACTTCTGGGCTAGATTTCCCTACTTTAAGGGTTCTCTCAATTTCTGCAGCTTCAGCCACCTCTTGGGACTCTGCAGCATCTCCCTCAATTTCCTCTTGATTCTCTGCAACTTCAGAGGCTTTCTTGCACTCCATACCTTCAACCTCAGATTCTCTGGGGTCTACAACAGCTTTTGTGCCGTTTGCACTATTATTCACCCCAGCACTGGGTGGATCACTGGTCTGCTCACCATAACCTTTGTGGATTTTTCCTCCACCAACAGCCTCCAGGATTTCTTCACCTATAGTGTTTTCACTCAACAGAACATCAGCTTCACACCAGGAAATCATAGGGGACATCACCAATACTGTTTTGGTCGGCTCCTTTTTTGCACTTTCACCCTGCTGATTTCTGTCATTACAGTGTGTCTGTTCAGTTTCTGACTCTTTCTTTTTCAGGATTTCACTGTCTGACTCTACATTAGCGGTTGCTACTGTCAACGTGCCTTCCTCAACCTTCTCTCCCCACTCAGACGATATACATTGCACTACCCCTCGGCGCTTATTACGTCTTCGGCGTCGAGAGGAGATTTTATCTTTCTCAACTGTCTGTACCTCACTGTACTCAGTCGTCAGGTTACTAGAGTCAGTGTCACTCCCCCTGGTGTCCTGGACTAACAAGCCCCCACTTAACCAAGTGTTGAACCCCCTGTCTGGAGCTCTCTCATTTTTAACGGTCTTCCCCTTATTACACAATATCATACTACTAGGAACACTTTCAGCCTCCCGCTGTGATAGGGCTTCCTTTGAGCCTTTCCGGCTTTTACATAAGCAGCTGGCCATTTCTGCCATCGACCACAAGTCCTCAAAAAAATTAAAGTCCCGGCCTATTATAATGGGATGTGGTAAGTCAGGCACTACCCCAACATTAACGGATCCAAACACCCCATCCGTCTCAACGACCACTCGGGACCGTGGATACTCTCCAATGTTCCCATGTCTGCAGCGGGCTTCCATCCTTCCAAGAATTGGGTAGGTATCGAGCGTGGCCCTCACCAGGGACACCAAGCTCACCGAGTCTACCAGCCCAGTCACACATTTGCCATCAACTTCCACAGAACACAGACGTGACTTCTCATCAGCCGGGCAGTCTGTACCGCAGACCGGACACGAATAGCATGAACACCATTGTCCTTGGCTACTGTCCATTGGTGCCACTACACCTTCGGATTTGGGATGCTCCGCCCCTTTTCATGTCACCACCGTTTTCTGGGACCCCGCCCCCTTTTGGGTAACCACCCCTTTCCGGGCCTCTGTCCCCGTTTGGGTAACCGCCCCTTTCTGGGACTCCGCCTCCTTTTGGGGTTTCTGTGGCTTCCTTGCAGTGTCTTTAGACCCGAATTCATACAGTTCCCCTTTATCTCGCTGGGCACCCTGTGTTCGTATTGGCTCCAGAAGGGAGTTCATCAACTGGTCCACTGCTGCCACATCAGTGCGCACTGACGGCTCCTGCTGTCCACGCACAAGGAACTGGTACAGCGACTCCATAGCATCCATTTGTGCGCCCTCCATGCTGAAACAAGAAAACAAACAGGAGGGGTGCTCCAATGGGTAATACCCGGTGGTCTAAAGAGGGGGGGGTTAGAGAACCACTAACCTTTCCAGGTTGTACCGCCCGTACAACCAGGATCTCCAGCCTGTGGTGTATCACTGCTCACCAAACAGGGCCCCGCAATTCTGGGTTGGCCTGGAACCTCCAGTCACTGGTCTCTCGCCACTGCAGCACGGAACCCCGCAGATCCGCAGATTCACCGCCAGCAGCTGGAGTACGCTGTCCCTGTTCGTGGACCCACCGATCCACCGCCAGCTGCTTGAGTGCGCCAACACGATTTTCGTGGACCCGCCGATCCACTGCAGACAGCTTTGAAAATTGTTTTCGTGGACCCGCCAATCCACAGGCAACACTTCCTTGCAGTGTGTAGACAGCAGAAAAAAAAAAAAACAACCTTCGTGGACCCGGCTGATCCACAGGAACAACACCTCTGCAGTTGCTAGACATGCTGCCTGGATTGCTGCCCGCTATCTAGCACCATATGTGAACGTTGCTTACCGCAACCCGGGGGTTTTACTCGCTTGCAGCGGTGCAGGGTAGCTTAGGCATACACAGGCAACACAGTCTCTCTCAAAAATGCAGCAGTTTATTAGTAACCAACATAAACTGCCCTTCCAAAACACAATGAAGCCTCTCCTGGCTTAAAGGAAAATATAACATCCACATACCGTGGGCTTCTAGTCCAATTAAGTGTCCATAGGGGATTCTCCACACTCTGGCTCCAGCCAGCAAACACAAGTCACTGTGGTTGCTTCCTGCAGCCTCCAGCCCTATCCAGCCAGGCTGCAGTATTTTTCCCCAGTCATCACCGGGACTGATTTCCAGGAGTCTCTCTTCAGTCTTCACACAGACTGAGATCTCCAGCACACATCCTCCATGTGCAGCACTCTCAGGCTTCTCTCCAGCACACATCCTCCATGTGCAGCACTCTCAGGCTTCCCCCTGTTTCTAAAACTAACAGTCTCTTAAAACCCAACCGGATACACCCACAGGTGGAGGTATGGGATTCTCCAGCTCTGTCCATCACACTGGTCACAGTTTAAAGGGAACCTAACCCTTAATTACAACCCAAGTTCTGTGGAACTACAAGTCCCACAGTCACACCTTCAGTTCAATATCACAGGGGGATCCTTCTCCACTGCAAAAATCCACAACATTGGTGGTCGCTACCTCACAATATATATATATATATATATATATATATATATATATACATACATATATATATATATATATATATATATATATATATATATATATATTATTTTTTTAAACTAATTTGGGTTATTTAGGCATTGTAACAATATACAGTACATGAGGTGCAGTACTTTTAATACCAATGATTAAACATAAACTTTTGGTGTTTTGTTTCTTACTTTCTATACATTTACCTACCTAATATTTATTATTATGTCCTTCTGTCAAAGGTTAAATAATTGTAGAAATAATACATTCACCAAGTTTTCAATAGAGTGTTGAAAAGAAAATGTGCCAATCACAATAAATGGCATAATATAAAAGAAAAAACACACCATATCAAAGCTAAGAATAAGGGAGCAGCTGAGAGCAACCAGCAGCAGAAGCACGGCACCACCTCTGGAACTAACCATCTAGGCAGTAGTACTACAAATTCAAGCTACTATTCATGCTTCATAAGGCCGCTTTACATGCAACAAGTAGAAAAACCCGAGCACTCAATAAAGAAGGAGAGGTATTTGGATGCAAGTGTTTTTTATTTACAATCAACAAACTACAGGCTGTGTAAGCGCTGGGCAGGACTGATTGCACAGGTGCTGGATGTGATAGGGAAGTGGGCGCGTCAGTTAGGAAAACATGAGAGGTGGGCGTGTCAGGGAGAGAACAGCACAGGGACTTAGTATATCTTAAAGGGCTATACACGTATGCTGTGTTACAGCGCCCAGTGTTGAATTTCTTAGCATCTCTGTTATGAGTATGTATATATATATTATGTATATATCTGTAGAAATCGATATAATATTGTCTTGCACTAGTATATACTCACTATATGTACTCACCATATATCTTTACCTTCACAGGCAACTACCTTGAGAAAGGTCTAAAAGCCGAAATGTTGGTTGTTGCTATGTGTCAGGGTTCACTTTATGCAGTTTGTCGATTGTAAATAAAAAACACTTGCATCCAAATACCTCTTTCCTTCTTTATTGAGTGCTTGGGTTTTACTACTTTTTGACTATTACATTACCCGCAAGCACCTAGACTAGTAGCAGTTGCAGCCAGACTTTCTCCTTTGCTTTACACACAATGACATCGCTAACAAGATGTCGTTGGGGTCACGGAATTCGTGACGCACATCCGGCCTCATTAGCGACGTTGTTGCGTGTGGAACGCACGAACGACCATTAGCGATCAAAAATACTCACCTAATCGTTGATCTTTGACGCGTCGTTCCATTACCAAATATCGTTGTTGCTGCAGGTACGATATTGTTAGTCATTCCTGTGGCAGCACACATCGCTATGTGTGACACCGCAGGAACGAGGAACAACCTCGTACCTGAGGCCACCCGCAATGAGGAAGGGAGGTGGGTGGGATGTTCGTCCCGCTCATCTCCGCCCCTACGCTTCTATTGGGCAGCCGCTTATTGACGTCGCTGTGATGCCGAATGAACCACCCCCTTAGAAAGGAGGCGGTTCGCCGGCAACAGCGACATCGCTAGGCAGGTAATTATATGTGATGGGTGTTAGCGATGTTGTGCGTCACGGGCAGCGATTTGCCCGTGACGCACAACCAACGGGGACGGGTACACTCGCTAGCGATATCGGTACCGATATCGCAGCATGTAAAGTGCCCTTTAGGCTTCTGGCAAGCATATTGATGAGGAAGGATTGTAAAGAGAATTATTGAATCTAAAGCACATCACTCATCTTAGTCACTGCAGGATAATGTTACTTGTAACAGTGACAATGTCAGATTGAGTCCAAGGCTCTGAACCAAATAATCTGATTGCTCAGAAATGACTGAAGGTTAAGTAAAAATAAAAACATGAAATATTTTTCAGTTCACTGTTTTTTAGGCCTGTTTCAGACGTCAGTGATTCTGGTACGTCTATGCTTTTTTTATACGTACCAGAATCACTGACATATGCAGACCCATTATGATCAATGGGTCTGCTCACACATCAGTGATTTTAACTGACCGTGTCTCCGTGTGGCGTACACGCGTGTCCGTGATTTCCGCAAGGAGACATGTTCGTTTTTTTCTGGCATCACTGATGTCCCACGGACCACACTATGGTGTGATCCGTGTGTGATCCGTGAAACAAATGCCAGAAAAAAACGTGCATATAAAATAAAATCATTTTTACTCACCCGGCTCCAGCAGCACTCTGTGCAACCTGTGCTGCCTAGTGCTTCTGAGCCGGCTCATTACTGTCGTGCATATCTATGAATACACGACACAGCTAACCCGGAAGCAGCTGCTGCGGGGGTCAGTGCCAGCCGGATGCTGCACCGCGGGAGCGTTCAGCACCAAGGAGAGCAGGAGCGGGCACATGTGAGTTGATCTCTATGTGCAATCACGGACCACGGAGAACGGAGCCCGGATTTCACATAGACAACCCACATGTGCCGTGAATAACGGCGCACGCAGGGACATGTGCGTGTTTTTCACGTCAGTGAAGAACGTCTGTGTTTTTTACTGACGTGTGAAACGGGCATTAATCAGCAGATAGTTACTACTGATTTACCTTTCATTTCACTGTTCACTGTGAAAATAATACATTTTTGCACTAAAGAGATTGACAGAGGTTGGAAAGTGTCGCAGAAGACCTCTGATTATTATATACATTTTTTCATGTCAAATGAAATGCCTGTGGTATGTGGAAACTGGTTTGGATAGAGAAGTAGCAATGGCATCTTAACAACAAAAAAAATTAAAAATTATCCCTATCACGTTAGGGTACTATTACTTAGTGCATTAAAAAAATCAGAATCAAAAGCAAAAAAAGAAAACGGAAGGAGAAAGGGGTTACAAATAAGTGAGCTCCTGGGACAGGTATACCCCAAGATTAAAAAATAACAAACTTATTTACAGTATTTAAACAAAATGATCAGTAGTTGCTTAAATTGTCCATTTTTTTCATCAAGTTGAATTGTGACAGCAGAGATCAGGTATTACCAGCTGTCGGGGCTCCCAACCTCAGCTCAAAGGGACCACATAATATTACCTCTGTACACAGAGAAGTCCTGTTTTTATCATGAAATATTTGTGAATTGGAATATTCGAGGGATTGTCTTATATGTTGCCAGACATCACAATTAGTGATGAGCGAGTACCAAAAAGCTCGGGTGCTCGAGGCTCGGGCCGAGCATCCCAAGATACTCGTGTACTCGGCCCGAGCACCGAGTCCAATGTTATCCTATGGGAGACCCGAGTATTTTTATGAAATTACCCCCGGCAGCATGTAGAAACCCTAAAAATGTCACAAAAGTCTCAGAAGAGTGCTCAAATGACATGGCAACAGCATGGGGAAGACCCCTTGAAGCATTTATCACTCAAAAGTAGAGTTGAGCGCGGTTCGTGGTTCGTGGTTCTCCAGTTCGCGGCTCGAGTGATTTTGGGGCATGTTCTAGATCGAACTAGAACTCGAGCTTTTTGCAAAAGCTCGGTAGTTCTAGAAACGTTCGAGAACGGTTCTAGCAGCCAAAAAACAGCTAAATCATAGCTTGGTTTCTGCTGTAATAGTGTAAGTCACTCTGTGAATCAAACTATTATCACATTTCAGTGTATAGTGTGCGTGAACAGCGCCTTCAGATCACTGCTGTTTCTATAATGGCGATCGCCATTTTTTTTTTTTTTTTTTCTTGTCTTCCTTCCCTAAGCGCGCGCGTCTTGTGGGGCGGGCCAGCATGTCAGCCAATCCCAGACACACACACAGCTAAGTGGACTTTGAGCCAGAGAAGCAACGGCATGTGTGATAGGATCTGCATGTCACATGTCCCTGCATTATAAAACCGGACATTTTCTTCACGGACGCCATTATCTGCCTTCTGCGTCTTTGGTGTCAGACATCACTGTCGCAGCTCCGTCTTCCTGAGTCCTATAGCCGATACAGCTGTATGCGCTGCATACACAGCGTTAGACAGCTTAGGGAGAGCACTTTATAGCAGTCCTTTTAAGGGCTCCAACCGGCAGGGTCAGAGAGCCATAGGTGACAGGTCCTGCAAACAGCAACAGCGTCTGTGTAGCCCAGGTCAGGGATTTCCTACCTGCATTTCACCATTAGGAGGGAATAGAAAGGCAGGCTTCCATTCCTCTACACAGTTCACCACAATCCTGCCACTGTACCCTCTTGTCCTCTGCACACTCCAACTGATAACTAAGCCATTATACTAGCAAACACTCAGTGTACCTAGTGGCATCCTATACGTGGCTATTGGACTTTGCTATAGTCCCACTAGTGCAAAGACATTTGCAGAGCGCGTCTGCCTGCATTGCACACTACAACTCATTCTAACCAAGCCATTATACTAGCAAACACTCAGTGTACCTAGTGGCATCCTATACGTGGCTATTGGACTTTGCTATAGTCCCACTAGTGCAAAGACATTTGCAGAGCGCGTCTGCCTGCATTGCACACTACAACTCATTCTAACCAAGCCATTATACTAGCAAACACTCAGTGTACCTAGTGGCATCCTATACGTGGCTATTGGACTTTGCTATAGTCCCACTAGTGCAAAGACATTTGCAGAGCGCGTCTGCCTGCATTGCACACTCCAACTCATTAAAACCAAGCCATTATACTAGCAAACACTCAGTGTACCTAGTGGCATCCTATACGTGGCTATTGGACTTTGCTATAGTCCCACTAGTGCAAAGACATTTGCATAGCGCGTCTGCCGGCATTGCACACTCAAACTCATTTTAACTAAGCCATTATACTAGCAAACACTCAGTGTACCTAGTGGCATCCTATACGTGGCTATTGGACTTTGCTATAGTCCCACTAGTGCAAAGACATTAGCAGAGCACATCTGCCTGCATTGCACACTACAACTCATTCTAACCAAGCCATTATACTAGCAAACACTCAGTGTACCTAGTGGCATCCTATACGTGGCTATTGGACTTTGCTATAGTCCCACTAGTGCAAAGACATTTGCATAGCGCGTCTGCCTGCATTGCACACTCAAACTCATTTTAACTAAGCCATTATACTAGCAAACACTCAGTGTACCTAGTGGCATCCTATACGTGGCTATTGGACTTTGCTATAGTCCCACTAGTGCAAAGACATTAGCAGAGCACATCTGCCTGCATTGCACACTACAACTCATTCTAACCAAGCCATTATACTAGCAAACACTCAGTGTACCTAGTGGCATCCTATACGTGGCTATTGGACTTTGCTATAGTCCCACTAGTGCAAAGACATTTGCAGAGCGCGTCTGCCTGCATTGCACACTCCAACTCATTAAAACCAAGCCATTATACTAGCAAACACTCAGTGTACCTAGTGGCATCCTATACGTGGCTATTGGACTTTGCTATAGTCCCACTAGTGCAAAGACATTTGCATAGCGCGTCTGCCTGCATTGCACACTCAAACTCATTTTAACTAAGCCATTATACTAGCAAACACTCAGTGTACCTAGTGGCATCCTATACGTGGCTATTGGACTTTGCTATAGTCCCACTAGTGCAAAGATATTAGCAGAGCACATCTGCCTGCATTGCACACTCCAACTTTTTTAAACTAAGCAATTTTACTAGCAAACACTCAGTGTACCTAGTGGCATCCTAAACGTGGCTATTGGACTTTGCTATAGTCCCACTAGTGCAAAGACATTTGCAGAGCACGTCTGCCTGCATTGCACACTACAACTCATTGTTACTAAGCCATTATACTAGCAAACACTCAGTGTACCTAGTTGTATCCTAAACGTGGCTATTGTACTTTTGTCTATTCACAGTATTGGAACGATATTTGCAGCACGTCTGCCTGCATTGCACACTCTAACTTTTTTAAACTCAGCCATTTATAGTAGCAAACACTCAGTGTACCTAGTTGTATCCTAAACGTGGCTATTGTACTTTTGTCAATTCACAGTATTGGAACGTTATTTGCAGCACGTCTGCCTGCATTGCACACTCAAACTTTTTTAAACTCAGCCATTTATAGTAGCAAACACTCAGTGTACCTAGTTGTATCCTAAACGTGGCTATTGTACTTTTGTCTATTCACAGTATTGGAACGATATTTGCAGCACGTCTGCCTGCATTGCACACTCTAACTTTTTTAAACTCAGCCATTATACTAGCAAACACTCAGTGTACCTAGTGGCATCCTATACGTGGCTATTGGACTTTGCTATAGTCCCACTAGTGCAAAGACATTAGCAGAGCACATCTGCCTGCATTGCACACTACAACTCATTCTAACCAAGCCATTATACTAGCAAACACTCAGTGTACCTAGTGGCATCCTATACGTGGCTATTGGACTTTGCTATAGTCCCACTAGTGCAAAGACATTTGCAGAGCGCGTCTGCCTGCATTGCACACTCCAACTCATTAAAACCAAGCCATTATACTAGCAAACACTCAGTGTACCTAGTGGCATCCTATACGTGGCTATTGGACTTTGCTATAGTCCCACTAGTGCAAAGACATTTGCATAGCGCGTCTGCCTGCATTGCACACTCAAACTCATTTTAACTAAGCCATTATACTAGCAAACACTCAGTGTACCTAGTGGCATCCTATACGTGGCTATTGGACTTTGCTATAGTCCCACTAGTGCAAAGATATTAGCAGAGCACATCTGCCTGCATTGCACACTCCAACTTTTTTAAACTAAGCAATTTTACTAGCAAACACTCAGTGTACCTAGTGGCATCCTAAACGTGGCTATTGGACTTTGCTATAGTCCCACTAGTGCAAAGACATTTGCAGAGCACGTCTGCCTGCATTGCACACTACAACTCATTGTTACTAAGCCATTATACTAGCAAACACTCAGTGTACCTAGTTGTATCCTAAACGTGGCTATTGTACTTTTGTCTATTCACAGTATTGGAACGATATTTGCAGCACGTCTGCCTGCATTGCACACTCTAACTTTTTTAAACTCAGCCATTTATAGTAGCAAACACTCAGTGTACCTAGTTGTATCCTAAACGTGGCTATTGTACTTTTGTCTATTCACAGTATTGGAACGTTATTTGCAGCACGTCTGCCTGCATTGCACACTCTAACTTTTTTAAACTCAGCCATTATACTAGCAAACACTCAGTGTACCTAGTTGTATCCTAAACGTGGCTATTTTACTTTTGTCTATTCACAGTATTGGAACGATATTTGCAGCACGTCTGCCTGCATTGCACACTCTAACTTTTTTAAACTCAGCCATTATACTAGCAAACACTCACTGTACCTAGTTGTATCCTAAACGTGGCTATTGTACTTTTGTCAATTCACAGTATTGGAACGTTATTTGCAGCACGTCTGCCTGCATTGCACACTCAAACTTTTTTAAACTCAGCCATTTATAGTAGCAAACACTCAGTGTACCTAGTTGTATCCTAAACGTGGCTATTGTACTTTTGTCAATTCACAGTATTGGAACGTTATTTGCAGCACGTCTGCCTGCATTGCACACTCAAACTTTTTTAAACTCAGCCATTTATAGTAGCAAACACTCAGTGTACCTAGTTGTATCCTAAACGTGGCTATTGTACTTTTGTCTATTCACAGTATTGGAACGTTATTTGCAGCACGTCTGCCTGCATTGCACACTCTAACTTTTTTAAACTCAGCCATTATACTAGCAAACACTCACTGTACCTAGTTGTATCCTAAACGTGGCTATTGTACTTTTGTCAATTCACAGTATTGGAACGTTATTTGCAGCACGTCTGCCTGCATTGCACACTCAAACTTTTTTAAACTCAGCCATTATACTAGCAAACACTCACTGTACCTAGTTGTATCCTAAACGTGGCTATTGTACTTTTGTCAATTCACAGTATTGGAACGTTATTTGCAGCACGTCTGCCTGCATTGCACACTCAAACTTTTTTAAACTCAGCCATTATACTAGCAAACACTCACTGTACCTAGTTGTATCCTAAACGTGGCTATTGTACTTTTGTCAATTCACAGTATTGGAACGTTATTTGCAGCACGTCTGCCTGCATTGCACACTCAAACTTTTTTAAACTCAGCCATTATACTAGCAAACACTCACTGTACCTAGTTGTATCCTAAACGTGGCTATTGTACTTTTGTCAATTCACAGTATTGGAACGTTATTTGCAGCACGTCTGCCTGCATTGCACACTCAAACTTTTTTAAACTCAGCCATTTATAGTAGCAAACACTCAGTGTACCTAGTTGTATCCTAAACGTGGCTATTGTACTTTTGTCTATTCACAGTATTGGAACGTTATTTGCAGCACGTCTGCCTGCATTGCACACTCAAACTTTTTTAAACTCAGCCATTATACTAGCAAACACTCACTGTACCTAGTTGTATCCTAAACGTGGCTATTGTACTTTTGTCAATTCACAGTATTGGAACGATATTTGCAGGACATCTGCCTGCATTGCACACTCAAACTTTTTTAAACTCAGCCATTATACTAGCAAACACTCACTGTACCTAGTTGTATCCTAAACGTGGCTATTGTACTTTTGTCTATTCACACTACTGCAAATCTATGTGCAGCACCTCTGCATGACAACCTCGTGCTCTGTTTTTAATAAGCTATAATGATAGCACAAAATACTGCCATTTTGTGGCATCATAGAACTGGCTGTTGTATTCCATTAGTGCCCCACTGGTGACAAGCTATTTCTAGCACCTCTACATCACACCCTCATGCACATTTAGCTACGCTAATGTTATAGCAAACTCATGGAATTCATTGCTGCATTTCATAATTCGGAGGGATAGAAAGTCAGGCTTCCTTTAGCTTTTCCTTCTGTTCATAGACAGCATCTCCAAGACAAATTTCCCCTCCACGTCTAAGTGTGGAGAGGCAGCTAGTGCGCATGCGTGTGCCGATGTACCCCAGCTGCAGCATAATTACAGTGTTTCGCCTAGTGAGTATGCTCAGCCTGACTGTGCCATTCCTGACGCTAAGTCTTCATTTCGGGATACAGCGCATGCTCCCACACTAAGTGTGAAAAGCCTCTTTGCACAGGTGCTTGCATTCTGTGCCGGGTCTAAGTCCTGTTTTGTGCCTAGACACCATGCTAAAGCTGATAGTCTTTTTTCAGAGACTGTATTTCATGCTACTGAGCATGCTCAGGCACTTCCTGCATCAGAGACTAGGTCCGGTAATGAACTCTTTGGCCCTGGCCCTGATGTGGGGGTCCCATATAGACCACAGGGCATCAGGTGTCCTCCCAAATGGCTTGCAGAGGCCCACACCTATGACTTGTCACCGCATTATTGATGGTCAGACGATGACTGGTGAGGTGTTTGGGTCATGGCAGCCATGAGGTCATCATTGAAGTTGCGTTTCCAAATAGGACGCTAGTTATGCCACTCATGACGTGTCACTCTGCTTTTGTCTCCAGGAGGTGCATTGTGGTTCACCCTGGTTTGGGTGGACCCAGGTTATAAAAGGAGCTGGAGCGAACAAGGAGGTGCGCAGTCTTCTATTATGCTCCGAAAGAGCACACCTCCATGTGTTGAACCCATTGCGGCTTTAGGCCAGAGGTAGGCAGGGATAGGGTGGTGGATGCAGGCCACCACCACAGTTGGTAACGCAGAACGGTTAAGACCAGCTCCTGTCCTAACAGTCCTGCTTGTGCAGCCCAGTGGCATTAACAGGCCTGCTGCTGCTGATGCGCCTGCTGTCCACAGGTGTGGCCCCTACGCACACGGTCAGCGTACTCAATGGCCCCTGTGTTGTTAACAGGGAGTTCCTGGGCTGGGTGGGCATGTGGACCCTGTGACGCTAACAGGGCTCACAGTCTCCAGATCCGAATGGCGTCTAACTCGGTTCAGGCTACTATTAGTTTCATAGCCACACAGCTCTGTATCCTCCACCAAACCTTCAAGTTGCCAACCTCTCCTTTTCCAACTGGGAGCACGGTGGACACTGACTGCTGAAGGTGATATATACCTTTCTCTTTCTTTTCTTATTAATTTTTGTTATATAGCGGTCACAGATTATATACCACTTTATCCAAATCTGCCAGTCCCACTGTAACAGATGTTGTTTCTTCAGCAAATGTTACAGTTGTTTAACCACCAAATCCACGGACCAAAATTTTTTTCCCCTTTCCAACACACCTGTTCCCCTTTCCAACAGCATCTGTCCTTTTTCAACTCATTTTGGGATATGACCAAAAGTTCAACTGTGCAGGGACACCGTACTCAACGCCATCTCAGCACAGCAGCCATCCCTCGGTCCCTCCGATGTGGACAAGTAAAAGACCATTTCCTCCTATCCATGACAAAGTGTTGAGATTCACTCTGTGCAGCACTGGTGTTTAGTGGAAAAGTAGATCTAAGATTGCGTACCACATTCTGCAGATACTCCTGTATACGTGCGTCTATTTCTATGGCAGGAATTAGTTCGCCAAATTTTGTCTTGTACCGGGGATCTAACAGTGTGGCAACCCAGTATTCAGGATTACTTCAAATTCATACAATCCGAGGGTCATGTAGGTAGTGCAGCAAGAAGGCGCTCATGTGTCTTGTGCATCCAGGAGGACCAAGTCCTTGGTGTGTTGGTGGCAGAGAGGTGAGAATCGTGCATCCTTCCTCTGCCCTCTACCCACAACCTCGCACAACCGAAATGTGAGCAAGCTCTCACTCATCTGCTGAGTCTTCCATGCCCATCGCCAGTTCGTCCTCCATTTCTTCATGGGCTCCTGCACTTTCATCAACACTTTTTGCTGATACTATGCGCCCTTGTTAATCCCTCTCCCTCACCATGACTGCCGCATAGGTGCCGCTGACCATCTGGACCTCGTAGATCTTGTTATCCCTTCCGCATATGACTCCTCCTGTACTTCCTCCCCTTCCTCTTGTCCCAACACCTGACTCCGAATAATAATTACAGTGTGCTCCATCATGTAGATGACCAGAATTGTCACGCTGAGAATGACATTGCCAGTGCTAAACATCTTCGTCGACATTTCAAAACTGTGTAGCAGGGTGCATAGGTCCTTGATCTGACACCACTCCAGCAGCGTGATCTGCACCACCTCTGGATCAACTTATCCCAGGCTATATGTCTTACCGTATTTCAGCAGGGCTCTGCGGTGCTGCCACACACGCTGCAACATGTGCAGATTCCAATTCCTGCGTGTCGGAACATCGCATTTCCGGCGTTTAACTGCCAGACCCTAAGACTTCCGGAGTGATGAAAGTTGTTGAGCTGCTGTGTGCGCACGATGGAAGTGAGCACATAGCGAGCGTGCCCGCTGCACAAGGCCATGTAGGCCGTGATGGTGTTTTAAAAATTGCTGGAGAATTCGGATCAACACGTGAGCCATAAAAGGCACGTGTGTCACATTGCCCTGAGGATGGCCCGCAGCCAGGTTTGCATCATTGCCGCACACGGCTGTTAAGTCACCAACGGAGTCCGCTCCGTCAATTTGTACTCCGGTCGCCAGGTGACAACGTGTTCCTTTCATGAATAGTGCTGATGATGGGAGAGTAGTCGATGCCAGCGGCGCAGGTGGACGCAGGTTATGCTCACCCACTGGGCTGCATTACCTTGACAGATGCAGAATCTCTGGCTGAATGTAGCTGGTGGGTATCTCACAGATGAAATACCATCATTCAGCTACAACCAATGGGAAGACACCACACCCTTTTTTATGCCCAACCTGTCTGCAGACCACTGCCAGACATAGCTATGAACCTCTGGTTAATTTTACCCCCAGTTCAGTTTTATGATTTTGTGTGCTTGTTACCTGACTACTTTTCCTGCTTGCTGTTTATGTACCTTGTTGGCCGATACGCATTTCACCTCTGCTTGTTTTCTGATTAAGTCCTGGCCGTCCCATTCTGTTCCTGTTCCTCAATTAATGTTTTGACCCTGCCTGACTACTATTCTCTGTAATAGCGGTGTGACTCACATTTCCCATACATTTCAAAGTAAAACTTTGACCGCCTGATGGCATTGAGCTCTGCTGCCAGCATAGTAAGGAGGTGTGTGGTAGTCCTTGTGCGCAGTTGCAAGGAAGGGTGGCCTGACCACACAGGGTTTGCGCAAAGGTAGAGGACCCACACGAGGTTGAAGAGGCAGAAGCAGTGTATTAACTTCTACATACAGAACAAGGATTGAAACAACTCGTGGGGACGGCAAGACTTGTACAGCAGACCCTTCTCCATCTCTCACCATAGTTTGCCAGTGCCCAGTCAGTGACATGTAATGACCCTGTCTATGCTTACTGGTCCAAGTATCTGTGTTGAAATGCACCCTGTCGCACACAGATTTTCTCAAGGAAGTGGTGATGTTGTGTGCGACATGCCGGTGTAGCGCGGGCATGCTTTTCTTGGAGAAGCAGTGGTGATTGGGCATCTGGTACTGGGGCACAGCGACAGACATAAGGTCTGTAAAATCCTGTGTGTCCACTACGCGTAAAGGCAGCATTTCGGTAGCCAACAGCTTACAGAGGGATAGAGTCAACCACTTAGCTTTGTCATGGGTCGCAGTAAGTGGCCTTTTATTTGACCACATCTGAGGGACAGAGATCTGGCTGCTGTCTGTAGACGGTGTTGAGTAGGGTGTCCCTGGAAAAATGCAGGTTTGTGAGAAAAGTGCAGGCGGAGACATGATGTTGGCTTCATCTTGCCTTCAGATCTGTTCATCTTGTATCATTTTTAAAAAACACAGCAAGCAAGGGTTACTCCAAGCGGAGTCTCCCTTTTTTTCCAAAAATTGGGCCCCACACAGACACCTTATCAGTGGCAGCACTTGTGCCCTAGTTGCAAACAGGATGTTTTGATTTGCATCAAGCACATTCCAAATCCACAAGCATTTACTCTCCCCAGGATGACACAGGGGTAGTAAATTCCTTCTGGATCCATGACTTGTTCATTTTGATGAACGTCAGTCTGTCCACATTGTCACTGGACAGACGCGTGCGCTTATCTGTCAGCACACACCCAGCAGCACTGAAGACACGTTCAGAGACAACGCTGGCAGCTGGACACGACAAAATCTTCGAGGCGTAACTGGAGAGCTCTTGACATTTTTCTAGATTTGAAGCACAAAAGGAGCAAGGCTCCATTTGCAAAGTCATTGCATCGATGTTAATTTGGAGATACTCCTGTATCATCCTCTCCATCCGTTGACTATGTGTCAGACTTGTTGTCTCTGGTGGCCTTGCAAAGGAGGGTCTAAAAAAATTATGAAAAGATTCCATAAAATTGCTGTTACCAGCACCAGATACGGTCCTACTGGTACGGGTAGACTGTTGAAGATGACGAGGCCGTCCCATGTTTGTCAAGTTACAACTGGGAGAATCACTCCCTTCACCTGCACGGTTGTTTGGTGGAAAAGCCGAGCTAAGATCGAGTAACAGCTTCTGCTGATACTCCTGCATACGTGCGTCCCTTTCTATGGGTGGAATTATGTCACAAAATTTGGACTTGTCCCGGGGATCTAATAGTGTGGCAAGCCAGTAGTCATCATCACTTCTAATTTTGACAATACGAGGGTCATGTTGGAGGTAGTGCAACAAGAAGGCACTCATGTGTCTTGCGCAGCCATGCGCACCAAGTCCACGCTGTGTTTGTGGCATAGAGGTGCTAACCGTTCTTTCTTCCTCTGTCATCTCCCCCCAACCTCTTTCAACTGAAATTTGACCAAGGTCCCCCTCATCTGCTGAGTCTTCCATGTCCATGGACAGTTCGTCCTCCATATCTTCATGTCCTCCTGCACCTTCCTCAACATCTCACCTGCTACCATGCGCCCTTGTTGATCCCTGTCCCCCATGGTCCCATGCCTGCCGCGTTGGTGATGATGAACGTCTGGACCTTGGTGATGTTGTTGTGTCTTGCGCATATGAATCCTCCTGTAGTTCCTCCCTTTCCTGTTGTCCCACCCCCTGACTACGAATAGTGTTTAGCGTGTGCTCCAGCATGTAAATGACTGTAATCGTCATGCTGATAATGGCATTGTCAGCGCTAAACATATTCGTCGCCATGTCGAAACTGTGCAGAAGGGTGCATAGGTCCTTGATCTGAGATCACTCCATCAGGGTGATCTGCCCCACTTCTGCATCTCGTTGGCCCAGGCTATACATCATGACGTATTGCACCAGGGCTCGCCGGTGCTGCCACAGTCGCTGTAACATGTGGAGAGTTGAATTCCAGCGTGTCGCCACATCGCATTTCAGGCGATGAACCGGCAGGCCGAAAGACTTCTGGAGCGATGCAAGTCGCTCAGGTGCGGCGGTTGAACGGCGGAAGTGAGCACTGCAGACAGTTTCCGTGCCCTGGTCAGAAGGCCATCTAGGCCGGGATAGTGTGTTAAAAATTGCTGGACAACAAGGTTAAACACGTGAGCCATACAAGGCACGTGTGTCACCTTGCCCAGGCGAAGGGCCGCACCCAGGTTTGCAGCATTGTCGCACACGGCCTTACCAGGCTGCAGGTTGAGTGGAGACAACCATTTATCAAAATCAGTCTCCAGAGCTGCCCACAACTCAGTCGCTGTGTGACTCCTATTTCAAAGACATGTCAAGCTAAAGACCGCCTGATGCCGTTGCGCTCTGCTACCAGCATAGTAATGAGGGGTGCGTGATTCCTTCTGCGCAGTGAGAACGCTGGTGGCCTGACCAGGCAGGCTTGGGGCGGAGGTGGAGGACCCAGATGAGGTGGAGGATGCAGAAGCAGTGGCGGAACTTGGACAGACAGAGGATTGACACACAAGTCGTGGGGACGGCAAGACTTGTGCAGCAGACCCTTCACCATCTATCACCATAGTTACCCAGTGGCCAGTCAGCGACATGTAACGTCCCTGTCCATGCTTACTGGTCCAAGTATCGGTGGTGAAATGCACCCGTTCACACACAGAGTTTCTCAAGGAAGCGGTGATGTTGTGTGCGACATGCTGGTGTAGCGCGGGCACACCTTTCTTAGAGAAGTAGTGGCGACTAGGCATCTGGTACTGGGGCACAGCGACAGACATAAGGTCTCTAAAATCCTGTGTGTCCACTAGGCGGAAAGGCAGCATTTCTGTAGTCAACAGCTTACAGAGGGATAGAGTCAACCTCTTCGCTTTGTCATGGGTCGCAGGAAGTGGCCTTTTATTTGACCACATCTGAGGGACAGAGATCTGGCTGCTGTGTGTAGACGGTGTTGAGTCGGGTGTCCCTGGAAAAATGCAGCTTTGTGAGGAAAGTGCAGGCGGAGACATGATGTTGCCTTCATCCAAAGTTGGTGCTATCGATGTCTGAGAGAGCTGTACACACTCACTTGTTTCCCCTTCCAAACCAACTGACGACCTACCAAGCAAACTGCCTGTTGCGGTTACAGTGGTGGAAGTTGTGGGTGGAAAAACAGGTGTGACAGCTGTCCCCACAGTCCTAGAAGATGACGAGCGCGCGGATGCACTGGAAGGGGCAGGCGGTGGATGGTTCGCTCCGCTAGGCCGCATTGCAGCACGGTGAGCTTCCCATCGGGCCATATGATATTTATTCATGTGACGATTCATGGAAGAAGTTGTCAAACTGCTGAGGTTTTGACCTCTACTAAGAGAACCATGACAAATTTTACAGATCACATAATTTGGGCGATCTTTTTCTATGTCAAAAAAGGACCTGGCTAGGCAAGGCTTAGAGGCCATGCGACCTGTTGATCCACCCCGAATAATGCTCAGAGGCAGAGTGGTGGCTGAGGATGCAGTTGTAGACGTGCTACCAGTGCTCCGACTGTGTCCAGGAAGGCGCCAGGTTACTTCGACGTCGGTTGCATCCTCCTCCACCGCCTCTGTTGACCTCCTCGAGTGTCTGACTGTGGGTTGACAGTAGGTGTGATCTAGAACTTAATCATCAATTGTTGTGTTTGCACTCCCCTACCCCTCAGACCGAGTTTCTTCTTGCCCTGACCGAATATTTAAGTTGTCATCCCAATCGGGTATCTGCGTCTCATCTTCATCAGTATGTTCCTCATTGCCTATAACCACAGTTGTTGGAAAGGCAGCATTTTGGTAGCCAACAGTTTGCATATGATGAAAGTCAACCTCCAAGCCATTTCATGCCCTTCTAAAAGCATGTAAAACACAGCGAGGGGACTCCAACCACAGTCTCCCTCGTTGCCACTAACTGGGCCACACACACCCCACTTGACTGGCATCGGTTGAGCCCCCTTTTGAAAAAGAAAAAGATGCTTTGCATGAAGCACTCTCAAAAATACGCGTGCCTTTCCCGTCCCCTGGCTGACCCAGGGGAAGAAAAGTCCTCTGAGAGCCATGACTTGTTCATCTTGGTTCTTTTAGAGACACAGCGAGGGGACTCCAACCACAGTCTCCCTCGTTGCCACTAACTGGGCCACACACACCCCACTTGACTGGCATCGGTTGAGCCCCCTTTTGAAAAAGAAAAAGATGCTTTGCATGAAGCACTCTCAAAAATACGCGTGCCTTTCCCGTCCCCTGGCTGACCCAGGGGAAGAAAAGTCCTCTGAGAGCCATGACTTGTTCATCTTGGTTCTTTTAGAGACACAGCGAGGGGACTCCAACCACAGTCTCCCTCGTTGCCACTAACTGGGCCACACACACCCCACTTGACTGGCATCGGTTGACCCCCCCTTTTGACAAAGAAAAAGATGCTTTGCATGAAGCACTCTCAAAAATACGCGTGCCTTTCCCGTCCCCTGGCTGACCCAGGGGAAGAAAAGTCCTCTGAGAGCCATGACTTGTTCATCTTGGTTCTTTTAGAGACACAGCGAGGGGACTCCAACCACAGTCTCCCTCGTTGCCACTAACTGGGCCACACACACCCCACTTGACTGGCATCGGTTGACCCCCCCTTTTGACAAAGAAAAAGATGCTTTTCATGAAGCACTCTCAAAAATACGCGTGCCTTTCCCGTCCCCTGGCTGACCCAGGGGAAGAAAAGTCCTCTGAGAGCCATGACTTGTTCATCTTGGTTCTTTTAGAGACACAGCGAGGGGACTCCAACCACAGTCTCCCTCGTTGCCACTAACTGGGCCACACACACCCCACTTGACTGGCATCGGTTGACCCCCCCTTTTGACAAAGAAAAAGATGCTTTGCATGAAGCACTCTCAAAAATACGCGTGCCTTTCCCGTCCCCTGGCTGACCCAGGGGAAGAAAAGTCCTCTGAGAGCCATGACTTGTTCATCTTGGTTCTTTTAGAGACACAGCGAGGGGACTCCAACCACAGTCTCCCTCGTTGCCACTAACTGGGCCACACACACCCCACTTGACTGGCATCGGTTGACCCCCCCTTTTGACAAAGAAAAAGATGCTTTGCATGAAGCACTCTCAAAAATACGCGTGCCTTTCCCGTCCCCTGGCTGACCCAGGGGAAGAAAAGTCCTCTGAGAGCCATGACTTGTTCATCTTGGTTCTTTTAGAGACACAGCGAGGGGACTCCAACCACAGTCTCCCTCGTTGCCACTAACTGGGCCACACACACCCCACTTGACTGGCATCGGTTGAGCCCCCTTTTGAAAAAGAAAAAGATGCTTTGCATGAAGCACTCTCAAAAATACGCGTGCCTTTCCCGTCCCCTGGCTGACCCAGGGGAAGAAAAGTCCTCTGAGAGCCATGACTTGTTCATCTTGGTTCTTTTAGAGACACAGCGAGGGGACTCCAACCACAGTCTCCCTCGTTGCCACTAACTGGGCCACACACACCCCACTTGACTGGCATCGGTTGAGCCCCCCTTTTGACAAAGAAAAAGATGCTTTGCATGAAGCACTCTCAAAAATACGCGTGCCTTTCGCCTCCCCTGGCTGACCCAGGGGAAGAAAAGTCCTCTGAGAGCCAGGTCCACATTGTCAGTGGACAGACACGTGTGCTTATCTGCCAGCAGACCCCCAGCAGCACTGAAGACAGGTTCCGAGAGAACGCTGGCTGCAGGACACGACAAGATCCTCAAGGCGTACGTGGCGAGCTCAGGCAATTTATCCAGATTGGAAGCCTAAAATGAGCAGGGCTCAAGTTGCACAATAATGGAATCGATGTTTCTTTGCATATACTCATATATCTGTGTGTCTCCCTCTTTTTCCTTGTCCAGCTGTTTTGTTTTCACATGAGTATATGTCCTTGTCACTTTCCCATGTGTTTGTGTTATGTTGTGAGTTGTTTGTCACCTTTTGGACACCTTTCAGGGTGTTTTCTAGGTGTTTTACTGTGTTTGTGATTGCCTGCCATTGTTTCCTATGGGCTCGAGTTCGGTTCGTCGAACGTTCGACGAGCCGAACTCGAGCCAGACCCCCCGTTCGGCGAACCGCCTCGAGCCGAACCGGGACCGGTTCGCTCATCTCTACTCAAAAGTCACAGCTTTCAACAATTTTATCCGAGTTTTACGCCATTTTTACGGACTCGCCAGAAAACCTTCCAAAATGACACCAAAATGAATTTTTATGGCGGAAATGTTAAGGGCACATACCCAATAGTGAGATAGAGCTGGTGTATGTTACTTTTTGAGATTACATAAAAGATTTTACGTGAAAACATTGTGTGGCACTCCGATGTCCCTGAGAAGAGACGTACATGAAGGCCTCTTGAGTCTAATGTGCTCATTTTGAGAAAGTGAGTCTTTGTAGTATTTTCCTTTGCCAGGGCAGTCCAAAATTGTGAGGTTCACCAATGCCCCTGCATACAGACGTGCATGATGGCCTGTAATCCTGAAGTCCCATTGTAAGGAAGTGGGTCTATTGTAGTATAGCCCTTTGGCAGGGCAGCCAAAAATTGGGAAGCTCCACATTGTCCCTGGATAGAGACGTGCATGAGGGCCTGTAAACCTGAAGTGCCCATTGTAAGGAAGTGGGTCTATTGTAGTATAGCCCTTTGGCAGGGCAGCCAAAAATTGGGAAGCTCCACATTGTCCCTGGATAGAGACGTGCATGAGGGCCTGTAAACCTGAAGTGCCCATTGTAAGGAAGTGGGTCGATTGTAGTATAGCCCTTTGGCAGGGCAGCCAAAAATTGGGAAGCTCCACATTGTCCCTGGATAGAGACGTGCATGAGGGCCTGTAAACCTGAAGTGCCCATTGTAAGGAAGTGGGTCTATTGTAGTATAGCCCTTTGGCAGGGCAGCCAAAAATTGGGAAGCTCCACATTGTCCCTGGATAGAGACGTGCATGAGGGCCTCAAAACATTGTTCCCATTGCAAAGGAGCGGGTCTCCTGTTGTTGTAATGTCCATTCTGAAAGAATGGGCAAAAAAATTTACCACTAGGGGTATACCTGAAACAACGGCCTAAGTATTGTAACGGTCATCATGGTGGCGCATGAGGAGAAGGAGGAGCAGTCCAGCGATTATCCAAAGTCCAGAAGTGTGTACCCATGGGTGAATGGAGGTACATGGAAAATTCCCGTTACAAAATTTAAATTCTGCTCTCATTTGCTGGTGGTGTGGTGAAGTCTGGCCCAATCCAACCCTTGTTTATCTTGATCAGAGTCAGCCTGTCAGCATTTTCAGTTGACAGGCGGGTGTGTTTATCTGTAATGATTAAACCTGCGGCACTAAAAACACGCTCTGACAAAACGCTAGCAGCAGGGCAGGCCAGGACTTCCAAGGCGTAGAGAGCCACGTGTCCAGCTTGGATACCCAATAATTGTAAGGCACAGAGGAATGTCGGAGTACAGTTGTTCGATCTGCAAGGTACTCCTTGAGCATCTGGGCAAACTTAGGATTTCTTGTGGCACTACCCCGCACCTCAGGGGCTGTGGTACGTGAGGGGCTGAGAAAACTGTCCCACATCTTAAAGACTGTTCCCCTACCTCTGGCGGATTGGACTTGATCCCCTCTCGGCTGTACGCCTTGGTTGTCCACTGATTCCTGACCTATGACTCTAGCGTTTTGTGAGGGGAATGCTTTGCCTACTTCCGTGACTATGGCCTTCCGGAACTGCTGCATTTTGGGTGACCTCTCCGCCTCGGGAATAAGAGACATAAAGTTCTCCTTGTAGCGTGGGTATAACAGTGTTACCAACCAGTAATGATTGTCGGCCAAGATGTTCTTAACGCGAGGGTCACGAGACAGGCAGCTTACCATAAAGTCAGCCATGTGCGCCAGACTCTTAACAGCCATCACTTCAGTATCCTGACCAACACGATGACTGAACATGCTGTCCTCCTCCTCCTCCTCCTCATCTACCCTGTCCTCTGGCCAGCCACGCTGAACCGAGGATATGACTGGTGTGCATGTCATATCCTCAATTTGGCCGGAGAGTTGCTCCATGTCTTCATCCTCCTCCTCGTCATAGTCCTCCACCGCACGTTGTGATGAGACGAGGCTGAGCTGTGTGTTATCACCCACACCCACTACTGTTTCTTGCTCCAACTCATCGCGCTCCGCCTGCAATGCATCATGTTTGTTTTTGAGCAGAGACCGTTTTAGAAGGCAGAGAAGCGGTATAGTGATGCTAATAATGGTGTCATCGCTGCTCACCATCTTGGTGGAGTCCTCAAAGTTTTGGAGGATGGTACATAGGTCGGACATCCATCTCCACTCCTCAGGTGTTATGTGTGGAGTTTGACCCATTTCCCGATGGCTTAGGTGATGCAGGTACTCATCAACTGCCCTCTTCTGCTCACATATCCTGACCAACATGTGCAGAGTTGAATTCCAACGCGTGGGGACATCACACACCAGTCTGTGAGCCGGAAGATGCAAACGGCGCTGAAAGCCGGCAAGGCCGGCTGAAGCAGTAGGTGACTTTCGAAAATGTGCAGACAGGCGGCAAACTTTTACCAGCAGATCAGACAGCTCTGGGTATGACTTTAGAAACTGCTAAACCACGAGGTTGAGCAAATTGGCCACGCATGGAACATGTGTCAGCTGGTCTCGCCTCAAAGCCGCCACCAGGTTCCGGCCATTGTCACACACGACCTTTCATGGCTTTAGGTTCAGAGGTGTGAGCCAGTGATCTGCCTGCTGTTTCAGAGCTGTCCACACCTCTTCTGCATTGTGGGGTTTGTCACCTATGCAGATTAGCTTCAGCACAGCCTGTTGCTGCTTCGCGGAGGCAGTGCTGCAGTGCTTCCAGCTTGGGACTGGTGTGGAGGGTAAAGTGGATGAGGATGCGCAGGAGGAGGAGGAGGCTGAGGAGCATGACATTCCGGAGCTGTAGAGTGTGGGTGAAACCCTGACTGAGGTAGGGCCTGCAAACCTTGGTGTGGGAAGGACGTGTTCTGTCCCTCACTCAGACTGGGTCCCAGCTTCCACAATATTAACCCAATGTGCCATCAACGAGATGTAGCGGCCTTGCCCACAAGCACTTGTCCACGTGTCTGTGGTTAGGTGGACTTTGGCTGAAACAGCGTTGTTCAGGGCACGTGTGATGTTTTGTGACACGTGGTTATGCAATGCGGGGACGGCACACCGGGAGAAATAGTGGCGGCTGGGGACCGAGTAACATGGGACAGCTACCGCCATCAGGTCGCGGAATGCTTCTTTCTCCACCAGCCTAAAAGGCAACATTTCCAGCGCAAGCAGTCATGAAATGTTAGCATTTAGAACTGTGGTATGTAGGGTGTTGGCAGTGTATTTGCGCCTGCGTTCAAAGGTTTGCTGAATGGAAGGACGTGCTTGATGATGGTGTTATTTCTGCATGGGCAACTGCAGGTGCAGGGCCGGAGGAGGCTTGTTCGCGGGCAGCATGGACAGGGGATTGGCTCGCATGCACAACAAGCTAAGACGTAGCAGTGACATCAGCAAGCACTGCTCCTCGACTCTGTTGTACATCCCACAAAGTCGTGTGATTGGCTGACATGTGCCTGATCATGCTGGTGGTGGTCATGCTGCAAGTTTTGGTACCCCTGCTGATGCTGGCATGGCAGGTGTTGCAAATGTCCTTTTTAGAATCATCTGGAGACAACTTAAAAAACTGCCAGACTCGGGAAGACCTAACATTTGTACAGGCTCCTTGTGTCGTGTTGTTGTTCCGGGGAACGGTTGCCTGACTTATGCCTGGGGCCACCACCCTGCTTCTTACAGCCTGTTGGGATACTACGCCTCCCTCCCCCTGTGCACTGCTGTCCTCTGCATATCCTCCTGCCAGGTTGGGTCAGTTACTGGATCATCCACCACTTCGTCTTCCTCTTCCGCACCCTGCTCCTCCTCCTGACTTCCTGACAATTGTGTCTCATCATCGTCCACCCCTTGTTGAGACACGTTGCCAACTTCGTGAGAACGTGGCTGCTGAAATATTTGGGCATCTGTACATACGATCTCGTCATGACCCACTTCAACAGGAGCTGGCGAGAGGCCAGAATGTGCGAATGGAAACGTGAACAGCTCTTCCGAGTGTCCAAGTGGGGGATCAGTAATGTCCGTGGACGTGTTCTCGGCTTGGTCGTAGAAGGAGGATCAGGTTCTGAAATGTGCGGTGCAGTATCACGGCTACTGACACTTGACCATGTGGAAGACAGAGTGTTTGTGGTGGTGCCAATCTGACTGGAAGCGTTATCCACTATCCAACTAACAACCTGTTGACACTGGTCTTGGTTCAAGAGCGGTGTACTGCTGCGGTCCCCAAGAATTTGGGACAGGACATGCGAGCGAGTAGATGTGGCCCTTTGTTGTGGCGAAATTAGAGCTTGCCCACGACCTCGGCCTCTGCCTTCACCACCATCACGTCCACTTCCTTGTTCTTTGCCAACGCCCTTGCGCATTTTGCAATACTGTGCTGTCGTGTATTCACTAGACTTGTGCATTATATCCAAGTGTGTGCAAAACGCACACAAGTGCACCTGAATGCTGCCACCAACAGGCACACACGTGTGGTTTTTAAATGCAAGCACGGACGCACTAAGAACCTAACAGGTTTTTAGGAGCGACAATTACTGAGAAGTTTGACACTATCAGACACTGCTGACTGACGTATATTATTCACTAAACTTGTGCGTTATATCCAAGTTTGTGCAAGACGCACACAAGTGCACCTGTACGCTGCCACCGACCGGCACACACGTGCGGTTTTTAAATGCAAGCACGGACGCACTAAGAACCTAACAGGTTTTTAGGGGCGACAAGTACTGAGAAGTTTGACACTATCAGACACTGCTGACATGTATTATTCACTAGACTTGTGCGTTATATACTAGTTTGCGCAAAACGCACACAAGTGCACCTGTACGCTACCACCGACAGGCACACACGTGCGGTTTTTAAATGCAAGCACGGACGCACTAAGAACCTAACAGGTTTTTAGGAGCGATAATTACTGAGAAGTTTGACACTATCAGACACTGCTGACTGACGTGTATTATTCACTAGACTTGTGCGTTATATACTAGTTTGTGCAAAACGCACACAAGTGCACCTGTACGCTGCCACCGACAGGCACACACGTGCGGTTTTTAAATGCAAGCACGGACGCACTAAGAACCTAATAGGTTTTTAGGAGCGACAATTACTGAGAAGTTTGACACTATCAGACACTGCTGACGTGTATTATTCACTAGACTTGTGCGTTATATAATAGTTTGTGCAAAACGCAATTAAGTGCACCTGTATGCTGCCACCGACAGGCACACACGTGCGTTTTTTAAATGCAAGCACGGACGCAATATGAACCTAACAGGTTTTTAGGAGCGACAATTACTGAGAAGTTTGACACTATCAGACACTGCTGACTGACATGTATTATACACTACACTTGTGCGTTATATAATAGTTTGTGCAAAACGCAATTAAGTGCACCTATCCGCTGCCACTGACTGCCACACACGTGTGGTTTTCAAATGCAAGCACGGACGCAATAAGAACCTAACATGTTTTTAGGAGCGACAATTACTGAGAAGTCTGACACTATGAGACACTGCTGACTGACGTGTATTATTCACTAGACTTGTGCGTTATATCCAAGTTTGTGCAAAATGCACACAAGTGCACCTGTACGCTGCCACCGACAGGCACACACGTGCGGTTTTTAAATGCAAGCACGGACGCAATAAGAACCTAACAGGTTTTTAGGAGCGACAATTACTGAGAAGTCTGACACTATCAGGACTGTTTTAGACTGTGTACACCAGCCCCAGATATGATGAAGGCTGGTATACGGTCACCACTAGGAATGGCTATATACCCTGCCTGCCTGTATACAGCAACAATAGTCCTGAGAAGGACTCTTCTGGTCACTAGCCTGTATTCTGACCTGGCTATACCCTGCCTGCCCTGCCTGTATACAGCAACAATAGTCCTGAGAAGGACTCTGTTCCTGTACTCCGACCTGGCTATACCCTGCCTGCCTGTATACAACTACAATAGTCCTGAGTAGAGTTGAGCACGGTTCACGGTTCGAGGTTCTCCAGTTCGCGGCTCGAGTGATTTTGAGGGCTGTTCTAGATCGAACTAGAACTCGAGCTTTTTGCTAAAGTTCGATAGTTCTAGTTACGTTCGAGAACGGTTCTAGCAGCAAAAAGCAGGGCTTTTTACAGCTACAGTGTGCATGAGCCATCACTGGCAGCCTGCCAGAAGCTGGTAACCAAGATAAACATCGGGTATCCAAGCAAAGCGCTTTGGTTAGTAACCCGATGTTTATCCTAGTTACGTGCAGGAAGCCCACACTTCTCCGCTCAGCTCGCTCTGCCCCCTCCTGCACGCGGCATGTACACATACATACACACACACTCACCTGTCCCCAGCCATGCAGTCCACAACACTGACGTCCTCAGCGCCACATGACCCCGCTAGGCTCCATCCACTTCGCACTCCGCCGCCAGCACACATGGCTCTGCCCACCTGGCACTCTGCACACATGGTCCCGCTAGGCTCTGCCCACCTGACACTCTGCACACATGGTCCAGCTAGGTTCCGCCCACCTGGCACTGCACACCTGGCACTCTACACACATTACCCCGCTAGGCTCCGCCCACCTGGCACTCTGCACACCTGGCGCTCTGCACACATTACCCCGCTAGGCTCCGCCCACCTAGCACTCTGCACACATGGTCCCGCTCGGCTTACCTGCGGTGATGAAGTCCCGACCTCAGCGCTGTCACTGTCCTCCATGGCCGCCGCTTGTCACATCACCTTCTCTCGCTTCCGACCCGAGACTGACTAGCGGTGATGCCACGGGACGCTCGCGATACTTGGCTGTGAAGGCGGCGGTCATTGAACTCAGTGATAGCTGCTGTCAGCAATGCAGGAGATCAGTGCAGGTAATGTACCTCGCTGACAGCAACACTTGTCTTCCCCTGCAGTGACCTGGGCTGACTCATTGATGTTAGCTCAGGTCACTGCACTGCTTTTCCGGCCAATGTGGAACATCCTGCTCTTCATTGACTGGGACAGTGTGGATCGTCATGGCAACCCCTTGGATTACACCAGACCTGGATTTGTTTTTCTTTCTAATAAATTGGTTAAAGAGGGAATGTATTGGGGAGTGTTTTTTCAAATAAAAATGTGTTTGTCGTCTATTTTTTTATATTACTGACTGGGTTGGTGATGTTGGGTATCTGATAGATGCCTGACCTCACCAACCCCAGGGCTTGATGCCAGGTGACATTACACATCTGGTATTAACCCCATATATTACCCCGTTTGCCACCGCACCAGGGCGCGGGATGAGCTGGGGCGAAGCACCAGGATTGGCGCATCTAATGGATGCGCCACTTCTGGGGCGGCTGCGGCCTGCTATTTTTAGGCTGGGGAGAGTCCAATAACCATGGACCTCCCTAGTCTGAGAATATCAGACCCCAGCTGTCTGCTTTACCTTGGCTGGTGATCCAATTTTGGGGGGACCCCTACGTGTTTTTTTTTTAAATTATTTATTTAATTTAAAATAACAGCGTGGGGTGCCCTCAGTTTTGGATTACCAGCCAAGGTGAGGCTGCCAGCTGTGGTCTGCAGGCTGCAGCCGTCTGCTTTACCCTAGCTGGCTACAAAAATAGGGGGAACCCTACGTCATTTTTTTTTTCATTTTTTTGACTAAATACAAAGCTAAGCACCCCTTAGTTCCACATGAAAGGCAGCAAAGGGTGCAAAATTACAAAATGCAGGAGAGTGGGACATTATGTGTCTTTCTGCCATTATAATGACAGATAAGACTGATATTTAGTGTACAAGCACAAGAAAATCACCAGAGCGCTCTACGCTGTGAAAAGCAGTAGAAAATGGCACTGGAGTGAACATGTGACCGCCTCATGTAGGTTGAAGCTATGGATCCTGGGTAAATTTATGTATTTTCCCTCCTTCAGTTTTTTTGCAGTACACAAAAAAAACGGAAGGCACAAGGATGACAAACAGATGACATACGGACCGTCTACGGAACGGAAACGGATGCCACACGGATGCACCCGTGAAAAAAAAAAAACGGACTGTTTTTTGCAGACCACAAAAATGGATCGGTCGTGTTATTGTAGCCTTATTCTGATCTGCCGTTTATAAACAGCAGGCAGAAATAAGTGAATAACGCCCCCCAGCATCAGAAAATCTCCGGGGTTTCAGGGCTAGCTGAGACCCTGGAGATCATGATTCAGGACGGTTTTTCCGGTCCCCGCTCACGTGATCACAGGTATACACCGTACACTGATGATCACGTTACATTAAATGACAGCGCCGGTAAAAAATTATTTTTCTCCCATTTGGCATGAACAAACATGATAAATCTCCTCACCGGTCCCCTCCGGTCCCCTGATGTCGCCAAAGTGCCCCCCCTGATGCCCTCCCAGAAATACAAGATGGCCACGCGCACAGCAGCGCGCCGGCCGCATTCACCCTACTCCTCTGATTTCTGTCGCATGTGCCATGACACATGCGACAGAAAACTCCTCCCCAGGCCCTGCCAAGTCACTCCCTATAACCCCACCGGTGTTCCCCGGTGTCCCACGGTACCTGTGCAGCGTTGATCCCCCCACGGCCCTCTCCTTCACAATAGACGCTGCCGCATGCACAGAGCGGCTGTCAGCTCAGCTTCCTGTGTTCACACACAGTGAGTGGTGGTATTTTACTCACAAGGAGATAATCTTTATCAAAAACAATCACGTGGTCCCTGAGTGCATCTCAATCAGTAATCCAATAAATCACTACAGTGACCATTTCAAAATATACAATTAATCTTTATTATCATGATTAAAAAAACATATACACAAAGGACATAATTAAAAACAGATGAGGTGTAAAACGGAGGGTCTGTCCAAATAACCACTAGTCAATTTTACAATGTGAAACCATACAGCTCCATGAGGTGTACCATAGATCCTCAGTTAAGGCCCCGTCACACTAAGCAACATCGCTAGCAACATCGCTGGTAACGAACAACTTTTGTGACGTTGCTAGCGATGTTGCTGTGTGTGACATCCAGCAACAACCTGGCCCCTGCTGTGAGGTCGTTGGTTGTTGCTGAATGTCCTGGGCCATTTTTTAGTTGTTGCTGTCCCGCTGTGAAGCACAGATCGCTGTGTGTGACAGCGAGACAGCAACAACTAATGTGCAGTGAGCAGGGAGCCAGCTTCTGCTGAGGCTGGTAACTAATGTAAACATCGGGTAACCAAGAAGCCCTGTCCTTGGTTACCCGATATTTACCTTTGATACCAGTCTCCTCCACTCTCACTGCCAGTGCCGGCTCCTGCTCTGTGCACATGTAGCTGCAGCACACATCAGGTAATTAACCCGATGTGTGCTGTAACTAGGAGAGCAAGGAGCCAGCACTAAGCAGTGTGCGCTGCTCCCTGCTCTGTGCACATTTAGCTGCCACACACATCAGGCAATTAACCCGATGTGTGCTGTAACTAGGAGAGCAAGGAGCCAGCGCTCAGTGTGCGCTGCTCCCTGCTCTGTGCACATTTAGCTGCAGCACACATCGGGTTAATTAACCTGATGTGTGCTGTAACTAGGAGACTGGGGGCTGGTCACTGGTTGCTGGTGAGCTCACCAGCAACTCGTGTAGCCACGCTCCAGCGATCCCTGCCAGGTCAGGTTGCTGGTGGGATCGCTGGAGCGTCGCAGTGTGACAGCTCACCAGCAACCTCCTAGCAACTTACCAGCGATCCCTATCGTTGTTGGGATCGCTGGTAAGTTGCTTAGTGTGACTGGACCTTAATACTGCACATAAAGTGATTTAAATCAGCTGAGCTCATAAAAGGTTAATCTCTGATGGCTCTCATAGATTTTGTATAAAAGAAAGAGAGAGCATCAATCAGATATAACACGCATATTAATGCGCATAGTATTACACATAAGGTGACATCAACCAGCTGAACCCATCAGGGGTTAATCTATGGTAGTTTCCATGGAGTTTTTAGAACAAGACATCAGACTAGTGTAACATATAAGAGAATCACATGGAAAGATACACTTGATTTAAACACTGTTAGATGCGATGCACATGTATTCAGTGCATCAATCCATATAATGCTGAATATCAACAGATTATTGTGGTATAATACCTGGTAAGGACAGACCCCCCCACACCACTCCAACGATCGGACTCCCTGACGAAGCTACGTGAAACGATCGTTGGAGTGGTGTGGGGGGTCTGTCCTTACCAGGTATTATACCACAATAATCTGTTGATATTCAGCATTATATGGATTGATGCACTGAATACATGTGCATCGCATCTAACAGTGTTTAAATCAAGTGTATCTTTCCATGTGATTCTCTTATATGTTACACTAGTCTGATGTCTGGTTCTAAAAACTCCATGGAAACTACCATAGATTAACCCCTGATGGGTTCAGCTGGTTGATGTCACCTTATGTGTAATACTATGCGCATTAATATGCGTGTTATATCTGATTGATGCTCTCTCTTTCTTTTATATAAAATCTATGAGAACCATCAGAGATTAACCTTTTATGAGCTCAGCTGATTTAAATCACTTTATGTGCAGTATAACTGAGGATCTATGGTACACCTCATGGAGCTGTATGGTTTCACATTGTAAAATTGACTAGTGGTTATTTAGACAGACCCTCCGTTTTACACCTCATCTGTTTTTAATTATGTCCTTTGTGTATATGTTTTTTTAATCATGATAATAAAGATTAATTGTATGTTTTGAAATGGTCACTGTAGTGATTTATTGGATTACAGTGAGTGGTGGTTATGCATCTGTAAGATAAATGGGCGGCACGTTGGCTCAGTGGTTAGCACTGCAGTCTTGCAGCGCTGAGGTCCTGGGTTCAATTCTCAACAAGGACACCATCTGCAAGGAGTTTGTATGTTCTCCCCGTGTTTGCGTGGGTTTCCTCCGGGTACTCCGGTTTCCTCCCACACTCCAAAGACATACAGTGATATGGAATTAATAACGCTATATAAATGAATAAATTATTTATTATTACTGCAATGCCCTGCTCATGAGGTAAGGAACATAATTGATCAGGAGAGCTATATACTACATTTCCAAATGGAGGGATTTGCTTTTATAGTTTCTCTGCTGAACGACTACCAAACATGAGAGTCCGTTATACGCCACAAGAAAACACATCTAAATAGCGAGCTCTGTTGTTAAGTATTCATTCAGCTGGATAACTGGACTTAAAGGGGTATTCCATCTCCAAATCCTATCCCCAATATATAGTAGGTGGAATAGCAATAATATCAGCAAATACCAATATTTGGAAATGTAGAATAGTTCTCCTGATTAGGCATGCCCTTACCTCATGAGCAGGGCATTGCAGCTTTGGTAGCAACCATTATGACATGGACTCTGCTTCTGTGGACCCGGGGAGAGTGAGTGCAGATTCATTGCACCCACACTCCTCACATGAAGGGTCCGCACTCCTAGAAAATGGGGGATACGTTCCCTGAGTGTCTCCCCCCCATATTCTAGACGGTCCAGAGTCGTCGTGGGACCCCTTTATTTTTTTTCTTACAATAAATTGGTGAAAGAGGAAATGATTTGGGGACTGTTTTTTCAAATAAATTTCTTTTGTCGATTTTTTTTTTTGTTAGTACTGACAGTTTATGATGTTGGGTATCTAATAGACGCCATGACATCACAAACTGCTGGGCTTGATCTCAGGTGACTTTACAGCTAGTATCAACCCGACTTATTACCCCGTTTGCCACTGCACCAGGGCACGGGATGAGCTGGGGTGAAGCGCCAGGATTGGCGCATCTAGTGGATGCGCCACGTCTGGGGTGCCTGTGGCCTGCTATTTTTAGGCTGTGAAGGCCCAATAACTATGGACCTTCCCACCCTGAGAATACCAGACCACAGCTGTCCGCTTTACCTTGGCTGGTGATCCAATTTGGGGGGGACCCTACTTTTTTTGTGTAGTTATTAATATTTATAAAATAATTATAAAAAGAGAGCCTGGGGGGACCTCCACATTGGATCCCCCACCACGGTAAAGCTGCCAGCTGTGGTTTTCAGGCTACAGTCGTCTGCTTTACCCTAGCTGGCTATCAAAAATGGGGGGACCCAACGTCATTTTTTTTTAACTATTTTTTAAATAGAAAAAATTAATGGGCTTCCCTGTATTTTGATTGCCAACCAAGGTAACGGCAGGCATATGGGGGTGGCAACCCATAGCTGTCTGCTTTATCTGCGCTGAGAATCAAAAATACCGCGGAGCGCTACGTCATTTTTTTTAAAGATTTATTTTTACAGCACTGTGATGTCCAGCAATCAGAATACAGGGAAGCCCTTTTTGTTTTTAGTTATTTAAATAAATAATTAAAAAAATATATATGGGCTCCCGCTGCATTTTTTGTATTGCTAGCTAAGGGTAATCCAAGCAGCTACTGGCTGCTAACCCCCACTGCTTGGTGTTAGCTTCACTGGCAATGGAAAATCCAGGGAAGTATTTTTTATTTTTTTTGCCAAAAAACTACAAAAAAAGGACGTGAGTTTCGCCATATTTTTGTATGCTAGCCAGGTATAGCAGGCAGGTGCTGCAAGAGTTGGATACAGCGCCAGAAGATGGCGCTTCTATGAAAGTGCCATTTTCTGAGGCGGCTGCAGACTGCAATTCGCAGCAGTGGGGCCCAGAAAGCTCAGGCCAACCTGTGCTGCGGATTCCAATCCCCAGCTGCCTAGTTGTACCTGGCTGGACACAAAAATGGGGCGAAGCCTACGTCATTTGTTTTCTAATTATTTCATGAAATTCATTAAATAATAAAAAAAGGGCTTCCCTTTATTTTTGGTTCCCAGCCGGGTACAAATAGGCAACTGGGGGTTGGGGGCAGCCGTACCTGCCTGCTGTACCTGGCTAGCATACAAAATATGGCGAAGCCCACATAATTTTTTCAGGGGGCAAAAAACTTCTGCATACAGTTCTGGATGGAGTATGCTAAGCCTTCTAGTTCTGCAGCTGCTGTCTGTCTGTATGGAGAAGAGCAGACAGCAGCTGCAGAACTACAAGGCTCAGCATACTCCATCCAGGACTGTATGCAGAAGTTTTTTGCCCACCAAAAAAATGACGTGGGCTTCGCCATATTTTTGTATGCTAGCCAGGTACAGCAGGCAGCCACGGGCTGCCTCCAACCCCCAGTTGCCTATTTCTACCCGGCTGGGAACCAAAAATTTAGGGAAGCCTGTTTTTTTTAATTATTTCACTTATTTCATGAAATAATTAAAAAACAAATGACGTGGGATTCGCCCCATTTTTGTGTCCAGCCAGGTACAACTAGGCAGTTGGGGATTGGAATCCGCAGCACAGGTTAGCCCGAGGTTTCTGGGCGCCTCTGCTGCGAATTGCAGTCCGCAGCCGCCCCAGAAAATGGCGCTTTCATAGAAGCGCCATCATCTGGCGCTGTATCCAACTCTTCCAACAGCCCTGAAGCCGGGTGGCTTGTTGGGTAATAATGAGTTAATACTAGCTTTGTTTTACTAGCTAGTATTAAGCCAGAGATTCTTAATGTCAGGCACGTTTGACCCGGCCATTAAGAATCTCCAATAAAGGGTTAAAAAAAAGACACCACACAGAGAAAAAATACTTTAATAGAAATAAATACACAGACACATTAGAGACTCCATCTTTATTACCCCCTGTCAGCCCTCCATGATCCATGGTCTTCTGTCTTTCTCGTTCAACAAATGCAGCTCTGCTGCATGGGGGAAGACGCTGCTTCCCGTGCAGCCTTCACTCCGTGAGAGATCAGTGCTGCTGGCTGTTAGCGGTAACAGCGGTAATGCTGACAGACGCGTTACCATAGCAACGGTGCTCCAATCATGTGATTCCCGGAGCCGCGGTTAGCGGTGACGTCACCGCTAACTGCGTTGCTATGGCAACGGTGATCTCCATTAATGACCGGCTGTGTCAGCCGGTCCCTAACGGAATGGGGAGTCGACCGTGTGCTAGAGCATGTCGCCGGTACACGGCGATACACAAATGACAGGACATGACATCAAAGCCATGTGACCAGTCAGTAGCCAATGAGATAATAGCCACGTGACTGGTCCCATGGCTATTTTGATGTCACGATAGGTCCTGCATCACTGCTGGCAGTGCTGGTTACCGGGAGGATTCAGCGATCATCGGATGGAATAGCGGCAGGAAACAGAGTGCAGGACGCATCTGCTTCTGGGACCGGTAAGTATTATGGCAATGTTTATTAACTTTATGTGTACATTTATAATGCGTTTTTATGTGCTTGTGATTCCCTCCCATTATTTCCTATTGGTTCGAGTTCGGTTCGTCCAACGTTCGCCGAACTGAACTCGAACGAGACCTCCGTTCGACGAACCGAACTCGAGCCGAACCACGGCCGGTTCGCTCATCTCTAGTCCTGAGAAGGACTTCTGGTCACACTGTTTGCAGCCCTGCTACGGAAATAACTATAAAGGGCCGCAAACCTTTCCCTGAAGCAGCAACACTCTCCCTGCACTGACTGTCTGGATGGCTGTGAGCAGAGCACAGCGCGCCTGCCGGTATAAAGGCTCGGTTACGCTGTGCGGGCCGGCCAATCACTGCAATTCCACAACTAACAGGGCTGTGGCATTGCAGTGGTCTGCCAGCCAATCCCTGCATGAGGGCTGGGTCTCAAAAGAGCGCCAACATGCAGGGATGAAGACCACGAGTACAGCACGAGTATCGCGAGATTACTCGGTCCCTGCCGAGTAGCCCGAGTACAGTGATACTCGTGCGAGTACCGAGTAGTGACAAGCATACTCGCTCAACACTAATCACAATGCTTTTCCCGATATATTTTTATTCCTAAAAGTAAACAATGAAAGTTAATATTGTAAAGCTGCAACGGATATCTTGAAAACACTAAAGATGTGATGTAATAAAAATATATTGGAAAATTTTACCGAATATCAATTATTTTATTAATGAGAACCTATCATAGTCGTTTTATATCCCAAAATAATGGCATGTATGTAAACGTGCTTTAATGTTTAAATCCCTGCCTTTCTTGTATAAATCCGTTTTACTGGTTTAGAGAAACTCATATTTGAAAATGTATGATAATTATTATTATTATTTTTATTTATTATTATAGCGCCATTTATTCCATGGCGCTTTACAAGTGAAAGAGGGTATATGTACAACAATCATTAACAGTACAAAAGAGACTGGTATAGGAGGAGAGAGGACGCTGCCCGCGAGGGCTCACAGTCTACAGGGAATGGGTTATAGTACAATAGGTGAGGACAGAGCTGGTTGCGTAGTGGTGTACTGGACTGAGGTTATTGTAGGTTGTAGGCTTGTTGGAAGAGATGGGTCTTGAGGTTCCTCTTGAAGCTTTCCATGGTAGGGGAGAGTCTGATATGCTGAGGTAGAGCATTCCAGAGTATGGGGGAGGTGCGGGAGAAATCTTGTACGCGATTGTGGGAAGAGAAGATAAGAGAGGAGTAGAGAAGGAGATCTTGTGAGGATCTGAGGTTGCGTGCAGGTAGGTACCGGGAGACTAGGTCACAGATGTAAAGAGGAGACAGGTGGTGGATGCTAATGAGCTGCAAGTGCAGTGGGCGGGTCCTGCACTTCACAATCTCCTTCAATTCGCCACTCATTGATTGCCTCCAAAGAGAGAAGCAAGCAGCTGGAGGAGAAAAGGCTTAGAAGCAGGAGAGCTCGAAGTGCACTTGCAGCCCATTACCATACATTTTCAACTATGGGTTTCTCTAAGGCCCCTTTCACACGTCAGTGATTCTGGTACTTTTTTGCTTTTTTTTAAACGTACCAGAATCACTGACATACGCAGACCCATTATAATGAATGGGTCTGCTCACACATCAGTGATTTTTCACTGCACGTGTCTCCATGCGGCGTGCCCGCGTGTGCGTGATTGCCGCACGGAGACATGTCCATTTTTTTCTGGCATCACTGATGTCCCACGGACCACGCAGTGGTGTGATCCGTGAGACACGTGCCAGAAAAAAACGTGCTTTTAAAATAAAAATCATTTTTACTCACCCGGCTCCAGCATTGTCCCCTGCAGCCCGTGCAGCTTGCTGCTTCTGAGCCGGCTCATTACTGTCACGCATATTTATGATGCACGACACAGCCGACCCGGAAGCAGCTGCTGCGGGGGTCAGTGCCGGCTGGATGCTGCACCGCGGGAGCGATCAGCACCATGGAGAGCGGGAGCGCGCACAGGTGAGTTAATCTCTAAGTGCAATCACGGGCCACGGAGAACGGAGCCCGGATTGTACTTAGACAACCCACGTGTGCCGTGATTCATGGCACACGGAGGGACATGTGCGTGTTTTACACGCCAGTGAAAAACGTTAATGTTTTTCACTGACGTGTGAAACGGGCCTAAAACAGCAAACTGATTTTTACAAGAAAGGTAAGAATTTAATCATCATGAAACACCTTAACATACAATCTATTAGCTTGGGTTATACAATCCTGATGACAGGTTATCTTTAAAATCTGAATATTCCTTAGACATCTTTACTTACACTTACAAATTAATTTATTGATTTTATACCTTCACAGCACACATACAACTATAAACCCAAGATATTAGTCCATTTTATGTGGTGTCAGACTGATAAAGCACAAATTAACAAACTACTTTGAAGTAGTTAAAAAGCAGCTTCTGTTAAACTGTATTACATTGCTAGAAAATTCTACAATTTTAAAAATCTTATATCCTACTGAGTAAGGCAATTGGCTTACCTTTCACTTTGCGACACATGCTGTGCTATTAATTAACTGTAACAAATTAGGACCAGGTGTTCATCAGTCCCCCAAATAACAGTCTTCTGTAGCTGTCAAAAGAATGCCCAAGTGACACTGGCATATCATTAAGGAGTAGAGAACATCAGGAGATATTGCACTTTACTTTTTAAAAACTGATTATTACTAAAACAATTTACTAATTATTAGCAAGCTTTTTAAAATTAATTACGGTACATAGTTTCTTGACAAAATGTGAAATGTACAATGGTCCTATGATATCTACTATATAAAAATGCTGTTTTAAAGTACATTATATATATAAATTAGTTTTTATTTGCAGTGTTTCTGTTACTAGTTTTAAGGAAACAGCATAACATAACTATGCGTATATGAAAGGAAGAAGAACGAAAGAGTACAAAGAAAGGTTTAGGGTGGTTGATGGGTAAGGGAATGGGAAAAGGGAAAAAAAGATAAAATTGGAATAATTCTTGTAAACCATAGCAGTGAATATTAAAAACCAACATATTATACAGTGTTCAAAATGGGGAGAGGACTTGTTTATGATTAAATATAAGAAAACTGGAAAGAGAAAAAAGGTCTTATCCGAGAGTGAAGGTACTATATATAACAGTGATGTGCTCACCTGAAAGGTTACGTAATTCGCAACACATAAAGGTATTGGGACACCAGCTGTGAAGATCCACGGGTTTCAATAACCCCCAAAAAATCGAATGTAGACAAATGGGGATCCTCTGCATTGATAACAGTATTCTAGGATATGGTCCTTTTGCACTGCTGATAATATTCCAGGATGTGGTTCCTCTGTACTGTTAATAGTACATTGTCGCCTGACTTCTTCCTTGGGGTATTACCACATTAAAGGGAACCTGTCAGCAGAAAATTAGCACTAACCATAAAAGTTTCCCCCTCTGCAGCTCATGGGCTGCATTCCAGCAAGGTTCCTGTTATTATTGTGCCCCCTTTTAGACCAAAGAAATACTTTATAAAGTGGTACCTTTTTGAAAGGAAAAACTGTAAATGGGACACGGGGGCGGGCTGCCTGGTGTCCGTTATTCTGCCTCCTGCCACTTTAGGCCCTCCTCATTGCTCATTTCCATAGTTGTGGATGCCGCCTAGTGATCCAGAGGTTCCCGCGCATGCCCAGTGCATATCTCTCGTGAATGAGCACTGTGCCCAGTGTCACCGCTGGTGACGTGTTGCGCTGGCTTTAGATTATGGGCGGTGCTGTGATTTTCCTCAGCAAGTAACCGCCCATAATCACGTGACCGCGCGTTCCCCTCTGCCTCCACTGTTCTGCGCAAGCACGGGCCTGCTGACCCCACGTTACCTCTTTCCGATCTGGCCCTGAGGCAGGAAATAGATGGGAGGAGCACGGAGCAGGACACCACCGATCAGGAGGAGACGCGGAGAGAAGCTTACCGACGTACACAGTAAAAAAAAAAAAAACGTTTAGTGCTTTTCACTATACAAAACACAATGTGTGACTGTTTGTTTTTACATGTTTTTTTTTACTGTGTACGTCGGTAGCTCCTCTCCGCGCGTGGTCACGCGATTATGGGCGGTTACTTGCTTAGGAAAATCACAGCACCGCCCATAGTCTAAAGCCAGCGCAACACGTCACCAGCGGTGACATGGCACAGTGCTCATTCACGAGAGATAGGCACTGGGCATGCGCGGGGACCTCTGGATCACTGGGCGGTGTCCACAGCTATAGAAATGAGCGATGGGGGAGGGCCTAAAGCGGCAGGAGGCAGAATAACGGACACCAGGCAGCCCGCCCCCGTGTCCCATTTACAGTTTTTCCTTTCAAAAGGATACCACTTTATAAAGTATTTCTTTTGGTCTAAAAGGGGGCACAATAATAACAGGAACCTTGCTGGAATGCAGCCCACGAGCTTCAGAGGGGGAATCTTTTATGTTTAGTGCTAATTTTCTGCTGACAGGTTCCCTTTAAAACAAAATCACATTATTACAAGTTAAAAATGTGAAATATTCAAATAACGGCGCCTTCATTTGAATGTGTGTTGTATTTAAAATTGTGGTAATCTGGTTTTATTTTTACTGTGGCTAAATCCTGAGAAAGAAAATGTATGGCTTGAAAACGCATAGATATTAATTAAAAACGCATTTCATCTGTCCTAATATAACATTCTTCATGGAATACTATCAGCAGTGCAGAGAAACCAAATTCTCCTGCCTTCTGTGATTAAATATATGGAAGCCTGAAAGTGATAAGAAAGGTATCCTTGGAGTTAGATCAAGGGATATTATCAATGTTTACCTCTATTAGATCCTGTGGCCATACTTGGGGTTCAAAAGTATTCTTACTTAGCCATCTTTTACTAAACTGCAGTAAAGAACCCACTCTGAGAAAAAAAAGAATATATAAGAAGAATGTAGGAAAATCTAATTTATAATCTCTACAGTTGTCTGGTTAAATCTTGTTTTCCATTTGGAAATTATTAATGTTTTTCATTCTTATAAAATGTAACAAAAAAAACCCCTATACTTTGATGGGAAAAGCTGGACATCTAAGGCTATGTTCACACACTGGGTTTTTTAACCACGTTTTTGGTGCGTTTTTGCTGCAGAAATTTCTTGAGAAATTCTTGTAACCTTTCTGCAGATATTCCCCAGCAAAACCTATGTCAAAAAAATTAGCTGTGCGCACACTGCGTTTTTTTCTTAAGAAAATTATTTCAGTAGATTTTCTTAAGAAAAAGAATGAGCATGTCACTTCTTTTCTGCAGCTAACTGCGTTATTCACTCCATTGACTGTAATGTAATCATCAGGACTATTTTTTCAATGCCTTTTGTGTAGGATTGGATGGCACATAGAAGCACCTCCATGTGCATCAGATCCTACAAAAAACACATCGGATGCCGTATGCCGGCTCCGTTATTATGGAACATGTCCTATTCTGATTCATGATAACGTACAGTGACTTACTAAAAGTCAATGGGTCCGCAAAATCCCCAGAAGCCGCACGGAAGCACTTCCGTGTGACCTCCATTGGGTGCCCGTGCAGTCTGTGTCCCGCTCCAGCCCCGCGGCTGCCCGCACTGCAGTATGAGCAGCTTCTTACACTGCAGTGCGAGCAGCCACGGGGATGACAAGCGCTGCTGTCAGGAGGTTAGATGAGCTCAAAAAGGAGGAAGAACGTACCTAATGGAATGGGATCACCACATGGAAAAGTATCAAAAGCAAGATTCTTTTATTTGATAAATCACACATAGAAAAACACACATGACATAAAGTACAAAAAATACATAGTGACAAATGCAGACATCTAAAAAGCATAGATGCACTTGAGTATAACCCACATTTAAATGTTATTTTGGTCAACACCCAATAACCACTATTATAATCATGTCTTGCCCTTAAGAAAGCTGCTGAAGAGCAGCAATACGCGTGGGGTATCTACCCACACTTGGTCCACTACCACACTTGTCCTGCCCTGGATGATGTAAATCTGCCTCTTTATTCTTGGAGGTTTTGTATGTTTTTCTTTTTTTTTTCTCTGCTGAGTTTATCTTGCTGCAGTCTCGGCTTCCAGCTGGCTACTGGGCTTCTTATTTACCTTACAATAGCCAAAGCCTGCTGATTGCTCCATTCATGCTGGGCTTTCTGCAGGGATTCCCTGCACAGATATATGTTTAGTTTTGTCAGCCTGACTTCATTCAACATCCCTTTTTTTCATAGATATGGCTGTTTGTTTTGCAATAGTTCAGCCAGTTTGCTGATTTTCAACGGTTTAATATCTGCAGGTTTTCTTTGCATAGGCTGCTAAGCTTTATATAATTTGGTTATTTCCAAATTTTACTTTTTGGTATGATCACAGGGTTATTTCAGGACTTGTGATTATAATTGTGGTTATTGGGTGTGGACCAAAATAACATTTAAATGTGGGTTATACTCAAGTGCATCTGTGCTTTTAATTGTTTTTAGATGTCTGCATTTGTTACTATGTATTTTTTGTACTTTATGTCATGTGTGTTTTTTTATGTGTGATTTATCAAATAAAAGAAACTTGTCAGTGACAGTGCTGACGTCAGGAGAGCAGGAGACCGTCAAAGCAGGTAATGATCTCATCTAACCTCCTGACAGCAGCGCTCGTCATCCCCTGCAGTGACCTGGGCTGACCTAGTGATGTTAGCTCAGGTCACTGCACTGCTCTCCCAGCAGCCAATGGGGAACATTCTGTTCCTCATTAACTGGGACAGTGACTATGGTATGGATCGTCGTGGGACCCCCTTATTGGATTACCCTGGACCCGGATTTGTTTTGTTTTTTTAAATAAATTGGTGAAAGAGGGAATGTTTTGGGGAGTGTTTTTTCAAATAAAACTTTTTTTGTTGTCTATTTTTTTTATTACTGACTGGGTTGGTGATGTCAAGTATCTGATAGACGCGTGACATCACTATCCCCAGGGCTTGATGCCAGGTGACATTACACATCTGGCATCAGCCCCATATATTACCCCGTTTTCCACCGCACCAGGGCAATGGGATGAGTTGGGGCAAAGTGCCAGGATTGGCACATCCAATGGATGCGCCACTTCTGGGGCGGCTGTGGCCTGCTATTTTTAGGCTGGGTAGTGTCCAATAACAGTGGACCTCCCTAGTCTGAGAGTACCAAACCACAGCTGTCCGCTTTACCTTGGCTGGTGATCCAATTTGGGGGGGACCCCACGTTTTTTGTTTTAAATTATTTATTTAATTTAAAATAACAGCGTGGGGTGCCCTCTACTTTGGATTACCAGCCAAGGTGAAGCTGCCAGCTGTGACCTGCAGGCTGCAGCCATCTGTTTTACCCTAGCTGGCTACAAAAGATAGGGGGGACCTCACGTCAGGTTTTTTTTAATTATTTATTTATTTTTTGGCTAAATATAAGGCTAAGCACCCTTTAGTGCCACATAAAAGTCACTAAAGGGTGCCAGCTTAGAATATGCAGGGAGGTAGGACATTATATAGGTCTTTCTCATCTATTATCTATCTATCTATCTATCTATTCATCTATCCATCTTTCTATCTATCCATTATCTATCTATCTATTCATCTATCCATCTTTCTATCTATCTATCCATTATCTATCTCTCTATCTATTCATCTATCCATCTTTCTATCTATCCATTATCTATATATTATCTAGATTATTTATTGCTGTAAAAACATTAAAAAACGCAGGGACCAACCTGAAAAAAAAGCACCAAAACTGCCCCAAAACCGCAACAAAAACGCACCAAAACGCACCTGCGTTATTGGTGCGTTTTTTTAATGCAGGTGCACTAATCCTTCACTCTCAAGAAATGTCTTAAGAAATTTCTTAAGAAAAATCATTTTTCTAGTGTGAACATAGCCTTACAGAAGAAAAGCCACATCTGGACTCAGTATGCCATGGATGTGATTTTAAATATTATATTGGAGATATCTGTTCAAAAAGGGGTTAAATATTTTAAAAAACAAGTAGAGAACAGTGAACCTGGTTCACACAGTGTCTTCAATATAAGCAGGATTGAAAAAAAAATATTCTGTGAAACTTTTAAGGAATATAGAACCATTGTGAAATGAGTTAAAAGTATGAGTTTTGCAGAGAAACACATCAAGGAGCCCAAAAAATAACTGAATTCCAGATTATTTTGGGATTGACCTCTAAGATCTTATTCTGAGTTAAGGATATTTGATTATTTCTAAGTTTGAGATCATTATTAAGTATGCAATAGGAATTGTTAGTTAACCCGTTGTTCAAAAGGGAAAGATTGTTAGGTAAACTCACAAAATTGTCTTTGTCTCGTTGATACTGAAATTGGTGATCGTACATCACCAATTTTCTATATACATGAATTTCTTACCAGATGTCAGGAATAACTCACATAATCCACACAGGCAAGTAATAGATGTCCATGCATTAAGTTATGCAAAGTGATGGGCAAACAGTAAAATATGTGGGTTTGGATATTTGTGTCGAATAAATCAAACTATTTGTGTACTCATACCAAATAACTAACCTAGTGCAAGTCAATGGGAAACTCATATATATTTCTGGAGGAACTTCAAAGGAGGTCTGGGAGAGCTTTAAAAATGCTGCAATGGATGGAGAAGTGCTGGAACTGAATGGGATTTGCATGAGTAAGATGCCTGGATGCATTTCTGACTCACTGCTGGTTTATGGGAATGATGTTGTCTTAGCATTTTGCCACTTTTATGGACTGACAATAACAGCTCCAAAAGCAAATCAAAATTATATTTTACAGGAAAAAATGTTTAGAAACATTATTTCCTGTATAATGACTTGTATATAGGTTAAAATAAAAAAAGAGAAAAAAAAATCCTCCCCTTCAGAATTTTTAGTTTTATTTTTCTCATTCCTTTTGATCCTAAAAAGAAAGTTCACCAGGAAATGTAATTGTAGCATTTTACTACTATATCTGTGAATATGCCGTGTGTGACATAGTCAGACACCTTCTGTTTAATTTATGAATAGCTGGATTGTAATTAGGACTGTTTGGCTGATTATTGTACGAGCAGGTATAAAAATGCAGCCCAAAAATCTCTCCCTTCAATGACACAAGTTCCCCCTACACTAACTCCAAACACACTGTGCCCAAGATGGCGTCTATGGATCTTATTTTTTTTGCCCTCCTCCTCTCTCACAGCGACTATTTGACAGAGACCCAGGAGGGTCAAAACGTTTTTTACACAAGTCGCCCCCTCAATTCCTTTAATGTTGTGGATGTCACAATAAACCTTTATCTGCATGGCATATTCTTGAGAGTGCGGTAAATTTTTTATATTATCACATTGTAGAGTCTGACAGAAAACCTGATATCTCCTAGTTCCTCATCCAGAGCCAGGCGTCGGCTGATTAATTTCCATTTCTCCCCAGTCCTTCAGGAGTTAATTCCTGTGGATTGTTGTGCGACTCCTGAGAGCTCAGGTTACTTATTACCCCCCAAAATCATATCCTTCCTATTTAAGGGATGGGAGTCTGTTTCTCTGAGCTGATAATAGCTTCAGCATAGCTCCAGTGATTCCTGTCTTTGAAGGAATCCGGTTCTTGATGACCTATAAGTTGTTATTTTCAGTGGTGTGGAAATTTCCCTGTTGTGTGTTTACTTCCTTTTTCCTTTATTCCATCTGTACATGTTTAGTATTATCTTTGTGTCTCAGTGTGAATGTATGAGTTTTGGTTCTCCCTTGTCCATGTAGTTTTTGTGGGCTTTGTTACAGTGTTTTACTGCACGTTCCAAGGGGAGAGAGGGGAAATAAGATCAGGGCTTGGACAGAAGTCAGGGTCACGCTGGAGGCTCAGACCTCACTACCATCAAGAGTGCCACTGAGATAAGAAACAGTGCAGGGTCTCTAGGCTTAGGGCCAGTCTAGGAGCCCCTGTGCAGTCATTTCATACCCTGCAACAGGTACTGAAACATCTAATTACTAGAGAGTGTTCTTCACATAGGTGGATGTTGTGAAGGGGTTTTTCTTTGCCATGTAAAGGATTCTGCAATCATTCACTACTGTTGTCTTTTGTGGTAGTCCAGGTCTATTCCAAAGTTCCCAAGTGACCAAGTTCACCAGTGTGCTCTTTGTTTGAAGAATGTACCAAATTATTGATTTGATCACTCCTAATATTTCTGCTCTCTCTTTGATTGATTTCTTCTTTTTTTCAGCCTAATGATGATCTGTTTCTCTTCTATTGAGAGCTTCTTTGACCTTATGCTGAGGGTTTACAGCGACAACTTTAAAATGCAAATGCCACACCTGGAATCAGCTCAAGACATTTTAACTGCTTAGTTTATGATTGATTAAACATGGACTAGTCCATGCAGCTCATTAAAGGGCTTTTGAGATTACTGTCCAAATATTTTTCATCCCTTCCAATTAAGATATGAATACCTCCAAATGAAAGCTGAGAGTCTGCACTTTAAGCCTATATTGATTATAAAACTGAATCTTGAATATATTTTGGTAGATCGCTAAAATGCCAAAATTTGTTTCCCTGTCCAAATATTTCTGAACCTAGTTGTACTGACAAGGAAATTAGATGGTGAGCCCCAATAGGGACAGTGATGCTCACGTCTATAAAGTGCTGTGAAATTAACAGTATTATATAAGTGAGTAAAATAAACAAATCAATTTGGGTGCGCTTTGAATATTCTAGATTTATCTGTACTACAAGATCTTTGTTTTATACCAGTAACACATTCTTTACTTTTAGTAATCAGTTTTTGTTTTACTACTGAATTACCATCCAAAGAATGTTTTTCAGAATGCATACATTGTCCTTTCCAATATTCAATTAAACTGGTTTTTCTTTCAGCGTTGTGTTTTGCGAGATAAAAAGTTGATGCGCATGTATCTTCCTCCAGGAAACGAGTCTGAAGTTTGGGTGTGTATACCGCATAACCCTGGGGTCTTCTTCTGCCACATCCACAACTAGAAAAATCGACAGCTTCTCAAAACACAAGAAAAAGCAACACACAATGCTATAGAGGCTTCTGATTTGTCTCATGTTATCACTTCTAGCTCAATATCTCAGTATTCTGTTCAAGGTGGTACAAGAAATAAGACTCAAGCTACTAAAGAGGACAAAGGAAATACGCCAAAATACGACTTACATCACTCTTCCTCTTTCAGATCACTGCAATTCTTATCTCCCACCAAATTTTTTTAAGGAGTAATATCCTGGAATGAGTAATACAGAAGCTGACTTCTTCAAGCTCTCTCAGGTTAAAAGCAGCAAAAAAAAGGGCATGGAGAAGAATAATGTTTCTTCCAAGGGTGCAGCACAAACTTTTGATTCAGATTCATAAGACATATCTGTAGACTATTCCTCAAATATTACTCCAGGCAAACAACGTCGTAGACTTGATACAGGTTCTTCTCAACATGTCCAAATTTACAACAAAGATGTTAACCAAATCCCTCCAATGTTGGATTTACCAACTAGGAATGGATTACAGACTCTGTAAGCAAGTAGAAAGCAATCTCAGCAAAAAAAAAGAAATCGACTACCTGATTGCATCATTTAAGACAATGTTTACTAAAGTGACAGAAACAGAAAAGAAAGTAGAGGAAATGTCGCAAAAACATGACACATTGGAAAATTGTCATGATTCTTTTAAAAAAGTTAAACTGCTTAAAAATGAATTGATAGACATTGAAGACCGCAACCGATGCAATAACATCAAATTCAGAGGCATCCCAGAGAAGATAACACAAAATCAACTAACCACATTTATTCAAAATTTAATTCGGCAGACCCTTCCATTATTAAGTGACATAGATTTTACAGTCGATAGAGCCCACAGACTACCAAAACCCAAGTTTCTTCATAATGACATTCCCACAGAAGTCATAGCAAGATTGAATTTTATCACACAAAGAATCATCTAATTGGATATTTGAGGAATAACTCCAAACTTAATACTGCTTTTAAAAACAGCAACATTTTCACCGATCTTTCTATTGAAACGCTGAGGATCAGGAAATCTCTCTCATGGATTACAAATATTCTTTGCTCTAAGAATTTACTCTACAAGTAAGGATTCCATACCCAATAAATAATATCTTACAAAGGCAACGTTGTTATAATCCACGATACTGAGTAATGTCAAAGGTTTCTCAAAATGGGTTGACAGCTCAAGAAGATGGTACACTTATGAACAAAGAGAAAGATGGAAAAAACAAAATGAACAACTATATTTCATTGTATTTAACCACTTGTTTCTTATTTCCAGATGAGTTATATGTATTAAAATTTCCACTGTATTCTTTGTTACATCTCATTTTTAGGTAAGCTGAACTTTTTCTCCCTAATTAAAGACTTTTAGTCTTTAACCAGGTTATCTGAGATGGATCAGATGAAGTTTTTTCTTTTTAGGTTTTGGACTATTATTGTATTTTATACTATAATGTTTTTCTATACTGGTGATTTCAACGTATACATCTGTAATTTCATAACAATGATGTGTTTTATTATGGCAATTTATGGTTTCTGGTTTAAACAAATATTCTCTTTTCTTCAAACCTTATGGCGGTCAAAATGAAGTCTATGAAAGTTGAGACTTAACAGCCCTATCAAGAGGCATCTTATTTGGAAAGACGTTAAAAAAAAATCTCATTTAGATATTATAGGCCTTTAGGAAACCAAATTTTCAAATGTTAATCCTTCTAACTTCTCCCATAAAAAGTTTCCTTATATATATGTCATCTTCAGAAAAGGAAAGGTGGGTGTTCTTACAGCCATTAGAGACTCCATAGCCTTTCAATTTATATCAGAAGATAAAAACGAGGATGGACATTATCACATTCTCATATGTAAAATAAATAATTGTACTTATACTATAGTCAATCTTTATGCTCTTTAGATAACCTTTCTAAATAAGATTATTGGAAAACTTAAAAATCTTCAAGTTGGAAATTTGGTCATCTCAGGCGACTTCAACATCATCCTGGAATAAACTTTAGATACAGAAGCTTCAACAAGACAAAAAAATTACTCTAAAGAATTGGATAGATAAAAAAAAGTATTTTTGATGTATTTAGATGTTTTAATTCATTATCTAGGGCAGAGGTCCCCAACTCCAGTCCTCAAGGCCCACCAACAGTGCAGGTTTTGGGGATTTCCTTAGTATTGCACAGGTGTTAATGTAATTACCTGCCCAGGTGCTGGTTCCAACAGCAGTGCAATGCTAAGGAAATCCTGAAAACATGCACTATTAGTGGGCCTTGAGGACTGGAGTTGGGGAACCCTGATCTAGGGAATACACTTATTACTCAAATAAGCATCACACATTCTCTAGGATCAATTATGTCTAACAAATATTCATTCACTATCTAAATTTAAAGAAATAAATATAGGTAACATCATGTGGTCAGACCATACTCCAGTCTTTTTTACGATTTTAACATAAAATATACAAAATGACACCAGATTATGACAACGGTGTAATACATTCTTTCTTAATCATCCATCTTTTAAAGAGAAAATAGAAGAATCAATTCAAAATTATTTTAAAGAAAATACATCTCAAGTATTATCTAGCATAACATTTTGGAATGCACAAAAGCAGTAATTAGAGGAACTCTCATACAAATTAATTCTCAGTATAAAAAAAACAAAAGGAGAAAATACAGAAAGTCATTAATAAAATTACAGAGGAAGTGAAACGCCAGCAATAAAACTCCTCTCATGTGCTGCATTCAAAAATTCTGAAATTAAGGGCTGAGCTTAAGTCCCTATTAGTTGCAGACTACAACAAAATGGTTCAGTCAGTAAAATCTAAAAATTATTTAGATTATAATAAAATGTTGAAATTTATAGCAAAACACTATAAACAATGTAAAAAGAGTTACAGTCTATTCTTGTTCTTAGAAATGAAGGATATTCCATGAGAGAAATTGCCAAGAAACTGAAGATTTCCTACAATGGTGTGAACTACTCCCTTCAGAGGAGAGCACAAACAGGCTCTAACCAGAGTAGAAAAAGAAGTGGGAGGCCCCGCTGCACAACTGAGCAACAAAACAAGTACATTAGAGTCTCTAGCTTGAGAAATCAATGCCTCACAGGTCCTCAACTGGCAGCTTCATTAAATAGTACCCGAAAAATGCCAGTGTCCACGTCTACAGTGAAGAGGCAACTCCGGATTGCTGGCCTTCAGGGCAGAGTAGCAAAGAAAAAGCCATATCTGAGACTGGCTAATAAAAGGAAAATATAAATATGGGCAAAAGAACACAGACATAGGACAGAGGAAGATTGGAAAAAAGTGTTATGGACAGACGAATTGAGGTTTGAGGTGTTTGGATCACACAGAAGAACATTTGTGAGAGGCACAACAACTGAAAAGATGCTGGAAGACTGCCTGACGCCATCTGTCAAGCATGGTGGAGGTAATGTGATGGTCTGGGGTTGCTTTCATGCTGGCAAAGTGGGAGATTTGTACAAGGCAAAAGGGAAGTTGAGTAAGGAAGGTTATCACTTCATTTCGCAACGCCATGCCATACCTTGTGGACAGTGCTTGATTGGAGCCAATTTAATCCTATAACAGGACAATGACCCAAAGCACACCTCCAAATTATGCATGAACTATTTAGGGATGAAGCAGGCATCTGGTATTCTATCTGTAATGGAGTGGCCAGCCCAGTCACCAGATCTCAACCCTATTGAGCTGTTGTGGGAGCAACTTGACCATATGGTACGCAAAAAGTGCCCATCAAGCGAATCCAACTTGTGGGAGCAGCTTCTGGAAGCATGGGGTGAAATATCTTCAGATTACCTCTGAAATTTAACACCTAGAATGCCAAACATCTGCAAAGCTGGAATTGCTGCAAAGGGAGCATTCTGTGACGAAAGCAAAGTTTTAAGGAGAAAACTATTATTTCAAGTAAAAAATCATTATTTCTAACGTAGTAGATGTCTGGACTATATTTTCTATTCATTATGCAAGTCAATTGATTAATACAAGTATGACTTTTCATTGAAAAGACAAAATTGTCTGGGTGACCCCGAACTTTTGAATTGTAGTGTATATATACAGTGTATATATATATATATATATATTAAGGTTTATTTTTATATTAATATTTTCCTGTGTGTTTTGTTACCCTTCCTCAAAAATATCAATAAAAATAATTTGAAAGAAAATTGCTGTCTAAAAAGAGGTTTAAATAATCACAATATTCCGTATAAATAACACCTTAAATAATCAAAAATCTCAAAATCCCTTTAAAATAACCATAAAGGCTAATAAAAAAAGTAAATTGGTGTTTTTTCTTAATAAAATATTATTTTATTGAATTTTTTTTTAAATACAAGTTAGACATTTTCAGAATCAAAAAAAGGACAGGATCAAATAGAACAAATGGATTAGCAGCGGTATGACAGGTAAATTAAATGAACAGTGTAGAGACCAATCATATAAATATCTATCACTCAATATATAATATATAAATAATATAACGCAAAAATGCATGTATAATAATATATAAAGATGATAAAGAAAGGTATATGAGCAAAATGACCTATTCAATAAAAGTGCCTGTGCTGTGCAAAAGATTTTAGAGTCCAATATACCTTATGACTGGTCAGGGAAATCCTGGATGCCGCTATGGCCCGATGCATGTTTCAAGCGTGCTTTTCCTCAGGGGGTGCTATCAATATATATATTAAGATTTATTTTTATATTGATATTTTCCTGTGTATTTTGTTACCCTTCCTCAAAAATATCAATAAAAATAATTTGAAAGAAAATTGCTGTCTAAAAAGAGATCCGGTTAAACATGGACTGGACTGCATTATGGAAAAAGATGCCCTTGAGGCTCTTAATGATTTTCTTGATGAACCTTCTACCCAAGGTTAGTTTTCCTCTTCCATTTATCACAGGTCATCAAGGTTTCCACCCTTGTCCCTGTGTCCAGCAACAGAGATTTTCACTAGGGTGGTGACTGAGGACTTCGAGAAGATTTCCAGTGGTATATAGTCTGATAACTTCAGTTGGCAACATAGGATAGCGCTAACTGAATTGCAAATTCTTGCTGATGTCATTATTGAACCAGCGGACATTGGGGGTAATATTTTGATCTGGCCGTATCATCAATATGATAGGGAGGCGTATCATCAGTTAAGGGATAAAAAACTTACAGTAAATTGGAATACATTGATTCATGATAGACCTCACTGGTATCCTCTTTAAGGCATTTGATGAAGGAATAATAAATGAAAAGGTATTGGATGGTATGCTGATTAAATCACTTCAGGTGCAAACTTACTATTACTTACCTAAAATCCACAAAGATCCCCTTAACCCTCTGGGACATCCAATAGTGTCCAACATTGAGGGTCTAAGTGATCCTATCTTTAAATTTATTCACCTTTAACTTAAAGCCACTAGTTCAGACACTATCGTTGTATGTCCCACACGACGGACATCCTGAGGAGGGTTGAGGGGATCTTTGTGGATGATTAATAATGATGGCAGATAGTGTTGAACGAGTAGTTGACTATTCGTACTCGCTATGCTGTTACCGAGAACTGTCCTACAATGTAAGTCAATGGGAAATACTCGCTAAGTAGCGAGTAAACCGAAAGCCGTACTTTTCGTGCGAGTAGATAATAGTACGGCTTTCGGGTTACTCACTACTTAGCGAGTATTTTCCATTGACTTACATTGCGCCCGCTACTCGTAACAAATATGCGAGTAGTGGAAAGTACTCGTTAACAGCATAGCGAGTACGAATAGTCAACTACTTGCTCAACACTTAACAACACCCAAGACAGTCACAACAGACTTCAATGAAGTGAAAGGCAACAACTTCAGGAACATATAAAAACGACAAAAAAGAGAAGTCTTTGGATTTGCCTCATATACCATTATATCCCATGGCCCAAAAACCACCAACAACAATGCAAATTGCACATAGAAAAATCTTTAATTGATTGGGTCAAGCATATAATTTTACATGGGATATAAAACATTATAACAGGTAAGGAGGTAAAAAGACACATGAGAGCGAACAAGAAATCCCCATGTGAGGCTGCATGGATCTAGCAGGGTAAACACAAGGGTATATTCCCAGCAGGGCCAGTGTAAGTGCCTTCACAGCAAACAGATTCAATGTGAAAGACAGAGCAGTACTAAGTAAAGAATCATAGGCACATTTACCCAAACACATAGCCCGGCAAGGAATCCACCAAATGTAAAACTCACATGCAGACGCACAGGGGGAGCAGTCCCAATACGTATTTCGTGATGACTTCCTCAGGGGAATTTGCAATTTGCATTGTTGTTGGTGGTTTTTGGGCCATGGGATATAATGGTATATGAGGCAAATCCAAAGACTTCTCTTTTTTGTCGTTTTTTTACTTGCTCAACACTAATGGCAGATATAGAAGCTGTATACTTGTGTAAACTATATACCTGTATTGACCATGAGGATGGAGTCGGGGTGGTCCGCTTTTTCCTTGGACCACCCATCGGGATGCCAATCTGTGTGATCTAATCCTGGATCTGCTCCACTTTGCTCTGACCAATAATTATTTATCTTTAAAGATCAATATTATGTACAACAATGCGGCACTGCAATGGGGGCGGCCTTTGTGCTCTTGTACGCCAACCTCTTCATAGGATTTTAGAAGAGGGGGGTTTTTGACGATGAGGGTCCCCGGGCTGCTGACCATGCGCAGTGCTGACTTTAATATATTGACAATGTATTTTTTCTGTAGCAGGATTTGGCGTAAGAGCTCAGATTATTTATGAGGGATTTGAATAGTAATGCCATGAATTTAATACTCACCTATCATTATGATAGTAGAAAGGTCGACTTCCTGGATCTTGGTCTGGAGGTTGACTCTGGTTGTGTTATACAGACTGGTGACTTCAGGACGTTGAGCTCTGTGAATGCTTTATTGCAAGCTACCTCAGCACACAGCAAGGCTACTATAAGGGCTATCCCGACTGATCAATTCCATAGAGTGAGGCGGATCTGCTCACTGAGGCCATTTTCATGAATCAAGCAGCCAATCTAAGAACAAGGTTTGAGGAGAAGGGGAATAGCCGGAGGTCTATTAGAAGAAGATTTGATAGGCCCAAAAAAACAACCTGAGTCAGCTGTTTTAGCCATCCACTCTCAAAAAAACTAGTGATGATAATGTGAGATTTATCTCGACCTTTAAACACCAGTTGGATACGATGCACCGTATATTACAGAGGTATTGGCCAATCCAAATACCAGACCCTTCACTTAATAAGGTTCTCCCCGTCACCCTACCTATGATACTACACCGATTGCAGAACCTTATAGATTTTCTAGTTCATAGTCATTATGTTCCCACTATTCCATCATTATTTGGAAATCATGGACCAAAGAGAAGGGTTTTTTTTACATCTGGCCACTGTGTGACCTATGCTAACAACGTGTGGTATGAGTTTTTCTTCTGCAGATTGGTTTATGAAATTTGATATCAGAGAATACATTTCATGTGGTACAACACAAGAAATCTATTATGCCACGTGTGGCTGCCCCCTTATATATATATTGGATTGACATCACAGAAACTGTGTGTGCATACATACGAACATGTAAAAGATATTTGTGCAGCTAGATCAGTTGCAGGTTTTGCCACTCTTAAAACTCTGCCACACCACTTTAGGAAAGTTCATCAGTGTAATCCCAAATCCCTGAAGGTTCTTGGCATTGACGTGGTGCATGATGGTATAAAGGGTGGAGATCTGAAGAAACGCCTGGCGCAGCAGGAAGCTAGGTAAATAGTCAACTTGGGCACAATGCCCCCCCCCATGGTTTAAATTAATCTCTTAGTTTCTTCTCCTTTTTGTAGTTATCTTGGATGGTCATATTGTATTCTTTCTCGCTTTTATTGATTTTTTTATATTCACACTTTTCCGGGTTATATTTGTTTTTTTTAGTTTTCACTATTGGAGAATGAATCCCTTTTCGATATCTTATGGGACTCCCCTGATTTCCCTTATTTGAGTTTTCTGAATTGACATGATATCCTGTGGGTAGGCTACAAAAAGACGCCAAGGTGAATGCATCCGAACCATATGTGGAGCACCTTGCAATAATTTATAACAGGATATATTTTGATACTGTATGTGTTACCTCATTGTATGCTGTACCATTTATATTGACTTACTTAGGTATATATTGTAAATCACCCCATGCTTTGGTGCCTTTTCCTTCTCTGTGGTGTTTTTCCACTTTGACCATAGTCACATTGATGAGGTTGACGCGTCACTCAGTCTGTCCAGATCATATAAGCTCAGTAATGGGACATCAATGTGGGAATGGAGCATTATTGTGGATTGAATTGTTATGATTGGGTATTATTGTACTTTCAATATGGGTCCACACCACTAATCCCGCATTCTTTTTGTACTGTGGAGATCGTTTGATCAAGTATAGGTCCTTTGTCTGAGGCCCTGCTGTTGTATCAAGGTTGTTACTGGTGGATGCTATGGTGACCACCAGCCGTGCATGAGTATTATGTGCCTTTGAAGTCTTGAATACCTTGTCCAATACAAATTGGGTTGAGCGCATGACCAATGTTACGTAACCACTTTCACGTGAATGGACAATCAGTCACTATGGTGACTGCTGATGTGCTCTTCTCTCATTCGCACTATATACCTTTGAATCATCTAGGTGCATGCGTATTAGATCAAGCCCGTATCGGCAGTCACATGATTGCGATAGTAGGCCCTTAAAAAGATCCTGTCAGGTCACAAGTAGAGATGAGCGAACCGGTCCCGGTTCGGCTCGAGGTCGGTTCGCCAAACCGAGGTCCCGTTCGAGTTCGGTTCGTCGAACGTTCGACGAACCGAACTCGAACCGCATAGGAAACAATGGCAGGCATTCACAAACACATAAAAACACCTAGAAAACACCCTCAAAGGTGTCCAAAAGGTGACAAACAACTCACAACACAACACAAACACATGGGAAAATGACAAGGACATATACTCATGCAAAAACAAAAGAGCAGGACAAGGAAAAAGTGGAAGACACACAGATATAGGCATGGCACGCCCTTCTAAAATCATGTAAAAAACCGCAAGGTGACTCCAAGCGGAGTCTCCCTTTTTTCCAAAAATTGGGCCCCACACACACCCACCCCTTCAGTGGCAGCAGTTGTGCCCCAGTTGTACACTTCACAGCTAGATTTGCATCAAGCACATTCAAAAATACGCTATTCTTAACCGTCCCCAGGGTGACACCGGGGTAGGTAGCAAAGTCTTTCCTGATCCCAGCTCTGTTCATCTTGGATCATTTATAAAAAACACAGCAAGCAAGGGTTACTCAAAGCGGAGTTTCCCTTTTTTCCAAAAATTGAGCCCCACACACACCCACCCCTTCAGTGGCAGCAGTTGTGCCCCAGTTGTACACTTCACAGCTAGATTTGCATCAAGCACATTTAAAAATACGCTATTCTTAACCGTCCCCAGGATGACTCCGGGGTAGGTAGCAAAGTCTTTCCTGATCCCAGCTCTGTTCATCTTGGCTCCTTTTAAAAAACACAGCAAGCAAGGGTTACTCCAAGCGGAGTCTCCCTTTTTTTTCCAAAAATTGGGCCCCACACACACCCACCCATTCAGTGGCAGCACTTGTGCCCCAGTTGTACACTTCACAGCTAGATTTGCATCAAGCACATTCAAAAATACGCCATAATTAACCGTCCCCAGGATGACACCGGGGTAAGTAGCAAAGTCTTTCCTGATCCCAGCTCTGTGCATCTTGGATCATTTATAAAAAACACAGCAATCAAGGGTTACTCCAAGCGGAATCTACCTTTTTTTCCAAAAATTGGACCACACACACACCCACCCTTTCAGTGGCAGCAGTTGTGCCCCAGTTGTACCCTTCACAGCTAGATTTGCATCAAGCACATTCAAAAATACGCTATTCTTAACCGTCCCCAGGATGACACCGGGGTAGGTAGCAAAGTCTTTCCTGATACCAGCTCTGTTCATCTTGGATCATTTATAAAAAACACAGCAATCAAGGGTTACTCCAAGCGGAGTCTCCCTTTTTTTCCAAAAATTGGGCCACACACACACCCACCCATTCAGTGGCAGCACTTGTGCCCTAGTTATACACTTCACAGGTAGATTTGCATCAAGCACATTCAAAAATAAGCCATACTTAACCGTCCCCAGGATGACTCCGGGGTAGGTAGCAAAGTCTTTCCTGATCCCAGCTCTGTTCATCTTGGCTTCTTTTAAAAACAATGTAAGCAAGGGTTACTCCAAGCGGAGTCTCCCTTTTTTCCAAAAATTGGGCCCCACACACACCCACCCCTTCAGTGGCAGCAGTTATGCCCCAGTTGTACACTTCACAGCTAGATTTGCATCAAGCACATTCAAAAATACGCCATAATTAACCGTCCCCAGGATGACACCGGGGTAGGTAGCAAAGTCTTTCCTGATCCCAGCTCTGTGCATCTTGGATCATTAATAAAAAACACAGCAATCAAGGGTTACTCCAAGCGGAGTCTCCCTTTTTTTCCAAAAATTGGGCCACACACACACACACCCCTTCAGTGGCAGCAGTTGTGCACCAGTTGTACCCTTCACAGCTAGATTTGCATCAAGCACATTCAAAAATACGCTATTCTTAACCGTCCCCAGGATGACACCGGGGTAGGTAGCAAAGTGTTTCCTGATACCAGCTCTGTGCATCTTGGATCATTTATAAAAAACACAGCAATCAAGGGTTACTCCAAGCGGAGTCTCCCTTTTTTTCCAAAAATTGGGCCCCACACACACCCACCACTTCAGTGGTAGCACTTGTGCCCCAGTTGTACACTTCACAGCTAGATTTTCATCAAGCACATTCAAAAATACGCCATACTTAACCATCCCCAGGATGACACCGGGGTAGGTAGCAAAGTCTTTCCTGATCCCAGCTCTGTTCATCTTGGATCATTTATAAAAAACACAGCAATCAAGGGTTACTCCAAGCGGAGTCTCCCTTTTTTTTCCAAAAATTGGGCCACACACACACCCACCCATTCAGTGGCAGCACTTGTGCCCTAGTTATACACTTCACAGGTAGAATTGCATCAAGCACATTCAAAAATAAGCCATACTTAACCATCCCCAGGATGACTCCGGGATAGGTAGCAAAGTCTTTCCTGATCCCAGCTCTGTTCATCTTGGCTTCTTTTAAAAACAATGTAAGCAAGGGTTACTCCAAGCGGAGTCTCCCTTTTTTCCAAAAATTGGGCCCCACACACACCCACCCCTTCAGTGGCAGCAGTTGTTCCCCAGTTGTACACTTCACAGCTAGATTTGCATCAAGCACATTCAAAAATACGGCATAATTAACCGTCCCCAGGATGACACCGGGGTAGGTAGCAAAGTCTTTCCTGATCCCAGCTCTTTGCATCTTGGATCATTTATAAAAAACAGAGCAATCAAGGGTTACTCCAAGCGGAGTCTCCCTTTTTTTCCAAAAATTTGGCCACACACACACACACCCCTTCAGTGGCAGCAGTTTTGCCCCAGTTGTACACTTCACAGCTAGATTTGCATCAAGCACATTCAAAAATACGCCATAATTAACCGTCCCCAGGATGAGACCGGGGTAGGTAGCAAAGTCTTTCCTGATCCCAGCTCTGTGCATCTTGGATCATTTTTAAAAAACACAGCAATCAAGGGTTACTCCAAGCGGAGTCTCCCTTTTTTTCCAAAAATTGGGCCACACACACACCCACCCCTTCAGTGGCAGCAGTTGTGCCCCAGTTGTACACTTCACAGCTAGATTTGCATCAAGCACATTTAAAAATACGCCATAATTACCCGTCCCCAGGATGACACCGGGGTAGGTAGCAAAGTCTTTCCTGATCCCAGCTCTGTGCATCTTGGATCATTTTTAAAAACAATGTATGCAAGGGTTACTCCAAGCGGAGTCTTGCTTTTTTCCAAAAATTGGGCCCCACACAGACACCTTATCAGTGGCAGCACTTGTGCCCTAGTTGCAAACAGGATGTTTTGATTTGCATCAAGCACATTCCAAATCCACAAGCATTTACTCTCCCCAGGATGAAACAGGGGTAGTAAATTCCTTCTGGATCCATGACTTGCTCATTTTGATGAACGTCAGTCTGTTTACATTGTCACTGGACAGACGCGTGCGCTTATCTGTCAGCACACACCCAGCAGCACTGAAGACACGTTCAGAGACAACGCTGGCAGCTGGACACGACAAAATCTCCAAGGCGTAACTGGATAGCTCTGGCCATTTTTCTAGATTTGAAGCCCAAAAGGAGCAAGGCTCCATTTGCAAAGTCATGGCATCGATGTTCATTTGGAGATACTCCTGTATCATCCTCTCCAGCCGTTGACTATGTGTCAGACTTGTTGTCTCTGGTGGCCTTGCAAAGGAGGGTCTAAAAAAATTATGAAAAGATTCCATAAAATTGCTGTTACTAGCACCAGATACGGTCCTACTAGTACGGGTAGACTGTTGAAGATGACGAGACCGTCCCATGTTTGTCAAGTTACAACTGGGAGAATCACTCCCTGCACCTGCACGGTTGTTTGGTGGAAAAGCCGAGCTAAGATCGAGTAACAGCTTCTGCTGATACTCCTGCATACGTGCGTCCATTTCTATGGCTGGAATTATGTCACAAAATTTGGACTTGTACCGGGGATCTAATAGTGTGGCAAGCCAGTAGTCATCATCACTTCTAATTTTGACAATACGAGGGTCATGTTGGAGGTAGTGCAACAAGAAGGCACTCATGTGTCTGGCGCAGCCATGCGGACCAAGTCCACGCTGTGTTTGTGGCATAGAGGTGCTAACCGTTCTTTCTTCCTCTGACATCTCCCCCCAACCTCTTTCAACAGAAATTTTACCAAGGTCTCTCTCATCCGCTGAGTCTTCCATGTCCATGGACAGTTCGTCCTCCATTTTTTCATGTTCTCCTGCACCTTCCTCAACATTTAGCCTGCGCCCTTGTTGATCCCTGTCCCCCATGGTCCCATGCCTGCCGCGTTGGTGATGATGAACGTCTGGACCTTGGTGATGTTGTTGTGTCTTGCGCATATGAATCCTCCTTTAGTTCCTCCCCTTCCTGTTGTCCCACCCCCTGACTCCGAATAGTGTTTAGCGTGTGCTCCAGCATGTAAATGACTGGAATTGTCATGCTGATAATGGCATTGTCAGCGCTAAACATATTCGTCGCCATGTCGAAACTGTGCAGAAGGGTGCATAGGTCCTTGATCTCAGACCACTCCATCAGGGTGATCTGCCCCACCTCTGCATCTCGTTGGCCCAGGCTTTACGTCATGACGTATTGCACCATGGCTCGGCGGTGCTGCCACAGTTGCTGTAACATGTGGAGAGTTGAATTCCAGCGTGTCGCCACATCGCATTTCAGGCGATGAACCGGCAGGCCGAAAGACTTTTGTAGCGATGCAAGTCGCTCAGCTGCGGCGCTTAAACGGCGGAAGTGAGCAGACAGTTTTCGTGCCCTGTTCAAAAGGCCATCTAGGCCGGGATAGTGTGTTAAGAATTGCTGGACAACAAGGTGCAACACGTGAGCCATACAAGGCACGTGTGTCACCTTACCCAGGCGAAGGGCCGCACCCAGGTTTGCAGCATTGTCGCACACGGCCTTACCAGGCTGCAGGTTGAGCGGAGACAACCATTTATTAAACTTGGACCGCAGATCTGACCACAACTCCTCAGCTGTGTGACTCTTATTCCCAAGACATGTCAAGCTAAAGACCGCCTGATGCCGTTGCGCTCTGCTGCCAGCATAGTAATGAGGCGTGCGTGATTCCTTCTGCGCAGTGAGAACGCTGGTGGCCTGACCAGGCAGGCTTGGGGCGGAGGTGGATGACCCAGATGAGGTGGAGGAGGCAGAAGCAGTGGCGGAACTTGGACAGACAAAGGATTGACACACAAGTCGTGGGGACAGCAAGACTTGTGCAGCAGACCCTTCACCATCTATCACCATAGTTACCCAGTGCCCAGTCAGCGACATGTAACGTCCCTGTCCATGCTTACTGGTCCAAGTATCGGTGGTGAAATGCACCCGTTCACACACAGAGTTTCTCAAGGAAGCGGTGATGTTGTGTGCGACATGCTGGTGTAGCGCGGGCACACCTTTCTTAGAGAAGTAGTGGCGACTAGGCATCTGGTACTGGGTCACAGCGACAGACATAAGGTCTCTAAAATCATGTGTGTCCACTAGGCGGAAAGGCAGCATTTCGGTAGCCAAGAGCTTACAGAGGGATAGAGTCAACCTCTTAGCTTTGTCATGGGTCGCAGGAAGTGGCCTTTTATTTGACCACATCTGAGGGTCAGAGATCTGGCTGCTGTGTGTAGACGGTGTTGAGTAGGGTGTCCCTGGAAAAATGCAGGTTTGTGAGGAAAGTGCAGGCGGAGACCTGATGTTGCCTTCATCCAACGTTGGTGCTATCGATGTCTGAGAGAGCTGTACACACTCACTTGTTTCCCCTTCCAAACCAACTGACGACCTACCAAGCAAACTGCCTGTTGCGGTTACAGTGGTGGAAGTTGTGCGTGGAAAAACAGGTGTGACAGCTGTCCCCACAGTCCTAGAAGATGAAGAGCGCGCGGATGCACTGGAAGGGGCAGGTGGTTGATGGTTCGCTCCGCTAGGCCGCATTGCAGCAAGGTGAGCTTCCCACTGGGACATATGATATTTATTCATGTGACGATTCATGGAAGAAGTTGTCAAACTACTGAGGTTTTGACCTCTACTAATAGAACCATGACAAATTTTACAGATCACATAATTTGGGCGATCTTTTGCTATGTCAAAAAAGGACCAGGCTAGGCAAGGCTTAGAGGGCATGCGACCTGTTGATCCACCCCGACTAGTGCTCAGAGGCAGAGTGGTGGCTGAGGATGCAGTTGTAGACGTGCTACCAGTACTCCGACTCTGTCCAGGAAGGCGCAAGGTAACTTCGTCATCAGTTGCATCCTCCTCCACCACCTCTGTTGACCTCCTCGAGTGCCTGACTGTGGGTTGACAGTAGGTGGGATCTAGAACTTCATCATCAATTGTTGTGTTTGCACTCCCCTCCCCCTCAGACCGAGCCTCTTCTTGCCCTGACCGAATATTTAAGTTGTCATCCCAATCGGGTATCTGCGTCTCATCTTCATCAGTATGTTCCTCATTGTCTATAACCACAGGTGTTACAGTTTGTGACAAAGGGTCAACATTATGCTCAGAAACTTGGTCCTCACGGCCTGAATCAGAGTCACAAAGGTTCTGGGCATCACTGCAGACCATTTCCTTTTCTGTACTCACTATAGCTTGGGAGCAGACCTCTGATTCCCAGGCTATAGTGTGACTGAACAGCTCTGCAGACTCAGCCATCTCAGTTCCACCATACTGTGCAGGGCTGATGGAGACTTCAGAGCTGGGAGAAAGCAAGTTTGATTGGGATGACAACTCAGAGAACTGGTGTTCTTTGGATGCGGTACTTGAAGTGGCTGAGAGGGCACTTGTTGGACCACTTGAGATCCATTCAAGCATTTTTCCTTTTTTGGCCATCATCTACCTTTGTTCCTGTTGTTCGTGTCCGTAAAAAAGGGAGCACATCGGATTGTCCACAGTAAGTAGTAGACATCTTACTTTTGCTGGTAGATGGTCTATCTTCAGCAGATGATAATGGAGCTTTGCCACCTTCCCCACGGACAAAACCTTTTTTTCCTTTTCCACCACGCCTCTTCCCCTTTCCACCAGCATCTGTCATTTTGCCACTCATGTTGATTGCGACAAGATTGTGCACTGAAAATGTGGTAGTAAAAATTGAGAGGTGGTGTAGATTGCAGCGGTGGTCTAGCTTTATTAACAGCAGAATAATAAAGAATAAATATCCCTGACAATGCAACTACGGCCCTTAAACTGGCAGCATAAATTGCTAGTATAATGGATTAGTAACTATTAGTGATGAGCGAGTATGCTTGTTACTACTCGGTACTCACACGAGTATCACTGTACTCGGGCTACTCGGCGGGGACCGAGTAATCTCGCGATACTCGTGCTGTACTCGTGGTCTTCATCCCTGCATGTTGGCGCTCTTTTGAGAGCCAGCCCTCATGCAGGGATTGGCTGGCAGACCACTGCAATGCCACAGCCCTGTTAGTTGTGGAATTGCAGTGATTGGCCGGCCCGCACAGCGTGACCGAGCCTTCATACCGGCGGGCACGCTGTGCTCTGCACACAGCCATCCAGACAGTCATTGCAGGGAGAGGGTCGCTGCTTCAGGGAAAGGTTTGCGGCCCTTTATAGCTATTTCCGTAGCAGGGCTGCAAACAGTGTGACCAGAAGTCCTTCTCAGGACTATTCTAGTTGTATACAGGCAGGCAGGGTATAGCCAGGTCGGAGTACAGTAGCAGAGTCCTTCTCAGGACTATTGTTGCTATATACAGGCAGGGTATAGCCAGGTCGGAATACAGGCTAGTGACCAGAAGAGTCCTTGTCAGGACTATTGTAGCAGTATACAGGCAGGCAGGCAGGCAGGCAGGGTATATAGCCATTCCTAGTGCTGACCGTATACCAGCCTTCATCATATCTGGGGCTGGTGTACACAGTCTAAAACAGTCCAGATAGTGTCAGACTTCTCAGTAATTTTTTCTCCTAAAAACCTGTTAGGTTCTTAGTGCGTCCGTGCTTGCATTTAAAAACCGCACGTGTGTGCCTGTCGGTGGCAGCGTACAGGTGCACTTGTGTGCGTTTTTCACAAACTATTATATAACGCACAAGTCTAGTGTATAATACACGTCAGTCAGCAGTGGCTGATAGTGTCAGACTTCTCAGTAATTTTTTCTCCTAAAAACCTATTAGGTTCTTAGTGCGTCCGTGCTTGCATTTAAAAACCGCACATGTGTGCCTGTCGGTGGCAGCGTACAGGTGCACTTGTGTGCGTTTTTCACAAACTATTATATAACGCACAAGTCTAGTGTATAATACACGTCAGTCAGCAGTGGCTGATAGTGTCAGACTTCTCAGTAATTTTTTCTCCTAAAAACCTGTTAGGTTCTTAGTGCGTCCGTGCTTGCATTTAAAAACCGCACGTGTGTGCCTGTCGGTGGCAGCGTACAGGTGCACTTGTGTGCGTTTTTCACAAACTATTATATAACGCACAAGTCTAGTGTATAATACACGTCAGTCAGCAGTGGCTGATAGTGTCAGACTTCTCAGTAATTTTTTCTCCTAAAAACCTGTTAGGTTCTTAGTGCGTCCGTGCTTGCATTTAAAAACTGCACGTGTGTGCCTGTCGGTGGCAGCGTACAGGTGCACTTGTGTGCGTTTTTCACAAACTATTTTATAACGCACAAGTCTAGTGAATACACGTCAGCACAGCATTGCAAAATGCGCAAGGGCGTTGGCAAGGAACAAGGAAGTGGACGTGATGGTGGTGCAGGCAGAGGTCGAGGTCGTGGGCAAGCTCTAATTTCGCCACAACAAAGGGCCACATCTAGTCGCTCGCACGTCCTGTCCCAAATTCTTGGGGACCGCAGCAGTACACCGCTCTTGATCCAAGACCAGTGTCAACAGGTTGTTAGTTGGATAGCGGATAATGCTTCCAGTCAGATTGGCACCACCACAAACACTCTGTCTTCCACACGGTCAAGTGTCAGTAGCCGTGATACTGCACCGCACATTTCAGAACCTGATCCTCCTTCCTACCATAAGACTGAGTACACGTCCTCGGACATTAATGATCCCACACTTGGACACTCGGAAGAGCTGTTCACGTTTCAATTCGCACATTCTGGCCTCTCGCCAGCTCATGTTGAAGTGGGTCATGAGGAGATCGTATGTACAGATGCCCAAATATTTGAGCAGCCACGTTCTCATGAAGTTGGCAACGTGTCTCAACAAGTGGTGAACGATGATGAGATACAGTTGTCAGGAAGTCAGGAGGAGGAGCAGGGTGCGGAAGAGGAAGACGACGTGGTGGATGATCCAGTAACTGACCCAACCTGGCAGGAGGATATGCAGAGCGAGGACAGCAGTGCACAGGGGGAGGGAGGCGTAGCATCCCAACAGGCAGTAAGAAGCAGGGTGGTGGCTCCAGGCAGAAGTCAGGCAACCGTTCCCCGGAACAACAACATGACACAAGGTGCCTGTACAAATGTTAGGTCTTCCCGAGTCTGGCAGTTTTTTAAGTTGGCTCCAGATGATTCTAAAAAGGCCATTTGCAACACCTGCCATGCCAGCATCAGCAGGGGTACCAAAACTAGCAGTCTGACCACCACCAGCATGATCAGGCACATGTCAGCCAAGCACCCGACTTTGTGGGAAGTACAACAGAGTCGAGGAGCAGTGCTTGCTGATGTCACTGCTACGTCTTCGCTGGTTGTGCATGCGAGCCAATCCCCTGTCCATGCTGCCTGCGAACAAGCCTCCTCCGGTCCTGCATCTGCAGTTGCCTACGCAGAAATAACACCATCATCAAGCACGTCCTTGTCCCAGCGCAGCTTTCAGTTATCCATTCAGCAAACCTTTGAATGCAGGGGCAAATACACTGCCAACGCCCCACATGCCACAGTTCTAAATGCTAACATTTCGCGACTGCTTGCGCTGGAAATGTTGCCTTTTAGGCTGGTGGAGACAGAAGCATTCCGCGACCTGATGGCGGCAGCTGTCCCACGTTACTCGGTCCCCAGCCGCCACTATTTCTCCCAGTGTGCCGTCCCCGCGTTGCATAACCACGTGTCACAAAACATCACATGTGCCCTGAACAACGCTGTTTCACCCAAAGTCCACCTAACCACAGACACGTGGACAAGTGCTTGTGGGCAAGGCCGCTACATCTCGTTGACGGCACACTGGGTTAATATTGTGGAAGCTGGGACCCAGTCTGAGCGAGGGACGGAACACGTCCTTCCCACACCAAGGTTTGCAGGCCCTACCTCAGACAGGGTTTCACCCACACTCTACAGCTCCGGAATGTCATGCTCTTTAGCCTCCTCCTCCTCCTGTGCCTCCTCATCCACTTTACCCTCCACACCAGTCCCAAGCTGGAAGCACTGCAGCACTGCCTCGGCGAAGCGGCAACAGGCTGTGCTGAAGCTAATCTGCATAGGTGACAAACCCCACAATGCAGAAGAGGTGTGGACAGCTCTGAAACAGCAGGCAGATCACTGGCTCACACCTCTGAACCTAAAGCCAGGAAAGGTCGTGTGTGACAATGGCCGGAACCTGGTGGCGGCTTTGAGGCGAGGCCAGCTGACACATGTTCCATGCGTGGCCCATGTGCTCAACCTCGTGGTTCAGCAGTTTCTAAAGTCATACCCAGAGCTGTCTGATCTGCTGGTAAAAGTTCGCCGCCTGTCTGCACATTTTCGAAAGTCACCTACTGTTTGCATCTTCCGGCTCACAGACTGGTGTGTGATGTCCCCACGCGTTGGAATTCAACTCTGCACATGTTGGTCAGGATATATGAGCAGAAGTGGGCAGTTGTTGAGTACCTGCATCACCTAAGCCGTCGGGAAATGGGTCAAACTCCACACATAACACCTGAGGAGTGGAGATGGATGTCCGACCTATGTACCATCCTCCAAAACTTTGAGGACTCCACCAAGATGGTGAGTGGTGATGACGCCATTATTAGCGTCACCATACCGCTACTTTGCCTTCTAAAATGGTCTCTGCTCAAAAACAAACATGATGCATTGCAGGCGGAGCGAGATGAGTTGCAGCAAGAAACAGTAGTGGGTGTGGGTGATAACACACAGCCCAGCCTCGTCTCATCACAACGTGCAGTGGAGGACTATGACGAGGAGGAGGATGAAGACATGGAGCAACTCTCCGGCCAAATTGAGGATATGACATGCACACCAGTCATATCCTCGGTTCAGCGTGGCTGGCCAGAGGACAGGGTAGATGAGGAGGAGGAGGAGGAGGAGGAGGAGGACAGCATGTTCAGTCATCGTGTTGGTCAGGCTACGGAAGTCCTGGCTGTTAAGAGTCTGGCGCACATGGGTGACTTTATGGTAAGCTGCCTGTCTCGTGACCCTCGCGTTAAGAACATCTTGGCCGACAATCATTACTGGTTGGTAACACTGTTAGATTCACGCCACAAGGAGAACTTTATGTCTCTTATTCCCGAGGCGGAGAGGTCAACCAAAATGCAGCAGTTCCGGAAGGCCATAGTCACGGATTGTAGGCAAAGCATTTCCCTCACAAAACGCTAGCGGCATAGGTCAGGAATCAGTGGACAACCAAGGCGTACAGCCGAGAGAGGCACAAGTCCAATCCGCCAGAGGTAGGGGAACAGTCTTTAAGATGTGGGACAGTTTTCTCAGCCCCTCACGTACCACAGCCCCTGAGGTGTGGGGTAGTGCCACAAGAAATCCTAAGTTTGCCCAGATCCTCAAGGAGTATCTTGCAGATCGAACAACTGTACTCCGACATTCCTCTGTGCCTTACAATTATTGGGTATCCAAGGTGGACACGTGGCATGAATTGGCTCTCTATGCCTTGGAAGTCCTGGCCTGCCCTGCCGCTAGCGTTTTGTCAGAGCGTGTTTTTAGTGCCGCAGGTGGAATCATTACAGATAAACGCACCCGCCTGTCAACTGAAAATGTTGACAGGCTGACTCTGATCAAGATGAACAAGGGTTGGATTGGGCCAGACTTCACCACACCACCAGCAAATGAGAGCGGAATTTAAAGTTTGTAACGGGAATTTGCCATGTATCTCCACTCACCCATGGGTACACACTTCTGGACTTTGGATAATCGCTGGACTGCTCCTCCTTCTCCTCATGCGCCACCATGATGACCGTTACAATAGTTAGGCCTTTGTTTCAGGTATACCCCCAGTGGTAAATTTTTTCGCCCATTCTTTGCAGAATGGACATTACAACGACAGGAGACCCGCTCTTTTGCAATGGGAACAATGTTTTGAGGCCCTCATGCACGTCTCTATCTAGGGACAATGTGGAGCCTCCCAATTTTTGGCTGCCCTGCCTAAGGGCTATACTATAATACACCCACTTCCTGACAATGGACACTTAATGTTTTGAGGCCCTCATGCACGTCTCTATCCAGGGACAATGTGGAGCCTCCCAATTTTTGGCTGCCCTGCCTAAGGGCTATACTATAATACACCCACTTCCTGACAATGGACACTTAATGTTTTGAGGCCCTCATGCACGTCTCTCTCCAGGGACAACGTGGAGCCTCCCAATTTTTGGCTGCCCTGCCTAAGGGCTATACTATAATACACCCACTTCCTGACAATGGACAATTAATGTTTTGAGGCCCTCATGCATGTCTCTATCCAGGGACAACGTGGAGCCTCCCAATTTTTGGCTGCCCTGCCTAAGGGCTATACTATAATACACCCACTTCCTGACAATGGACACTTAATGTTTTGAGGCCCTCATGCACGTCTCTACCCAGGGACAACGTGGAGCCTCCCAATTTTTGGCTGCCCTGCCAAAGGGCTATACTACAATAGACCCACTTCCTTACAATGGGCACTTCAGGTTTACAGGCCATCATGCACGTCTCTATCCAGGGACAACGTGGGGCCTCCCAATTTTTGGCTGCCCTGCCTAAGGGCTATACTACAATAGACCCACTTCCTTACAATGTGCACTTCAGGTTTACAGGCCATCATGCACGTCTCTATCCAGGGACAACGTGGAGCCTCCCAATTTTTGGCTGCCCTGCCTAAGGGCTATACTACAATAGACCCACTTCCTTACAATGGGCACTTCAGGTTTACAGGCCATCATGCACGTCTCTATCCAGGGACAACGTGGAGCCTCCCAATTTTTGGCTGCCCTGTCTAAGGGCTATACTATAATACACCCACTTCCTGACAATGGACACTTAATGTTTTGAGGCCCTCATGCACGTCTCTATCCAGGGAAAACGTGGAGCCTCCCAATTTTTGGCTGCCCTGCCTAAGGGCTATACTATAATACACCCACTTCCTGACAATGGACACTTAATGTTTTGAGGCCCTCATGCACGTCTCTATCCAGGGACAACGTGGAGCCTCCCAATTTTTGGATGCCCTGCCTAAGGGCTATACTACAATAGACCCACTTCCTTACAATGGGCACTTCAGGTTTACAGGCCATCATGCACGTCTCTATCCAGGGACAACGTGGAGCCTCCAAATTTTTGGCTGCCCTGCCAAAGGGCTATACTACAATAGACCCTCTTCCTTACAATGGGCACTTCAGGTTTACAGGCCCTCATGCATGTCTGCATGCAGGGGCATTGGTGAACCTCACAATTTTGGACTGCCCTGGCAAAGGAAAATACTACAAAGACTCACTTCCTCAAAATGGGCACATTAGACTCAGAGGCCTTTATGTACGTCTCTTCTCAGGGACATCGGAGTGCCACACAATGTTTTATGTAAAATCTTTCATGTATTAATCTCAAAAAGTAACATACATTAGCTCTATCTCACTATTGGGTATGTGCCCTTAACATTTCCGCCATGAAAATTCATTTTGGTGTCATTTTGGAAGGTTTTCTGGTGAGTCCGTAAAAATGGCGTTAAACGCGGACAAAATTGTTTACAGCTGTGACTTTTCAGTGATAAATGCTTCAAGAGGTCTTCCCCATGCTGTTGCCATGTCATTTGAGCACTCTTCTGAGACTTTTGTGCCATTTTTAGGGTTTCTACATGCTGCCGGGGGTCATTTCACAAAAATACTCGGGTCTCCCATAGGATAACATTGGGCTCGGTGCTCGGGCTGAGTACACGAGTATCTTGGGATGCTCGGCCCGAGCCTCGAGCACCCGAGCTTTTTAGTACTCGCTCATCACTAGTAACTATGAGTTGGAGTGTGCAATGCAGGCAGAGGTGCTGCAAATATCTGTGCACTACTGGGACTATACAGAAGTCCAACAGCCACGTTTAGGATGACACTAAGTTCACTCAGTGTTTGCCAGTATAATGGCTTAGTTATAATGAGTTGGAGTGTGCAATGCAGGCAGACGTGCTGCAAATATCTGTGCACTACTGGGACTATACAGAAGTCCAACAGCCATGTTTAGGATGCCACTAGGTACACTGAGTGTTTGCTAGTATAATGGCTTAGTTATAATGAGTTGGAGTGTGCAATGCAGGCAGACGTGCTCTGCAAATGTCTTTGCACTAGTGGGACTATAGCAAAGTCCAATAGCCACGTTTAGGATGCCACTAGGTACACTGAGTATTTGCTAGTATAATGGCTTAGTTATAATGAGTTGGAGTGTGCAGAGGACAGGAGGGTACAGTGCCAGGATTGTGGGGTCTGGGTAGAGGAATGGAAGCCTGCCTTTCTATTCCCTCCTAATAGGGAAATGCAGGGAGGAAATCCCTGACCTTGGCTACACAGACGCTGTCGCTGTTTTCAGGACCTGTCACCTATGGCTCTGACCCTAACGGTTTGAGCCCTTAAAAGGACTGCTAGAAAGTGCTATCCCTAAGCTGTCCAGCGCTGTGTATGGAGCGCATACAGCTGTATCGGCGATAGGACTCAGGAGGACGGAGCTGCGACAGTGATGTCTGACACCAAAGACGCAGAAGAGATAATGGCGTCCTGGAGGAAAATGTCCGGTTTTATAATGCAGGGACATGTGACATGGACATCCTATCACACATGCCGTTGCTTCTCTGGCTAAAAGTCCACTTAGCTGTGTGTGTGTCTGGGATTGGCTGCCATAATGTGCCCTCCCCACTACACGTGCGCGCTTAGGGAAGGAAGACAAGGAAAAAAAAAAAAAATGGCGATCGCCATTATACAAACAGCAGTGATCTGAAGGCGCTGTTCCCACACACTATACACTGAAATTTCATAATAGTGTGAGTCACAGAGTGGCTTACACTATTACAGCGGAAAGCCAGCTAGGAATTAGCTGTTTTTTTGCTGCTAGAACCGTTCTCGAACGTTTCTAGAACTATCGAGCTTTTGCAAAAAGCTCGAGTTCTAGTTCGATCTAGAACAGGCCCCAAAATCACTCGAGCCTAGAACTGGAGAACCTCGAACCGCGAACCGCGCTCAACTCTAGTCAAAAGGGGAATTACTTTTTCCCTCTAAGAAAAAGCGGGCTGATGACCCATGAAAGGATTGTCGGGGCGGGGTCACCTTTCCTAACAGCTCTGTTGGACAATGCATATATCCTAGGTAGAATAATGGTTTAATTTGGTGCTTAAAATTGATACTTATCTTTATTATAGAAAAATATAGCATTTTCACTTTAGTCCCCAGTTCACTTTGTTTGGCCCATAGTGGTCTGTATTTTAACTTACATGTATGGATATTACAAAAGTACTTTTCACCACCGGCACTGCACTTTATCCCTTTTCTAGCATTTTTTGTATTAATGTATGTTGAATTGTTATTCACATTAATAAAGTATTATTAAATTGCAGATATATATATATATATATATATATATATATATATATACAGTGCCTACAAGTAGTATTCAACCCCCTGCAGATTTAGCAGGTTTGATAAGATGCAAATAAGTTAGAGCCTGCAAACTTCAAACAAGAGCAGGATTTATTAACAGATGCATAAATCTTACAAACCAACAAGTTATGTTGCTCAGTTAAATTTTAATAAATTTTCAACATAAAAGTGTGGGTCAATTATTATTCAACCCCTAGGTTTAATATTTTGTGGAATAACCCTTGTTTGCAATTACAGCTAATAATCGTCTTTTATAAGACCTGATCAGGCCGGCACAGGTCTCTGGAGTTATCTTGGCCCACTCCTCCATGCAGATCTTCTCCAAGTTATCTAGGTTCTTTGGGTGTCTCATGTGGACTTTAATCTTGAGCTCCTTCCACAAGTTTTCAATTGGGTTAAGGTCAGGAGACTGACTAGGCCACTGCAACACCTTGATTTTTTCCCTTTTGAACCAGGCCTTGGTTTTCTTGGCTGTGTGCTTTGGGTCGTTGTCTTGTTGGAAGATGAAATGACGACCCATCTTAAGATCCTTGATGGAGGAGCGGAGGTTCTTGGCCAAAATCTCCAGGTAGGCCGTGCTATCCATCTTCCCATGGATGCGGACCAGATGGCCAGGCCCCTTGGCTGAGAAACAGCCCCACAGCATGATGCTGCCGCCACCATGCTTGACTGTAGGGATGGTATTCTTGGGGTCGTATGCAGTACCATCCAGTCTCCAAACGTCACGTGTCTGGTTGGCACCAAAGATCTCGATCTTGGTCTCATCAGACCAGAGAACCTTGAACCAGTTTGTCTCAGAGTCCTCCAAGTGATCATGAGCAAACTGTAGACGAGCCTTGACATGACGCTTTGAAAGTAAAGGTACCTTACGGGCTCGTCTGGAACGGAGACCATTGCGGTGGAGTACGTTACTTATGGTATTGACTGAAACCAATGTCCCCACTGCCATGAGATCTTCCCAGAGCTCCTTCCTTGTTGTCCTTGGGTTAGCCTTGACTCTTCGGACAAGCCTGGCCTCGGCACGGGTGGAAACTTTCAAAGGCTGTCCAGGCCGTGGAAGGCTAACAGTAGTTCCATAAGCCTTCCACTTCCGGATGATGCTCCCAACAGTGGAGACAGGTAGGCCCAACTCCTTGGAAAGGGTTTTGTACCCCTTGCCAGCCTTGTGACCCTCCACGATCTTGTCTCTGATGGCCTTGGAATGCTCCTTTGTCTTTGCCATGTTGACCAAGTATGAGTGCTGTTCACAAGTTTGGGGAGGGTCTTAATTAGTCAGAAAAGGCTGGAAAAAGAGATAATTAATCCAAACATGTGAAGCTCATTGTTCTTTGTGCCTGAAATACTTCTTAATACTTTAGGGGAATGAAACAGAATTCTGGTGGATTGAGGGGTTGAATAATAAATGACCCTCTGAATGAACTTTTCACAATTTAAAAAAAAAATAAAAAAAGAAATAACATTCTTTTTTGCTGCAGTGCATTTCACACTTCCAGGCTGATCTACAGTCCAAATGTCACAATGCCAAGTTAATTCCGAATGTGTAAACCTGTTAAATCTGCAGGGGGTTGAATACTACTTGTAGGCACTGTATATATATATATATATATATATATATATATATATATATATATACATATATATTTTATATTGTTAATAGATATCTTTGAGAGTGTGCATATTCCAGGGCATATATAAATGGTGTTCTTACTGCATGTTTAAATATTGTGGGCCATTTTCTCCTGTTACTCAAGTGAAAATTAAACATTTTGTCCTTCAACATCTTTTTGTTGCAAAAAAACTAATATGTCACTTTTATGGGCCCATATTATAAAATTTTATGAATTCACCACACCCCAAGATAAATTAGTTGAAGGGTGTAGTTTCCAAGATGGTGTCACATGTGAAGGGTTTCTGCTCTTTTGGAATGTCGCTGTCCAAATTTGAAAAAGCTTGCCCACTTCTGAAGTAACCGATTTACAATGTGAAATAGGTCCACTTGGCTTTTTTGGTACAAATAATGAATATACTGCTATTGAAAAAGATGCGTCTATTCTTTTAAGTATAGCGGACCCCAGTCACATTGAACCCGGTTCTTCAGGTATTGTAAATACCCAAATAAATCCTACATCTAGTTCTTCATTTTTTAATAAAGGGATAAAATCTACCTTTTGCCCCCCACTAACCCCTGGGAACAGCATAGACTTATTTCAGGAGCTGGTAATAAAAGATATACAAGCTCTAAAATACCCCTCTCCTCCTCAGAACCTCACTCGGGGGGAAACCGCGGCACTAAAAATCCTGCAGTCACAAAAAGATATTATTATCCGCAGAGCGGACAAGGGAGGCGCCACTGTTCTATTAACAAAAGAAGCCTATTTGCAAGAAGCCAATAGGCAACTTCAGGATATAAGAGTATATCAGAAATTATCTAATGATCCCACTGGGTCTTTTGTTAAAAAACTTAGAAGCCTTTTACATAAATATGTCAGTTTAGGTACTATTTCTAAAAAAACTGCTGAAAAATTACTCCCTCTTTTTCCGAAAAAACCTCATTGGTATTATCTGCCAAAGATTCACAAGAACAGTGTCTCCCCCCCTGGCCGCCCTATTGTGGCAGGAATAGGTTCAGTGACAGAGCCCTTATCTCACTACCTAGAATGGCTACTTAAACCACTATTGACCCGCATCCCCTCATTCTTAAAAGATACGGGAGATCTAATTAAAATGCTTGATAATTTTCAATGGCAGAAAGGTTTCTCTCTTGCCGCTTTGGATATTGAGAGTCTGTACACCCGTATCCCGCAGGATCAGGGTGTACAGACCATTAAGAGAGTCTTGCTGAATTTTGACCAGAATCCTATCTTAGTAGACTTCATCACAGAAGCCTTAAGCTTTATTTTGCATCATAATGCATTTAAATTTGATGATCAGTGGTACTTGCAATGCGGGGGTACCGCGATGGGTACCCCCGCCGCATGTACTTTTGCAAATCTCTTTTTGGCAGCATTTGAGGAAGACTTTATCTACAGTCCTAAAAATCCATATCTGAAACATATAAAAAAAATATGCCAGATACATGGATGATGGCTTCTTTGTATGGGACGGTTCTGCGCAGGATTTTGAAAATTTTGTGTCATATCTAAATAATGATAATTCCTACAACATGTACTTTACACATATTTTTGGGGACCAAAAATTGGATTTTTTAGATGTCACACTCAGTATATCGGATGGTATTATTGACAGACAAGTATATAGAAAACCAACTGCAGTGAACACCCTGCTGCATTTTAATAGTGCGCACCCCTCCCATACAAAGAGAGCCCTTCCATATGGACAATTTTTGCGGCTAAAAAGAGTACACAATAATTCTGAAACCTTTCTGCATCAAGCATCAGACTTGAAAAAACGTCTATTAGAACGAGGATATCCCATATCAGTTATCAATTCTGCCTTCGAAAAATCCTTAAATTATGATCCAAATGATAAAAATAAGAATAAAGAATACAAAAATAAAAGTGGAAATAAGAATAAAAATGTAAATGCCATTTCGAAAAAAACAAAAATCGAAAGTTCAAATAGATGCGTTTTTAATTTTAAATTTAATTCTATGTATGATTCAATAAAATCAAGCATCAAAAAACACTGGCATTTAATTAATAAAGACAAGGATCTCTGTGAAATGACAAACGAGGGTCCTTTGATTTCATATAGGCGATGCAAAAACATAGGAGATGTTCTGATAAATAATCGTATTACTACACCCAAACTAGGTACGTGGTTAGACCGAAATAAAATCAAAGGAAACCATAGGTGCGGCGGCTGCCCCTTTTGTGAATATCATTGTACAGGAGACACTTTAAAAATTGGTACTGAGCTATTCAAAATAAAAGATCTTATCACATGTAAGTCCAATTATCTGGTATATGTTATTTTTTGCCCCTGTCAAAAATATTATATAGGTAAAACAATTCGGCCTTTATATGTTCGATTTAGGGAGCATTTTAAGTCTATAACCTCCGGGATAGGTTCTCCACGTTTAATTGCCCATATGCAGGAATATCATAGTGGTAATCCACGCCTTTTAAAATTTGCAGGCGTAATAAAAATTAATCCCTGTCCCACTGGAGGTGATATGCACCGTTCTTTACTTAGAAAGGAATCAAGATTGATTATAGACTTAAATGCTCTCGGTCCTCTTGGCCTGAACGACAAAAATGATTTGTCAGTGTTCCTATAATGCTGGTTTTTTTTTTTTTTTTGGTTTTTTTTTTTTTTTTTTCCTATAAGCCTGTTTTTTATAGTGTTTTTTGAGATGTCTCTGGTTAAACTATAATGAACACTATATTTAATTAATTTTTTACTCTAACTATACCCATGTATGTTACGATTATTTATAATCCATTTTGGAATTGATATGTAATAAGTTTCTATGTGAATTTGATACATGTGCAGCTGGTATATGTTTTTAATTTGCACTTCATTCACGCAAGGATGCTGCACCCAATTCACTTGTTATTTAAGGGTGGATGCAGCACCTTTGCATGCACTGGACCCGTAGAAGCAAGGTTACTTGCGAAACGGCTGCCGTCGTCCGACGTGGCACACCCTCATCCTCCCTCACTACCTGTACCCCTGATGTGATCGTGGAATAAAAAGAAAAATATTTTATTCGACCTTTGGAGTGCGACCTTTCATCTCTTCATTGTGGATCTTGTATCGCCTTTGCTTTGGGACACGCACCCAGGTCTCCACCTGCCTGAAAGCACAGCTTTGTCAGCCATACAGGGATCAGCGGTGCCCGGTATCCTCCACTCAGCTTTATATATATATATATATACATATATATTTTATATTGTTAATAGATATCTTTGAGAGTGTGCATATTCCAGGGCATATATAAATGGTGTTCTTACTGCATGTTTAAATATTGTGGGCCATTTTCTCCTGTTACTCAAGTGAAAATTAAACATTTTGTCCTTCAACATCTTTTTGTTGCAAAAAAACTAATATGTCACTTTTATGGGCCCATATTATAAAATTCTATGAATTCACCACACCCCAAGATAAATTAGTTGAAGGGTGTAGTTTCCAAGATGGTGTCACATGTGAAGGGTTTCTGCTCTTTTGGAATGTCGCTGTCCAAATTTGATGCAGCATCCACAATCTATTCAAGACAATGTTGCACTTAAAATATTAAATAACGCTCATTCCTTTCCAAGCCCTGCCATATGCCTGAAGAAGAGATTTTTACAACATATGGAGTATCTTTACACTCAGGAGAAATTGCACAAGAAATTGTACTGTTTATTTTTCCTGTTACTTTTGTGAAAATAAAAAAATTGTGGCCAAAGCAAAATTTTTGTTGAAAAAATGAGATTTATGTATTTTAATGGCTCAATGTTATAAAATTCTATGAAGTGCCTGTAGGCTCAAGGTGCTCACCATACATTCAGAAAAATTCCATTAGTAAAAATCCATTTGTAATACTTTATATTCCGAACCTTGCAGTGAGTCCAAACAGTATTTTTCCATGACATTTGGGGCAACATCGTACTGAGGAGAAATTGCACAATAAATTGTGACGTCCATTTTCTCTAGTTACCCATGCAAAAATGCTAATTTTGGAGCAAAAGAACATTTTTTTTCTTTCCACATTGCTTTAATTCCTTTGTTGTCCCTAATGAGTTAATAAACTTCATAAACATAGTTTTGAGCATTTTGAGGGGTGCAGTGTTTAAACCCTTTACGATCAAGGACATCCATCAAGTTACTACGGGCTCCGGAGGCAAGCCCAAGGTAATACCTGCGTATGTCTGCTCAGCAGACATGTGTGATTAACAGGCACAGGTGGATTAGAGATCCAGCCATGCCTGTTAAGCCATTAGATTGCACTGTCAAACACTGACAGTGCCAATTAACTGGAAGCTTCGGCAATCGCACCCTTCATTGACCGACATCGATGGCCTTGTAACGTGATCACAGGGTGCCTTGGTGTTGCCATGGTATTGTGGGGTCACCTTTTGACCCCTGACCCGACTATGACTCACTTCCTGTGAGAACCAACAGAGCCCCAGCACGCACGGGAAAGCTACATTTCTGCTGATCAGAGTGATGCTGCTCTAATCAGCAAAAATGTACAGGTGATCGGACTGTGCAGTGATAAAGTCACATAGAAGGATTAGTAAAAGCAATAAAAAAATGTAAAAAAGTTTTAGAAAAAAAGAAAAACCTAAAAGTTCAAATCAGCCCCCTTTTGCCCCATTGAAATAAATAAAAAAAAATACACATATTTGGTATCGCCAAGTTCAGAAATAACTGATCCATCAATATATAAAATCAATTAATTTGATTGGTACATGGCGTAGCAAGAAAAAAATTCCACACGCCAAAATTACATTTCTTTGGTCGCCGCAACATTTTTTTAAAATACAATGACATGAGATCAAAACAGCACATCTACTCTAAAAAGGTATATTCAAAAACATCAGATTAAGATGCAAAAAAATAAGCCATCATTGATCCCTAGATCCCAAAAAATAAGAACACTATGGGTCTCGGAATATAGTAACCAAAGCGCTATTCCGTTTTTGGTCAAACTCCTGCATTTTTTTACTTGGATAAAAGTAAAAGCATACAGGTTTAGTATCTAAGAACTCGTACCGATTTGAGCCATCATACTCGCACATCAGTTTTACTATATAGTGAACATGGTAAATAAAAAAACAATATGGAATTTCCCTTTTTTCACTATATATTATTATTTATTATTATAGCGCCATCAATTCCATGGCGCTTTACATGTGAAAGGGATGTACATAATAGGGACAAGTACAATATATCCACATTTGGAATTTTTTTCCCGGTTTACAATTATATTGTAAAACTAATGGTTTAATATAAAAGTTCACCTGATCACGAAAAAAATAAGCCCTCATATGGTAATATTTACAGAAAAATAAAAAGTTATGGTTCTCAGAAGAAAGGAATAAAAAAAAAAATAAATGAAAGAATGGAAAAACGCCTGTGGGTGATGGGGTTAAAATGGTGTCACTTTTAGGTATTTTTCCCACGTAGGACTCTCAAAGTTATTTCAAATGTGATGTTGTCTCTAAAAAAAATGATTTAATAAATTTTGTTGGAAAAAACTCAGATTTTTGATTAACTTTAAACCATTCTAACTTAATAATAAAAAATTATGTTTCAAACAAAGTACAGATACAAAGTAGACATATGAAAAATTATATTTATTAAGTATGTTGTGTGAAATAACTATCTAGTTTAAGGGCGTACAAATTAAAATTTTGAAAATTGTGAAATTTTTAAATTTTTGGCCAAAACGTTGATATTTTTCTAAAGATTCAAAAATAATGAAGTACAACATGTCACAAAAAAAATCTCAGAATCACTTGGATATGTTTGAAGCATTTTAGTATCATTAACTCATAAATAGTGATTCATGAACCTGAACTATAAAGTTTGGGATTTATACCAGACACCTTCTGTCCGTGCATGAACCCCAAATAGAGACTTCTTTAGGGAGTCCGTGTTACTTTTTGGATTTGGCTACATGGATAGGAATAAACAAGTTAAAAGGAAGCAAAGTAGAGATTAAAACAAGGTAATTTTTTTAACTGAGACTTTGCATGACTGTCACATTACTTTAAGGTCCACTCAGTAGCTCTCGTGCATATTCACTACTTTCATGCCTACCCTCGGGGACAGTGTCTGTGATAGCTTGCAGTTAGACTGTAAATGTACCAGCATCTGTGATTTGTTGTGGAGTGTAAAAATAAATAATTAATTTGAAAAAATGGCATAGGGTCCCCCACATTTTGATACTGAGCTCAGAAAAAGCAGATAGACAATTCCAGTGCTTTACCCGGGTCATTCTGATTGCCCTGGTGCAGTAGCAATTGGGGTAATATAATAGGTTAATGACAGCTGTGATTTGTCAAAAAATCACAACTGTAATCAGGTTAATAATGTGCTGGGGTCTATCAGACTCCTACATTACTGAACCTGTAAGTCAACAGAAATAAACACAAAACACAAACAAATCCTTTATTAAAAAAAACACACCATCTTTCTCTAATGTAGTAACACCCAAAATACCCTAAAGATCAGATGTAATCCACAGGCACGACATACCACAATGATCCTGGCTTTGCTACATTCTGAGGTGGCAGTATATGGTCACATTAGAAAATGTGACCGAGCACTGCAACATGAGGGACACACTGACAGGACAGCAGCTGTGAGTGGTGATAACACTGAGGTCACCTGAGGTCACAGCTGGTGCTTCCCATGGTAACTCAAGGGTGACCTCAAGTGAACTAACCTCTGATGAATTCAGTGAAATCAGTGACCTCACCTCAGGTGAAGTCATTGAACTCAATGCTAGATAACCAGAATAGGCAATGTGTGCAGATTGAGTATTTGGTTACAGACATCTCTGCACCAAATCTGCTTCTGTGGACAAAACACACCAACACCACATCAAAACGCATCCAGCTTTTGTGAGTTTTTTGCCAGGAGATGCAGATTTGGTGCAGAGATGTCTGCACTCAAGTACTCAATGTGCACACATTGCCTAATTTGGTAATCTCGCATTGAGTTCAATAACTTCACCTGAGGTGAGGTCACTGAGTTCATCTTAGGCCAGTTAAACTGAGGTCACACCTGATGTACTGTGTGAACCCCAGCTGTGACCTTAGGTGACGTCATTGAACTCAATGCTTGATTACCGTATTATGCAATGTGTCCACATTGAGTATTTCAGTGCAGACATTTATGCATCAAATTTTCATCTCCTGGCAAAAGTATAAAAATCGCATGTATTTTCGGTGTCTAAAGTGAGAAATATTGAGAAATTTATATTTAGTTCAGCATAATATATTAAATTAATTATCCTTTTTGTATCATCTGCTTACTGATATCATTTTGAGGAGCCTTAATGATCCCAATGGATCACCAGGGGAAGTTTTTACGCTGATTTTAGCACCAGTAATTTGTGATAAATCTTAGTAAAATCAAAAGAAAAAGCTTAGCTCACCACATTTATATATCGATACCAAGCAGGGGCAATATTGCCAGTGGTTGTCGTTTCCTGTTGGTGAAAAGAAGTTAAAACATTAATTAAGATCATTATGAAATGATCAGCATAACCTTTGGATAAAATTAAATTCCTTTATTTAACTCTCATAAAAATAGAAAAATCCATTTTGAAAACTTTTAAAAAACTTTGATGCATACAATGCATATGACTAAAAACAAGCAATACTTCATAACTGCGTCAAGGTTGTTTAAATGTTTTCACCATAGATTTACCCATTTTTATCTATGACTAAATTAAGGAATTTAATTTTATCTGATGGTTGTGCTTACCTTTTCCTCCGGACATTGATAAGTCTTTGTATCTGTGTTAAGGAGAAATATTGGTCTGAAATTATTGACTTGTGGGGTATCCTTCCCTTTTTCAGATATAATTTTTGTGATTGCCTGTAACATTTTAGCCAGGAGGGAGCCCTATGAAATCATGGATTACAAATTCCTGTTAGAGAAAGTAATGAAGTTGTTTTAAATGTTTGATTGTACTGAATTATAAATTCATCAGAACCAGGAGACTTTTTTTTTAGAATGGAGATTACTAGTTTAACTTCTTCAACTGTGCAAGGGTAGCTCAATATTTCTTTTTGGTGAAATTGAGAAAGTATTTTTTTCCAGGGAGTGATTAATAGCATATTCTCTCTGGTTGAAAATCCTCTTTATCATTTTTCAAGTTATAAAAATCTAAGCAATAGGCAAAGAAAGCAGTGGTAATTTCTCTGGAGTGTCTTATATTATTGTTTCCTCCAAAAGATGCGCTAGGACTTATTGTCACGAACTGGGCTATGGGGGCTCCTCGTTTGCCTTCTGGAGCAGTTCCTCCCCATACCCGAAGTCGCTCGGTCCGGTCTTCTCAGCCACGGATGCTGACCAGGACTTTTTGGCATTCTGACACTAAAGGGTGCTTTACACGCTGCGACATGGCTACCGATATATCGTCAGGGTCATGTCGTTAGTGACGCACATCCGGCGCCGGTAGCGACATTGCTGCATGTGACACCAAGGAGCGACGATCAACGATCGCAAAATCATTCAAAAACGGTGATCGTTGACACGTCGCTCCTTTCCTTAATATCGCTGCTGCCACAGGTACGATGTTGTTTGTCATTCCTGCGGCATCACACATCGCTACGTGTGACCACGCAGGAACGACGAACATCTCCTTACCTGCGTCCACCGGCAATGCGGAAGGAAGGAGGTGGGCGGAATGTTACGTCCCGCTCATCTCCGCCCCTCCTGTTCTATTAGCCGGCCGTTTAGTGATGCCGCAGTAATGTTGCTATGACGCCAAACGCACCTCCCCCTTGAAGGAGGGATTGTTCGGCGGACACAGCGTCATCGCTGACAAGGTATGTGCATGTGACGCTGCCATAGCGATAATGTTCGCTATGGCCGCGAGCACCAAATGTTGCACCAACAACGGGGGCGGGTGCTATCGCGCTCGACATCACTAGCAATCGCTAGCGATGTTGCAGTGTGTAAAGCACCCTTAAGTGTCAAAAAGAGCCTACTGAGCATCTGCAGGATTCCTATGGGTCTTTTGCCACTATCTGAGCATGTCAGTGATGTGGCACATTCCTTTTGGCCATGGTGACATAATCGGTGATGTGGTACGTTCCCATTGGCCGCCGTGAATTCATCAGTGATGTGGCATGTCCCCATCTGACCGCCGTGACATCATCAGTGATGTGGCGCATTCCTTTTGGCCGGTGACGTTATTAGTGATGTGGCACATTATTATTGGCCACCGTGACATCATCAGTGATGTGTAAGGCCCTCATTGGCCAAAGGGGCTGGCTAAACGTGGTTCCTCCATCCTGTGGGTGGTACAAAGGTGATAAATAGCCCTGACGCCCACATGGAGATGTGCACTCATCTTTGTGCATACTGCTGTACACATCTTAGATAGGGTTAGGTGGCAAAGTCGCACCGGACTGATTGAGGGTCAGGAGGCAGGTTAGGGTGAGGCGTTGCGGTCATAGGCATTGACCGAGTTAGGGTCAGTAGCTGGCAAAGCTAGGCTCCAGTGATATCGCGCTTGGGCGGCTTTGGGACAGGTGGCTAACTGGCTGTACGTTATAGGAAGCCGATATAGGAGCAGTACCCTGTACACTCACCACTGCATATACCCTGAGCCTCTGCTAGCAGGATATGGCTAGTGTTCTGCTTGTTTTCTCGTATACATACTGTGTATGCTGCATGCAAGTAAAAAAAAACCCAATAAGAACCCCCAGAGATTCAAATGAAAGGGATAGTGACAGATTAATGATATAAAATATACATTTTTATTGATTTTTAACATTAAAAATATCAAGTGCAGAAAAAATAATAAAAAACATAAATAATGGACCGGATCAAATTCCCAAATATTATTGGCAAATTAACAGGTGTTATAAAGTGCCTAGTGCAGTGACCAGATGGTAAAGGTTATATATATCCTGGATATAGATGTGATTAAAGGTCATCCCCAAACTTAACAAATGCCAAATATATATCAGTAAGCCCAAATTATATAAATCATTATATGGGTTCAATACCTTAGGATGGTCACAAGTCCTGAATACCGCTGTACCTTCTTAATACTTGAAATGGTGTGGGTCTCAAAAGTAGCCCGGTATTTGTCAGAAATACCCTGTGGACATGTTTCATTATGTGACCATTGTGACAGTTCCAATTTAGTATGCCTTTGTTTGAAGAAAAAAAACTCCCTATGTTATATGGTCGGCATCAGGCTGTAATTACAGTGACGGGATCACACTCTGATTACTGCAGTTTAACCATTTGAACACAACTGTCAATCTCATACAGCAGCCTTTAAATGATGCCATTGTTGTATACAAGAGATTCCATTGACCCCCTGCAAGGAATCTGCTGAAGGCACCCCATAACTGCCATTTTAGCTAGAATTAGAAGGCTCACATCATCGCCTACTACTCTGGTTGTTCCAATGCATGCATCCTAATTCTCATTCTTCCACCATGACTTCTGGCCACCACCATCCCTTGGAGGTCACTTTGGGTTGTAAAATTAAAACATCATGGAGACAAGACATGTACCCCAACTTTATGATGTGCAGTGACCTCCCAGTGAAGGCCAGAAATCCTGCTCTGTGGTGAAGAGGTTGGACAAGAAACACAGAATGGCGAAAAGAAGAGGACCATAAAGTAGACAAATAAGCAACCAGATGGCCAGGGAGGTTAGTGATTGTGTGACGCCCTGGCAAAACCAGGATGTCACAGAGCCTGCAGAAATCCAGCAAAGTTCAGGCCATTCTCCTGCTTGGTAACCTGATCCCACACCAGTGCAGCAGGACAGACAAGCCCCCCAGTGTAAGAGCTAAACAGAGCAGGAAGGGAGGGGCTGGAGCAGAGTGTGAGAGGAGAGGGAGAGGAGAGGAGTCCGGAGTTGTAGCTCCCGGGCTGCTACAGAAGCGTGCTCCAAAAGGGCCAGGGCAGGCTGTTAGTGAGGAAGGGACTTTAAGTGACCAGGGCAGGGTAGTGGCCCGCCGGTATCGAAAGAGATCCCGGATCACTGCAGGGGAGTGGACTCCCCGTTCCCAGCTGAGGAGGAAAGAAAGAGAAATAGTGGAGAAAGAGGCACCTGGCTGCAGGGAAAGAACAGGGGTCTGCTGCACCGTGGGGGGGACTTAAACACCCTCCGTACCGAAGGCAGTTTCTAGTTTACCAGTGACTCTGTGTGGTTCAATTGTGAGTACAACAGTGCCATCAGGCACCACACCGCAGCACTGCGTCCTGCAGCAACCTCTCTCCCACCGGGCCCCGGGATCAACAGCCCCTATCCACGGAGGGGTCAACACCTTAGCTGCTCTCCGCCATCACTCCCGGGATCCCCCGTCACCAGCAGTGGTGGTGCCCACCATCACCACAACCCCGTGGGTGGCGTCACGACCGACATCCCACCACCAACCTCCCCCTTTCACTCGTAGGCGAGGAGGTGCTGCTCGGGCGCCCTGGGTCCGGCCCCGTGCTCGAGCCACCGAGGAGCAGAAGCCCCGGACCCAAGTGCCAGCGATTCCCAGGCGAGCGGCGTTCCCAACCCCTCCGCCCACGACAATTGTATTGTATAGTATTGTAGTATAGTATTGGTTGAAAAAAAAAATAATATTCACCTTTCAGGCCACATCACTACACATTGTTTTCCGGTCTTCTTTTTTTCACTATTGCACACGACATCTTCAGCCTCTTCACGATATGCAAGCAATTCTGGCTGTGTCCAGGCCTCAGAGGTCACCGCGCATCATAAAGGTAAGACTCATTTTTGTATCACCCTGTATATGTTCCAACTTTAATGCAAAGTCATGTTACAAGAAAATAAAATCTCTAGTTTGTAACCTGGTAAAGTCTATAAAACAAATGGACATGTTTGGTATTACAATGACTGTACTGACCTAGCAAATTATTTTTCCAGGTTGCTTATACCGCTCAATCAATGTTGTAAAAACAACCCCCCCCCACCCCCCAATGGCAAAATTCAGATGTTGTTTGTTTGCAATTTCACTTCACATTTAATTTTTTAACATTTTACAATGACTCATACTTAAAAAGTAAAGCCCCCATTAGGCTATGCCATCAGAAAAATCAAAACGTTATGGCTCTGGAAAAAAAGATGAGAGGAAAACAACGTCGCAAAAAAAATCATCCTGGTTATTACAGGGTTAAATGGTTCACATATTTAGGAAGAATAAAATACCTGCACATGTAATAAATCAAGCAAGAGGTATAATATACAGAATTTTAGTATCCCATCCTTCACTAAAACAAGCTCCAATTCCTCCTTCATCATAACATTGTTCTTCCATACAAGAGACGAGAATTCATTTCTAATCAGATGTGAAACTTCAAACTTTACAGCTCTGCAATTGATTGGTATTCATTAGAGATCCATTATGTTCCATATGTCATTTGCCATTCATACTCAGAATCTAAATTTACTCTGGTTTTGTCATCGAATTGATATTAAATTCCTATATAGTCACGGAAGAGCGTGTCTTTAATAATTAATGTACTTTGTACAATGTTAACTGCCGTGCACATACATTAATCTCTGACAATACCATTAAGCAAAGTGAGTCAGTCCTACATTTTAGTGCATTTAAGTTGGTAATTTTCATGAATGCAAAGCTAAAAAGATGATATGCCTGGAAGAACAGTTATGGCAAGTATAGTAAATTATCTACATATTTCACCAAATTTAAACCATTGTGATGAAATGATATTAACCACAGGAAATACACAAGCTGAGACCCTGAAGAACATAATGAGGATAGCATCACCTTTCCTTCACACATAAATAATAAGTCAGCCATAAAGGGTTCCTTAACCCCTTCACGACCGGCCGATTTTTCGCTTTCCGGTTTTTTTTTCGCCATTCTTTTTCTGAGAGACGTAACTTTTTTATTTTTCAGTCAATATGGTCATGTGAGGGCTCATTTTTTGCGGAACAAGCTGTACTTTTAAATGAAACCATCAGTTTTACCACATAGTGAACTAGAAAATGGCAAAAAAATTCCAAATGCAGAAAAATTGCAAAAAAAGTGTGATAGCACTATGGTTTTTGAGATATTTTATTCACTGTGTTCACTATATGGTAAAACTGATGTGTTGCTGTGATGCCTCAGGTCAGTGCGAGTTCGTAGACACCAAACATGTATAGGTTTACTTTTATATAAGGGGTTAAAAAAAATCGGAAGTTTGTCCAAAAAAAGTGGCGCACGTTTTACGCCATATTCCGTGACCCGTAGCGTTCTCATTTTTCGGGATCTATGCCTCAATGACGGCTTATTTTTGCGTCTCGAGCTGACATTTTTAATGGTACCATTTTTGCGCAGATGCTACGTTTTGATCGCCTCTTATTGCATTTTGCGCAAAAGTTGTGGCGACAAAAAAACATCGTTTTGGCGTTTGAAATTTTTTTGACGCTACGCCGTATACTGATCAGATTAATTGATTTTATATTTTGATAGATCGGGCGTTTCTGAACGCGGCGATATCAAATGTGTGTATATTTTTTATTTTTTTTAACCCTTTAATTTTCAATGGGGCGAATGGGGGGTGATTTGAACTTTTAGGTTTTTTTGTTTTTTTACATTTTTTAAAACTTTTTTTTTAACTTTTTTTTTTATTTTACTAGTCCCCCTAGGGGGCTATTGCGATCAGCATTCCGATCGCTTTGCAGTATCTGCTGACCACAGCTACAAGGCTGTAAACAGCAGATACGCTCTCTTTCTCTTTTGCTGTGCCGCTGGCACAGCGAAAGTGAAAGCAAGTCAGGTATAGTACAGGAGTCATCACATGACCCTATGCTACCATGACAACTATCGGAAGTCACGTGATCGCGTCACGTGACTTCCGGTATCGAGCAGTAAGTAAATGTTTACCGCGATCGCGCTTATAATGGCGCTGTCACATATTCACAGCGCCATATAAGGGGTTAAACGGCACGAGCAGATAACGATTCTGCTCATGCCTAGCAGGCACACATCTCAGCTGTGAAAATCAGCTGAGATGTGTGCCGATCGCAGCATGATGCTGCCGGCAGACCGCGGGCAGTAACATTATGACCGCAAGGACGTAATTTTACGGCCCACGGTCGTTAAGGGGTTAAGGCCACGTCACACTAAGCAACATTGCTAGCAACATCGCTGCTAAGGAACAACTTTTGTGACGTAGCAGCGATGTTGCTAGCGATGTTGCTGTGTGTGACATCCAGCAACAACCTGGCCCCTGCTGTGAGGTCGCTGGTTGTTGCTGAATGTCCTGGGCCATTTTTTAGTTGTTGCTCTCCCGCCGTGAAGCACACATCGCTGTGTGTGACAGCGACAGAGCAACAACTAAATGTGCAGGGAGCAGGGAGCCGGCTTCTGTGGACGCTGGTAACCAATGTAAATATCGGGTATCCAAGAAGCCCTTACCTTGGTTGCCCGATATTTACCTTCGTTACTAGCATCCGCCGCTCTCAGCTGTCAGTGCCGGCTCCCTGCTCTCTGCACATGTAGCCACAGTACACATTGGGTAATTAACCCGATGTGTACTGTGCCTAGGAATGCAGGGAACAGGGAGCCGGCACTGGCAGTGTGAGAGCGGCGGATGCTGGTAACGAAGGAAAATATCAGGTAACCAAGTTAAGGGCTTCTTGGTTACCCGATGTTTACCGTGGTTACCAGCGTCCGCAGAAGCCGGCTCCTGCTGCCTGCACACGTAGCAGAGTACACATGGGGTAATTAACCCGATGTGTACTGTGGCTAGGAGTGCAGGGAGCCAGCGCTAAGCGGTGTGCGCTGGTAACCAAGGTAAATATCGGGTTGGTTACCCTATATTTACCTTAGTTACCAAGCGCAGCATCGCTTCCACGCGGCGCTGCTGGCTGGGGGCTGGTCACTGGTTGCTGGTGAGATCTGCCTGTGTGACAGCTCACCAGCAACCCGTGTAGCGACGCTCGAGCGATCCCTGCCAGGTCAGGTTGCTGGTGGGATCGCTGGAGCGTCGCTTAGTGTGACATCTCACCAGCGACCTCCTAGCAACTTACCAGCGATCCCTATCAGGTTGTTGGGATCGCTGGTAAGTTGTTTAGTGTGACTGGGCCTTTACTCTTTTTTTACACCCTGAATAGCTGACTGACTTTTCACTTAACAATAGTATCCCTTTGAAAACAGTTATAAGGGGCTGTGGCGAGCCTCTCCCTCATTGAGTACAACTTGAACTTCCAATATCAGATGTACGGCGTGTATATCCTTAAAGCTATGTTCACACAGGGCTTTTTTGGTAAGTTTTTGCTGCGTTTTTTAGCTGCAGATTTGCCTTGGTTTTATGCACAACCATGCTAATAAAAAGCTGCTTTTTACAGTCCTAGAAAACTCTATGAGATTTCTGAAATCTCATGCAGACACACACAAACACATCAGGATTTTTTCCTGACTGTTTTGTCAAATACCTACTTTTTTGGTCAGGGTTTTAAAGAGCATGCCAATTCTTTGCTGCAGATTTGCTGCATTTTTTCATTGATACAACCCATTTTGTAGAAAAAAAGCAGCAAAAACGCCACTAAAAAACGCTTGAAAAACACACCAAAAGTGCATATGACTCAAAGGAGATTCAATGCCACAAGATCAGGTTTTGGTCAGGAAATAAACTTAACAAAACAGCTCTTTGTGAATATAGATTAAGTGTGGATCTATAAGTGTGTAGTAATGAATTAGACCAGAAATCAATATTATGCACTTATTCATTTATCATTCTGCTCTCCATCATCTAATCATCGTGTCTGCTCTCTTCAAAGGTATGTGTGACAACTACTCCTCTTTCCCATGAGCTGTCTTTCTTTGTGTATCCTGCTTTCTATGCATCTGCTATGTCTAACTGACCACTCCATGAACCCCCTTCACACTTTTCTTCATGACCCCCTTGTTAAATCTGCCTATTCTATCTTACATCTGGGCTCAGCTTTGATTTAAGTAATCAGGACGAGTACCAGCTCCTCCCTTCTGTGATCCATCCGAGTGCACTCCTCACACTATATATGTGGCCCATATTGTCGGCTGCGACACTGTCAGCGTGTGTATCACTAAGTATGGATCTATAAGTGTGCAGTAATAAATTAGGCCAGAATTGGACCGGAAGGTAACTTGATCCATAGACACTGTAAACAATGTTTTTGTTTCTTTTCACTTTCACACCTATAATATTTCACTTTCTACATACCCCTTTAATCCCCAAACCCTGTAATGAACTGGTCATTTCTCCCTCCACCCCCCCCCAATCTCACCCTCTCCTCAGATCTGTTCCTTCATATAACACCCTATGTCTAGTGATGAGCGAGTACCAAAAAGCTCGGGTGCTCGAGGCTCGGGCCGAGCATCCCAAGATACTCGTGTACTCGGCCCGAGCACCGAGCCCAATGTTATCCTATGGGAGACCCGAGTATTTTTATGAAATGACTAGAGTTGAGCACGGTTCGCGGTTCTCCAGTTCGCGGTTCGAGTGATTTTGGGGGGTGTTCTAGATCGAACCAGAACTCGAGCTTTTTTGTAAAGCTCGATAGTTCTAGTTACGTTCGAGAACGGTTCTAGCAGCAAAAAAACAGCGCTTTTTACAGCTACAGTGTGCAGGAGCCATCGCTGGCAGCCTGCCAGAAGCTGGTAACCAAGATAAACATCGGGTATCCAAGCAAAGCGCTTTGGTTAGTAACCCGATATTTATCCTAGTTATGTGCAGGAAGCCCACACTTCCCCGCTCAGCTCACTCCGCCCCCTTCTGCACTCGGCATGTACACACACACACACACACACACACACACACACACTCACACTCACCTGTCCCCAGCCAAGCAGTCCACGACACTGACGTCCTCAGCGCCACCCACTTCGCACTCTGCCGCCAGCACACATGGCTCCGCCCACCTGCACTCTGCACACATGGTCCCGCTAGGCTCCGCCCACCAGACACTCTGCGCACATTGCCCCGCTAGGCTCCGCCCACCTGGCACTCTGCACACATGGTCCCGCTAGGCTCCGCCCACCTGTCACTCCATATATTACCCCGTTTGTCACTGCACCAGGGCACGGGATGAGCTGGGGCGAAGCGCCAGGATTGGCGCATCTAATGGATGCGCCACTTCTGGGGCGGCTGCGGCCTGCTATTTTTAGGCTGGGGAGAGTCCAATAACCATGGACCTCCCTAGTCTGAGAATATCAGACCCCAGCTCTCTGCTTTACCTTGGCTGGTGATCCAATTTTGGGGGGACCCCTACGTGTTTTTTTTTTTTAATTATTTATTTAATTTAAAATAACAGCGTGGGGTGCCCTCAGTTTTGGATTACCAGCCAAGGTGAGGCTGCCAGCTGTGGTCTGCAGGCTGCAGCCGTCTGCTTTACCCTAGATAGCTACAAAAATAGGGGGAACCCTACGTCATTTTTTTTTTCATTTTTTTGGCTAAATACAAAGCTAAGCACCCCTTAGTGCCACATGAAAGGCACCAAAGGGTGCAAAATTACAAAATGCAGGAGAGTGGGACATTATGTGTCTTTCTGCCATTATAATGACAGAAAAGACTGATATGAAGTGTATAAGCAAAAGAAAATCACCAGAGCGCTCTACGCTGTGAAAAGCAGTAGAAAATGGCACTGGAGTGAACATGTGACCGCCTCATGTAGGATGAAGCTATGGATCCTGGTTAAATTTATGTATTTTCCCTCCAGTTTTTTTGCAGTACACAAAAACAACGGAAGGCACACGGATGACAAACAGATGACATACGGACCGTCTACGGAACGGAAACGGATGCCACACGGATGCACCCGTGAAAAAAAACGGACTGTTTTTTGCAGACCACAAAAATGGATCGGTTGTGTGAATGTAGCCTTATTCTGGTCTGCCATTTATAAACAGCAGGCGGAAATAAGTGAATAGCGCCCCCCCCCAGCGTCAGAAAATCTCCGGGGTTTCAGGGCTAGCTGAGACCCTGGAGATCATGATTCAGGACGGTTTTTCCGGTCCCCGCTCACATGATCACAGGTATACACCGTATACCGATGATCACGTTACAGTAAATGACAGCGCCGGTAAAAAATTATTTATCTCCCATCTGGCATGAACAAACATGATATATCTCCTACCCGGTCCCCTCCGGTCCTCCGGTTGCGCTAAAGTGCCCCCCCTGATGCCCTCCCAGAAATCCAAGATGGCCGCGCACACAGCAGCGCGCCGGCCGCATTCACCCTACTCCTCTGATTTCTGTCGCATGTGCCATGTAACAAACTCCTCCCCAGGCCCTGCCAGGTCACCCCCTATAACCCCACCGGTGTTCCCCGGTGTCCCACGGTACCTGTGCAGCGTTGATCCCCCCACGGCCCTCTCCTTCACAATAGATGTTGCCGCATGCACAGAGCGGCTGTCAGCTCAGCTTCCTGTGTTCAGACACAGTGAGTGGTGGTTATGCATCTGTAAGCTAAATGGGCGGCACAGTGGCTCAGTGGTTAGTACTGCAGTCTTGCAGCGCTGAGGTCCTGGATTCAATTCTCACCATGGGCACCATCTGCAAGGAGTTTGTATATTCTCCCCGTGTTTGCGTGGGTTTCCTCCGGGTCCTCCGGTTTCCTCCCACACTCCAAAGACATACAGCGCTATGGAATTAATAACGCTATATAAATGAATAAATTATTATTATTACTGCAATGCCCTGCTCATGAGGTAAGGAACATAATTGATCAGGAGAGCTAAATACTACATTTCCTAATGTAGGTATTTGCTTTTATAGTTTCCCTGCTGAACAACTACCAAACATGAGAGTCCGTTATACGCCACAAGAAAACACATCTAAATAGCGAGCTCTGTTGTTAAGTATTCATTCAGCTGGATAACTGGACTTAAAGCGGTATTCCATCTCCAAGATCCTATCCCCAATATATAGTAGGTGGAAAATCAATAATATCAGCAAATACCAATATTTAGAAATGTAGATTAGTTCTCCTGATTAGGCATGCCCTTACCTCATGAGCAGGGCATTGCAGCTTTGGTAGCAACCATTATGACATGGACTCTGCTGCTGTGGACCCGGGGAGAGTGAGTGCAGATTCATTGCACCCACACTCCTCATATGAAGGGTCCGCACTCCTAGAAAATGGGGGATATGTTCCCTGAGTGTCTCCCGCCCATATTCTAGACGGTCCAGAGTCGTCGTGGGACCCCTTTATTTTTTTCTTACAATAAATTGGTGAAAGAGGAAATGTTTTGGGGACTGTTTTTTCAAATAAATTTCCTTTGTCGATTTTTTTTTTGTTAGTACTGACAGTTTTTGATGTTGGGTATCTAATAGACGCCATGACATCACAAACTGCTGGGCTTGATCTCAGGTGACTTTACACCTAGTATCAACCCGATTTATTTCCCCGTTTGCCACTGCACCAGGGCACGGGATGAGCTAGGGGGGAAGCGCCAGGATTGGCGCATCTAGTGGATGCGCCACATCTGGGGTGCCTGCGGCCTACTATTTTTAGGCTGTGAAGGCCCAATAACTATGGACCTTCTCATCCTGAGAATACTAGACCACAGCTGTCCGCTTTACCTTAGCTGGTGATCCAATTTGGGGGGGACCCTACTTTTTTTGTGTAATTATTAATATTTCTAAAATAATTATAAAAAAAGAGCCTGGGGGGACCTCCACATTGGATCCCCAACTAAGGTAAAGCTGCCAGCTGTAGTTTTCAGGCTACAGCCGTCTGCTTTACCCTAGTTGGCTATCAAAAATGGGGGGATCCAACGTCATTTTTTTTTAACTATTTTTTAAATAGAAAAAATTAATGGGCTTCCCTGTATTTTGATTGCCAACCAAGGTAACGGCAGGCAGATGGGGGTGGCAACCCATAGCTGTCTGCTTTATCTGCGCTGAGAATCAAAAATACTGTGGAGCGCTACGTCATTTTTTTTAAAGATTTTTTTTTACAGCACTGTGATGTCCAGCAATCAAAATACAGGGAAGCCCATTTTGTTTTTAGTTATTTAAATAAATAATTAAAAAAAATATATATGGGCTCCCGCTGCATTTTTTGTATTGCTAGCTAAGGGTAATCCAAGCAGCTACTGGCTGCTAACCCCCACTGCTTGGTGTTACCTTCACTGGCAATGGAAAATCCAGGGAAGCATTTTTTATTTTTTTTGCCAGAAAACTACAAAAAAAGGATGTGAGCTTCGCCATATTTTTGTATGCTAGCCAGGCATAGCAGGCAGGTGCTGGAAAAGTTGGATACAGCGCCAGAAGATGGCGCTTCTATGAAAGTGCCATTTTCTGAGGTGGCTGCCGACTGCAATTCGCAGCAGTGGGGCCCAGAAAGCTCAGGCCAACCTGTGCTGTGGATTCCAATCCCCAGCTGCCTAGTTGTACCTGGCTGGACACAAAAATGGGGCGAAGCCTACGTCATTTGTTTTCTAATTATTTCATGAAATTCATGAAATAATAAAAAAAGGGCTTCCCTTTATTTTTGGTTCCCAGCCGGGTACAAATAGGCAACTGGGGGTTGGGGGCAGCCGTACCTGCCTGCTGTATCTGGCTAGCATACAAAAATATGGCGAAGCCCACATCATTTTTTCAGGGGGCAAAAAACTTCTGCATACAGTCCTGGATGGAGTATGCTGAGCCTTGTAGTTCTGCAGCTGCTGTCTGTCTGTATGGAGAAGAGCAGACAGCAGCTGCAGAACTACAAGGCTCAGCATACTCCATCCAGGACTGTATGCAGAAGTTTTTTGCCCACCAAAATAAGGACGTGGGCTTCGCCATATTTTTATATGCTAGCCAGGTACAGCAGGCAGCCACGGGCTGCCTCCAACCCCCAGTTGCCTATTTGTACCCGGCTGGGAACCAAAAATATAGGAAAGCCCTTTTTTTATTATTCTATCTCCCTCAGTCCGTCGGTCAGTCTCGCTCTGTCTGTCTCTCTCTGTCTGTCTGTCGGTCTCTCTCTGTCTTGTCTGTCCCCCTCTCACAGTCTGTCGGTCATTCTCCCCCCTCTCTCTTACTTACCATTCCCTGGTCACTGCCGCGGCGCTGCACAGCTGTTCACTAAACTCCGGCAGCTTTTCCTTTTTTGAAACAGCCGGCCGCTCATTAATCAATCTCATATTCCCTGCTTTCCTGCTTTTCGGCACCTATGATTGGTTGCAGTGAGACACGCCCCCACGCTGAGTGACAGGTGTCTCACTGCACCCAATCACAGCAGCCGGTGGGCGTGTGTATACTGTGCAGTGAAATAAATAATTAAATAATTAAAAAAAACGGCGTGCGGTCCCCCCAATTTTAAAACCAGCCAGATAAAGCCATACGGCTGAAGGCTGGTATTCTCAGGATGGGGAGCTCCACGTTATGGGGAGCTCCCCAGCCTAACAATATCAGTCAGCAGCCGCCCAGAATGGCCGCATCCATTAGATGCGGCTGTTCTGGGACAGTACCCGACTCTTCCCGATTTGCCCTGGTGCGTTGGCAAATCGGGGTAATAAGTAGAGATGAGCGAACCGGTCGCGGTTCGGCTCGAGGTTGGTTCGCCGAACGGACCTCCCGTTCGAGTTCGGTTCGTCGAACGTTCGACGAACCGAACTCGAACTGCATAGGAAACAATGGCAGGCAATCACAAACACAGAAAAACACCTAGAAAACACCCTCAAAGGTGTCCAAAAGGTCACAAACAACTCACAACACATGGGAAAGTGACAAGGACATATACTCATGCGAAAACAAAAGAGCTGGACAAGGAAAAAGAGTAGGACACACAGATATATGAGTATATGCAAGGAAACATCGATTCCATTATTGTGCAACTTGAGCCCTGCTCATTTTAGGCTTCCAATGTTGATAAATTGCCTGAGCTCGCCACGTACGTCTTGGGGATCTTGTCGTGTCCTGCAGCCAGCGTTCTCTCGGAACCTGTCTTCAGTGCTGCTGTGGGTCTGCTGGCAGATAAGCACACGTGTCTGTCCACTGACAATGTGGACATGGCTCTCAGAGGACTTTTCTTCCCCTGGGTCAGCCAGGGGACGGGAAAGGCACGCGTATTTTTGAGAGTGCTTCATGCAAAGCATCTTTTTCTTTTTCAAAAGGGGGCTCAACCGATGCCAGTCAAGTGGGGTGTGTGTGGCCCAGTTAGTGGCAATGAGGGAGACTGTGGTTGGAGTCCCCTCGCTGTGTTTCTAAAAGAACCAAGATGAACAAGTCATGGCTCTCAGAGGACTTTTCTTCCCCTGGGTCAGCCAGGGGACGGGAAAGGCACGCGTATTTTTGAGAGTGCTTCATGCAAAGCATCTTTTTCTTTTTCAAAAGGGGGCTCAACCGATGCCAGTCAAGTGGGGTGTGTGTGGCCCAGTTAGTGGCAACGAGGGAGACTGTGGTTGGAGTCCCCTCGCTGTGTTTCTAAAAAAACCAAGATGAACAAGTCATGGCTCTCAGAGGACTTTTCTTCCCCTGGGTCAGCCAGGGGACGGGAAAGGCACGCGTATTTTTGAGAGTGCTTCATGCAAAGCATCTTTTTCTTTTTCAAAAGGGGGCTCAACCGATGCCAGTCAAGTGGGGTGTGTGTGGCCCAGTTAGTGGCAACGAGGGAGACTGTGGTTGGAGTCCCCTCGCTGTGTTTCTAAAAGAACCAAGATGAACAAGTCATGGCTCTCAGAGGACTTTTCTTCCCCTGGGTCAGCCAGGGGACGGGAAAGGCACGCGTATTTTTGAGAGTGCTTCATGCAAAGCATCTTTTTCTTTTTCAAAAGGGGGCTCAACCGATGCCAGTCAAGTGGGGTGTGTGTGGCCCAGTTAGTGGCAACGAGGGAGACTGTGGTTGGAGTCCCCTCGCTGTGTTTCTAAAAGAACCAAGATGAACAAGTCATGGCTCTCAGAGGACTTTTCTTCCCCTGGGTCAGCCAGGGGACGGGAAAGGCACGCGTATTTTTGAGAGTGCTTCATGCAAAGCATCTTTTTCTTTTTCAAAAGGGGGCTCAACCGATGCCAGTCAAGTGGGGTGTGTGTGGCCCAGTTAGTGGCAACGAGGGAGACTGTGGTTGGAGTCCCCTCGCTGTGTTTCTAAAAGAACCAAGATGAACAAGTCATGGCTCTCAGAGGACTTTTCTTCCCCTGGGTCAGCCAGGGGACGGGAAAGGCACGCGTATTTTTGAGAGTGCTTCATGCAAAGCATCTTTTTCTTTTTCAAAAGGGGGCTCAACCGATGCCAGTCAAGTGGGGTGTGTGTGGCCCAGTTAGTGGCAACGAGGGAGACTGTGGTTGGAGTCCCCTCGCTGTGTTTCTAAAAGAACCAAGATGAACAAGTCATGGCTCTCAGAGGACTTTTCTTCCCCTGGGTCAGCCAGGGGACGGGAAAGGCACGCGTATTTTTGAGAGTGCTTCATGCAAAGCATCTTTTTCTTTTTCAAAAGGGGGCTCAACCGATGCCAGTCAAGTGGGGTGTGTGTGGCCCAGTTAGTGGCAACGAGGGAGACTGTGGTTGGAGTCCCCTCGCTGTGTTTCTAAAAGAACCAAGATGAACAAGTCATGGCTCTCAGAGGACTTTTCTTCCCCTGGGTCAGCCAGGGGACGGGAAAGGCACGCGTATTTTTGAGAGTGCTTCATGCAAAGCATCTTTTTCTTTTTCAAAAGGGGGCTCAACCGATGCCAGTCAAGTGGGGTGTGTGTGGCCCAGTTAGTGGCAACGAGGGAGACTGTGGTTGGAGTCCCCTCGCTGTGTTTCTAAAAGAACCAAGATGAACAAGTCATGGCTCTCAGAGGACTTTTCTTCCCCTGGGTCAGCCAGGGGACGGGAAAGGCACGCGTATTTTTGAGAGTGCTTCATGCAAAGCATCTTTTTCTTTTTCAAAAGGGGGCTCAACCGATGCCAGTCAAGTGGGGTGTGTGTGGCCCAGTTAGTGGCAACGAGGGAGACTGTGGTTGGAGTCCCCTCGCTGTGTTTCTAAAAGAACCAAGATGAACAAGTCATGGCTCTCAGAGGACTTTTCTTCCCCTGGGTCAGCCAGGGGACGGGAAAGGCACGCGTATTTTTGAGAGTGCTTCATGCAAAGCATCTTTTTCTTTTTCAAAAGGGGGCTCAACCGATGCCAGTCAAGTGGGGTGTGTGTGGCCCAGTTAGTGGCAACGAGGGAGACTGTGGTTGGAGTCCCCTCGCTGTGTTTCTAAAAGAACCAAGATGAACAAGTCATGGCTCTCAGAGGACTTTTCTTCCCCTGAGTCAGCCAGGGGACGGGAAAGGCACGCGTATTTTTGAGAGTGCTTCATGCAAAGCATCTTTTTCTTTTTCAAAAGGGGGCTCAACCGATGCCAGTCAAGTGGGGTGTGTGTGGCCCAGTTAGTGGCAACGAGGGAGACTGTGGTTGGAGTCCCCCCGCTGTGTTTCTAAAAGAACCAAGATGAACAAGTCATGGCTCTCAGAGGACTTTTCTTCCCCTGGGTCAGCCAGGGGACGGGAAAGGCACGCGTATTTTTGAGAGTGCTTCATGCAAAGCATCTTTTTCTTTTTCAAAAGGGGGCTCAACCGATGCCAGTCAAGTGGGGTGTGTGTGGCCCAGTTAGTGGCAACGAGGGAGACTGTGGTTGGAGTCCCCTCGCTGTGTTTTACATGCTTTTAGAAGGGCATGACATGGCTTGGAGGTTGACTTTCATCATATGCAAACTGTTGGCTACCAAAATGCTGCCTTTCCAACAACTGTGGTTATAGGCAATGAGGAACATACTGATGAAGATGAGACGCAGATACCCGATTGGGATGACAACTTAAATATTCGGTCAGGGCAAGAAGAAACTCGGTCTGAGGGGGAGGGGAGTGCAAACACAACAATTGATGATGAAGTTCTAGATCCCACCTACTGTCAACCCACAGTCAGACACTCGAGGAGGTCAATAGAGGCGGTGGAGGAGGATGCAACCGACGTCGAAGTAACCTGGCGCCTTCCTGGACACAGTCGGAGCACTGGTAGCACTTCTACAACTGCATCCTCAGCCACCACTCTGCCTCTGAGCATTATTCGGGGTGGATCAACAGGTCGCATGGCCTCTAAGCCTTGCCTAGCCTGGTCCTTTTTTGACATAAAAAAAGATCGGCCAAATTATGTGATCTGTAACATTTGGCATGGTTATCTTAGTAGAGGTCAAAACCTCAGCAGTTTGACAACTTCTTCCATGAATCGTCACATGAATAAATATCATATGGCCTGGTGGGAAGCTCACCGTGCTGCAATGCGGCCTAGTGGAGCCAACCATCCACCGCCTGCCCCTTCCAGGGCATCCGCGCGCTCGTCATCTTCTAGGACTGTGGGGACAGCTGTCACACCTGTTTTTCCACCCACAACTTCCACCACTGTAACCGCAACAGGCAGTTTGCTTGGTAGGTCGTCAGTTGGTTTGGAAGGGGAAACAAGTGAGTGTGTACAGCTCTCTCAGACATCGATAGCACCAACTTTGGATGAAGGCAACATCATGTCTCCGCCTGCACTTTCCTCACAAAGCTGCATTTTTCCAGGGACACCCTACTCAACACCGTCTACACACAGCAGCCAGATCTCTGTCCCTCAGATGTGGTCAAATAAAAGGCCACTTCCTGCGACCCATGACAAAGCGAAGAGGTTGACTCTATCCCTCTGTAAGCTGTTGGCTACAGAAATGCTGCCTTTCCGCCTAGTGGACACACATGATTTTAGAGACCTTATATCTGTCGCTGTGCCCCAGTACCAGATGCCTAGTCGCCACTACTTCTCTAAGAAAGGTGTGCCCGCGCTACACCAGCAAGTCGCACACAACATCACCGCTTCCTTGAGAAACTCTGTGTGTGAACGGGTGCATTTCACCACCGATACTTGGACCAGTAAGCATGGACAGGGACGTTACATGTCGCTGACTGGGCACTGGGTAACTATGGTGATAGATGGTGAAGGGTCTGCTGCACAAGTCTTGCCGTCCCCACGACTTGTGTGTCAATTCTATGTCTGTCCAAGTTCCGCCACAGCTTCTGCATCCTCCACCTCATCTGTGTCCTCCACCTCCGCCCCAAGCCTGCCTGGTCAGGCCACCAGCGTTCTCACTGCGCAGAAGGAATCACGCACCCCTCATTACTATGCTGGCAGCAGAGCGCAACGGCATCAGGCGGTCTTTAGCTTGACATGTCTTGGGAATAAGAGTCACACAGCTGAGGAGTTGTGGTCAGCTCTGCGGTCCGAGTTTAATAAATGGTTGTCTCCACTCAACCTGCAGCCTGGTAAGGCCGTGTGCGACAATGCTGCAAACCTGGGTGCGGCCCTTCGCCTGGGCAAGGTGACACACGTACCTTGTATGGCTCACGTGTTGAACCTTGTCGTCCAGCAATTTTTAACACACTATCCCGGCCTAGATGGCCTTCTGAACAGGGCACGAAAACTGTCAGCTCACTTCCGCCGTTCAAGCGCCGCAGCAGAGCGACTTGCATCGCTCCAGAAGTCTTTCGGCCTGCCGGTTCATCGCCTGAAATGCGATGTGGCGACACGCTGGAATTCAACTCTCCACATGTTACAGCGACTGTGGCAGCACCGGCGAGCCCTGGTGCAATACGTCATGATGTATAGCCTGGGCCAACGAGATGCAGAAGTGGGGCAGATCACCCTGATGGAGTGATCTCAGATCAAGGACCTATGCACCCTTCTGCACAGTTTCGACATGGCGACGAATATGTTTAGCGCTGACAATGCCATTATCAGCATGACGATTACAGTCATTTACATGCTGGAGCACACGCTAAACACTATTCGTAGTCAGGGGGTGGGACAACAGGAAGGGGAGGAACTACAGGAGGATTCATATGCGCAAGACACAACAACATCACCAAGGTCCAGACGTTCATCATCACCAACGCGGCAGGCATGGGACCATGGGGGACAGGGATCAACAAGGGCGCATGGTAGCAGGCGACATGTTGAGGAAGGTGCAGGAGGACATGAAGATATGGAGGACGAACTGTCCATGGACATGGAAGACTCAGCAGATGAGGGGGACCTTGGTCAAATTTCAGTTGAAAGAGGTTGGGGGGAGATGACAGAGGAAGAAAGAACGGTTAGCACCTCTATGCCACAAACACAGCGTGGACTTGGTCCGCATGGCTGCGCAAGACACATGAGTGCCTTCTTGTTGCACTACCTCCAACATGACCCTCGTATTGTCAAAATTAGAAGTGATGATGACTACTGGCTTGCCACACTATTAGATCCCCGGGACAAGTCCAAATTTTGTGACATAATTCCACCCATAGAAAGGGACGCACGTATGCAGGAGTATCAGCATAAGCTGTTACTCGATCTTAGCTCGGCTTTTCCACCAAACAACCGTGCAGGTGAAGGGAGTGATTCTCCCAGTTGTAACTTGACAAACATGGGACGGCCTCGTCATCTTCAACAGTCTACCCGTACCAGTAGGACCGTATCTGGTGCTGGTAACAGCAATTTTATGGAATCTTTTCATAATTTTTTTAGACCCTCCTTTGCAAGGCCACCAGAGACAACAAGTCTGACACATAGTCAACGGATGGAGAGGATGATACAGGAGTATCTCCAAATGAACATCGATGCAATGACTTTGCAAATGGAGCCTTGCTCCTTTTGGGCTTCAAATCTAGAAAAATTGACAGAGCTCTCCAGTTACGCCTTGGAGATTTTGTCGTGTCCAGCTGCCAGCGTTGTCTCTGAACGTGTCTTCAGTGCTGCTGGGTGTGTGCTGACAGATAAGCGCACGCGTCTGTCCAGTGACAATGTGGACAGACTGACGTTCATCAAAATGAACAAGTCATGGATCCAGAAGGAATTTACTACCCCTGTGTCATCCTGGGGAGAGTAAATGCTTGTGGATTTGGAATGTGCTTGATGCAAATCAAAACATCCTGTTTGCAACTAGGGCACAAGTGCTGCCACTGATGGGGTGTCTGTGTGCCCAATTTTGGGAAAAAAGGTAGACTCCGCTTGGAGTAACCCTTGCTTGCTGTGTTTTTTAAAAATGATACAAGATGAACAGATCTGAAGGCAAGATGAAGGCAACATCATGTCTCCGCCTGCACTTTTCTCACAAACCTGCATTTTTCCAGGGACACCCTACTCAACACCGTCTACAGACAGCAGCCAGATCTCTGTCCCTCAGATGTGGTCAAATAAAAGGCCACTTACTGCGACCCATGACAAAGCTAAGTGGTTGACTCTATCCCTCTGTAAGCTGTTGGCTACCGAAATGCTGCCTTTACGCGTAGTGGACACACAGGATTTTACAGACCTTATGTCTGTCGCTGTGCCCCAGTACCGGATGCCCAATCACCACTGCTTCTCCAAGAAAAGCATGCCCGCGCTACACCAGCATGTCGCACACAACATCATCACCACTTCCTTGAGAAAATCTGTGTGCGACAGGGTGCATTTCAACACAGATACTTGGACCAGTAAGCATAGACAGGGTCATTACATGTCACTGACTGGGCACTGGCAAACTATGGTGAGAGATGGAGAAGGGTCTGCTGTACAAGTCTTGCCGTCCCCACGAGTTGTTTCAATCCTTGTTCTGTATGTAGAAGTTAATACACTGCTTCTGCCTCTTCAACCTCGTGTGGGTCCTCTACCTTGGCGCAAACCCTGTGTGGTCAGGCCACCCTTCCTTGCAACTGCGCACAAGGACTACCACACACCTCCTTACTATGCTGGCAGCAGAGCTCAATGCCATCAGGCAGTCAAAGTTTTACTTTGAAATGTATGGGAAATGTGAGTCACACCGCTATTCCAGAGAATAGTAGTCAGGCAGGGTCAAAACATTAATTGAGGAACAGGAACAGAATGGGACGGCCAGGACTTAATCAGAAAACAAGCAGAGGTGAAATGCGTATCGGCCAACAAGGTACATAAACAGCAAGCAGGAAAAGTAGTCAGGTAACAAGCACACAAAATCATAAAACTGAACTGGGGGTAAAATTAACCAGAGGTTCATAGCTATGTCTGGCAGTGGTCTGCAGACAGGATGGGCATAAAAAAGGGTGTGGTGTCTTCCCATTGGTTGTAGCTGAATGATGGTATTTCATCTGTGAGATACCCACCAGCTACATTCAGCCAGAGATTCTGCATCTGTCAAGGTAATGCAGCCCAGTGGGTGAGCATAACCTGCGTCCACCTGCGCCGCTGGCATCGACTACTCTCCCATCATCAGCACTATTCATGAAAGGAACACGTTGTCACCTGGCAACCGGAGTACAAATTGACGGAGCGGACTACGTTGGTGACTTAACAGCCGTGTGCGGCAATGATGCAAACCTGGCTGTGGGCCATCATCAGGGCAATGTGACACACGTGCCTTGTATGGCTCACGTGTTGAACCGAATTCTCCAGCAATTTTTAAAACACCATCACGGCCTACATGGACTTGTGCAGCGGGCACGCTCACTATGTGCTCACTTCCATCGTGCGCACACAGCAGCTCAACAACTTTCATCACTCCGGAAGTCTTAGGGTCTGGCAGTTAAACGCCGGAAATGCGATGTTCCGACACGCAGGAATTGGAATCTGCACATGTTGCAGCGTGTGTGGCAGCACCGCAGAGCCCTGCTGAAATACGGTAAGACATATAGCCTGGGATAACTTGATCCAGAGGTGGTGCAGATCACGCTGCTGGAGTGGTGTCAGATCAAGGACCTATGCACCCTGCTACACAGTTTTGAAATGTCGACGAAGATGTTTAGCACTGGCAATGTCATTCTCAGGGTGACAATTCTGGTCATCTACATGATGGAGCACACTGTAATTATTATTCAGAGTCAGGTGTTGGGACAAGAGGAAGGGGAGGAAGTACAGGAGGAGTCATATGCGGAAGGGATAACAAGATCTACGAGGTCCAGATGGTCAGCGGCACCTATGCGGCAGTCATGATGAGGGAGAGGGATTAACAAGGGCGCATAGTATCAGCAAAAAGTGTTGATGAAAGTGCAGGAGCCCATGAAGAAATGGAGGACGAACTGGCGATCGGCATGGAAGACTCAGCAGATGAGTGAGAGCTTGCTCACATTTCGGTTGTGCGAGGTTGTGGGTAGAGGACAGAGGAAGTATGCACGATTCTCACCTCTCTGCCACCAACACACCAAGGACTTGGTCCTCCTGGATGCACAAGACACATGAGCGGATTCTTGCTGCACTACCTACAACATGACCCTCGGATTGTACGAATTCAAAGTAATCCAGAATACTGGGTTGCCACACTGTTAGATCCCCGGTACAAGACAAAATTTGCCGAACTAATTCCTGCCATAGAAATAGACGCACGTATACAGGAGTATCTGCAGAATGTGGTACGCAATCTTAGATCTACTTTTCCACTAAACACCAGTGCTGCACAGAGTGAATCTCAACGCTTTGTCATGGATAGGAGGAAATGGTCTTTTACTTGTCCACATCGGAGGGACCGAGGGATGGCTGCTGTGCTGAGATGGCGTTGAGTACGGTGTCCCTGCACAGTTGCACTTTTGGTCATATCCCAAAATGAGTTGGAAAAGGACAGATGCTGTTGGAAAGGGGAACAGGTGTGTTGGAAAGGGGAAAAAAATTTTGGTCCGTGGATTTGGTGGTTAAGCAACTGTAACATTTGCTGAAGAAACAACATCTGTTACAGTGGGACTGGCAGATTTGGATAAAGTGGTATATAATCTGTGACCGCTATATAACGAAAATTAATAAGAAAAGAAAGAGAAAGGTATATATCCCCATCAGCAGTCAGTGTCCACCGTGCTCCCAGTTGGAAAAGGAGAGGTTGGCAACTGGAAGGTTTGGTGGAGGATACAGAGCTGTGTGGCTATGAAACTAATAGTAGCCTGAACCGAGTTAGACGCCATTCAGATCTGGAGACTGTGAGCCCTGTTAGCGTCACAGGGTCCACATGCCCACCCAGCCCAGGAACTCCCTGTTAACAACACAGGGGCCATTGAGTACGCTGACCGTGTGCGTAGGGGCCACACCTGTGGACAGCAGGCGCATCAGCAGCAGCAGGCCTGTTAATGCCACTGGGCTGCACAAGCAGGACTGTTAGGACAGGAGCTGGTCTTAACCGTTCTGCGTTACCAACTGTGGTGGTGGCCTGCATCCACCACCCTATCCCTGCCTACCTCTGGCCTAAAGCCGCAATGGGTTCAACACATGGAGGTGTGCTCTTTCGGAGCATAATAGAAGACTGTGCACCTCCTTGTTGGCTCCAGCCCCTTTGATAACCTGGGTCCGCCCCAAACCATGGTGAACCACAATGCACCTCCTATAGACAAAAGTAGAGTGACACGTCATGAGTGGCATAACTAGCGTCCTATTTGGAAACGCAACTTCAATGATGACCTCATGGCTGCCATGACCCAAACACCTCACCAGTCATCGTCTGACCATCAATAATGCGATGACAAGTCATAGGTGTGGGCCTCTGCAAGCCATTTGGAAGGACACCTGATGCCCTGTGGTCTATATGGGACCCCCACATCAGGGCCAGGGCCAAAGAGTTCATTACCGGACCTAGTCTCTGATGCAGGAAGTGCCTGAGCATGCTCAGTAGCATGAAATACAGTCTCTGAAAAAAGACTATCAGCTTTAGCATGGTGTCTAGGCACAAAACAGGACTTAGACCCGGCATGGAATGCAAGCACCTGTGCAAAGAGGCTTTTCACACTTAGTGTGGGAGCATGCGCTGTATCCCGAAATGAAGACTTAGCGTCAGGAATGGCACAGTCAGGCTGAGCATACTCACTAGGCGAAACACTGTAATTATGCTGCAGCTGGGGTACATCGGCACACGCATGCGCACTTGCTGCCTCTCCACACTTAGACGTGGAGGGGAAATTTGTCTTGGAGATGCTGTCTATGAACAGAAGGAAAAGCTAAAGGAAGCCTGACTTTCTATCCCTCCGAATTATGAAATGCAGCAATGAATTCCATGAGTTTGCTATAACATTAGCGTAGCAAAATGTGCATGAGGGTGTCATGTAGAGGTGCTAGAAATAGCTTGTCACCAGTGGGGCACTAATGGAATACAACAGCCAGTTCTATGATGCCACAAAATGGCAGTATTTTGTGCTATCATTATAGCTTATTAAAAACAGAGCACGAGGTTGTCATGCAGAGGTGCTGCACATAGATTTGCAGTAGTGTGAATAGACAAAAGTACAATAGCCACGTTTAGGATACAACTAGGTACAGTGAGTGTTTGCTAGTATAATGGCTGAGTTTAAAAAAGTTAGAGTGTGCAATGCAGGCAGACGTGCTGCAAATAACATTCCAATACTGTGAATTGACAAAAGTACAATAGCCACGTTTAGGATACAACTAGGTACACTGTGTGTTTGCTAGTATAATGGCTGAGTTTAAAAAAGTTAGAGTGTGCAATGCAGGCAGACGTGCTGCAAATAACGTTCCAATACTGTGAATTGACAAAAGTACAATAGCCACGTTTAGGATACAACTAGGTACAGTGAGTGTTTGCTAGTATAATGGCTGAGTTTAAAAAAGTTAGAGTGTGCAATGCAGGCAGACGTGCTGCAAATAACGTTCCAATACTGTGAATTGACAAAAGTACAATAGCCACGTTTAGGATACAACTAGGTACAGTGAGTGTTTGCTAGTATAATGGCTAGTGATGAGCGAGTACTAAAAAGCTCGGGTGCTCGAAGCTCGGGCCGAGCCTCCCAAGATACTCGTGTACTCGGCCCGAGCAACGAGCCCAATGTTATCCTATGGGAGACCCGAGTATTTTTGTGAAATGACCTCCCGGCAGCATGGAGAAACCCTAAAAATGTCACAAAAGTCTCAGAAGAGTGCTCAAATGACATGGCAACAGCATGGGGAAGACCCCTTGAAGCATTTATCACTCAAAAGTCACAGCTGTGAACAATTTTGTCCGCGTTTTACGCCATTTTTACGGACTCACCAGAAAACCTTCCAAAATGACCCCAAAATGATTTTTCATGGCGGAAATGTTAAGGGCACATACCCAATAGTGAGATAGAGCTGGTGTATGTTACTTTTTGAGATCAATACATGAAAGATTTTACGTGAAAACATTGTGTGGCACTCCGATGTCCCTGAGAAGAGACGTACATGAAGGCCTCTTGAGTCTAATGTGCCCATTTTGAGGAAGTGAGTCTTTGTAGTATTTTCCTTTGCCAGGGCAGTCCTAAATTGTGAGGTTCACCAATGCCCCTGCATACAGACGTGCATGAGGGCCTCAAAACATTAAGTGTCCATTGTCAGGAAGTGGGTGTATTATAGTATAGCCCTTAGGCAGGGCAGCCAAAAATTGGGAGGCTCCACATTGTCCCTGGGTAGAGACGTGCATGATGGCCTTTAAACCTGAAGTGCCCATTGTAAGGAAGTGGGTCTATTTCAGTATAGCCCTTTGCCAGGGCAGCCAAAAATTGGGAGGCTCCACATTGTCCCTGGGTAGAGACGTGCATGAGGGCCTCAAAACATTAAGTGTCCATTTTAAGGAAGTGGGTGTATTTCAGTATAGCCCTTAGGCAGGGCAGCCAAAAATTGGGAGGCTCCACATTGTCCCTGGGTAGAGACGTGCATGAGGGCCTCAAAACATTAAGTGTCCATTTTAAGGAAGTGGGTGTATTATAGTATAGCCCTTAGGCAGGGCAGCCAAAAATTGGGAGGCTCCACATTGTCCCTGGGTAGAGACGTGCATGATGGCCTTTAAACCTGAAGTGCCCATTGTAAGGAAGTGGGTCTATTTCAGTATAGCCCTTTGCCAGGGCAGCCAAAAATTGGGAGGCTCCACATTGTCCCTGGGTAGAGACGTGCATGAGGGCCTCAAAACATTAAGTGTCCATTTTAAGGAAGTGGGTGTATTTCAGTATAGCCCTTAGGCAGGGCAGCCAAAAATTGGGAGGCTCCACATTGTCCCTGGATAGAGACGTGCATGATGGCCTTTAAACCTGAAGTGCCCATTGTAAGGAAGTGGGTCTATTTCAGTATAGCCCTTTGCCAGGGCAGCCAAAAATTGGGAGGCTCCACATTGTCCCTGGGTAGAGACGTGCATGAGGGCCTCAAAACATTAAGTGTCCATTTTAAGGAAGTGGGTGTATTATAGTATAGCCCTTAGGCAGGGCAGCCAAAAATTGGGAGGCTCCACATTGTCCCTGGGTAGAGACGTGCATGATGGCCTTTAAACCTGAAGTGCCCATTGTAAGGAAGTGGGTCTATTTCAGTATAGCCCTTTGCCAGGGCAGCCAAAAATTGGGAGGCTCCACATTGTCCCTGGGTAGAGACGTGCATGAGGGCCTCAAAACATTAAGTGTCCATTTTAAGGAAGTGGGTGTATTTCAGTATAGCCCTTAGGCAGGGCAGCCAAAAATTGGGAGGCTCCACATTGTCCCTGGATAGAGACGTGCATGATGGCCTTTAAACCTGAAGTGCCCATTGTAAGGAAGTGGGTCTATTTCAGTATAGCCCTTTGCCAGGGCAGCCAAAAATTGGGAGGCTCCACATTGTCCCTGGGTAGAGACGTGCATGAGGGCCTCAAAACATTAAGTGTCCATTTTAAGGAAGTGGGTGTATTATAGTATAGCCCTTAGGCAGGGCAGCCAAAAATTGGGAGGCTACACGTTGTCCCTGGGTAGAGACGTGCATGAGGGCCTCAAAACATTAAGTGTCCATTTTAAGGAAGTGGGTGTATTATAGTATAGCCCTTAGGCAGGGCAGCCAAAAATTGGGAGGCTACACGTTGTCCCTGGGTAGAGACGTGCATGAGGGCCTCAAAACATTGTTCCCATTGCAAAGGAGCGGGTCTCCTGTCGTTGTAATGTCCATTCTGCAAAGAATGGGCGAAAAAATTTACCACTGGGGGTATACCTGAAACAAAGACCTAACTATTGTAACGGTCATCATGATGGCGCATGAGGAGAAGGAGGAGCAGTCCAGCGATTATCCAAAGTCGAGAAGTGTACCCATGGGTGAGTGGAGGTACATGGCAAACTTTAAATTCCGCTCTCATTTGCTGGTGGTGTGGTGAAGTCTGGCCCAATCCAACCCTTGTTCATCTTTATCAGAGTCAGCCTGTCAGCATTTTCAGTTGACAGGCGGGTGCGTTTATCTGTAATGATTCCACCTGCGGCACTAAAAACACGCTCTGACAAAACGCTAGCAGCAGGGCAGGCCAGGACTTCCAAGGCGTAGAGAGCCAATTCATGCCACGTGTCCAGCTTGGATACCCAATAATTGTAAGGCACAGAGGAATGTCGGAGTACAGTTGTTCGATCTGCAAGGTACTCCTTCAGCATCTGGGCAAACTTAGGATTTCTTGTGGCACTACCCCGCACCTCAGGGGCTGTGGTACGTGAGGGGCTGAGAAAACTGTCCCACATCTTAAAGACTGTTCCCCTACCTCTGGCGGATTGGACTTGTGCCTCTCTCGGCTGTACGCCTCGGTTGTCCACTGATTCCTGACCTATGCCGCTAGCGTTTTGTGAGGGGAATGCTTTGCCTACTTCCGTGAGTATGGCCTTCCGAAACTGCTGCATTTTGGTTGACCTCTCATCCACGGGAATAAGAGACAAAAAGTTCTCCTTGTAGCGTGGGTCTAACAGTGTTACCAACCAGTAATGATTGTCGGCCAAGATGTTCTTAACGCGAGGGTCACGAGACAGGCAGCTTACCATAAAGTCAGCCATGTGCGCCAGACTCTTAACAGCCAGGACTTCAGTAGCCTGACCAACAAGATGACTGAACATGCTGTCCTCCTCCTCCTCCTCCTCCTCCTCCTCCTCCTCATCTACCCTGTCCTCTGGCCAGCCACGCTGAATCGAGGATATGACTGGTGTGCATGTCATATCCTCAATTTGGCCGGAGAGTTGCTCCATGTCTTCATCCTCCTCCTCGTCATAGTCCTCCACTGCACGTTGTGATGAGACGAGGCTGGGCTGTGTGTTATCACCCACACCCACTACTGTTTCTTGCTGCAACTCATCGCGCTCCGCCTGCAATGCATCATGTTTGTTTTTCAGCAGGGACCGTTTTAGAAGGCAGAGTAGCGGTATGGTGACGCTAATAATGGCGTCATCACCACTCACCATCTTGGTGGAGTCCTCAAAGTTTTGGAGGATGGTACATAGGTCTGACATCCATCTCCACTCCTCAGGTGTTATGTGTGGAGTTTGACCCATTTCCCGACGGCTTAGGTGATGCAGGTACTCAACAACTGCCCTCTTCTGCTCACATATCCTGACCAACATGTGCAGAGTTGAATTCCAACGCGTGGGGACATCACACACCAGTCTGTGAGCCGGAAGATGCAAACGGCGCTGAAAGCCGGCAAGGCCGGCTGAAGCAGTAGGTGACTTTCGAAAATGTGCAGACAGGCGGCGAACTTTTACCAGCAGATCAGACAGCTCTGGGTATGACTTTATAAACCGCTGAACCACGAGGTTGAGCACATGGGCCACGCATGGAACATGTGTCAGCTGGCCTCGCCTCAAAGCCGCCACCAGGTTCCGGCCATTGTCACAAACGACCTTTCCTGGCTTTAGGTTCAGAGGTGTGAGCCAGTGATCTGCCTGCTGTTTCAGAGCTGTCCACAGCTCTTCTGCATTGTGGGGTTTGTCACCTATGCAGATTAGCTTCAGCACAGCCTGTTGCCGCTTCGCCGAGGCAGTGCTGCAGTGCTTCCAGCTTGTGACTGGTGTGGAGGGCACAGTGGATGAGGATGCGCAGGAGGAGGAGGAGGCTGAAGAGCATGACATTCCGGAGCTGTAGAGTGTGGGTGAAACACTGACTGAGGTAGGGCCTGCAAACCTTGGTGTGGGAAGGACGTGTTCCGTCCCTCGCTCAGACTGGGTCCCAGCTTCCACAATATTAACCCAGTGTGCCGTCAACGAGATGTAGCGGCCTTGCCCACAAGCACTTGTCCACGTGTCTGTGGTTAGGTGGACTTTGGGTGAAACAGCATTGTTCAGGGCACGTGTGATGTTTTGTGACACGTGGTTATGCAACGCGGGGACGGCACACCGGGAGAAATAGTGGCGGCTGGGGACCGAGTAACGTGGGACAGCTGCCGCCATCAGGTCACGGAATGCTTCTGTCTCCACCAGCCTAAAAGGCAACATTTCCAGCGCAAGCAGTCGCGAAATGTTAGCATTTAGAACTGTGGCATGTGGGGTGTTGGCAGTGTATTTGCGCCTGCGTTCAAAGGTTTGCTCAATGGATAACTGAACGCTGCGCTGGGACAAGGACGTGCTTGATGATGGTGTTCTTTCTGCGTAGGCAACTGCAGGTGCAGGAGTGGAGGAGGCTTGTTCGCAGGCAGCATGGACAGAGGATTGGCTCGCATGCACAACCAGCGAAGACGTAGCAGTGACATCAGCAAGCACTGCTCCTCGACTCTGTTGTACTTCCCACAAAGTCGGGTGCTTGGCTGACATGTGCCTGATCATGCTGGTGGTGGTCAGGCTGCTAGTTTTGGTACCCCTGCTGATGCTGGCACGGCAGGTGTTGCAAATGGCCTTTTTTGAATCATCTGGATCCAACTTAAAAAACTGCCAGACTCGTGAAGACCTAACATTTGTACAGGCACCTTGTGTCGTCGTGTTGTTACGGGGAACGGTTGCCTGACTTCTGCCTGGGGCCACCACCCTGCTTCTTACTGCCTGTTGTGATGCTACGCCTCCCTCCCCCTGTGCACTGCTGTCCTCGCTCTGCATATCCTCCTGCCAGGTTGGGTCAGTTACTGGATCATCCACCACGTCGTCTTCCTCTTCCGCACCCTGCTCCTCCTCCTGACTTGCTGACAATTGTGTCTCATCATCGTCCACCACTTGTTGAGACACGTTGCCAACTTCGTGAGAACGTGGCTGCTCAAATATTTGGCTATCTGTACAGACGATCTCCTCATGACCCACTTCAATATGAGCTGGCGAGAGGCCAGAATGTGTGAATGGAAACGTGAACAGCTCTTCCGAGTGTCCAAGTGTGGGATCATTAATGTCCGAGGAGGACGTGTACTCAGCCTGGTGGTAGGAAGGAGGATCAGGTTCAGAAATGTGCGGTGCAGTATCACGGCTACTGACACTTGACCGTGTGGAAGACAGAGTGTTTGTGGTGGTGCCAATCTGACTGGAAGCATTATCCGCTATCCAACTAACAACCTGTTGACACTGGTCTTGGTTCAAGAGCGGTGTACTGCTGCGGTCCCCAAGAATTTGGGACAGGACGTGCGAGCGACTAGATGTGGCCCTTTGTTGTGGCGAAATTAGAGCTTGCCCACGACCTCGGCCTCTGCCTGCACCACCATCACGTCCACTTCCTTGTTCCTTGCCAATGCCCTTGCGCATTTTGCAATGCTGTGCACTGCTGACGTGTATATTCACTACTTGTGCGTTATATCAAAGTTTCTGGAAATTGCACACAAGTGCACCTGTACGCTGCCACCAACAGGCACACACGTGCGGTTTTAAAAACCAAGCACGGACGCAATAATAACCTAACACAGGTTTTAGGAGCAAAAATTAAGAACTCTGACACTATCAGCCACTGCTGACTGACGTGTATTATACACTACACTTGTGCGTTATATAATAGTTTGGTAAACGCACACCAGTGCACCTGTACGCTGCCACCAACAGGCACACACGTGCGGTTTTAAAAACCAAGCACGGACGCAATAATAACCTAACACAGGTTTTAGGAGCAAAAATTAAGAACTCTGACACTATCAGCCACTGCTGACTGACGTGTATTATACACTACACTTGTGCGTTATATAATAGTTTGGTAAACGCACACCAGTGCACCTGTACGCTGCCACCAACAGGCACACACGTGCGGTTTTAAAAACCAAGCACGGACGCAATAATAACCTAACACAGGTTTTAGGAGCAAAAATTAAGAACTCTGACACTATCAGCCACTGATGACTGACGTGTATTATACACTACACTTGTGCGTTATATAATAGTTTGGTAAACGCACACCAGTGCACCTGTACGCTGCCACCAACAGGCACACACGTGCGGTTTTAAAAACCAAGCACGGACGCAATAATAACCTAACACAGGTTTTAGGAGCAAAAATTAAGAACTCTGACACTATCAGCCACTGCTGACTGACGTGTATTATACACTACACTTGTGCGTTATATAATAGTTTGGTAAACGCACACCAGTGCACCTGTACGCTGCCACCAACAGGCACACACGTGCGGTTTTAAAAACCAAGCACGGACGCAATAATAACCTAACACAGGTTTTAGGAGCAAAAATTAAGAACTCTGACACTATCAGCCACTGCTGACTGACGTGTATTATACACTACACTTGTGCGTTATATAATAGTTTGGTAAACGCACACCAGTGCACCTGTACGCTGCCACCAACAGGCACACACGTGCGGTTTTAAAAACCAAGCACGGACGCAATAATAACCTAACACAGGTTTTAGGAGCAAAAATTAAGAACTCTGACACTATCAGCCACTGCTGACTGACGTGTATTATACACTACACTTGTGCGTTATATAATAGTTTGGTAAACGCACACCAGTGCACCTGTACGCTGCCACCAACAGGCACACACGTGCGGTTTTAAAAACCAAGCACGGACGCAATAATAACCTACTAACAGGTTTTTTTGGGGAGCGACAATTACAGTACAGACAAGTCAGACACTATCTGGACTGTTTTACACTGTGTACACCAGCCCCAGATATGAAGGCTGGTATACGGTCACCACTACCCTGCCTGCCTGCCTGCCTGTATACTGCTACAATAGTCCTGACAAGGACTCTTTTGGTCACTAGCCTGTATTCAGACCTGGCTATACCCTGCCTGTATATAGCAACAATAGTCCTGAGAAGGACTCTGCTACTGTACTCCGACCTGGCTATACCCTGCCTGCCTGTATACAACTAGAATAGTCCTGAGAAGGACTTTTGGTCACACTGTTTGCAGCCCAGCAACTGAAAAAGCTATAAAGGGCCGCAAAGCTTTCCCTGAATCAGCGACACTCTCCCTACACTCACTGTCAGAATAGCTGTGAGCAGAGCACAGCGCGCCGGCCGATATAAAGGCTCGGTGACGCTGTGCAGGCCGGCCAATCACTGCAATTCCACAACTAACAGGGCTGTGGCATTGCAGTGGTCTGCCAGCCAATCCCTGCATGAGGGCTGGCTCTCAAAAGAGCGCCAACATGCAGAAATGAAGACCACGAGTAAAGCACGAGTATCGCGAGATTACTCGGTCCCCGCCGAGCAGCCCGAGTACAGTGATACTCGTGCGAGTACCGAGTAGTGACAAGCATGCTCGCTCATCACTAATAATGGCTGAGTTTAAAAAAGTTAGAGTGTGCAATGCAGGCAGACGTGCTGCAAATAACGTTCCAATACTGTGAATAGACAAAAGTACAAAAGCCACGTTTAGGATACAACTAGGTACACTGTGTGTTTGCTAGTATAATGGCTGAGTTTAAAAAAGTTAGAGTGTGCAATGCAGGCAGACGTGCTGCAAATAACGTTCCAATACTGTGAATTGACAAAAGTACAATAGCCACGTATAGGATGCCACTAGGTACACTGTGTGTTTGCTAGTATAATGGCTTAGTAACAATGAGTTGTAGTGTGCAATGCAGGCAGACGTGCTCTGCAAATGTCTTTGCACTAGTGGGACTATAGCAAAGTCCAATAGCCACGTTTAGGATGCCACTAGGTACACTGAGTGTTTGCTAGTATAATGGCTTAGTAACAATGAGTTGTAGTGTGCAATGCAGGCAGACGTGCTCTGCAAATGTCTTTGCACTAGTGGGACTATAGCAAAGTCCAATAGCCACGTATAGGATGCCACTAGGTACACTGAGTGTTTGCTAGTAAAATTGCTTAGTTTAAAAAAGTTGGAGTGTGCAATGCAGGCAGATGTGCTCTGCTAATGTCTTTGCACTAGTGGGACTATAGCAAAGTCCAATAGCCACTTTTAGGATGCCACTAGGTACACTGAGTGTTTGCTAGTATAATGGCTGAGTTTAAAAAAGTTAGAGTGTGCAATGCAGGCAGACGTGCTGCAAATAACGTTCCAATACTGTGAATTGACAAAAGTACAATAGCCACGTTTAGGATACAACTAGGTACAGTGAGTGTTTGCTAGTATAATGGCTGAGTTTAAAAAAGTTAGAGTGTGCAATGCAGGCAGACGTGCTGCAAATAACGTTCCAATACTGTGAATTGACAAAAGTACAATAGCCACGTTTAGGATACAACTTGGTACAGTGAGTGTTTGCTAGTATAATGGCTGAGTTTAAAAAAGTTAGAGTGTGCAATGCAGGCAGACGTGCTGCAAATAACGTTCCAATACTGTGAATAGACAAAAGTACAAAAGCCACGTTTAGGATACAACTAGGTACACTGTGTGTTTGCTAGTATAATGGCTGAGTTTAAAAAAGTTAGAGTGTGCAATGCAGGCAGACGTGCTGCAAATAACGTTCCAATACTGTGAATAGACAAAAGTACAAAAGCCACGTTTACGATACAACTAGGTACACTGTGTGTTTGCTAGTATAATGGCTGAGTTTAAAAAAGTTAGAGTGTGCAATGCAGGCAGACGTGCTGCAAATAACGTTCCAATACTGTGAATTGACAAAAGTCCAATAGCCACGTTTAGGATACAACTAGGTACAGTGAGTGTTTGCTAGTATAATGGCTGAGTTTAAAAAAGTTAGAGTGTGCAATGCAGGCAGACGTGCTGCAAATAACGTTCCAATACTGTGAATTGACAAAAGTACAATAGCCACGTTTAGGATACAACTAGGTACAGTGAGTGTTTGCTAGTATAATGGCTGAGTTTAAAAAAGTTAGAGTGTGCAATGCAGGCAGACGTGCTGCAAATAACGTTCCAATACTGTGAATTGACAAAAGTACAATAGCCACGTTTAGGATACAACTAGGTACAGTGAGTGTTTGCTAGTATAATGGCTGAGTTTAAAAAAGTTAGAGTGTGCAATGCAGGCAGACGTGCTGCAAATAACGTTCCAATACTGTGAATAGACAAAAGTACAAAAGCCACGTTTAGGATACAACTAGGTACACTGTGTGTTTGCTAGTATAATGGCTGAGTTTAAAAAAGTTAGAGTGTGCAATGCAGGCAGACGTGCTGCAAATAACGTTCCAATACTGTGAATAGACAAAAGTACAAAAGCCACGTTTACGATACAACTAGGTACACTGTGTGTTTGCTAGTATAATGGCTGAGTTTAAAAAAGTTAGAGTGTGCAATGCAGGCAGACGTGCTGCAAATAACGTTCCAATACTGTGAATTGACAAAAGTACAATAGCCACGTTTAGGATACAACTTGGTACAGTGAGTGTTTGCTAGTATAATGGCTGAGTTTAAAAAAGTTACGGTGTGCAATGCAGGCAGACGTGCTGCAAATAACGTTCCAATACTGTGAATAGACAAAAGTACAAAAGCCACGTTTAGGATACAACTAGGTACACTGTGTGTTTGCTAGTATAATGGCTGAGTTTAAAAAAGTTAGAGTGTGCAATGCAGGCAGACGTGCTGCAAATAACGTTCCAATACTGTGAATAGACAAAAGTACAAAAGCCACGTTTACGATACAACTAGGTACACTGTGTGTTTGCTAGTATAATGGCTGAGTTTAAAAAAGTTAGAGTGTGCAATGCAGGCAGACGTGCTGCAAATAACGTTCCAATACTGTGAATTGACAAAAGTCCAATAGCCACGTTTAGGATACAACTAGGTACAGTGAGTGTTTGCTAGTATAATGGCTGAGTTTAAAAAAGTTAGAGTGTGCAATGCAGGCAGACGTGCTGCAAATAACGTTCCAATACTGTGAATTGACAAAAGTCCAACAGCCACGTTTAGGATACAACTAGGTACAGTGACTGTTTGCTAGTATAATGGCTGAGTTTAAAAAAGTTGGAGTGTGCAATGCAGGCAGATGTGCTCTGCTAATGTCTTTGCACTAGTGGGACTATAGCAAAGTCCAATAGCCACTTTTAGGATGCCACTAGGTACACTGAGTGTTTGCTAGTATAATGGCTGAGTTTAAAAAAGTTAGAGTGTGCAATGCAGGCAGACGTGCTGCAAATAACGTTCCAATACTGTGAATTGACAAAAGTACAATAGCCACGTTTAGGATACAACTAGGTACAGTGAGTGTTTGCTAGTATAATGGCTGAGTTTAAAAAAGTTAGAGTGTGCAATGCAGGCAGACGTGCTGCAAATAACGTTCCAATACTGTGAATTGACAAAAGTACAATAGCCACGTTTAGGATACAACTTGGTACAGTGAGTGTTTGCTAGTATAATGGCTGAGTTTAAAAAAGTTAGAGTGTGCAATGCAGGCAGACGTGCTGCAAATAACGTTCCAATACTGTGAATAGACAAAAGTACAAAAGCCACGTTTACGATACAACTAGGTACACTGTGTGTTTGCTAGTATAATGGCTGAGTTTAAAAAAGTTAGAGTGTGCAATGCAGGCAGACGTGCTGCAAATAACGTTCCAATACTGTGAATAGACAAAAGTACAAAAGCCACGTTTACGATACAACTAGGTACACTGTGTGTTTGCTAGTATAATGGCTGAGTTTAAAAAAGTTAGAGTGTGCAATGCAGGCAGACGTGCTGCAAATAACGTTCCAATACTGTGAATTGACAAAAGTACAATAGCCACGTTTAGGATACAACTAGGTACAGTGAGTGTTTGCTAGTATAATGGCTGAGTTTAAAAAAGTTAGAGTGTGCAATGCAGGCAGACGTGCTGCAAATAACGTTCCAATACTGTGAATAGACAAAAGTACAAAAGCCACGTTTAGGATACAACTAGGTACACTGTGTGTTTGCTAGTATAATGGCTGAGTTTAAAAAAGTTAGAGTGTGCAATGCAGGCAGACGTGCTGCAAATAACGTTCCAATACTGTGAATAGACAAAAGTACAAAAGCCACGTTTACGATACAACTAGGTACACTGTGTGTTTGCTAGTATAATGGCTGAGTTTAAAAAAGTTAGAGTGTGCAATGCAGGCAGACGTGCTGCAAATAACGTTCCAATACTGTGAATTGACAAAAGTACAATAGCCACGTATAGGATGCCACTAGGTACACTGAGTGTTTGCTAGTATAATGGCTTAGTAACAATGAGTTGTAGTGTGCAATGCAGGCAGACGTGCTCTGCAAATGTCTTTGCACTAGTGGGACTATAGCAAAGTCCAATAGCCACGTTTAGGATGCCACTAGGTACACTGAGTGTTTGCTAGTATAATGGCTTAGTAACAATGAGTTGTAGTGTGCAATGCAGGCAGACGTGCTCTGCAAATGTCTTTGCACTAGTGGGACTATAGCAAAGTCCAATAGCCACGTATAGGATGCCACTAGGTACACTGAGTGTTTGCTAGTAAAATTGCTTAGTTTAAAAAAGTTGGAGTGTGCAATGCAGGCAGATGTGCTCTGCAAATGTCTTTGCACTAGTGGGACTATAGCAAAGTCCAATAGCCACGTATAGGATGCCACTAGGTACACTGAGTGTTTGCTAGTATAATGGCTTAGTAACAATGAGTTGTAGTGTGCAATGCAGGCAGACGTGCTCTGCAAATGTCTTTGCACTAGTGGGACTATAGCAAAGTCCAATAGCCACGTTTAGGATGCCACTAGGTACACTGAGTGTTTGCTAGTATAATGGCTTAGTAACAATGAGTTGTAGTGTGCAATGCAGGCAGACGTGCTCTGCAAATGTCTTTGCACTAGTGGGACTATAGCAAAGTCCAATAGCCACGTATAGGATGCCACTAGGTACACTGAGTGTTTGCTAGTAAAATTGCTTAGTTTAAAAAAGTTGGAGTGTGCAATGCAGGCAGATGTGCTCTGCTAATGTCTTTGCACTAGTGGGACTATAGCAAAGTCCAATAGCCACTTTTAGGATGCCACTAGGTACACTGAGTGTTTGCTAGTAAAATTGCTTAGTTTAAAAAAGTTGGAGTGTGCAATGCAGGCAGATGTGCTCTGCAAATGTCTTTGCACTAGTGGGACTATAGCAAAGTCCAATAGCCACGTATAGGATGCCACTAGGTACACTGAGTGTTTGCTAGTATAATGGCTTAGTAACAATGAGTTGTAGTGTGCAATGCAGGCAGACGTGCTCTGCAAATGTCTTTGCACTAGTGGGACTATAGCAAAGTCCAATAGCCACGTATAGGATGCCACTAGGTACACTGAGTGTTTGCTAGTAAAATTGCTTAGTTTAAAAAAGTTGGAGTGTGCAATGCAGGCAGATGTGCTCTGCTAATGTCTTTGCACTAGTGGGACTATAGCAAAGTCCAATAGCCACTTTTAGGATGCCACTAGGTACACTGAGTGTTTGCTAGTAAAATTGCTTAGTTTAAAAAAGTTGGAGTGTGCAATGCAGGCAGATGTGCTCTGCAAATGTCTTTGCACTAGTGGGACTATAGCAAAGTCCAATAGCCACGTATAGGATGCCACTAGGTACACTGAGTGTTTGCTAGTATAATGGCTTAGTAACAATGAGTTGTAGTGTGCAATGCAGGCAGACGTGCTCTGCAAATGTCTTTGCACTAGTGGGACTATAGCAAAGTCCAATAGCCACGTTTAGGATGCCACTAGGTACACTGAGTGTTTGCTAGTAAAATTTCTTAGTTTAAAAAAGTTGGAGTGTGCAATGCAGGCAGATGTGCTCTGCAAATGTCTTTGCACTAGTGGGACTATAGCAAAGTCCAATAGCCACGTATAGGATGCCACTAGGTACACTGAGTGTTTGCTAGTATAATGGCTTAGTAACAATGAGTTGTAGTGTGCAATGCAGGCAGACGTGCTCTGCAAATGTCTTTGCACTAGTGGGACTATAGCAAAGTCCAATAGCCACCTTTAGGATGCCACTAGGTACACTGAGTGTTTGCTAGTAAAATTGCTTAGTTTAAAAAAGTTGGAGTGTGCAATGCAGGCAGATGTGCTCTGCAAATGTCTTTGCACTAGTGGGACTATAGCAAAGTCCAATAGCCACAGATAGGATGCCACTAGGTACACTGAGTGTTTGCTAGTATAATGGCTTAGTTAGAATGAGTTGGAGTGTGCAGAGGACAAGAGGGTACAGTGGCAGGATTGTGGTGCTCTGGGTAGAGGAATGGAAGCCTGCCTTTCTATTCCCTCCTAATGGTGAAATGCAGGGAGGAAATCCCTGACCTGGGCTACACAGACGCTGTTGCTGTTTGTGTGGCGCCCCTGACCTGGTCAGGCACCACTGAGTACTGCACCCATGCTGGGGACAGTACAACACAGGTAATCCAGAAGGCTGACTGGGGTGTGGTACACAGGCGCATAGTGATCAGGTCTCACACATGTACCCATGAGAGGACCCCTGGGGATCCCAGGAGGGGGAAAAGCCTTCACCTTCACTGGAATAGTGGAGGGGGCCAAAAGCCTCCATCTCCTCTCAAGGGGTGTGGTAAGAGAGTCTGGTTGCTAGGTGGCGTAGGCAAGAACAGGAGAGGAGGGGCAGTGAGCCAGAGCAGTGTAGAGTCCAGGGAGCTCGAGTGAGGAGCAGATCCCTGGGGCTGTGCAGTCTGACAGCGCCCGCGCAGTGGCTACTGACGGGGGAGAACGGTCAACTAGGAGGGCTACCCGAAATCCATCTTCAGCTAAAGAGAGAGCACGGAGTGGGAAGTAAGGAGACTGCTAGAGAGTACCAGGCCCAAACGGGCGGCAGATCCCGAAGCGGAGATAGATCCAGCTTTCTTTTGCTAAACCTGCCGGTGTGGGGCTCTCAAAGCCCACGCCACAACACTACAAAAGCCGCAGCCACGTAGCCACAGTTAGGGCCCATAGGTCACAGGAGGCAAGCAGCTGGAGTGGCCTGGCCCAGGCGACAAGCAAACGGCAAACGAAGGGGAGAGAGGCTGCAGCATCTTCCCTGGGTGACCCCCATAGGGACTCAAAGTCGGGGTTACTCCAAACCACCAAGGGCTAAGGAAGGCGAGTTAGTAGTCACCCTCACAAGTCAGCCTGAAGGACACCTGGTTCCCACTTGGTTCATCCCAGCTACGCCCGGGTCACTCACTCTGCCATCAACTGTGAGTAAAAACCCTGAAAGACATCCTGCCTGTGTTGAGTCATTCTGCGCCTTGTAGTTCTACACATCTACACAGGGCCCTGGGGCTTGCCTCACTCTCAGGAGGCTATCACAACTAACTGCACCCACCATCAGCCCCAGGCGTCCCTTAACCTGCAGTGGCGGTCCCCACTGACCGCAATACTGAGAGTGGCGTCACGACAAGAAGAAGATCTCCTACCTGTGACCAGATCCAGCTGAGTGGAGTCCCTGAAGGTAATGCACCGACACTGCACTTGTGGGGCTTCACATCTGGCGTCACGAACAGGATAAGGACTAGACCTGTTGAGACAGGTGACCATGTGCCTGGGCGGTCCGCTTGAAAAATTGGAAGCGCCGCCATATTGCCACCATGAAAAGCGCGCCGAAAAACAACAGCAGCCCGCGCTGGGAGAAGTTACCGCCCACGAAGAGGTGTGGCTACCCAGAGATCCCCTGCAGAGTTCTGACCTCGCTTGTGAAGAAAGCGGAAGCGTCCAGAGACGTCGGGACAGAAAGGGAGCCAGAAGCCTGCTGCTGGGAGAGGAGCTGCTGAAAGAGGCAGAGCGGAAACTGAACAGCTTGCTACTAGAGGCAACGGCGAGTCCACTGCTGGGAAATCGTGCAGAAGAGGGCGCAGAAGAAATGGCGTCTGACCGCAGAAACCCAGAACCGGGCTCCGCTGCCTGGTGGTATCGGGAGCTGGCCCAGTTCTGCGACCGACTGGAGACCCGGGTCGTGGAGCAGATCAGAGAAGAACGCATGGAACTTCTGGAGATGGCTGCCGCGGTTCAGGCCTATGAGAGGGGAACCGCACGACGAGTGCCAGACCGGACGGCGACGACTCAGACCCCGATGCTGCCACCGATGGGTGAGTCCAGTATTACCCCTGCCGGCCCGGATGCCCCGACCCCTGCTGCCACGCCCGCGGTCCCTGAAGAGGCGCCCGGCGCGGCGACGCTGAGCCAGGCCGCAGCCACGCCAGGTGCGGCCCGCCAAGCCCAGGCCGCCGCAGCGATGCCCTGCGCGGCCCGCCAAGCCCCGGCCGCCGCAGCGATGCCCTGCTCGGCCCGCCAAGACCCGGCCGCCGCAGCGATGCCCTGCTCGGCCCGCCAAGACCCGGCCGCCGCAGCGATGCCCTGCTCGGCCCGCCAAGCCCCGGCCGCCGCAGCGATGCCCTGCTCGGCCCGCCAAGACCAGGCCGCCGCCATACAGGGCGCGGCCCGCCAAGACCAGGCCGCCGCCATGCCGGGCGCGGCCCGCCAAGACCAGGCCGCCGCCATACAGGGCGCGGCCCGCCAAGAGATTGCATCACCATTTACCCCGGCCTGCAAGGCCAGAGCAGACACCGCTCCCGAGCCTAAGGAAGTCCCTACTAGGAAATCCCTGATAGGTGAAGACTCCGCATACTGGCAGCTGAAGGCTGACCTGGAGGCCAAGTTCCCACAGGAGATGGTGGACCGATACATGCTCCCTCCGCACACCCCTAAGGCAACCCTTGCAGAAACCACGCTGAAGAGTCCACCGCCTGGGCCAGCTGAAGAAAGCCCATCCCCAGCACTGCCACCAAAGGAGTGCCAAGAAGAACTAAGGGGGAGAGGAGGCCAGGAAACTGAGGAGCTGACTCAGGAGCCACCAGCAGTGGATCCATGCCCCGAGCCAGAGATGCTGCCGTATTCCCGCTGGGACGAGGAAGACCTGACACCTCCTGCTGACGAAGAAGACCTGCCCAACCGCCCTACCTGGGAGCTTGTAAGCTGCACTTCGCAGAATCCAGCCCGCAAGACACAGCGCCGCAGCAGAACTCAGTTTTCCCCTGCACCGCCATCCCCAGAGCAGAGAGATGACATCACGGCCAGAGACCTACAAGAAAAAAGGTTCCTGAGAAGAGCCAAAGCACAGGTCCGAGGACCCCTTTGCAGAGGAGTAGTGGAGGACTTCAGCCTCAAGTCAGGATACGGGTTCATCGTAGCACCTGGTATCAAAGAAGGCATTTTTGTCAATAGGAGAGACGTCAGAGCTAATCTGCCCAGAGGACACCCTGGCAGAAACTTAAAGATGGGAGACTCCGTACAGTTTACCCTGCATCAAGGCGAAAGAGGCTGGTACGCGCTAGATGTAGTACCATGTCCCAAAGAAGAAAGGAAAGACAGTAATAAAGAAAGAAAAGACCAAAGACCTAATGAAGAGACAACTACAGATGAAGAAAAAGGTCAAGAAAGCAACAGGTGCCGCAGCCCTACAGGCCCAAGCCCTGGTGAAGAGGAATCTGCATAAGTTCAAGTAAAGTACAGCAAGTTTTGACCAGTTTGGAAAGTTTGTTTTGCAACGTTTTAAAGTTCAAGAATGTGCCCACATAAACTAATGTGAGAAATAAACCTTAAGGCTATGAACTGGCTATAGCCACAAACTCTCGCAGTGTAAATAGTTACACCAAAAGGGCACCACCACCACCAGAGAGCATGCCTGTTTATGGGGCCTGGCTCTCCACCACAAAGAGGGTACCTGGTCAGCACCAACTGTGGAGGCCGCCTCTACATCCTGCCAGAAGTGGCTGAAGGCGCGGATCCACCAGGCCAGGTATACCCTGAAACCACCAGCCCATGAAAGCCGCCTCTACATCCTGCCAGAAGTGGCTGAAGTCGCGGCCAACGTGAAAGGGTTTTGGGTGGGTTAACGGACTTGTGGGTGGAGGGTGGTGATGTATGGTACCTGGTGCTTTTAAATGTTTTACATGTTTTAATGTTTTATGCATTTTAAAATGTTGTCTTGCAGCCCGAGGACGTGCTGGTGATAACTAAGGGGGAATGTGGCGCCCCTGACCTGGTCAGGCACCACTGAGTACTGCACCCATGCTGGGGACAGTACAACACAGGTAATCCAGAAGGCTGACTGGGGTGTGGTACACAGGCGCATAGTGATCAGGTCTCACACATGTACCCATGAGAGGACCCCTGGGGATCCCAGGAGGGGGAAAAGCCTTCACCTTCACTGGAATAGTGGAGGGGGCCAAAAGCCTCCATCTCCTCTCAAGGGGTGTGGTAAGAGAGTCTGGTTGCTAGGTGGCGTAGGCAAGAACAGGAGAGGAGGGGCAGTGAGCCAGAGCAGTGTAGAGTCCAGGGAGCTCGAGTGAGGAGCAGATCCCTGGGGCTGTGCAGTCTGACAGCGCCCGCGCAGTGGCTACTGACGGGGGAGAACGGTCAACTAGGAGGGCTACCCGAAATCCATCTTCAGCTAAAGAGAGAGCACGGAGTGGGAAGTAAGGAGACTGCTAGAGAGTACCAGGCCCAAACGGGCGGCAGATCCCGAAGCGGAGATAGATCCAGCTTTCTTTTGCTAAACCTGCCGGTGTGGGGCTCTCAAAGCCCACGCCACAACACTACAAAAGCCGCAGCCACGTAGCCACAGTTAGGGCCCATAGGTCACAGGAGGCAAGCAGCTGGAGTGGCCTGGCCCAGGCGACAAGCAAACGGCAAACGAAGGGGAGAGAGGCTGCAGCATCTTCCCTGGGTGACCCCCATAGGGACTCAAAGTCGGGGTTACTCCAAACCACCAAGGGCTAAGGAAGGCGAGTTAGTAGTCACCCTCACAAGTCAGCCTGAAGGACACCTGGTTCCCACTTGGTTCATCCCAGCTACGCCCGGGTCACTCACTCTGCCATCAACTGTGAGTAAAAACCCTGAAAGACATCCTGCCTGTGTTGAGTCATTCTGCGCCTTGTAGTTCTACACATCTACACAGGGCCCTGGGGCTTGCCTCACTCTCAGGAGGCTATCACAACTAACTGCACCCACCATCAGCCCCAGGCGTCCCTTAACCTGCAGTGGCGGTCCCCACTGACCGCAATACTGAGAGTGGCGTCACGACAAGAAGAAGATCTCCTACCTGTGACCAGATCCAGCTGAGTGGAGTCCCTGAAGGTAATGCACCGACACTGCACTTGTGGGGCTTCACATTTGCAGGACCTGTCACCTATGGCTCTCTGACCCTGCCGCTTTGAGCCCTTAAAAGGACTGCTAGAAAGTGCTCTCCCTAAGCTGTCTAACGCTGTGTATGCAGCGCATACAGCTGTATCGGCTATAGGACTCAGGAGGACGGAGCTGCGACACTGATGTCTGACACCAAAGACGCAGAAGGCAGATAATGGCGTTCGTGAAGAAAATGTCCGGTTTTATAATGCAGGGACATGTGACATGCAGATCCTATCACACATGCCGTTGCTTCTCTGGCTCAAAGTCCACTTAGCTGTGTGTGTGTCTGTGATTGGCTGACATGCTGGCCCGCCCCACAAGACGCGCGCGCTTAGGGAAGGAAGACAAGAAAAAAAAAAAAAAAAATGGCGATCGCCATTATAGAAACAGCAGTGATCTGAAGGCGCTGTTCACGCACACTATACACTTAAATGTGATAATAGTTTGATTCACAGAGTGACTTACACTATTACAGCAGAAACCAAGCTATGATTTAGCTGTTTTTTGGCTGCTAGAACCGTTCTCGAACGTTTCTAGAACTATCGAGCTTTTGCAAAAAGCTCGAGTTCTAGTTCGATCTAGAACATGCCCCAAAATCACTCGAGCCTAGAACTGGAGAACCACGAACCACGAACCGCGCTCAACTCTAGTAATAAGGAGTTATTGGCAGCCCATAGCTGCCAAAAAGTCCTAGATTAATCAAGTCAGGCATCTCCCCGAGATACCTTCCATGATTAATCTGTAAATTACAGTAAATAAACACACACACCCGAAAAAATCCTTTATTAGAAATAAAAAACACAAACCAATTCCCTCGTAACCAATTTAATAAGCCCCAAAAAGCCCTCCATGTCCGGCGTAATCCACGGACCTCCAGCGTCGCTTCCAGCTCTGCTGCATGAAGGTGACAGGAGCAGCAGAAGACACCGCCGCTCCTGTCAGCGTCACACAGCAACTGAGGTGAGTAGCGCGATCAGCTGAGCTGTCACTGAGGTTATCCGCGGCCACCGCTGGATCCAGCGGTGGCCGTGAGTTACCTGACTGACAGCAGCTGATTGGGGGGACCGCACGCCGGTTTTATTAATTATTTATTTATTTATTTTTTTTTTTTTTTACAGTTTTACCGGCGGCAGACTATTGTGAACGATCAGCTGATCACTCCTAGAAGCCGGCCGCCGGGTGATCAGCTGATCGCTCCCTGCAGCCGGCCGCCGGGTGATCAGCTGATCGCTCCCTGCAGCAGGCCGCCGGGTGATCAGCTGATCGCTCCCTGCAGCCGGCCGCCGGGTGATCAGCTGATCGCTCCCTGCAGCCGGCCGATCAGCTGGTTGCTCCCTGCAGCCAGGTGATCAGCTGATCGCTCGCAGCGCCGGGTGATCAGCTGATCGCTCCCAGCACGGGGGGTAAACTGATCACTCCCAGCGCCGGGTGATCAGCTGATCGCTCGCAGCGCCGGGTGATCAGCTGATCGCTACCAGCACGGGGGGTAAACTGATCACTCCCAGCGCCGGGTGATCATCTGATCGCTCCCAGCGCCGGGTGATCAGCTGATCGCTCCCAGCGCCGGGTGATCAGCTGATCGCTCCCAGCGCCGGGTGATCAGCTAATCGCTCCCAGTGCCGGGTTATCAGCTGATCGCTCCCAGCGCCGGGGGATCAGCTGATTGCTCCCAGCGCCGAGTGATCAGCTGATCGCTCCCAGCGCCGGGTGATCAGCTGATCGCTCCCAGCGCCGAGTGATCAGCTCATCGCTCCCAGCGCCGGGTGATCAGCTGATCGCTCCCAGCACCGGGTGATCAGCTGATCGCTCGGCCGCCGAGAATCTGTGCGGGGGAGGAGTGCGGAGTGGGTGGAGCCGAGCGGGGCCATTGCGCTGAGGACAGGTGAGTGTGTGTGTGCGTGTGTATATATATATACATGCGGAGTGGAGTGCGGGAGGGGGCGGAGCCGAGCGGGGAAGTGTCGGGCTCACTGCACACGTGGCCAGGGTAAATATTGGGTAAAGCACTTTCCTTGGTTACCCGATATTTATCTTGGTTACGGCTCCAGAGAGCCAGAGAGAGCATGCGCAGTGAAATCCTAAGGATTCCGCTGCTCAAAAAAACGTTACATGCTGCATTCCTCCCACTGGGCGGAAGCAACGGAGCGTCGCCCAGCGGAAGCAACGCAGGTCCCTTTGGCACAATCCGTCATCCATACAAGTCTATGGGAAACAGCGGAATCCGTTAACGGATTCCGCTGTTTTCCAAAAGGGCGGATTGTGACGGAAGAAAAACAACTCAAGTGTGAAATTTCACTGCACAGTATACACACGCCCACCGGCTGCTGTGATTGGGTGCAGTGAGACACCTGTCACTCAGCGTGGGGGCGTGTCTCACTGCAACCAATCATAGGCGCCTGTGGGCGGGGAAGCAGGGAATACGAGATGGCTGTGTGCAGAGCACAACGCACCCGCCGGTATAAAGGCTCGGTCACGCTGTGAGGGCCGGCCAATCACTGCAATTCCACAACTAACAGGGCTGTGGCATTGCAGTGGTCTGCCAGCCAATCCCTGCATGAGGGCTGGCTCTCAAAAGAGCGCCAACATGCAGGAATGAAGACCACTAGTACAGTACGAGTATCGCGAAATTACTCGGTACCCGCCGAGTAGCCCGAGTACAGTGATACTCGTGCGAGTACCGAGTAGTGACAAGCATACTCGCTCATCACTACCTATGTCTCCAAACACACATAGCCACCTTATGGCCTATCCTCCTTCCACCTTCTAACACTATCACTGCTTCTCCTCATTTCTGTAGATGTTTCTCCAAATTCTGGCCCTCCTCATCACATCCCCACAGTCACTTGTTACTAGAGTTGAGCGCGGTTCGCGGTTCTCCTGTTCACGGTTCGAGTAATTTTGGGGGCTGTTCTAGATCGAACTAGAACTCGAGCTTTTTGCTAAAGTTCGATAGTTCTAGTTACGTTCGAGAACGGTTCTAGCAGCAAAAAGCAGGGCTTTTTACAGCTACAGTGTGCAGGAGCCATCGCTGGCAGCCTGCCAGATGCTGGTAACCAAGATAAACATCGGGTATCCAAGCAAAGCGCTTTGGTTAGCAACCCGTTGTTTATCCTTGTTACGTGCAGGAAGCCCCCACTTCCCCGCTCAGCTCACTCCGCCCCCTCCTGCACGCGGCATGTACACACACACACACACACACTCACACTCACCTGCCCCCAGCCATGCAGTCCACGATACTGACATCCTCAGCGCCACATGACCCCGCTAGGCTCCACCCACTTCACACTCCACCACCAGCACACATGGCTCCGCCCACCTGTCACTCTGCACACATGGTCCCGCTAGGCTCCGCCCACCTGTCACTCTGCACGCACGGTCCCGCTAGGCTCCGCCCGCCTGTCACTCTGCACGCACGGTCCCGCTAGGCTCCGCCCACTTGTCACTCTGCACGCACAGTCCCGCTAGGCTCCGCCCGCCTGTCACTCTGCAGGCACGTTTCTGCTAGGCTCCGCCCGCCTGTCACTCTGCACGCACGGTCCCACCAGGCTCCGCCCGCCTATCACTCTGCACGCACGGTCCCGCTAGGCTCCGCCCGCCTGTCACTCTGCACGCACGGTCCCGCTAGGCTCCGCCCGCCTGTCTCTCTGCACGCACGGTCCCGCTAGGCTCCGCCCACCTGGCACTCTGCACACACAGTCCCACTAGGCTCCGCCCACCTGGCACTCTGCACGCACGGTCCCGCTAGGCTCCGCCCACCTGGCATTATGCACGCACGGTCCCGCTAGGCTCCGCCCACCTGGCATTATGCACGCACGGTCCCGCTAGGCTCCGCCCACCTGGCACTCTGCACGCACGGTCCCGCTAGGCTCCGCCCTCCTGACACTCTGCACACATTACCCCGCTCAGCTTACCTGCGGTGATGAAGTCCCGACCTCAGCGCTGTCACTGTCCTCCATGGCCGCCGCTTGTCACATCACCTTCTCTCGCTTCCGACTCGAGACTGACTGGCGGTGACGTCACGGGACGCTCGCGATACTTGGCTGTGAAGGCGGCGGTCATTGAACTCAGTGACAGGTGCTGTCAGCAGTGCAGGAGATCAGCGCAGGTAATGTACCTCGCTGACAGCAGCACTTGTCATCCCCTGCAGTGACCTGGGCTGACCCATTGATGTTAGCTCAGGTCACTGCACTGCTCTCCCAGCCAATGGGGAACATCCTGCTCTTCATTGACTGGGACAGTGTGGATCGTCATGGCAACCCCAGGGCTTGGTGCCAGGTGACATTACACATCTGGTATTAACCCCATATATTACCCCGTTTGCCACCGCACCAGGGCGCGGGATGAGCTGGGGCGAAGCACCAGGATTGGCACATCTAATGCATGCGCCACTTCTGGGGCGGCTGCAGCCTGCTATTTTTAGGCTGGGGAGAGTCCAATAACCATGGACCTCCCTAGTCTGAGAATATCAGACCCCAGCTGTCTGCTTTACCTTGGCTGGTGATCCAATTTTGGGGGGACCCCTACGTGTTTTTTTTTTTTTAATTATTTATTTAATTTAAAATAACAGTGTGGGGTGCCCTCAGTTTTGGATTACCAGCCAAGGTGAGGCTACCAGCTGTGGTCTGCAGGCTGCAGCCATCTGCTTTACCCTAGCTGACTACAAAAATAGGGGGAACCCTACGTCATTTTTTTTTTCATTTTTTTAGCTAAATACAAAGCTAAGCACTCCTTAGTGCCACATGAAAGGCACCAAAGGGTGCAAAATTACAAAATGCAAGAGAGTGGGACATTATGTGTCTTTCTGCCATTATAATGACAGAAAAGACTGATATGAAGTGCACAAGCACAAGAAAATCACCAGAGCGCTCTACGCTGTGAAAGCAGTAGAAAATGGCACTGGAGTGAACATGTGACCGCCTCATGTAGGATGAAGCTATGGATCCTGGGTAAATTTATGTATTTTCCCTCCTTCAGTTTTATTGCAGTACACAAAAAAACGGAAGGCACACGGATGACAAACGGATGACATACGGACCGTCTACGGAACGGAAACGTATGACACACGGATGCACCCGTGAAAAAAAACGGACTGTTTTTTGCAGACCGCAAAAATGGATCGGTCGTGTTAATGTAGCCTTATTCTGATCTGCCGTTTATAAACAGCAGGCAGAAATAAGTGAATAACGCCCCCCAGAGTCAGAAAATCTCCGGGGTTTCAGGGCTAGCTGAAGATCATGATTCAGGACGGTTTTTCCGGTCCCCGCTCACGTGATCATCGGATGGAATAGCGGCAGGAGACAGAGTGCAGGAGAGATCGCGGGGACCGGTAAGTGTTATGGCAATGTTTATTAACTGTTTGTGTACATTTATAATGCGTTTTTATGTGTTTGTGATTGCCTCCCATTATATCCTATTGCTTCGAGTTCGGTTCGTCGAACGTTCGCCGAACTGAACTCGAACGAGACCTCCGTTCGACGAACCAAACTCGAGCCAAAGCACGGCTGGTTCGCTCATCTCTACTTGTAACTGCCATCCATGATCTGTGACTAATTTCCACAACCATTCTAACCTTATACCCATTCACCCAGCCTCCGCTCATCCAGCCACTCTAACAGGTGCTCTATGGAACGCTCGCTTTGTCTGCAATAAACTTTCCTACATCCATAATCTTTTCATCTCTAATAAACTTTCCTTTCTTAGCATCACAGAAACCTGGCTCACCTCCTCTGACACAGCTTCTCCTGCTGCACTTTCTTATGGTGGTCCCCATGTCTCTCACAACCCCCATTCCAGTAACAAGCATGGTGGAGGAGTTGGTTTTCTCCTGTCAGCAAAATGCTCCTTCTCCCCAATTCCACTACCTGTTATGATCTGGTAACCGCGGACGATCACAAAAAATCCCAATAATCAGGAAAAAAACAAAACCACAAGAGTAGTTGGAAACTAAGCTGACCGCAATCCGCTATCTATCAGACAACACTAGAAGTAGCAGTGGGATGTTCCTAACACACCTAGACACCACGTCACTGCCGGAGAAACTTGCTACACATCAGATATAGAAATGAGGAATCCTAACTTGCCTCAAGCAGTCCCCAAAGAAATAGCAAGCCCCCAACATGCAACAATAGTGATGTAAGAAAAAACAATACACAAATAGAAAATATAGATTAACAAATGTGAGGCCTGACTTACTAGATACGACAGGACTGGACAGATAACTGATTGTAAAACCAATAGTTAGAGGATGAAATCCATATCACACAGGGACACTAATAAGTATTAGATATTAAATATGAAAATCAATAAATATATTCTCAAAGTGTGGGGATATAGGATCAATAGGACCATTTGGAATTAAAGTACTATACCAAAAAAGAAGAAAACCGAACTAAAGGGTCACTGAATATTATATCTTTATTAATACATGATTAAAATGCACACATAATAAAAAACACAGCTATTGACTGGAAAAAGGGCCGTCAAAAAACCTGCATAGCATGTATAGATCATATACAATATGGTACAAAATATAATGAGGCAAAGGGGTTAGTGTAAAAGGATTCAATAAAGATGAATAAATAAATAAGTAAACACAATACACAACTAAAGTGTCAAGTGCTAGGGAGTTGTGGCCAGAGGTCATGCCACAAGAATTAGAGTGAAATCAGCTGATGATTCAGCTGATAGGAGCCAGCAGGGTAACCATCATGGTAAAAATCCACAAGACATTAAACCAGAAGCCTCAAAAGCAGGTAAAGATTCAAAGAGGAACGGCTCAAGACTGTGTCAACCAGTAGGAGAAAACATATGATTGAAAAAGTGTCAGAATCGGCACAGAGTAACACTAAATAGTGGTATAATAATATATTCGCCTAGTAGGTAACAGAGCACGACCTCCTCAAGGTAACGCGACCCCTTCCCCGACGCGCGCACGTTTCGTTGTGTCTTCTTCATGGGGTCAAAAAAAATCCCATTAATCAAGAAAAAACAAAACCACAAGAGTAGTTGGAAACTAAGCTGTCCGCAATCACCTATCTATCAGACAACACTAGAAGTCGCAGTGGGATGTTCCTAACACACCTACACACCTCGTTACTGCCGCAGAAACTTGCTACATTTCAAAGATAGAAATGAGGAATCCTAACTTGCCTCGGAGCAGTCCCCAAATAAATAGCAAGCCCCCAACCTGCAACATCGGTGATGTAAGAAAACACAATACACCGATAGAAAATATATATTAGCAAAGGTGAGGCCCGACTTACTAGATATGATAGGACAGGACAGATAACTGATTGCGGCCAGTAAAAAAAACCCTGCAAAAAATACCAAACTCCTGATAGGAAAAAAATACTAAGACCACTGTTTCTTCCCCCATTATATCAGGTACTCTTGTGCCAGACACTTTAAGGTAACCTACAGATATAATGGGAAGAAACAAAATCAAAGAAAAAACAATATTCTAAAGTGCAAATAGTCCAAACATGAACAAGAAATCAAACACAGAACCAAATGGAATAAGCAAAAACACCATTAAGTGCAATTTCAACAATTAAGCACAGAAACTAGTAAACTTATCTGGAGTAGATTCAGGCACAGAATAAATGGGAGAAACTGAAGGGAAAACTCCCAGCCATCTTCAGAAGCAGCAGGAAAACATTTATCACCGGTGGCTACAATGCAGAAAATGCTCTTCTAAATATGCTAGGCTGATCTACAATTGGACTTCCTGGATTCCCAATTAACTCCAACACCTGTATGAGTCACAGATTCAGTCTCCGCTTCATTACCATTCCTGGCCACCAGAGGGAGCTCCACACCAGCACCCACTCGGATGACATTCACAACATCTTCCACCCTCTATTACTCTTCCCCCTTTTTAAGTGCACTCTGTCTGCATCTACTCCCCCTCCAACCTCCAACTGGCTGTCATTTATTGTCCTCCTGGATCGGCCACCACCTTTCTCGACCACTTCACCACCTGGCTACTTCATTTTTTTCCACCGAAATCCCCACCATCATCATGGGTGACTTTAACATCCCCATTGACACTTCCCACTCATCTGTCTCTAAACTTCTAACACTCACTTCCTCCTTTGGCCTCTCCCAGTGGTCCTCTGCAGCTACTCACAAAGATGGCCACACACTTGATCTCCTCTTCCCTTGCCTCTGTTCCTTATCCAACCTCTCAAGCTCACCACTCCCGCTGTCTGACCACAAACTACTAACATTCTCTTCCCTCACTTCTCTATACACACAACCCCCTCCACAAACTTTCACACCCTCGCAGAAATCTCAAACACTTTGATTTACATTTTCTTTTGTAGTCCCTACTTCCTCTTGCAGAGATTGCTTCTTTACACGATGCATATGCTGCTGCCACTTTATATAACTCTACAGTCTCTGCAGCTCTAGAATAAGCAGCCCCCCTCACTCATACCATAACCCGCACAATCAACAGGCAACCTTGGCACACAAGCCAAACTAAAGAACTTAGATGGGCTTTCAGGATTGCTGAGCGCAGATGGAAAGCATCTCGTTCCACCAAGCACTTCATTGCAAACAAATAGTCTCTCACCACTTTCAAGTCAGCACTCTCTGCTGTCTAACAAACCTCCTTCTCATCCCTCATATCCTCTTTATCTCACATCACAACCCTAAACAGCTATTCAACACTTTCAACTCTCATCCCACAGCACCACCTCCGTCTCTTCTCTTCTCAGATGAAGACTTTGCCTCTTTCTTCAAGCAGAAATTAACAACATCAGAGTAAGCTTTGACCCACAGCCACCACAGCCCCCCCTCATAACTACTGAGCCCTCTTCCTCCAAATCCAGCTTCTCCATCATTACAGAAGATCATCTTTCCCTTCTACTCTCAAGATCACACCTCACCACCTGTCCACTTGACCCATCCCCATCCCACCTCATCCTCAATCTCACCACAGTCTTCATTTCAATCCTAACCCATATTTTCAACCTATCACTAGCAACTGGTGTATCCCTTTCATGCTTTAAACATGCCTCCATCACACCCATCCTCAAAAAGCCCTCCCTTGACCCTTCCTCCATATCAGACCCATATCACTTCTCCCCTATGCCTCTAAACTACTAAAACAGCATGTCCATCTAGAATTTTCCTCATACCTTTCTTCCTGCTCCCTCTTTGACCGGTTACAATCTGGATTCCAACCGCATCATTCCACTGAAACTGCCCTAACTAAAGTCACCAAGGACATACTAACTGCCAAAGCCAAACGACACTACTCTGTCTTCCTCGTCCTAGAACTGTCCTCTGCCTTCGACACAGTAGACCACTCCCTCCTCCTACAGATTCTCTCATCTCTGGGCCTCACAGATTTAGCCCTATCTTTGATCTCCTCATACCTAACCGACCGGACTGTCAACGTCTCCCTCTCTCGCATCACCTCCTCATCTCGTCCCCTATCTGTCGGTGTCCCCCAAGGTTCAGTTCTTGGACCACTGCTGTTCTTCATCTACACCTTCGGCCTGGAACAGCTTATAGAGTACCACGGCTTTCAGTATCATCTCTTTGCTGATGATACACTGATCTACTTCTCTGTACCTGACATCACCTCCTTACGAACAAGAATCCCACAATATCCATCTGCTATTTAATCCTTTTTCTCTGCCCGATTTCTGAAACTTTACATGGACCAAACAGAATTTATTATCTTTCCTCCTCCTCACTCTACAACCCCACCTGACATATCCATCAAAGTCAATGGCTGCTCACTCTCCCCAGTCCAACGTGCTCACTGCCTTGAAGTAACTCTAGTCTCTGATCTCTCTTTCAAGCCACACGTCCAAGCCCTTCTTACCTCCTGCAACCTCCAACTCAAAAATATTTCCTGGATTCAAACATTCCTCTCCCAAGAAGCTGCAAAAACCCTAATGCATACTCTTGTCATTTTCCGCTTGGACTATTATAACTAGAGTTGAGCGCGGTTCGAGGTTCGCCAGTTCGTGTTTCAAGTAATTTTGGGCGGTGTTCTAGATCGAACTAGAACGCGAGCTTTTTGCTAAAAGCTCGACAGTTCGAGTTACGTTCGACAATGGTTCTATGAGCAAAAGCAGGGCTTTTTACAGCTACAGTGTGCAGGGAGCCATCGCTGGCAGCCTGCAAGAAGCTGGTAACCAAGATAAACATTGGGTATCCAAGCAAAGCGCTTTGGTTAGTAACCCGATATTTACCCTTGTTACACGTGCAAGAAGCCGACACTTCCCCGCTCAGTTCGCTCCGCCCCTCCTGCACTCAGCATGTACACACACACACACACACACTCACACTCACCTGTCCCCAGCCATGCAGTCCCCGGCACTGACGTCCTCAGCGCCACATGGCCCCACTAGGCTCCACCCACTTCGCACTCCGCCGCCCGCACACATGGCCCCACTAGGCTCCGACCACCTTGCACCCGCACACATAGCCCCGCTGCCCACCTCGCACCGCACACATAGCCCCGCTAGGCTCCGCCCACCTCGCACCACACACATTAGCCCGCTAGGCTCCGCCCACCTCACACTTGCACACATTACCCCGCTAGGCTCCGCCCACCTCACACCGCATACAAAGCCCTGCTAGGCTCCGCCCACCTCGCACCCACGCACATTACCTCGCTAGGCTCCGCCCACCTTGCACCCGCACACATTACCTCGCTAGGCTCCACCCACATCGCACCACACACATGGCCCCCGCTCGGCTTACCTGCGGTGATGAAGTCCTGCCCTCCCGACCTCAGCGCTGACACTGTCCTCCATGGCTGCCGCTTCACATCTGTCACTGCGGCCCGAGACTGTCACTAGTGGTGACGTCACGGGCCGCTCGCGATACTTGGCTGTGAAGGTGATTGAAGTCAGTGACAGGTGCTGTCAGCAGTGCAGGAGATCACCGCAGGTAATGTACCTCGCTCCTGACAGCAGCACTTGTCATGCCCTGCAGTGACCTGAGCTGACCTTCTGATGTTAGCTCAGGTCACTGCATTGCTCTCCCAGCCAATGGGGAACATTCTGTTCTTCATTGACTGGGACAGTGACTATGGTATGGATCGTCATGGGAACCGCTTGGATTACAGCAGACCTGGATTTGTTTTTCTTTCTAATAAATTGATGAAAGAGGCAATGTGTTGGGCAGTGTTTTTTCAAATAAAAATGTGTTTGCTTATTTTTTTTTTTTTATTACTGACTGAGTTGGTGATGTCGGGTATCTGATAGACGCCTGACCTCACCAACCCCAGGGCTTGATGCCAGGTGACATTACACATCTGGTATTAACCCCATATATTACCCCGTTTGCCACCGCACCAGGGTACAGGGTGAGCTGGGGCGAAGCACCAGGATTGGCGCATCTAATGGATGCGCCACTTCTGGGGCGCCTGCGGAGTGCTATTTTTAGGCTTTGAAGGGCCAATAACTATGGACCTTCCCACCCTGAGAATACCAGACCACAGCTGTCCGTTTTACCTTGGCTGGTGATCCAATTTGGGGGGGACCCTACTTTTTTCTGTAATTATTATTATTTATAAAATAATTATAAAAAAAGAGCCTAGGGTGACCTCCACATTGGATCTCCAACCACGGTAAAGTTGCTAGCTTAGGCTGGTGAATGTCCAATAACAGTGGACCTCCCTAGTCTGAGAATATCAGACCCCAGCTGTCTGCTTTACCTTGGCTGGTGGTCCAATTTTGGGGGGACCCCTACGTGTTTTTTTTTTTAATTATTTATTTCATTTAAAATAGCGTGGGGTGCCCTCAGTTTTGGATTACCAGCCAAGGTGAAGCTGCCAGCTGTGGTCTGCAGGCTGCAGCCGTCTGCTTTACCCTAGCTGGCTACAAAAATAGGGGGAACCCCACGTCATTTTTTTTTAAAATTTATTTATTTATTTTTGTAAATACAAGGCTAAGCAACCCTTAGTGCCACATGAAAGGCACCAAAGGGTGCAAAATTACAAAATGCAGGAGAGTGGGATATTATGTGTCTTTCTGCCATTATAATGACAGAAAAGACTGATATGAAGTGTACAAGCACAAGAAAATCACCAGAGCGCTCCACGCTGTGAAAAGCAGTAGAAAATGGCACTGGAGTGAACATGTGACTGCCTCATGTAGGTTGAAGCTATGGATCCTGGATAAATTTCTGTATTTTCCCTCCTTCAGTTTTTTGGCAGTACGCCAAAAAAACGGAAGGCACACGGATGACAAACGGATGACATACGGACCGTATACGTGTCCTGCTCCTGATGCCTCGGCATCGCTCCTTACCCACTGATCCAGTCGCACCTGCACGGCACCGCTTCTTACACACTGATCCGGTCCACGTGTCCACAGGTCACGGCTGCCGCTCTCGCTCGTGCTTTCCTGTGTCCTGTCCCCAGTCTCCTGTGTCTGACTCATGCTTCTGTATAGGGTCGGGCCGCGCCCACTCACCTGGTCTTATGGGCCCACACTGCTGCAGCAGGATATGACATGAGGCTGTGCTGGGTATATAAGACTGTCCTTGCCATGTGGGCGGGGCCTGATCAACGTGTCTTGTAAGCCTTGTCTTGAAAGCTAGGTGCTCAGGTCCCCCTTGTGCCGTGTCCTGTGATCAATACTATTGCCTGACATTCCTACCCGGCACCTGTGCCGGATTCCTGCACTGTCTCCAGGAACTCTGAAGCCCCAGTGACTGTTCTACCTGTCCCCTGTGGGACGCAGTCCCTGCCATGCTAGTGCTCCGGCTACCATGCACCCAGGTCTCCGGTGGGGTGCATGGCCCAGTGGATCCACCACCCGGACCTAACAATACGGAACGGAAACGGATGCCACACGGATGCACCCGGGAAAAAAAGGACCGTTTTTTTGCAAACCGCAAAAACGGATCGGTCGTGTGAATGTAGCCTTATTCTAATCTGCCGTTTATAAGCAGCAGGCTGAAATAAGTGAATAGCGCCCCCCAGCGTCAGAAAATCTCCGGGGTTTCAAGGGTAGCTGAGACCTTGGAGATCATGATTCAGGTCGGTTTGTCCAGTCCCCGCTCACGTGATCACCGGTATACACCGTATGCCGATGATCAAGTTACAGTAAATGACAGTTCCGGTAAAAAATTATTTATCTCCCATCTGGCATGAACAAACATGTCAGATGGAAAATAAATCTCCTCCCCGGTCCCCCGGTGTCGCCAAAGTGCCCCCCCCCCCGACCATCTCCCGGAAAATCCAAGATGGTCGCGCGCATAGCAGCGTGCCGGCCGCATTCACCCTACTCCTCTGATTTCTGTCGCATGTGCTATGACACATGCGACAGAGAACTCCTCCCCAGGCCCTGCCAGGTCACCCCCTATAACCACACCGGTGCTCCCCGGTGTCCCACGGTACCTGTGCAGCGTTGATCCCCCGCGGCCCCCTCAGTCACAATAGACGCTGCCGCATGCACAGAGCAGCTGTCAGCTCAAATTCCTGTGTTCAGACACAGTGAGTGGTGGTAACCATGCATCTGTAAGCTACTGCAATGCCCTGCTCATGAGGTAAGGAACATAGTTGATCAGGAGAGCTATACTACATTTGCAAATGGAGGGATTTGCTTTTATAGTTGCCCTGCTGAACGACTACCAAACATGGGAGTCCATTATACGCCACAAAAAAAACATGTCTAAATAGCGAGCTCTGTTGTTTAGTATTCATTCAGCTGGATAACTGGACTTAAAGGGGTATTCCATCTCCAAGATCCTATCCCCAATATATAGTAGGTGGAATAGCAATAATATCAGCAAATACCAATATTTGGAAATGTAGAATAGTTCTCCTGATTAGGCATGCCCTTCCCTCATGAGCAGGGCATTGCAGCTTTGGTAGCAACAGTTACAACATAGACGATGCTGCTGTGGATCCGGGGAGAGTGGGTGAAGATTCATTGCACCCACACTCCTAACATGGAGGGTCTGCACTCCTAGAAAATGGGGGATACGTTCCCTGAGCGTGTCCCCCCATATTCTAAACGGTCCAGAGTCATCGTGGGACCCCTTTATTTTTTTTCCTTACAATAAATTGGTGAAAGAGGGAATGTTTTGGGGAGTGTTTTTTCAAATACATTTTTTTTCGTCTATTTGTTTTGTTAGTACTGACAGTTTGTGATGTCGAGTATCTGATAGACGCCATGACATCACAAACTGCTGGGCTTGATGTCAGGTGACTTTACAGCTAGTATCAACCCCATTTATTACCCCGTTTGCCACTGCACCATGGCACGGGATGAGCTGGGGTGAAGCGCCAGGATTGGCGCATCTAGTGAATGCGCCAATTCTGGGGCGCCTGCGGCCTGCTATTTTTAGGCTTTGAAGGGCCAATAACTATGGACCTTCCCACCCTGAGAATACCAGACCACAGCTGTCCGCTTTACCTTGGATGGTGATCCAATTTGTGGGGGACCCTACTTTTTCCTGTAATTATTATTATTTATAAAATAATTATAAAAAAGAGCCTGGGGTGACCTCCACATTGGATCCCCAACCACGGTAAAGCTGCTAGCTGTGGTTTTCAGCCTACAGCCTTCTGCTTTACCCTGGTTGGCTATCAAAATGGGGGGACACCACGTCATTTTTTTTAAACTATTTTTTTAAATAAAAAAAAATAATAGGCTTCCCTGTATTTTGATTGCCAGCCAAGGTAACGCCAGGCAGATGGGGGTGTCAACTCGTAGCTGTCTGCTTTATCTGCGCTGAAAATCAAAAATATCGCGGAGTGCTATGTCATTTTTTTAATGATTTATTTTTACAGCACTGACTTGTCAGGCAATCAAAATACAGGGAAGGCCTTTTTTTTTTAGTTATTTAAATAAATAATTAAAAAAAATATATATGGGCTCCCGCTGCATTTTTTGTATTGCTAGCTAAGGGTAATCCGAGCAGCTACTGGCTGCTAACCCCCACTGCTTGGTGTTACCTTCACTGGCAATGGAAAATCCAGGGAAGCATTTTTTTTGCCAAAAAACTAAAAAACAAAATGACGGGGGGTTCGCCAAAGTTTTGTATGCTAGCCAGGTACAGCAGGCAGGTAGGGCTGCCCCCAACCCCCAGCTGCCTATTTGTACCCGGCTGTGAACTAAAAATATAGGGAAGCCCTTTTTTTTAATTATTTCTTGAATTTCATGAAATAATTAAAAAAAAAAAACGACGTGAGCTTCGCCCCATTTTTGTGTCCAGCCGGGTACAACTAGGCAGCTGGGGATTGGAATCCACAGCACAGGTTAGCCCGAGGTTTCTGGGCGCCTCTGCTGTGAATTGCAGTCCGCAGCCGCTCCAGAAAATGGCGCTCTCATAGAATCGCGATCTTCTGGCGCTGTATCCAACTCTTCCAGCAGCCCTGAAGCCAGGTGGCTTGCTGGGTAATAATGAGTTAATACTAGCAACACATGCAGCTCTGTCTGCTCCATCAGACAGCACAGCTGCATGGGGGAAGATGCTGTGCTCCATGCAGAAATCACTCTGTGAGAGTGACCACAGGCTCCCGGCTCTAAGCGGTGGCACGGGTTGCCATAGCAACGGTGCTCCGATCACGTGATTCCGGTGCCGCTGTGTGCTGGTAGCGGGACGTCCCCATCACCGCTACGAAGCGCGTTGCTATGGCAACGGTGATCTCCATTATTGACTGTCTGTGTCACCGGTCAGGAGCCGGCTTCTGCAGATGCTGGTAACCACGGTAAACATCGGGTAACCAAGGAGCCCTTTCCTTGGTTACCCGATATTTGCCTTCGTTACCAGCATCCGCCGCTGTCACGTTGTCAGTGCCGGCTCCCTGCTCCGTGCACACATAGCCAGACTACACACGGGTAAAATTAACCCAAAGTGTACTGTGGCTAGGAGTGCAGGGAGCCAGCGCTAAGCAGTGTGCGCTGGTAACCATGGTAAAGATCGGCTTGGTTACCCGATATTTACCTTAGTTACCAAGCGCAGCATCGCTTCCACGCGTGCTGCTGGCTGGGGGCTGGGGGCTGGTCACTGGTTGCTGTTGAGATCTGCCTGTGTGACAGCTCACCAGCAACCCGTGTAGCGATGCTCCAGCGATCCCTGCCAGGTCAGGTTTCTGGTGGGATTGCTGGAGCGTAACAGAGAGATGCAATGACAGGTACTAGCATGTCGGCGTCATAGTCATGTGACCAGTCTGTAGCCAATGAGATAATAGACATGTGACTGATTACATGGCTATTTTGACGTCACGATAGGTCCTGCATCACTGCTGGCTGTGCTGGTGACCGGGAAGATTCAGCGATCATCGGATGGAATAGCAGCAGGAGACAGAGTGCAGGACGGATCACGGGGACAGGTAAGTGTTATGGCAATGTTTATTAACTGTATGTGTACATTTATAATGTGTTTTTATGTGTTTGTGATTGCCTCCCATTGTTTCCTATGGGGTTCGAGCGGTTCGGCGAACCGGACTCGAACCAGACCTCGGTTCGGCGAACCGAATTGAGGCCGGTTCGCTTATCTCTAATTATAACCTCCTGCTCTCTGGCCTCCCTTCTATCAGTTTCGCACCCCTACAATCTATTCTACACTATGCTGCCCGACTAATCCACCTTTCCCCTCCCGCTATGTCCCGACCTCTCCTCTCTGCCAATCTCTTCACTGGCTTCCCATTGCCCAATGACTCTAGTTCAAAACCTTAACTATGACCTACAAAGCCACTCACAACCTGTCTCCTCCTTACCTCTGTGACCTAGTCTCCCAATACTTACCTGCATGTAACCTTCGACCCTCACAAGATCTCCTTCTCTGCTCCCCTTTTATCTCCTCTTCCCACCACCGCATCCAAGATTTCTCCCGCGCCTCCCCCATACTCTGGAATGCTCTGCCACAACACATCAGACTCTTGCCTACCTTAACAAGCTTCAAAAGGAACCTGAAGACCCACCTCTTCCAATAACCCTACAATCTGCCATAACCATCAGACCACTATAGTACTGCACGACCAGCATTGCCCTCACCAACTGTATCCTCACCCATTCCTCGTAGACTGTGATTCCTTGCGAGCAGGGTCTTCTCTCCTCCTTTACCAGTCTGTGCCTTGTTTTGTTTATGATTATTGTACTTATCCATACTATGTATACCCCTTTTCACATGTAAAGCGCCATGGAATAAATGGTGCTATAATAATAAATAATAATCATACGGACTTGAATGCTTCACTGCTCTCTACTCAACCTCATGTCACTTCTCTTGCAGCTGCAAATTTGACTGCAGCCACTTGGAGAGCTCTTCACTGAAAGAGAGTCTCCCCGAGCAAACCTTTAGCCTAAGTGGCATTATTTGAGACACTAGAATACTTAATCCAAGATTTAGACCTACAATTTTGGAAAAACCTAGGACTCTCAATATCCTCCCTATTGAAAGACTATGTATAGTATTCAAAAGTCTATACTGCACATTTCAAATCTACATTGATTCATTTTAATTTGATGAACCTACACAGCTCACATTACCTACAATTTTCTCTTTTTTTACAAACTGAAGTAAACATAGGCCTAGTTCAGATTATGAACAACAGAAACTTTTGGCCAAAGGCTTAAAACCCATATACTCTATCATAAACAACAGAAATGTATTTGTGATCTCATCTTTCTTTACATTCTGCAAAGCAGATACGAAAACTACCTTTTCAACAAAAGATTGGACACATACATTAGCCTTCGTCAACAAATCCTTTACCTGTAGCATACACATTCAATCTTATCTGGAAAAAACTTAGGATGGTATTAGAGTCCAACTAAGCTCACCTACACGTTTCCCAATGCATCTGAGATATGCTGGTGGGCTGCAGTAACAAGGGAATATTAATACGTATATGATGGGAATGCCAAAAGATCAATAATCTGTGGGCCTCTATACTCCATCCAATCTCATTGTCATGGTTGACAGACAGTCCTGTGGTGTCCGACTGTAGAAGGTCACAGCGTTTGACTACACAAACTGCTCCCTGACATTGGTATTCTTCCTACTGGGGTGAAAATGCTATCGTATGTATCTTTCTACTTGAGGTTAAGCTTCTTCCTTTTAGGACCCTGTGGATAGCCTCACCTTTTAGCTACTCCACATCACTTCTCTTTGTGTCCTTAAATACCTACATTACGCCTTGGTGTTTGCTGGTGATAGAGTTATATACCTTTACTGCCCTTGGATCTAAGCAGTGTGCTTGTATTTGTCTGAAAAATCATTGTTGTTTGTTGTTGTTCCTCTTCTTGATTCATCCTGGAGATACATTGTTCATATATTTTCCCAGTGTTTGTTCCCTGTGTGTTCATTAGAACTTAGGTTGACAAAGCGCTCATCTCATCCGTTCCCTATCTAGGGCCCAGTTCATGGTCAGAAAGGGGCAGGTATCCTGCTTGGTGCAGTGGTTTGAAAACTATCAAAGGTGGTCAGAGGAACCAGTGGCCTGTGGAAGGTTTGGTAAGGGGTAGGGATGCGCGAGTAGTGAAATACTCGGACTCGCTATACTCGTAACGAGTAGGTCCTAATACTCGAGTACTCGTTATGAGTAGCGAGTTCAATGAAAGTCAATGGGAAATGCGAGTAATTGGCTGCTAAACTTAACTAAAGTTATGAATAAGGAGTCTACTTTCTCCGAAACACGTCAAGCGTAAATATATTCTGCACTTGGTTGGAATTACCTTTTTTATGAATTTTGAATAAAGAATTTTTTTATTACGTCGGTGCTGGATCTTCTCTCCTCCCCTCCTCCTTTTGATGTGAGCAGGTCTGGTAGTTGAGCTTCACTCCATCCTCAACCCAAAAACGTCCCACAAGTTCATTGTAATACTATTGTATGTACTGAGGATTTCGATTGCGTTATGGCAATGACAACCAGAGACGAGTTCTTGGTGCAAAAGACGTTTTATAATATGTAACCGCAGTATGTGCACAGAACAGAATATACACAATAATATGTAACCGCAATATGTAAACAGAACAAAATATACACAGTAATATGTAACCGCAATATGTACACAGAACAGAATATACACAGTGGAACATAAACACAGTAAATACCTGCCGGGTTCAGAGCAAAGGGGAATTCCTGGGGCCGCGCACAAGACTCCCCCAGGGAGACCGCTAGAAGCGAACCCCTATACAGGGGCTGTCCGGCAATCACCCCAGAAGGCCCAAATGTACAGCAGCCGGGACACAAAAGGGCAACAGATATAGTCCAAAAAATGTCCGCACGTGATGTGAGTCCTAGGGTGGATATGAACGGAAGGGACCTGGCAGAAGTGCCGACCAGAGACGGCAGACAGAGTCCGAGCACAGTTGGATGAGAGGTGAAGTCCAGAGCTGGTGTCAGGTGTTTCAACCAGATCCAAACAGCAATCAGGAGATGAGAGCAGCAGGGCAGGAGTACACAGGAAGCAGTATACTCAGGGCAACTAGACTAAACTTAGGGGCGGGTTTTTAAACAGATGAACAGGAAGTAGGGCAACAGAACAGAAAACTCCATGTTAACAAGGGGCAAGATCCTTCAAAAGAAAACTGGAAATCCCGGAACTCTGACATTCATCTTTGATGATACCAGCCCATACCAGTACCCAACCTCTACCTTGCTGGCATCTGAGTCGGAGTGGAGCACTCTGCACTTTACTGATCCAGCCTCTGACCCATCCATCTGGCCCATCAAGAGTCACTCTCATTTCATCAGTCCATAAAAACTCTGAAAAATCAGTCTTAAGATATTTCTTGGCAAAGTCTTGACATTTTATCTTATGTTTCTTGTTCAAAGGTGGTCGTTTTTCAGCCTTCATTACTTTGGTCATGTCCCTGAGTATGGCACACCTTGTGCTTTTTGATACTCCAGTAACGTTGCAGCTCTGAAAACTGGCCAAACTGGTGGCAAATGGCATCTTCGCAGCTTCACGCTTGATTTTCCTCAATTCATGGGCAGTTATTGTGTGCCTTTTTTGCTGAACACGCTTCTTGTGACCCTATTGGCTATTTGCCATGAAACGCTTGATTGTTCGGTGATCACGCTTCAAATGTTTGGCAATTTCAAGACTGCTGCATCCCTCTGCAAGACATCTCACAATTTTGGACTTTTCAGAGCCCGTCAATTCTCTCTTCTGACCCATTTTGCCAAAGGAAAGGAAGTTGCCTAATAATTAAGCACACCTTATATAGAGTGTTGATGTCATTACACCACACCCCTCCTCATTACAGAGATGCACATCACCTGATTTACTTAATTGGTAGTTGGCTCTCAAGCCTATATATCTTGGAGTAGGACAACATGTATGAAAAGTATCATGTGACCCCCTGAAGAAGACGCAATGAAACGTGCGCGCGTCGGAGTGGATTGAGTGGATAGAGTGCTCACTGAGGGAGCATAAGGTTGTGAGTTCTAGACCTGGTAAATATTTTTTTTTATTTTTTATTTTTAATAAATTATATTTATATTATATTTATAAATATAATTTAATTATGCACTGAGGGGAGGAGCCGGACATCAGCTGTGAGCTCTCTCTCTATCTCTCTCCTTTCTCTCTCTCTCTCTCCTTTCTCTCCTTTCTTTCTCTCCTTTCTCTCTTTCTCTCCTTTACCTCTCTCCTATCTCTCTCTCTCCTTTCTTTCGCTCTCTCTCTCTACTTTCTCTCTCTCCTATCTCTCTCCTTTCTTTGTCTCCTTTCTCTCTCTCCTTTCTTTCTCTCCTTTCTCTCTCTCTCTCTTTCTCTCTCTCCTTTCTTTCTCTCGTTTCCCTCTCTCCTTTCTTTCTCTTCTTTCTCTACTTTCTCTTCTCTCACTTCTTTCTCTACTTTCTCCTCTTTCTCTTCTCTCTCTTCTTTCTCTCTTTCTTTACCTCTCTCTTCCTTCTCTCTTTCTCTTCTTTCTCTCTCTCCTTTCTTTCTCTCTCTCCTCTCTCTCTCCTTTCTTTCTCTCTCTTTCCTTTCTCTCTCTCCTTTCTTTCTCTCTTTTCTCTCTCTCTTTCTCTCTCTCTCCTTTCTTTCTCTGCTTTCCCTCTCTCCTTTCTTTTTCTTCTTTCTCTACTTTCTCTTCTTTCTCTACTTTCTCTTCTTTCTCTCTTTCTTACTTCTCTCTTTCTCTTCTTTCTCTCTCCTTTTTTCTCTCTTTCCTTTCTCTCTCTCCTTTCTTTCTCTCCTTTCCCTCTCTCCTTTCTTCTCTCTTTCTCTTCTTTCTCTCTCTCCTTTCTTTCTTTCTCTCTCTCCTTTCTTTCTCTCATTCGCTCTCTCTTTCTCTCTCTCCTTTCTTTCTCTCTCTCTCCTTTCTCTCTCCTATCTCTCTCCTGTCTTTCTCTCCTTTCCCTCTCTCCTTTCTTTCTCTTCTTTCTCTACTTTCTCTTCATTCTCTTCTTTCTCCTCTTTTTCTTCTCTATTCTTTCTCTCTCTTTCTTCTCTCTTTCTCTTTTTTTCTCCTCTTTTGCTTCTTTCTCTCTCTTTTTTCTCTTTCTCTCGCTATCTTCTTTCTCTCTCTCTTTCTCAGACCTGGCGATGATCAGCTGATGCGGTCACCTGACGGCATCAGCTGACACTATAAGTGGAGCGGTGAGGCCGGCTTTTTACCGCCCGGCCGGCTAAACTATTAGCTGATGCTGTCGGACAGGAGTCTGCACTGAAGTCTGTAGTTTTTTTTTTTTGCACTAATGCATCAGCTGATTGTATAAAAGCGGTTTATACAATCAGCTGCTGTGTCATGTGATTCAGGCCCTTGAACCTGACACACCATCTGATCGCTTTGCCTTCCAGCAAACCGATCAGATGATATTGGATCTGGATTGGACGGCGCGGGACCCTTGACCCAGGATTACTGCGGAGGGGGGTTCTTTATTTTAATAAAGATAGAGTCACTAATTGTGTTGTGTTTTATTTATAATAAAAATGTTTTTCTGTGTGTTGTGGTTCTTTTTATCGGTACTAGAAATTCATGGTGGCCATGTCTAATATTGGCGTGCCACCATGAATTTCGGGCTTAGGGCCAGTTGATAATATACAGCTAGCCCTAACCCCATTATTATCCAGCAAGCTACCGTCAACAGGGCTGTTGGAGAGTTGGATACAGCGCCAGATGATGGCGCTTCTATGAATGCGCCATTTTCTGGGGCGGCTGCAGATTGCAATCGCAGCAGAGGCACCCAGAAACCTCGGGCTAACCTGTGCTGCGGATTCCAATCCCCAGCTGCCTAGTTGCACCTGGCTGGACACAAAAATATGGCGAACCCCACGTCATTTGTTTTTTAATTATTTCATGAAATAAGTGAAATAATTAAAAAAAATGGGCTTCCCTATATTTTTTGTTCCCAGCCGGGTACAAATAGGCAGCTGGGAGTTGGGGGCAGCCCGTAGCTACCTGCTGTACCTAGCTAGCATACAAAAATATGACAAAGCCCACGTCATTTGTTTTTGGATTATTTCATGAAATTCATGAAATATTTAATAAAAAAGGGCTTCCCTATATTTTTGGTTCCCAGCCGGGTACAAATAGGCAGCTGGAGGTTGGGGGCAGCTCGTAGCTGCCTGCTGTACCTGGCTAGCCTACAAAAATATGGTGAAGCCCAAATAATTTTTTTGGGGGGCAAAAAGTCCTGCATAAGGTCCTGGATGGAGTATGCTGAGCCTTGTAGTTCTGCAGCTGTTGTCTGTCTGTATGGAGGAGAGTAGACAGCAGCTGTAGAACGGCAAGGCTCAGCATGCTCCATTCACTAGTGTATGCAGGAGAGCAGAAAGCAGCAGCAGAACTACAAGGCTCAGCATACTCCATCCAGGACTGTATGCAGGAGTTTTTTGCCCACCAAAAAAATGATGTGGGCTTCGCCATATTTTTGTATGCTAGCCAGGTACAGCAGGCAGCTACGGGCTGCCCCCAACCCCCAGCTGCCTATTTGTATCCGACTGGGAACTAAAAATATAGGGAAGCCTGTTTTTTTTAATTATTTCACTTATTTCATGAAATAATTAAAAAACAAATGACGTGGGCTTCGCCCCATTTTTGTGTCCAGCTGGGTACAACTAGGCAGCTGGGGATTGGAATCCGCAGCACCGGTTAGCCCCGAGGTTTCTGGGCGCCTCTGCTGTGAATTGCAATCCGCAGCCGCCATAGAAAATGGCGCATTCATAGAAGCGCCATCATCTGGTGCTGTATCCAACTCTTCCAACAGCCCTGGTGACGGTGGCTTGCTGGGTAATAAGGGTTAATACTGGCTTTGTTTTACTAGCTAGTATTAAGCCAGAGATTCTTAATGTCAGGCAAGTTTGACCCAGCCATTAAGAATCTCCAATAAAGGGTTAAAAAAGACACCACACAGAGAAAAAATACTTTAATAGAAATAAATACACAGACACATTAGAGACTCCATGTTTATTATTCCCTCGCATCCCTCCATGATTCGGCTCTTCTGTTTTCTTTCTCCTTCAACACATGCAGCTCTGCTCCATCAGTAGCGCTGCATAGGAAGAAGGCGGTGCTATTCCCCGTGCAGTGTTCTCAATCCGTGAGTGAGAATGAGCTGCTGCTTGTGAGCGGTGACGTCACCACTGACAGGCGCGTTGCTATAGCAACAGTTATCTCCGTTATCGACCGGCTGTGCAAGCCGGTTTGTAATGGAACAAGGAAGCAAACCGGGAACTCGACCGCGTGCCAGAGCATAACCCCGGTACACGGCGATACACAAACAATCACTGTGTACTGGAGAGATGCACTTGCAGATCCTACATGACGCGTCATAGTCATGTGACCAGTCTGTAGCCAATGAGATAACAGACACGTGACTGGTCACATGGCTATTTTGACGTCACGATAGGTCCTGCATCACTGCTGGCAGTGTTGGTTACCGGGAGGATTCAGCGATCATCGGATAGAATAGCGGCAGGGGACAGAGTGCAGGACGCGTCGCGGGGACCGGTAAGTGTTATGGCAATGTTTATTAATTGTATGTGTAAATTTATAATGTGCTTTTATGTGTTTGTAATTGCCTCCCATTGTTTCCTATGGGTTTGAGTGGTTCGCCGAACCAGTTCCCCGAACCGAACTTGAACGAGACCTCCGTTCAGCGAACCAAGCTCGAGCCGAACCGCGACCGGTACGCTCATCTCTTCACCTGAGTCACTACCTAATTTAAATATTTGCATGTTTTCTATTACTGTTTGATACATTCAATAAAATATTGACATTATTAGATGGTGGACATTTGATTAGATTTTTTTCTGCAGGATTTATATATAGTTTTAGGAGTGGTCCCCTTCCAGGGGTTCAAGGCATTGAAAAGTTCTCTTTGTGATACTCTTTGGTTGATATTGACTAATATTTATTAAGTACTAGCAACGCTACCTAAACAGGTAATGTTAGGAAAGAGAAAGATCTGTTGTTTTTAATTTAAACAACCCATGATTTTGCTCTCCTTGGTAAAAAAAAACAGCAACCCGTCCCCAGAGGTGTCTGACTTCTCAAATTTTCCCATGCAGAATATTTGTACAATTATCCCAGTTGGGCAGGATATCTAAGAGGGGATATGTCAGTTGAACAAGCTTGAATTTAGACAACAGTGATATAATGTTATATTACAGATATATAAATAGACTTGATGCAAATTAAATTCACATACATTTTTGGGGAAATTTGCTTGTCTGTGAAGTTAAACAATTTCAGATTCCATTCAGTCGATTGAATCAGGTAGGGAAGGCTCACATGATCTCAGGTGTAATTGCATGAGCTTCCCAATAATAGCTTGCAAATATCACGTCACATTGTTATTATAAGCCTGTATAATAGCCGAGGCAGAGAATGCAGCAACCATTTTAAGAAGATTTCAGAAAGAGAGTTGTTGTCAAAGCTCATAGCCCAGCAATAAACAACCATAAAATATTGAAAGACAGTGTGTATGGTACAGTTGTAGCACTGAATATAAGTTTATTAGTCTTCAAATAAATTCAATTAATATTACATTTCAATTAACAAGGGGAGAAAGAGAAAAGGGAGAGATGCAAGCAGAAGGGCTAGAATGGATGTGATTAATTACTGATAAACTGTAAGCTTGGTTAGAAAATTGTCCTACTGCATTTGATTTACAGATTTTTTTCTTCATGCATTAGAAAGCAGCAAGCCAACACAATATGTTTTCAATAAAATAACAAAAATCTGAATTCAATCAAAGAAGTGAGCGTGTTGCAACTGAGTGACCTTATTAAATTTTTGCATTTACTATTGAATTTTTTTTTGTTAAGGACAGTATTTTTTTTTTAAATACAAAAGAAAAGTAATAAAAAAAGACATTTAACTGTTACTGGCAACCTTTCAACTTGATGTGTGCATCACAAATATTTTTTTTTGCACACTTTCTTCATCAATTTTTATATTTAAAGCCTGCTTTACACCTTTCAAGTCTGCATACGATATCATATGCGATGTGACACGCCCCCATAGTATGTTCAATTTGTTGACCCTGTCGCACAAATGATTAATTGCTGTCACACGTACTTACCCTTCCATATGACCTCGATGTGGGTGGTGAACATCAACTTCCTGGAGTGGGAGGGACGTTCGACATCACAGCGACGTCACACGGCAGCCAGCCAACAGAAGCAGAGGGGCGGAGATGAGCGGGACGTAAACATCCCGCCCACCTCCTGACTTCCGCATTGCCAGCGGGAGCCGCGAGACGCAGGTAAGATCTGTTCATCGTTCCCGGGGTGTCACACACTGCGATGTGTGCTGCCTTGGGAACATTGAACAATCCGACGTTCAATTTTTAGGTTTTGAACGACGTGTATGCGATGAACGGTTTTACGTTCGATCGCAATCGCACGTAGCTGTCACATGCTACAACAACACTAACGATTAACAACACATAACTCACAAAAAGAGCCATTAGATGTAAGCACCAAGCCTACCAAAGTAAGGCAGGGAGGGTGCCAGCACTACTCATGATGAGGATAATCAACAAGAGGACAAGAGTAAAGTGCAAAATATACGTAATTTTTATTGAATACACAACAGGAAAATATGTAATAAAATGGTACACTACCAAAAAATCTTAGGGATGCATACACATTAGACCCAAACAAGTTCATAATAGCCTATCCAATTGATCAATGGTTCAAATGTAAACATCTATATTAAATGGCGGCTACTAAACTGGGAGGGTCTAAAATGAATAATGTGGGTAAATCGAGAAGGGGCTGTTTTTAGAGTTGTAGTACACAAGTCAAATCAAACCATGATTCCCCACCATGTATTGGTAGGAAATCATGGTGATCATGCTGGAAGCACCGTGGGGAGGTAAATATTGGTACTAGACCAATAGGAATAGCATCAAATAACCATACAACACAAGTGTGCAGGGTAAGGGGATTCTCTTACCTAAAGTGCTGAAGTGCAGTATAAGTAGGTACGATGTAACCAGCAAGGAATAAAGCAGTCCCAATAAAAGTAGAAAGGTCTCCCTATAGATGGCCAAAGGTCTCCATCCGACGCGAGTTTCGCGAGGATTCTATAGCTTTATCAAGGTGGGGAACCAAGGTAGTGATCCCAAGACCTGTATGCCTCTTATATACCCCTCCTAACATGGAATCAAACAGCTGTGTGGCTGGGAGTGACATGGAAACAGGAAGTGACCTATGTTATCTTGCCAACAAACGTTTATTAGCAACGTACATTAAAGTGGTCAAACTGAATTAAACATACTCATCAGTAATGCTTCTAAGCCGATCGCCATTCGGCCGCTAGGTATTTAAACCCAGATGCCATAAACTGGGTAAGCAATGTCACTGCCAGAGCCCCGGCCCGGTTTGCGTGGTAACTAAGGACGCACTTCCTGATGATAACAGGAAGTCGTCATAGGTCCCTGAATTAACATCTCCCTATCGCCGAATGAGTGATATACAATTCAACCAATGGCAGGTACTCACACCCGACAAAGAGGTCCCACGTGACCACTGTGGACGCATCAGCCCCACAGGCACGCCTCACCATTCTCGATCGGCTTAAATATAACCTAGGGACCGCAGTGTTTCTTATCACATATCAGGCCAGATACAGCGGACTAAAAGGGCAGGGTTACTATCGAAACCACCGCCCGATTAGCGTGGTAACCAAGGACGCAATTCCTAAATGAGACCGGAAGTCGTAATAAGACCCGGAATACACTTCACCCAATACATGAGTGCCATGCAGTTCAACCAATAGTGGTCCAGGTAGAAACTATCATCGGCCGTCATGCCTGACAGGAAGGTCCCACGTGATTACTGGGGACGCGTCAACCCCACAACCACGCCCCACCATTCCTAATCAGGTTAGACAGAACCAAAAGGACCAAGTACACCCTATTGCGTGTTGAGCCCTATCCCCACCAGCCCACCTGATCCGAGGGACGCGTACCCCCGGAAACAGAGTGAGCATATGTGTCGGACAGGTGCCAAAAACGCCAGGGAAAACTGATATGAGCATAACAATTAAAGTAATCCAAAACGTACACCACAATATTGTTATTGTACAATTAAAAAATGTAGATCAAAGAATATGACCACTTATACACTCATAATATAAGGGAATATTGGGATCACTGCCGATAACTCAGGCAGATAGTACCACATAAAAAGGAAAGTCCAATGGAGGAATGATACAATTATAATCAATCGAGGGACCACTTGGGGATGCACAGGTAATCCCTCGAATTTTCTGATTCAAAACACACCAAAGACCACCAGGACTTGAAGATCGTGTAATTCACGCAATGGAGGGATAGAATGATGATTCTTCAGGTTTCCTAAATGTGACACGTCCAGCAGAGATCCAAGTCGTACGCAAGCCAAAAAACAGAGAGTCAACCAGACAGCACAAAGGAGGGATAGGTCTAGAAGATATCTACATTTGATCTACATTTTTTAATTGTGCAATAACAATATTGTGGTGTACGTTTTGGATTACTTTAATTGTTATGCTCATATCAGTTTTCCCTGGCGTTTTTGGCACCTGTCCAACACATATGCTCACTTTGTTTCCGGAGGTACGCGTCCCTCGGATCAGGTGGGCTGGTGTGGATAGGGCTCAACACGCAATAGGGTGTACTTGGTCCTTTTGGTTCTGTCTAACCTGATTAGGAATGGTGGGGCATGGTTGTGGGGTTGACGCGTCCCCAGTAATTACGTGGGACCTTCCTGTCAGGCATGACGGCCGATGATAGTTTCTACCTGGACCACTATTGGTTGAACTGCATGGCTATCATGTTTTGGGTGAAGTGTATTCCGGGTCTTATGACGACTCCCGGTCTCATTTAGGAATTGCGTCCTTGGTTACCACGCTAATCGGGCGGTGGTTTCGCTAGTAACCCTGCCCTTTTAGTCCGCTGTATCTGGCCTGATATGTGATAAGAAACACTGCGGTCCCTAGGTTATATTTAAGCCGATCGAGAATGGTGAGGTGTGCCTGTGGGGCTGATGCGTCCACAGTGGTCACGTGGGACCTCTTTGTCGGGTGTGAGTACCTGCCATTGGTTGAATTGTATATCACTCATTCGGCGATAGGGAGATGTTAATTCAGGGACCTATGACGACTTCCTGTTATCATCAGGAAGTGCGTCCTTAGTTACCACGCAAACCGGGCCGGGGCTCTGACAGTGACATTGCTTACCCAGTTTATGGCATCTGGGTTTAAATACCTAGCGGCCGAATGGCGATCGGCTTAGACGCATTACTGATGAGTATGTTTAATTCAGTTTGACCACTTTAATGTACGTTGCTAATAAACGTTCGTTGGCAAGATAACATAGGTCACTTCCTGTTTCCATGTCACTCCCAGCCACACAGCTGTTTGATTCCATGTTAGGAGGGGTATATAAGAGGCATACAGGTCTTGGGATCACTACCTTGGTTCCCCACCTTGATAAAGCTATAGAATCCTCGCGAAACGCGCGTCGGATGGAGACCTTTGGCCATCTATAGGGAGACCTTTCTACTTTTATTGGGACTGCTTTATTCCTTGCTGGTTACATCGTACCTACTTATACTGCACTTCAGCACTTTAGGTAAGAGAATCCCCTTACCCTGCACACTTGTGTTGTATGGTTATTTGATGCTATTCCTATTGGTCTAGTACCAATATTTACCTCCCCACGGTGCTTCCAGCATGATCACCATGATTTCCTACCAATACATGGTGGGGAATCATGGTTTGATTTGACTTGTGTACTACAACTCTAAAAACAGCCCCTTCTCGATTTACCCACATTATTCATTTTAGACCCTCCCAGTTTAGTAGCCGCCATTTAATATAGATGTTTACATTTGAACCATTGATCAATTGGATAGGCTATTATGAACTTGTTTGGGTCTAATGTGTATGCATCCCTAAGATTTTTTGGTAGTGTACCATTTTATTACATATTTTCCTGTTGTGTATTCAATAAAAATTACGTATATTTTGCACTTTACTCTTGTCCTCTTGTTGATTATCCTCATCATGAGTAGTGCTGGCACCCTCCCTGCCTTACTTTGGTAGGCTTGGTGCTTACATCTAATGCCTCTTTTTGTGAGTTATGTGTTGTTAATATGTGTTCCTGTGCTTCTCACAGATTACTCGCATCCGAGCATGGATTTTCGCGCCCGTGATCGGGCCTGGTCGGCACATTTCGACAATGTTCTGAATGATCACAACAAGGATACCACTAGTGATGTCAATTCGTCTAATTGTGATACTTTGATTTTTAAATATAAGGAATTTTTGAAAAGGAGATTGAGAATTTGCTGGAACCGTGCATTGCTCTCCAAATACCTCGACAGGGACATGATCCCTCGGGGCCTACGGGTCCAGATATTCCCATCTTTTCCGGTGGAAGATCCTTCCTTCCGTGAGAAGTGGGAGTGTCTTGCCCAAACATGCTCCTTGGGATTCCTGTCTCTGTTGAGGGATTACAATACAACAACCCTCTCCACTATGGAGGTTGAATTAGAGGAGCTTGAGAGAACCATTAAGAGCAAATGCACAGCTGATGTTGTTACTGGGATGGAGGCCGAAATTGAAAAGGAGTTGTCCAAATTGGAGAAAGAGATCTGCGGTCAAAAATTAAAAAAATTTAACAGAGATTTGGGTGATTATGCCAGTTCTACAGCATATAGATGGCAGATCAGATCCAGAACAGGTCCCCGAGGTAGAACTATCTCTCGTGGTCATTCTGCTTCCTTGTCATCCCTCACCTCGCTTGGTGATTCATCGGAGGCCTCGGGCGGTGGCAATGAGGTCGAATTAAGTGTCGGTGCCCGAGTAAAAACCACCCGCAACAAGCAACAGGCTACCAGACAGGGGGGAAGGAATAGACTCCAGGTGATTAACCTCTCCACACATGCACTCTCTAATGATCAGTTGGAGGTATTATCAAAGGGTCTAACCTTCTCCCCTGTCAACAATTTTGATTTCTTTACAGCCTTAAAGGATACCCACCTTTTTGCACGTAAGCTGATACTTAAGAAGCTTCACCACAGACGGGACAATACGGGATTGAATAGTCCTGCGGAGAAGGAGGCTCTACAGGTTTTAGAGGACCTGCTTGAAGAACAGTCCAGTGCCACAACAGGTGTGTTTCCCAGGTCACTACTGCCCAGATCCACCAAGTTTCCCCCCTTGTCCCTTTGTCCTGCTATTGAGATCTTCACCCGTCTAGTGTCTAATGACCTTAAACAAATTCCATCGCGAAGACGGCGTCATAATCTCACTCATAGACAGAGACTAGCACTAAATGAGTTAAATAACATATCAGATATAGTCATAAAACCAGCGGACAAGGGGGGCAACCTTGTGATCTGGGCAGTGGAAAACTATGAGAAGGAGGCCTTTAGGCAGCTGCGTGACAGGAACACCTACTCTAAATTATCATATAATCCTGTGCAGTCCTTCTCTCTTGGCCTTTCCAAAATTCTTGAGTCGGCATCTTAGGTCGGGATAATTACTAACAAAATGGTGTGCGGGCTCTCCACCAAATATCCTAAGGTACCTACTTTTTATTTGTTACCTAAAATCCATAAAGATGCCCTCTGCCCCCCGGGGCTCCCCATCGTGTCCGGCATAGGAGGCTTGTGTGATCCCATCTGTAAATTCATTGATTACCATCTGAAACCTCTGGTAGAAACCTTGCCCTCCTATGTCCGTGACATGACTGATGTGCTCCGGCGGATCGACGGCATCTTTATGGATCACAACATGTTGATTGTTACAGCTGATGTGGAGAGCCTGTACACCTGCATCTTCCATCATGATGAGTTGGAGGCTACCCGCCTTTTTTTGGAGATGGGCGGTCGGGATGGCGAACTTAACAAATTTATCCTTGAGCTGCTACACTTTGCCCTTACACATAATTTTTTTATTTTTAAGGACCAATTTTATCTGCAGCAGCGCGGCACTGCCATGGGGGCGGCCTGTGCCCCCGCGTATGCCAACCTCTTCCTCGGTATGTGGGAGAGGTTGGTATTTGGCGAAGGTGGCACTGGACTTAGCTCCCATGTGCAGTGCTGGCTCAGATATATTGATGACGTTTTGTTTTTTTGGCAGGGCACAGTGGAGCAGCTCGACGAATTCATGGGGCATTTGAATACTAATAATTTCAATATCAAATTAACTTACAAGCATAGCAGCAGGTGCATTGACTTTTTGGATATTAACATCGAGGTGGACCCTATGTCGATGATTCAGACTAGTGTCCATCGCAAATCCACTTCAGTCAATGCCCTGCTGCATGCCTCATCTGCCCATACACCTTCTACAATACGCGCCATCCCGACTGGCCAGTTCTTGAGAACGAGGCGGATTTGCTCCTCCAATGATACATTTGAGTCACAGTCGGCCGACCTCAGATGTCCATTCAGGGATCGAGGGTACAGCAATCGCTGTATTCGGAATGGATATTTACGCGCTAAGCGGACCCCCCGTCAGCAATTGCTTCAATATACTCCTAAGTCTCAAAAATCTGACCCTCCTATTCGTTTCATAGGCACCCACAACGGCCATTGGCAGACCATGCGAGAAATTCTAAGTAGACACTGGCCTGTTCTTCGATCAGATCCTGTCCTGGCAGATGTCCTCCCCTCTGGTCCTCTTATGACGGCTCGTCGTTCTAAAAACCTTCGAGATATTCTGGTAAGGAGCCATTATGTACCACCTATTTCCAACCCTTTCAGTACCCGTGGCCCCTTGGTTGGGTGTTTCCCATGTGGTCGATGTTTGGCCTGCCAGAATATCATCCGCACCTCCACGTTTATGTCATCTAACACACAACCCCAAACAGTTATTCAATACTTTCAACTCCCTCCTTCGCCCACATCTGCCCCCTCCAACCTCCCTCATTTCCGCAGAAGAATTTGCCACATATTTCAAAGAAAAGATCGACCAAACCAGACAAGTCTTTTCTGCTCAACCACCACAACCCCTTCATATAACAGACCACTGTTCCTCCCCCATAAACGTCCTCTCTACTATCACCGAAGAAGAGCTTGCACATCTTCTCTCAAAAGCGCACCTCACCACCTGCGCACGTGATCCCATCCCAACCCACCTCCTCCCCAACCTCACCACTATCCTAATTCCAGCCTTAACCCATCTCTTCAACCTATCTTTAACGACTGGTACCTTCCCCTCTGCCTTTAAACATGCAACAGTCACACCCATCCTAAAGAAACCTTCCCTCGACCCAACCTCTGCTGCCAGCTATCGCCCCATATCGCTACTCCCATTCGCCTCAAAACTCCTGGAACAGCACGTCCATGCTGAACTCTCCTCCCACCTCTCCTCTAACTCTCTCTTTGACAACCTACAGTCCGGCTTCCGTCCACATCATTCCACTGAAACTGCCCTGACAAAAATCACAAATGACTTACTGCCAAAGCTAACAACCACTTCTATGTACTCCTACTTCTAGACCTATCCTCAGCCTTCGACACTGTTGACCACTCCTTGCTACTACAGATCCTTTCTTCCCTTGGTGTCAGAGACCTCGCCCTCTCCTGGATCTCTTCATACCTCTCCAACCGCACTTTTAGTGTCTCCCACTCCCACACAACCTTTTCATCCCGTCTTCTCTCTGTTGGCGTCCCTCAAGGCTCTGTCCTGGGACCATTACTTTTTTCTATCTATACATTTGGCCTGGGACAACTCATAAAGTCCCATGGCTTCCAGTACCACCTATATGCCGATGACACTCAGATCTACCTCTCTGGTCCAGATGTCACATCTCTGGTGTCCAGAATCCCGGAGTGTCTATCTGCTATATCTTCCTTCTTCTCCTCTCGCTTCCTAAAGCTCAATGTGGCCAAAACTGAGCTGATCATCTTTCCTCCGTCTCACCTACACTCTCTACCTGATCTATCTATTACAATAAATAACATCACGCTCTCCCCAGCACCCAAAGTTCGGTGCCTCGGAGTGACCTTTGACTCTGCCTTGTCCTTCATACCTCACATTCAATCCCTCACCACCTCCTGTCGTCTTCAACTCAAAAATATTTCCAGAATCCGTCCCTTCATCAATTCTCAATCTACAAAAATGCTAGTGCATGCTCTCATAATCTCCCGCCTCGACTACTGCAACATCCTCCTATGTGGTCTCCCTGCTAACACGCTCGCCCCTCTCCAGTCCATCCTTAATTCTGCTGCCCGACTGATCCACCTCTCGCCTCACTACCACCCCGCTTCTCCTCTCTGCATGTCCCTTCACTGGCTCCCAATCTTCCATCGTATCCAATTCAAACTACTAATACTGACTTACAAAGCCGTCCACAAATTGTCTCCTCCGTATATCTCTGAACTAATATCTCGCTACACTCCAAAACGTAATCTCCGGTCCTCCCAAGATCTCCTTCTCTCCTCCTCTCTCATTCGCTCCTCATGCAATCGCCTCCAAGACTTTTCCCGAGCATCCCCAGTCTCCTGGAACTCGCTGCCTCAACACGTCAGACTATCTACTACACTTGCAAACTTCAAACGGAACCTAAAGACTCATCTGTTCAGAAATGCCTATAACCTTCAATGACATCACCGCCCCACCACCGTGCGGAGCTGCCGCCCCACCACCGTGCGGAGCTGCCGCCCCACCACCGTGCGGAGCTGCCGCCCCACCACCGTGCGGAGCTGCCGCCCCACCACCGTGCGGAGCTGCCGCCCCACCACCGTGCGGAGCTGCCGCCCCATCTACACCCCACCTACTGTCTCCTCCCCATAATCCTATAGAATGTAAGCCCGCAAGGGCAGGGCCCTCTTCCCTCTGTACTAGTCTGTCTACTGTAACTTGTATATGTATTTTGTATGTAACCCCCTTCTCATGTACAGCACCATGGAACTAATGGTGCTTTATAAATAAATAATAATATTAATAATAATAATAATAATGGCACTAGGACGTTCAACATCAGGTGCCATATTACGTGTGCTACTACACACGTTATTTATTATGCCACGTGCCCATGCTCCCTCGTGTATATCGGCCTCACGTCACGTGAGTTGAGGGTACGCACGAGGGAGCATGTGCGGGACATCAGTGTCGCTAGGGATGCTATTGATCCTACCACGTTGAAAACACTCCCTAGGCATTTTCATAAATTCCATGGGAGCAACCCGTCTGGACTTAAGATACGGGGTATTGACCACATTCGTGGTGGATCCCGTGGCGGCGATCTGAAAAAACGACTGGCTCAGGTCGAGGCTCGATGGATCTCCACTTTGGACACCCTGGCCCCGAATGGGCTTAATGAGAACATCAGCTTTGTGTCCTTCCTATAACTTGACACCATCAGTTAGTCCTAATCTCCTTCTCTCTTCTCCTTTTTTGTGATTCCTTTTTTAACTTAATTGTTTGTTCATTTTTGAGTGTTTTTTAATTGTTTTGTCATCCATATTTTTTATCCTTGCACTACTGTGAGCAATATTTGGCTCATTTTTGTATTGATCTCTGATCTGTTATTAATTGCTGATATATTATCTTCTAGACCTATCCCTCCTTTGTGCTGTCTGGGTGACTCTCTGTTTTTTGGCTTGCGTACGACTTGGATCTCTGCCGGACGTGTCACATTTAGGAAACCTGAAGAATCATCATTCTATCCCTCCATTGCGTGAATTACACGATCTTCAAGTCCTGGTGGTCTTTGGTGTGTTTTGAATCAGAAAATTCGAGGGATTACCTGTGCGTCCCCAAGTGGTCCCTCGATTGATTATAATTGTATCATTCCTCCATTGGACTTTCCTTTTTATGTGGTACTATCTGCCTGAGTTATCGGCAGTGATCCCAATATTCCCTTATATTATGAGTGTATAACTGGTCATATTCTTTGATCTACATTTTTTAATTGTACAATAACAATATTGTGGTGTACGTTTTGGATTACTTTAATTGTTATGCTCATATCAGTTTTCCCTGGCGTTTTTGGCACCTGTCCGACACATATGCTCACTCTGTTTCCGGGGGTACGCGTCCCTCGGATCAGGTGGGCTGGTGTGGATAGGGCTCAACACGCAATAGGGTGTACTTGGTCCTTTTGGTTCTGTCTAACCTGATTAGGAATGGTGGGGCGTGGTTGTGGGGTTGACGCGTCCCCAGTAATCACATGGGACCTTCCTGTCAGGCATGACGGCCGATGATAGTTTCTACCTGGACCACTATTGGTTGAACTGCATGGCACTCATGTATTGGGTGAAGTGTATTCCGGGTCTTATGACGACTTCCGGTCTCATTTAAGAATTGCGTCCTTGGTTACCACGCTAATCGGGCGGTGGTTTCGATAGTAACCCTGCCCTTTTAGTCCGCTGTATCTGGCCTGATATGTGATAAGAAACACTGCGGTCCCTAGGTTATATTTAAGTCGATCGAGAATGGAGAGGTGTGCCTGTGGGGCTGATGCGTCCACAGTGGTCACGTGGGACCTCTTTGTCGGGTGTGAGTACCTGCCATTGGTTGAATTGTATATCACTCATTCGGCGATAGGGAGATGTTAATTCAGGGACCTATGACGACTTCCTGTTATCATCAGGAAGTGCGTCCTTAGCTACCACGCAAACCGGGCCGGGGCTCTGACAGTGACATTGCTTACCCAGTTTATGGCATCTGGGTTTAAATACCTAGCGGCCGAATGGCGATCGGCTTAGACGCATTACTGATGATTACTGACTTTGATAAAGCTATAGAATCCTCGCGAAACGCACGTCGGATGGAGACCTTTGGCCATCTATAGGGAGACCTTTCTACTTTTATTGGGACTGCTTTATTCCTTGCTGGTTACATCGTACCTACTTATACTGCACTTCAGCACTTTAGGTAAGATAATCCCTTTACCCTGCACACTTGTGTTGTATGGTTATTTGATGCTATTCCTATTGGTCTAGTACCAATATTTACCTCCCCACGGTGCTTCCAGCATGATCACCATGATTTCCTACCAATACATGGTGGGGAATCATGGTTTGATTTGACTTGTGTACTACAACTCTAAAAACAGCCCCTTCTCGATTTACCCACATTATTCATTTTAGACCCTCCCAGTTTAGTAGCCGCCATTTAATATAGATGTTTACATTTGAACCATTGATCAATTGGATAGGCTATTATGAACTTGTTTGGGTCTAATGTGTATGCATCCCTAAGATTTTTTGGTAGTGTACCATTTTATTACATATTTTCCTGTTGTGTATTCAATAAAAATTACGTATATTTTGAACAACACTAACGATGCTGTGCGTCACTTACGACGTGACCTCGCCGACACATCGTTAGATTTGTTGTAGCGTGTAAAGCCCGCTTATTACAGTAGCTTCTAGCAGTTGCTGGTGTGTGGACATGTTTTCCACCTACAGTAACTTGCATTTTCTTATTGGGACGGGATGCGAAATGTGGGAGCCACTAGCAGAAGAATAATCACTACCACAACTGGCATCAGCCATTTAGGTAGTCGTAAAACCAAATACTACCACAATTGGTGCCTTTTGATTTGGCAAGCATATTAGTTGGTACAATGCAAAGAAAACAGAGAACACTATACAATATATTGCACATCACTCGTCTAAGGCGGGCTTTGCACACTACGACATCGCAGGTGCGATGTCGGTGGGGTCAAATTGAAAGTGACACACATCCAGCATCGCATGCGACATCGTAGTGTGTAAAGCCTAGATGATACGATTAACGAGCGCAAAAGCGTCGTTATCGTATCATTGCTGCAGCGTCGGCGTAATCCATAATTACGCTGACGTGACGGTCCGATGTTGTTCCTCGCTCCTGCGGCAGCACACATCGCTGTGTGTGAAGTCGCAGGAGCGAGGAACATCTCCTACTGGCATCACCGCGGCTTCCGTAGGATATGCGGAAGGAAGGAGGTGGGCGGGATGTTTACATCCTGCTCATCTCCGCCCCTCCGCTCCGATTGGTCGCCTGCCGTGCGACGTTGCTATGATGCCGCACGACCCGCCCCCTTAACAAGGAGGCGGGTCGCCGGCCAGAGCGACGGTCGCAGGGCAGGTGAGTGCATGTGAAGCTGGCGTAGCGATAATTTTCGCTACGCCAGCTATCACACGATATCGTACCTGCGACCGGGGCGGGGACTATCGCGTGCGACATCGCAGCATCGGCTTGCGATGTCGCAACGTGCAAAGCTACCCACAGATGTATAATGTTACTTTCATCTAAGTGCTTATAAAAATCTCTGCTGTTTGTAAAAAAAAATAAAAAAAATCGAATTGCACTTTTGTTTCCATTTTCAGAGACCTGGAGTTTTTCTAAAAATATTTTTTACCTCACTATGTCCTTTACGGATCAGATTCGTTGATTTGATATTTCATTAGATCAGGCATCTCTGAACTCGGCAATCTGAAATATGTGTATTTTTTATTGTTTTCTTTTCAATGGGGCAAAAGTTGGGGTGATTTGAACGTTATTTTATTTTAATTTTATTTTATTTTTTTCATAATTTGAAAAACCATTTTTTATTGCTTTTACCTATCTCCTTAGAGGGCTTTATGCCCGTACTATGCGATTACTTCTGCTTCTCAGCACACATTGTTCTGAACAGTAAAAATACTGTTCTGTGAATGCCAGTGCTCTTCCTAGATTCACAGGAAGTGAGTCATGACATTGATAGGGGTCGTCATCTGACCCTATTCTGTCATGTTAACCCATTGGCACCTTGCTATCGTGTCACTGGGCCGTCGATGAGGGCATTGTACAGCGTGATCTCTGCCAAAGCGCGCTAGATCGTACTGTGAGTGTTTGATAGCAGAATCTAACTAGTTGATAGGTGCAGGTGGATCAGAGACCCACCCATGCCTGTTAGCTGCACAAGTTTGCTGATCAGATCAGCAGACATCTGCAGGGAATAATGTGGGCTCACTGCATGAGCCAGCATTAAAGGGAAGGAGGTGACAAAGGATCCATAGGTACATCCTAGGTAGTAAAGGGGTTACTAGTTCTATTTGACACCCATAAGCACCATGCTAATTCAGCTGTGTGCAGTTGCATGCAGAAGAATGTGAGCCACTGTCATTACATGTGCTCTGCACTGTAAACTCATGGAGTAACAGCCATGGTCAGTGACAATGCATGACATTTATGATCTGCTGAGTGTAAATTTTGTGTGGCAATGATGTACCATCTCAGTTAGGATATAGTAAAGCCTCCACAGTTAGGCAATTCATCTGGTTTAACAACCACTCAGCAGTTACCCTCCTCCTCTAACACCACATTGCATGACTCCCTATTCTCAGTCTTTTCATTCTTGTGAGATTAAAAAAAAAGTGCTAATATCATCCGAAGATCTAATCGGCCTAGCAGAGATAGTGCTAGATGGGCCCAAGTTGTGCATTGTATTTGAAAATAAGTGATGAGAGGTAATACGTTAACCGCTTCACCACCAGGCAATTTTCCATTTTTCATCTTTATTTTTCACTGCACTTAAACATTTTTCTTGTATGCAGTATACTATGTGACAGGATCAATGGTGCCATTCAAAAGTACAACTCTTTGCAAAAAACAAGCCATCGCTGTGTGTGACACCGCAGGAACAACGAACATCTCCTTACCTGCGTCCCCCGACAATGAAGAAGGAAGGAGGTGGGTAGCATGTTCCGGCTGCTTATCTCTGCCCCTCCTCTGCTATTGGGCAGCCACTTAGTGACCCCACTGTGATGTTGCTGTGATGCTGAACGCGCTCCCCCTTGAAGGAGAGATTGTTCGGCGGTCACAGCGACGTCGCTGAACATGTATGTACGTGTGACGCTGCCATAGCGATGATGTTCGCTATGGCAGCGATGACCAAATGTCGCACGAACGACGGGGGCGGGTGCTATCGCTCGCAACATCGCTAGCAATCGCTAGCGATGTCGCAGCGTGTAAAGTACCCTTTAGTCTAGTACTGACAGTGGAAGTGAGAGGAGGGAAGTGGTAGTCGGGGGTTCTAGCTTCCGGACTACCGGACTACCTGAGCTGATTAGGTAGCAGACGGGAGAGCAGGGCCACAGGCGATGGAGATCCGGTCGTGGGAGACCTAAAGTTCACCGGGGCAGGGTTGTAGCCCGCCGGTGCCGACAGCGGGGATCCGGTCTGGAGGCCGTGCACAGTTTGGGTACCTGGACCCCAGCTGCAAGCACCTTGTCAATTAACCAGCAGGGGACGACAAGATTCCAGATCTTGTCCCACTAGCAGCCGAGATAGAGTTAGATGGAAGCCCAATGCGGGGGATAGGGTGTCTGCAAGTGCCTGCAAAAATCCCAAAGGTCAGATCTCGCAGGCAACAGCTCCCACAGCAAAGACACCAGGAGTGGACTTTTCCCGTTCCATACCGACTAGTCAACACACGAAACACCAAATTAGAGTGCAGGAGGAAGGGCCCCTGTTCTGTTCACCGGTGTGCGGGGCCCGAGCACACTCCTCCGGAGGCTACCGGTATCCGGCACTTGGCTTACTATTTGGACTCTGTGTGACTCATTCAACAACAGTTAGTACACCGGTATCATCCGGTCCAGCCTGCAGACTGTGTTGCAGCACTCTACTCCACCTACACCTGGGCCCCGGGACAACACCTCCCCTACCCGTGGAGGAGATAATGTAAGGGCCCAGGGACAGAGGACCTCAAATGTTCTATACGTCACAGTTGCTGTTCTGACACAAGGGTGCAGAGGCTGTGTTCTCTGGGTGGTCTACAAGGCCCTGATGTTCCCTGCTATCCACCCCCACACAGTATCCACAGCTGATGGACAGTCCACAGACACGGTCTTGGGGATAACAGTTGCTTTAATACAGCAGGAACAAAGGAAAACAACACGGAATATACAGTATGTTTCACGGTCTTTTGTGGGTGGGCCACAGCAAATACAGCTTGGTGTTGAATACTGAAGTGTAATTAGGGTGCTGTAGTATTAAGAGCATGATTTGCTTCAGATTTAATACTGGTATGCCTTTAGAAGCAGGTTCAGAGTCTCTTGAGCTTAGAGGGTAGATATAGATTGTACAGACCTGGAGTCCTGGGGTTAATTTCACTGGGGTTAATTTCACTAATGTCACTAGTTCAGACACGTGCAGTACATGTAAGCAAATGTAGATAGTTGCCCAGCGCGCTACGGGGACCGGACGGCTGGTGCGTGGACAATGGCATGAAAGCCAATAATATTGCAGTGGGGTGGGAGACCCTCAAACTTCCCCAATCTGCATGCAGTAGGGTCTTGTATATAATCAGTATGCCCTACTGTCTGAAGAGATGCACAACGTAGATCTGGCCAGTGAGGATTCAGGATAGGAAGCCTTCAGTATATTGGCTGTAAAAGTCAGGAAATGATGAATTTCTAGGCCTCGGCCTAGTAGGAGTCTTGTGGTGAAGAGAAACTCCAAATAATGTCTCCCCTCAGAGGAGACTCAGCCAGAACCAGAACATTCCAGTTCTTTTTAGACAGAGGCTGGAGAATAGCTCCACCTATTGAGCCATGTGACCAAGAACTGGCCAATAGGATAACACCCAATGCACACTTCAGATTCTTACAGTTTTCACCAGTAGATGGTGCTAGAACACAGCAAATGAGAAATGCTTTACTTCTAACATATAACATGATATTACATATAAGAGAATGTACTTAAAGAAACAGACACAATCTGGACCAGGCAACTACATACTCCACCTCTGAAGGTGAGCCATCCTCGGCGATTGTGCGAGTGGAGGACTACTAAGAAAGGAAGGAAATATATATGTAAGGCACAGTAACAATAAGGCAATAATATGCAGCCATACCGAAGAACAATAGGCAATGAAAAAATGCAAATCATGAATGTGGTAGTGCCAATATGAGATAGAGTCTCTTTCCGCAATATACTATCGTCCATATGAAAGACTCTGGAAAGGCACTTTAGTGGCAACAAACAGTCCATAAGTTCATGGCTGTATACAAAAAATAGTACAAATAATAAACAAGGTGCTTGGTATTACCTAGGTGCAGAGGCTTAAACGTTACTAAACTGACTGTCCAGCTAAATAAATAAACACAAGATTATATACTCATGGAAAAGGATATGACCTTTTAGTCTCTGTAGCGGGCTGGAAGTGTTCCTTTTGTGCTTCGCTCTGAACGCCTCAACACTTGATCTTCCTCTGGAGCAGGGATGATATTGTTTGCTGGTTCAGTTGAAGTTGGCACAGGAACAGCAACTGGAGCAGGAATCGAGATGGGGACATATTGATAGCATGGAAGGATAAATTGAGTGTTGTAGAGGGACTCTTCAACAATAGCCTGTCTGGTTGGTGTTTCCAATGCAGGAATTGGTGTGTAGACCGGCATGACTTGTGGAGGAGGTGATAAAATCACCAGTAGATCCTCTTTGGTGCATAGCGTCATGCGGTTCCTGTGCACCGTCTATGGGGCCATTCCGGGTTTCTTCACTTCATAGACATCTGACTCAGGATAGGGGATAGCTGTAACTGTGTATGGCTCTGTTTCCCAGAGTGAATCAAGTTTTCCTGTATGGTGGTACCTCTTTAGCCATGCCTTGTCTCCAACTTGAAGTGGGGAAGCATTAGCTCTTTGATTTTAGCTCTCTTCTTGTTGACGGTGAGCTTCACCCATGCGGTAATCAACAATCTGTTGGGCTTCGTGTATTCTTCGCTGATGCTCTGAGACCCAATCAGTTTTTGGCAGGGGATTGATCACTAGAGTTGAGCGCGGTTCGCGGTTCGAGGTTCTCCAGTTCGCGGTTCGAGTGATTTTGGGGGCTGTTCTAGATCGAACTAGAACTCGAGCTTTTTGCTAAAGCTCGATAGTTCTAGATACGTTCGAGAACGGTTCTAGCAGCAAAAAGAAGGGCTTTTTACAGCTACAGTGTGCAGGAGCCATCACTGGCAGCCTGCCAGAAGCTGGTAACCAAGATAAACATTGGTATCCAAGCAAAGCGCTTTGGTTAGTAACCCGATGTTTATCCTAGTTACGTGCAGGAAGCCCACACTTCCCCACTCAGCTCACTCCGCCCCCTCCTGCACGCGGCATGTACACACACAAACACACACACACACACACCTGTCCCCAGCCAAGCAGTCCACGACACTGACGTCCTCAGCGCCACCCACTTCGCACTCCACCGCCAGCACACGTGGCTCCGCCCACCTGCACTCTGCACACATGGTCCCGCTCGGCTTACCTGCGGTGATGAAGTCCCGACCTCAGCGCTGTCACTGTCCTCCATGGCCGCCGCTTGTCACATCACCTTCTCTCGTTTCCGACCCGAGACTGACTAGCGGTGTCGTCACGGGCCGCTCGCGATACTTGGCTGTGAAGGCGGCGGTCATTGAACTCAGTGAGAGGTGCTGTCAGCAGTGCAGGAGATCAGCGCAGGTAATGTACCTCGCTGACAGCAGCACTTGTCATCCCCTGCAGTGACCTGGGATGACCCATTGATGTTAGCTCAGGTCACTGCACTGCTCTCCCAGCCAATGGGGAACATCCTGCTCTTCATTGACTGGGACTGTGTGGATCGTCATGGCAACCCCTTGGATTACACCAGACCTGGATTTGTTTTTCTTTCTAATAAATTGGTTAAAGAAGGAATGTATTGGGGAGTGTTTTTTCAAATAAAAATGTGTTTGTCGTCTATTTTTTTTATTACTGACTGGGTTGGTGATGTCGGGTATCTGATAGACGCCTGACCTCACCAACCCCAGGGCTTGGTGCCAGGTGACATTAAACATCTGGTATTATCCCCATATATTACCCCGTTTGCCACCGCACCAGGGCGCGGGATGAGCTGGGGCGAAGCACCAGGATTGGCACATCTAATGGATGCGCCACTTCTGGGGCGGCTGCGGCCTGCTATTTTTAGGCTGGGGAGAGTCCAATAACCATGGACCTCCCTAGTCTGAGAATATCAGACTCCAGCTGTCTGCTTTACCTTGGCTGGTGATCCAATTTTGGGGGGACCCCTACGTGTTTTTTTTTTAAATTATTTATTTAATTTAAAATAACAGCGTGTGGTGCCCTCAGTTTTGGATTACCAGCCAAGGTGAGGCTGCCAGCTGTGGTCTGCAGGCTGCAGCCGTCTGCTTTACCCTAGCTGGCTGCAAAAATAAGGGGAACCCTACGTCATTTTTTTTTTCATTTTTTTGGCTAAATACAAAGCTAAGCACCCCTTAGTGCCACATGAAAGGCACCAAAGGGTGCAAAATTACAAAATGCAGGAGAGTGGGACATTATGTGTCTTTCTGTCATTATAATGACAGAAAAGACTGATATGAAGTGTACAAGCACAGGAAAATCACCAGAGAGCTCTACGCTGTGAAAAGCAGTAGAAAATGGCACTGGAGTGAACATGTGACCGCCTCATGTAGGTTGAAGCTATGGATTATGGGTAAATTTATGTATTTTCCCTCCTTCAGTTTTTTTGCAGTACACAAAAAAAACGGAAGGCACACGGATGACAAACAGATGACATACGGACCGTCTACGGAACGGAAACGGATGCCAAACGGATGCACCCGTGAAAAAAAATGGACTGTTTTTTGCAGGCCGCCAAAATGGATCGGTCGTGTTAATGTAGCCTTATTCTGATCTGTCATTTATAAACAGCAGGCAGAAATAAGTGAATAACGCCCCCCAGCGTCAGAAAATCTCCGGGGTTTCAGGGCTAGCTGAGACCCTGGAGATCATGATTCAGGACGGTTTTTCCGGTCCCCGCTCACGTGATCACAGGTATACACCGTACACCGATGATCACGTTACAGTAAATGACGGCGTCGGTAAAAAATTATTTATCTCCCATCTGGCATGAACAAACATGATAAATCCCCTCCCCGGTCCCCTCCGGTCCCCCGGTGTCGCCAAAGTGCCCCCCCTGATGCCCTCCCAGAAATCCAAGATGGCCGCGCGCACAGCAGCGCGCCGGCCGCATTCACCCTACTCCTCTGATTTCTGTCGCATGTGCCATGACACATGTGACAGAAAACTCCTCCCCAGGCCCTGCCAGGTCACCCCCTATAACCCCACCGGTGTTCCCCGGTGTCCCACGGTACCTGTGCAGCGTTGATCCTCCCACGGCCCTCTCCTTCACAATAGACGCTGCCACATGCACAGAGCGGCTTTCAGCTCAGCTTCCTGTGTTCAGACACAGTGAGTGGTGGTTATGCATCTGTAAGCTAAATGGGCGGCACGGTGGCTCAGTGGTTAGCACTGCAGTCTTGCAGCACTGAGGTCCTGGATTCAATTCTCACCAAGGACACCATCTGCAAGGAGTTTGTATGTTCTCCCCGTGTTTGCGTGGGTTTCCTCCGGGTACTCCGATTTCCTCCCACACTCCAAAGACATATAGCACTATGGAATTAATAACGCTGTATAAATGAATAAATTATTATTATTACTGCAATGCCCTGCTCATGAGGTAAGGAACATAATTGATCAGGAGAGCTATATACTACATTTCCAAATGGAGGGATTTGCTTTTATAGTTTCCCTGCTGAACGACTACCAAACATGAGAGTCCGTTATACGCCACAAGAAAACACATCTAAATAGTGAGCTCTGTTGTTAAGTATTCATTCAGCTGGATAACTGGACTTAAAGGGGTATTCCATCTCCAAGATCCTATCCCCAATATATAGTAGGTGGAATAGCAATAATATCAGCAAATACCAATATTTGGAAATGCAGAATAGTTCTCCTGATTAGGCATGCCCTTACCTCATGAGCAGGGCATTGCAGCTTTGGTAGCAACCATTACGACATGGACTCTGCTGCTGTGGACCCGGGGAGAGTGAGTGCAGATTCATTGCACCCACACTCCTCACATGAAGGGTCTGCACTCCTAGAAAATGGGGGATACGTTCCCTGAGTGTCTCCCCCCCATATTCTAGACAGTCCTGAGTCGTCGTGGGACCCCTTTATTTTTTTTCTTAGAATAAATTGGTGAAAGAGGAAATGTTTTGGGGACTGTTTTTTCAAAAAAATTTCTTTTGTCGATTTTTTTTTGTTAGTACTGACAGTTTATGATGTTGGGTATCTAATAGACGCCATGACATCACAAACTGCTGGGCTTGATCTCAGGTGACTTTACAGCTAGTATCAACCCGATTTATTACCCCGTTTGCCACTGCACCAGGGCACGGGATGGGCTGGGGTGAAGCGCCAGGAATGACGCATCTAGTGCATGCGCCACGTCTGGGGTGCCTGCGGCCTGCTATTTTTAGGCTGTGAAGGCCCAATAACTATGGACCTTCCCACCCTGAGAATACCAGACCACAGTTGTCCGCTTTACCTTGGCTGGTGATCCAATTTGGGGGGGACCCTACTTTTTTTGTGTAATTATTAATGTTTATAAAATAATTATAAAAAATGAGCCTGGGGGACCTCCACATTGGATCCCCAACCACGGTAAAGCTGCCAGCTGTGGTTTTCAGGCTACAGCCGTCTGCTTTACCCTAGCTGGTTATCAAAAATGGGGGGACCCAAGATTATTTTTTTTTAACTATTTTTTAAATAGAAAAAATTATTGGGCTTCCCTGTATTTTGATTGCCAACCAAGGTAACGGCAGGCAGATGGGGGTGGCAACCCATAGCTGTCTGCTTTATCTGCGCTGAGAATCAAAAATACTGTGGAGCGCTACGTCATTTTTTTTAAAGATTTATTTTTACAGCACTGTGATGTCCAGCAATCAAAATACAGGGAAGCCCATTTTGTTTTTAGTTATTTAAATACATAATTAAAAAAAATATATATGGACTCTCGCTGCATTTTTTGTATTGCTAGCTAAGGGTAATCCAAGCAGCTACTGGCTGCTAACCCCCACTGCTTGGTGTTACCTTCACTGGCAATGGAAAATCCAGGGAAGCATTTTTTATTTTTTTTTGCCAAAAAGCTACAAAAAAAGGACGTGAGCTTCGCCATATTTTTGTATGCTAGCCAGGTATAGCAGGCAGGTGCTGGAAGAGTTGGATACAGCGCCAGAAGATGGCGCTTCTATGAAAGTGCCATTTTCTGAGGCTGCTGCAGACTGCAATTCGCAGCAGTGGGGCCCAGAAAGGTCAGGCCAACCTGTGCTGCGGATTCCAATCCCCAGCTGCCTAGTTGTACCTGGCTGGACACAAAAATGGGGCGAAGCCTACGTCATTTGTTTTCTAATTATTTAATGAAATTCATGAAATAATAAAAAAAGGGCTTCCCTTTATTTTTGGTTCCCAGCCGGGTACAAATAGACAACTGGGGGTTGGGGGCAGCCGTACCTGCCTGCTGTACCTGGCTAGCATACAAAAATATGGCGAAGCCCACATAATTTTTTCAGGGGGCAAAAAACTTCTGCATACAGTCCTGGATGGAGTATGTTGAGCCTTGTAGTTCTGCAGCTGCTGTCTGTCTGTATGGAGAAGAGCAGACAGCAGCTGCAGAAATACAAGGCTCAGCATACTCTATCCAGGACTGTATGCAGAAGTTTTTTGCCCACCAAAAAAATGACGTGGGCTTCGCCATATTTTTGTATGCTAGCCAGGTACAGCAGGCAGCCACGGGCTGCCTCCAACCCCCAATTGCCTATTTGTACCCGGCTGGGAACCAAAAATATAGGGAAGCCCGTTTTTTTTAATTATTTCACTTATTTCATGAAATAATTAAAAAACAAATGACGTGGGCTTCGCCCCATTTTTGTGTCCAGCCAGGTACAACTAGGCAGCTGGGGATTGGAATCTGCAGCACAGGTTAGCCCGAGGTTTCTGGGCGCCTCTGCTGCAAATTGCAGTCCGCAGCCGCCTTAGAAAATGGCGCTTTCATAGAAGCACCATCATCTGGCGCTGTATGCAACTCTTCCAACAGCCCTGAAGCCAGGTGGCTTGTTGGGTAATAATGAGTTAATACTAGCTTTGTTTTACTAGCTAGTATTAAGCCAGAGATTCTTAATGTCAGGCACGTTTGACCCAGCCATTAAGAATCTCCAATAAAGGGTTAAAAAAAAGACACCACACAGAGAAAAAATACTTTAATAGAAATAAATACACAGACACATTAGAGACTCCATCTTTAGTACCCCCTGTCAGCCCTCCTCGATCCATGGTCTTCTGTCTTTCTCGTTCAACAAATGCAGCTCTGCTCCATCACTGCTGCATAGGGGAAGACGCTGCTTCCTGTGCAGCCTTCACTCCGTGAGTGATCAGTGTTGCTGGCTGTTAGCGGTAACAGCGGTAACGCTGACAGACGCGTTACCATAGCAACGGTGCTCCGATCATGTAATTCCCGGAGCCGCGGTTAGCGGTGACGTCCCCGCTAACTGCGTTGCTATGGCAACAGTGATCTCCGTTAATGACCGGCTGTGTCAGCCGGTCCCTAACGGAATGGGGAGTCGACCGTGTGCTAGAGCATGTCGCCGGTACACGGCGATACACAAATGTGCACCGTGTACCGGAGAGTGCAATGACAGGACCTAGGACAGGACATGACGTCAAAGCCATGTGACCAGTCTGTAGCCAATGAGATAATAGCCATGTGACTGGTCACATGGCTATTTTGACGTCACGATAGGTCCTGCATCACTGCTGGCAGTGCTGTTCACTGAGAGGATTCAGCGATCATCGGATGGAATAGCGGCAGGAGACAGAGTGCAGGAGGGATCGCGGGAACCGGTAAGTGTTATGGCAATGTTTTTTAACTGTATGTGTACATTTATAAAGCGTTTTTATGTGTTTGTGATTGCCTCCCATTATTTCCTATTGGTTCTAGTTCGGTTCGTCGAACGTTCACTGAACTGAACTCGAACGAGACCTCCTTTCGACGAACCGAACTCGAGCCGAACCACGGCCGGTTCGCTCATCTCTATTGATCACGTCAGGGACTTGGATTCCAAGAGAACGATCTTTTGGGATCTGACCTTGTCTTCCAAACATCAGATAATATGGCGAGTAGCCTGTAGAACAGTGGACAGTATTGTTGTAGATTTCCACTAACTCGTCAAGCAATTGAGGCCATTGAGCTTGTTTGGTAACAGATGCTGTTCGCAGCATATTGATGAAGGTCTGGTTGACTTTCTTGCAGAGGCCATTCCCTTGGGGATGATAGGCGGTTGTTCTTAGCTTTTTGCACTCATGGAATTGGCAGAGTTCTTGAAATAATTGTGACTAAAAGCCAGATCCACGATCTGTGAGGACTGCTTCAGGGCAACCATAATGTCTCACATATTCATGGTAGAAGGTGATAGCTGTAGTCTGAGCTGTAAAGTCTTTTACTGGCACAACAGCAACCCACTTAGTATAGTGATCCACCATGGTTAAGGCATACATGTAGCCTGAATGAGTTGGTGCTAGTTTCACATGATCAAGAGCGCCTAGCTCATTTGGTTTCTGAGAATGGATTGGATGAAGAGGAGCTCTAGCATCTTTCTTACCGACTTTGGTGAGGTTGCAGGCTGGACATTCACTACACCAATTTTCTATGTCTGACCGCATCCCAATCCAATAGAAGCGCTGGCGTATGGTGGCTTCAGTTTTCTGCACGCCAAAGTGCCCAGACTGGTCGTGGTAGGCATCAAGAACGATTCTGGCATCTCGGCGTGGGATTAGAATCTGATGTAGCCTTTCAAATGAAACCGGGTCTAGGGTATTGCGCAGGATCAAGCCCTTTTGAATGAAGAGTCTTTTGCGCTGTCTCCAGAGACGATTAAGCTCAACATCAGGGCATCTTCTGCGTCGTCTGACAGGTATTCTCCCAGTAGTCAGGTAATCATAGATCTCACCTAGGACACGAGACTCATTTTGAAGAGTTTAACATCTCGATGGATCTTGGAATAGGACAGGTTTCTGTTGAGGAACTTCATAAGTTTGTGTAGCAGCAACAGCATTCTGTGTAGCAAACCTTTGATAGAAGGGAGGCATCTCAACATCTTCCCACAGATCTTCCTCAGGAGGCTCTTCTCCTTTGGGCAAACGGGATAACACATCGGCATTGATGTTGATCTTGCCACTGCGATACTTAATATCAAAGCAGAAGTTCACCAATCTTGAAGCCCATCTCTGTTCAAGAGCACCTAGCCATGCAGTATTAAGATGAGAGAGAGGATTATTGTCCGTGTAAACTGTGAAGGGTGTAGCAGCGAGGTAATCTTTGAACTTCTCAGTGACTGCCCACACGAGAGCTAGCAGCTCTAACTTGAATGAACTGTAATTGCTATCGTTTTTCTCTGCACCTTTCAAGCTTCAGCTGGCATATGCAATGACTCTCTCTTTGTCATCTTGGACTTGTGATAGTACCACTCCGAGGCCTTGGTAGCTGGCATCGGTGTAGAGACGGAAAGGATGGCGGTAGTAAGAATTGGAGGTGAAGTCAATAGACTTTTCAACATCTGAAAGGCAGTTTCTTGTCGCTCAGACCAATTAATTGGAAGTCTTCTGTCATAGTTTTCTCTAGGGCAACCCCGTAGCAGCTCTGTAAGAGGTTCTGCTATTTGCGCAAAATGAGGTATGAAGTGGCGGTAGTAGCCCGCAAAACCTAGAAAACTTCTGACTTCTTTGACGGTTCTTGGGGTGTCCCAGTTGTTCACAACTGAGATCTTTTCAGGATCAGGCTGGATACCTTCGGTACTTACAACATGACCAAGGTAGTTGACCTTCGGCTTGAGCAGATGGCACTTTGACGGTTTTAGTTTCAGTCCATGTTCAATGAGTACCTGGAATACTTCTGCAAGGTGGCATAGGTGATCTTCATAAGTGCGAGAGTATACTACAACATCATCAAGATATAACAGAACGCTCTGGAAGTTGAGGTGACCAAGACATCTTTCCATGAGTCGCTGAAATGTAGCAGCGGCGTTGCATAACCCAAACGGCATACCGTTAAATTCAAAGAGTCCCATTGGGGTAGTGGAAGCTGTCTTCTCTCTATCCTCAGGAGCCATGGGTACTTGCAACCGCTGGTTAAGTCGAGAGTGGAGAAGTATGCAGCTGAGCCAAGAGCGGTGATGGATTCTTCAATCCGTGGAAGAAGATAGGCATCTTATGTGTAACGTTATTCAACTTTCGGTAGTCGGCACAAAATCTGATGTTACCATCCTTCTTCTTCACCAGGACGATGGGTGCAGCCCACGGGCTTTGACTTTCTCGGATGACTTCAGAATCTTTCATCTCCTTTAACAGCTTCTTTACTTGTTGATAGTTAGCAGGAGGTACTGGACGGTGTCTTTCTTTGATAGGAGGATGATCACCTGTGTTGAGCTTGTGCTGGATCAGAGTAGTTTTGCCGAAGTCAAGAGGGTGCTTGCTTAAAGCTTGGCTGTGTCGCTTAGCATGTTTAGTTACGCCATTGATGTATTCGATAGGAGTGTTAGCATCTCCAACATTAAGTTCATCCACCAGAAGGTAGTGGGTGTATTAGAGCCTTTTGATGAGCAAGTGTCTCTTCATCTAGGATGTCTTCTGGATCAAGGCTTTACAGTTGAGCAACTGAATTAAACTTGTATAGCTCGATGGGCGCATCACTTAGGTTGATTAGCCGTACTGGTACTCTACCGTCTGAGACGGTGACAATACTTCTGGCAGCTTTTACTAGGGGCTGTCCTTCAATCTGGATGTAGTCAAGAAGAGCTACATAGTCCTCGTTGTCAATTCCTGGTCGAGCTCGACACCAGACTAGAGTCTCGCTGTTGGCTGACAGGGTAACTGGTTGTGCGTCGGTGATACGCACATGGCAGATCTCACCTTTACTGTTGGCAAACTTCTATTGGGCGCAGAGCACTTTGATAGTCCGCTGAACAGCTTGCCTGTAAGGGGGAGAAACAGAAGGGAGAGAAGCATGCAAGGCAGCGAGCAATTCAGTAAACACATGACATTCATGCCTAACACTACTGCTGTTGTATCTCCCTCAGCCTCAGTAACAATTAAACCTTGACCTGGTAACTTGCGATCACCAATTTGGATTGTGGGTTCCCTGTAGCCTAGCTGGGAAATAGGTTGACCATTACTTGCAATTAAGTCTAACTTTGCTTTACCAACTGGATTCAGGAGATCAAAGTCCCAAATCTTTTCAAAGGCTTGTCGCTCAATTGTGGTGACTTGTGAACCAGTGTCCACTAAAGCTTCTAGAGGTACACCATCGATCCATATAATTATATACGGGCATTTGGAGATGAACCGGGAAATCCATTGTGATTGTCCCTTTGGGCCCTTGGATTCACCTCCCGAGGGGTGGCCCTTGGCCTCGGGGGTGGCCCGTTTAACTTATAACATTGATATTTGTAGTGTCCAAGACGTTCACAATAAGTACAGTACACACAATCACCAGATGGAGGCCTTCCAGGAGGGGGCCTATCAGGACTTGGCCTACTAGAACGTGGCTCTGGGGAAAATGTCCGGTTTACAGATGATTCACATGATGCAGAGGGTTGGCCTTTTAGCTCCTTTAAGACTTGGCATACAGATTCAAGGACTTTGACAAGTGCATCTGTGGTAGGAGGTGCATGACTGAGAGTAGGGGCTTGCACAGACTGTGTGGCCTGCATAGGGGAAACAGGTGAAAGATGAGATACAGTAGAAATTCCAGCAGCAAGGTCTGAGGAACGAGGCACAAGAGCATAGCTGGTACAAGGTGAGTCAGTACCCACTACTCGCAGGGCTAGAGCTTTAAAGTCTAAGAAAGTCATGTTTGGATTTTGTGCTGCTAGCATGCGGAATTGACTTTGTACTAGCCTGGAGTCCAAACCTTCTATGAATCTGTCAGTGATTATGTTTTCTGCAGCAGCAGGATCTATAGTGTCTATTTGCTGTAAAGCCCTGTAGGCAGACTGAAGGGCTAGTGCGTAGTCCCTAAGAGTCTCACCTGGTCCCTGATGTCGGTTGTAAAATTTGAGACGAACCTCGGTGGGTGATTGGCATTCAAATTCTTTTCTTAGGCGGGTGAGGATCTGTTCTACATTGGTTTTCTCGGTAGATGGCCAGGAACGGACTTCCTCAGCAGCTGGTCCATCAAGCTGTCCCAGGAGAAGTTGTACCTGCTGATGGGGAGAAAGTGAGAAAAGCTCAAGAGTATACATAATCTTTTCTTTGAACCCAGCAAGTGTACGAGGATCTCCTCTGTAGTTTGGGAGACTAGAGGTTCCAATAAAGAATGGCATGCCGGTAGCCATGACAGGGACTGGAACTGGGTTGGCGGCATTAGCCCGTTCCACTGGAGCATTAGCTGATGATGATGATGATACAGAGTTAACAGACTCGGCCTGGTCATTATGAAGAGGTTCAGACATTTTGGTGATGAGGCAAGTACTGTCTCTTTCAGAATAATGATGACACTGTTGCTTTAAGGGATGCACTATTATGTACCAACACAGTCTCTGAGATGGAAGGCTCCCCCTCTTCAATATAGCACTGCTGTGAATGAGGATTTGCACTTATTTGAGTAACTTAGAAGGCAGGAGAGTAGAAGAGCTAGTGCAGGTGCTGTTAACCCCAGCATAAAACAGGAAACAGTCTTTGGCAGTTTTCACTGGCAAGATAGAGGTTAATGAGCAATGCTGAGACCTATAGTGCAGTAAGAGAAGATAGGCACAGAGGAATGATCCTGTTCATGACGCCAAAATTCGACCTCTGTAAGGGCCCAGGGACAGAGGACCTCAAATGTTCTGTATGTCACAGTTGCTGTTCTGACACAAGGGTGCAGGGGCCGTATTCCCTGGGTGGTCTACAAGGCCCTGATGTTCCCTGATATCCACCCCCACACAGTATCCACAGCTGATGGACAGTCCACAGACACGGTCTTGGGGATAACAGTTGCTTTAATACAGCAGGAACAAAGGAAAACAACACGGAATATACAGTATGTTTCACGGTCTTTTGTGGGTAGGCCACAGCAAATACAGCTTGGTGTTGAATACTGAAGTGTAATTAGGGTGCTGTAGTTTTAAGAGCATGATTTGCTTCAGATTTAATACTGGTATGCCTTTAGAAGCAGGTTCAGAGTCTCTTGAGCTTAGAGGGTAGATATAATAAGATTGTACAGACCTGGAGTCCTGGGGTTAATTTCACTGGGGTTAATTTCACTAATGTCACTAGTTCAGACACGTGCAGTACATGTAAGCAAATGTAGATAGTTGCCCAGCGCGCTACGGGGACCGGACGGCTGGTGCATGGACAATGGCATGAAAGCCAATATTAATGCAGTGGGGTGGGAGACCCTCAAACTTCCCCAATCTGCATGCAGTAGGGTCTTGTATATAATCAGTATGCCCTACTGTCTGAAGAGATGCACAACGTAGATCTGGCCAGTGAGGATTCAGGATAGGAAGCCTTCAGTATATTGGCTGTAAAAGTCAGGAAATGATGAATTTCTAGGCCTCGGCCTAGTAGGAGTCTTGTGGTGAAGAGAAACTCCAAATAATGTCTCCCCTCAGAGGAGACTCAGCCAGAACCAGAACATTCCAGTTCTTTTCAGACAGAGGCTGGAGAATAGCTCCACCTATTGAGCCATGTGACCAAGAACTGGCCAATAGGATAACACCCAATGCACACTTCAGTTTCTTACAGTTTTCACCAGTAGATGGTGCTAGAACACAACAAATGAGAAATGCTTTACTTATAACATATAACATGATATTACATATGTTAGGGCCAGGTGGACGGGAAGACCCAGGAGGTGGATCCACTGGGCCGAACACCTCACTGAAGGCAAGGGGTCCGGTAGCCGGAGCACTACAGGTAGCAGGACAGTCCGTACAAAGGAGTGGAGTGTAGAAGTCCCTGGGACCACGGAGTCACCGAAGGTAGTCCGGATGACGGAGCTCAGGTTCGGAGGCCGAGATGTTGTCAGGCAGAGTCCGGAACCGACGGAGCGAGAAGACAGGTCACCACAGGGATCAGAGATGGTATGGACTGACGGGATGGCGGACAGTCACCGTTCGGGGTTCGGGAATCGTCAGGACCGGATGGCGAGGCAGGAACGGCTCTAGGAGAGAGATAGGTAAGTATACCGCAAGACACAAGGAGACCTGACTCCTAGCTTAGCAAAACACGAAGAACAGGCCCCGCCCACTTGGAAAGGATTCCCCTATATACCCTGTACCTGATTCTTCAATATCCTGTTGGAGGACACTGGCCCTTTAAGAGAGGGTTAATGACCGCGCGCGCGCCCTAATGCGCATGCGCGAGGCCTGGGTGCCAGAAGCCAGAGCAGGGAGCGGTGAACAGGAGGCAGGAGAGCCGGGCTGGGGCCGAGTTGCCGACGGGCGCCGGGAGCGGGGACCGGGCTGCCTGGGGACCGCAGGCGATGGAGCAGGAAGGCTGTGGAGCGGGGGACTGGGAAGCCTGGCACGGGAGCGGCGGAGCGCGACCTGAGAGCGGGGAAGCAAGGCAGGGGAGCCGGGGAGCATGGCAGGGGAGCCGGGGAGCATGACAACATATAAGAGAATGTACTTAAAGAAAAAGACACAATCTGGACCGGGCCACTACAATAACATCCTGCTGCCCTGCTCCATCAGCCCCTGGTGCCCCATACCAACGCAGCGGCGGTGTCACCAACTATCACCATAACCCACGGGTGGCGTCACTGAAAAACTCTCCCCTCTAAATAACCCCTTTATTCAGTTGTGGGCGATAGGCTGCTGCACGGGCCCCGGATCCGGCTGCCACTCGAGCCACAGCCACGACCCCAGATCCGAGCGTCTCGAGTAGCCCCCCTGCCGTTGGTCTGCGCCCCCGCCCACAATATTATACAGTGTGATTTAATACAAATAGATTTAGAAGGAACATCATCTTTTTTTACTAATTACAAACTATTTTATTCACTTGAATTAGCAAAAATCATTAGTGAGGAGGAAAAATGATTATATTTTTCTCTTCAAAAGTGATATGCTTCATTTCTGAGAACACAACCTGATTATTAAGAAGCTGCTGTAGGGCCATTTCTTTATCATTAGCAAATGATTCATCCATTGATATGTTATAATTAAAAGCTCTCACACTAATGCTTTATTTAAATGAACTGCTAAAAAATTAACATAATTGTAATTACGGCTAGCTATAAATAAGGAACTTATCCTTTATTCAAGTTTTTTGGTATTTCCCAGAGAATTACATTTTTTATGCTAGTAACAAAATTATCCTTCAATAATGTCTGATTGTTTTTGCATTAGCCTCTGAAATCTGAATCAATATTTTTGGGCCTTTAGTATAAATTTTCCATTTAAATCTCCTTTGCAAACAATTTTTCAAATTATGAAACTGCAATTTCCTTATGGTAAATTGATAACCAATAAAACCTAATACAGTTCTGAACCCTGAAGGCCTATTCACAGGGTACATGGTATATTGTAAATACGTATCAATATTTTTCACTTTTTTTTTCTATGAGCAGAATATTGTTTCCTGTTATAATTTTACCTTGATTATTATTATTATTGATCTTTAGCTGTATAGCTTTGTGATAGTCAATCTTTTCAAACCACTTTGAAGCAGCAATGAACATCGAGCAACATCAATAAGCCTAAGATTTCTTACTTACTCAAAAAATCACCTTAGGGAAATATAAAAAAACATTATTGCTTGCTAAAAAAATGGCATACATTCTTACCACTCCATACAAGTGGCCCAGCTACTAAAACAGCTTCCTCTCTTACTCAGTCCCTAGACTCCTCATGCTTCAGAACCTTAGACTTTTCTTTACAGGAAAGCAGAGGTGAGCAATATAATCTCCTACTTACTAAACAAACAATTTAAAAGCTTCTGAGTTATCTCTATTCATCTGGAAGAAGACTATAAAAGTATGCTAACTACAATTAATCAAAATATTTCACCACTGGCTAGAAGCACAGCCCTTGTTTTACCTAAAATGGCAGAGTACTAGGGATGAGCAAACCTGAACTGTAAAGTTCGAGGTTCATATCGAATATTGGGTGTACGGGTCTCAGATCCAAACACAGACGTTTAGTCCAGTTTCTTATTCAGGTTTACCAAACTAATAAAGCATGTTGAAAAGCTGCAGAGCAGCCAATCATTAAGCTTTTTAGGCTGTGGGCACTTCCGGAGCCTTTTCAGCCATGCCAAATACTGGGCATGGATGTGAATGGCCCGTGCAACATGTGACCCCGCCTGTAAAAAAGCCGAATCATGGGTTGTGCAGCCATTTTGTGCACTGCACCAAGCCCTGTGTGGCTAATATGAAACAACCTCTATTTTACCACTGTGCACCAGTTTTTTTATGGGCTTAATCTCCAAAACAACTCTGTTTGCAGACTGTGCACCAGGTTTTGTGGGTTCAAGCTCTGAAAAGCTTTTAGTGCACTGCAGTAGGCCCTAAGTAGCTCTATATGGCCATTGTGCACCAGTTTCTGTGAGCTTTATATCCAAAATAGTTCTGTATTCAGGCTGTGGGCCCTGTGCACTGGATTTTCTGATTTCCATCTCTGAAAAGCCTTTAGTGCTCTGCACCAAGCCATGTGTGGCTAATATATATGTGCCCCAGAGATGAAAGAGACTGTGCACTGATGCAAAGATATTTCTTGTTTTGTAGGATGAGGCTGTGGGAGAGTCAGTGCTCATGGTCAGCAGACCACCACAGCATATCTCAGAGGATGACAAAAGACAAGTACCAACTGCTGTGGGTTCCTGCAGTATGCAGACTATCAAGGAGGGTAGATGTGATGATGAGTGGGTGGAAGATGATGCGATGGATGATGAGGTTCAAGACCCCACTTGGAGGAAAGGGCATGCTATTGACTTGTGCAGTTCACAAGAAGTGGAGGTGCTTAAACAGACCAAACAGCACCAAAGCAAAAGAGGGGGCAAAAGAACAGTGGCCTGCCCACAGCCATTAAATCAGCTGCTACATCCCCCAAAACCAAGAAAAGCACAAACCAAAACAAGCTCAAAAGAGCTCACTGGCATGAAATTCTTCTGGGAATGTGCTAATAACAAGAAATGTGTGTTTTCATGCTGTGTCATCAGTGCCTGAAAGTTGGCAAAAATCATCTGAACCTGAGTACCAACTTTATGATGACTTGCAAACAAAAGTTGCAGTGGAGTAGTTTCCAGAAAAATCTGTAGAGGACTGAACGTCTTTGTGCTCCCTCTTCTGCTGCAATGGATCCCCATGAACACAAGATGTGTTAGCAATACTACCACCAGCATTGCCTACCATCTCCACACCATCCCATGGAAGTGTTCTTGTCTCCATACCCCAAACTATTGACAGAAAGAAGAAATACCTGCCTACCCACCCAAAGCCCTGGCCCTGAATAATAGCATTTCAAAATTGCTTGCCTCGGAAATGCTGCCATTCCGGCTAGTGGAGACAGACAATTTTAAAAAACTGCTGTAGGTGGATATCACACAGTTTTCCCAGCCACCACTGTTTTTCCAGTTGTTCCATCCGTGCCTTGCACACACATGTTGGAGACCAAATCCGTTGTGCATTGCACAACACCATCATTGGAAAGGTCCATACAACCATGAATACGTGGACTACTAAGCATGGGCAGGGATGCTACATCTTCCTAATCCCACTGGGTACATGTAGTAGCGGCTGGGCTAGAGGCAGAAGGTGTTCGAGCATATATGTTCTACCACCTAGAATTTTTGGATGCTTCTGTGTCATTGTTGCTTCCTCTTCCTACTCCGCATCCTCCACCATCATCTCATCCAGTTATAGTAAGCCACCAACTTCAGAACAGGCATGGGAAAAAGACATCACACTGTTCTGAAACTCATCTATCCTGAGGACAAATATCACTAGAAGCTCATGTAGAAGCTGTGAATGGGGATCAAACAACAGACAGATGAGTGACTGCTGTTGATGAACCTGAAGCTCAACCTGGTGGTGTGCGATAATGGGCAAAATCTTGTAGCAGCTCAGAGCCTAGGCAGTTTGATGCCCATACCTTGCCTGGCACATGTGCTGAATTTGGTGGTGCAGAGCTTCCTTAAAAATTACACATATATGTCAGAGCTGCTGCTGAAAGTGCAGGCAGTTTCTGCACACTTTTGGTCTTCTCACCCTGCTGTTGCTTTCCTGTCTGTTGTACAAGGTAACTTCAGCCTTCCCACTCACCACCACATACTGCAGGCAACATACCAACAAGGTGGAACTCCACCTTGCATATGCTGGAGAGACTGTGCGAGAAGCTGCAGTCAATAGTGAACTTTCAACTGCAGTATGCATGGCAGATTTGCAATTCAAAGAACATCACTTCACTACCAATGAGTGGGCCTCCATACGGGACCTATGTGCTGTCTTGTGCTGCTTCGAATTCTCAACCAACATGGCTAGCACTGATGATGCCATCATCACCGTTATTATACCACTTGTATGCTTGCTCGAAAAAATGTTTGAGGCTAAGATGGATTAAGTGGTGGAAGAGGTAACAAGGCCATCACCCACAAAGGGCTCCGAGGTTGGCTTCCTGGCTTGACAGAGGGCATGTCCCCATATTTTAGCCAGAGGACAGTTTAGGAAGAGAAAGAACCATCTGAAAAGCAGGATGGTAAGTACATTTGCTTGGTGCATCACTGCAGCGTGGCTAGGGGATACAGAGAACCCAGGCAAAACACTTTCAATCAAGCACAGCTTGTCACTTCCTTTGGGCTACCTTGTCTTCTGCCTCTTCAACCTACATTGCCAAGCCAATCCAACTTTATCCTCCACTTGAGCCTACTCCTCCTTCAAGTTCAATTTTTGTTTTTGTTTTAGGTGTATTCCAACTTTCTGTAAATTCTTTTCAGAAACAAAACCCAATTCTATATTGGAAATGCACAACACCCACAAAAAAGTGTTGGCTATCTCCTCCTCTTGGTCAATCCATTTCTTTTTTTGGATTTTTATTTTAAAACGGTGTTTGGTACTCATCTGGGAAAAAGGGCTCTGTATGGGCCTTTGTTTAAAATTGTTGATTTTTACGGGTGGAATCTGCCAATATATGCTGTCTCTTGGTAATCTCTGAAATAAGAATCTGTAGGGGCTTTTTTATATATGTTGCTTTGTGGGGAAATTCTGCCAAGCTTAGCTGTTTGAGTCAACTGTGTAAAGAGGCACTGTTGGGACCTATATTTAGAATTTATGCTCTGAAGTTAACCCCTTCAGCCCCAGAGCGTTTTCCATTTTTGCGTTTTTGTTTTTTTTCTCCCCTTTGTCAGAGAGCCGTAACTTTTTTATTTTTCTGTCAATCTTGCCATATGAGGATTTTTTTTTTGTGGGATGAGTTGTACTTTTAAATGAAACCATAAATTTTACCATATAGTGTACTGGAAAACAGCAAAAAAATTCCAAGTGTGGAAAAACTGCAAAAAAAGTGTGATTGCACAATAGTTTTTGGGATGTTTTATTCACCGTGTTCACTATATGATAAAACTGATATGTCATTATGATGCCTGAGGTCGGTTCGAGTTTGTAGACACTAAACATGTATAGGTTTAGTTGTATCTAAGGGGTTAAAAAAAATTCACAAGCTTGTCCAATAAAAGTAGCGTACGTTTTGCACCATTTTCCAAAACCCATAGTGTTCTTATTTTTTGGGATCTATGGCTTAGTGATGGCTTATTTTTTGCGTCTTGAGCTGATATTTTTAATGGTACCATTTTTGTGCAGATGCTACATTTTGATCGCCTGTTATTGTATTTTGCATAAAACTTGTGTCGACCAAAAAACATAATTTTGGCGTTTGGAATTTTTTTGCCACTACACCGTTTACCGATCAGATTAATTGATTTTATATTTTGATAGATAAGGCATTTCTGAATGTGGCAATACCAAATATGTGTATATTTTTTATTTTTTAACCCTTTAATTTTCAATGGGGTGAAAGGGGGGTGATTTGAACTTTTAGGTTTTTTTTTTTACTTTTTTTTATTTTACTAGTCCGCCTAGCCCTATCTGCTGATCACAGCTACACAGCTGTAAACAGCAGATATGCTCACTTTATGATTCACTCGGCTCTGGGCCGAGTGAAACCGAAAGTGACTCATGATAGCTACAGGCGTCATCACATGACCCTGTGCTACCATGGCAACCACCAAAAGTCACGTGATCACGCACGTGACTTCCGGTGGGGGGCGGCGGTAGGTGAAAATAATGGCCGCGCGCATATACATCTCGCTTACAGACTATGGCAGCGAGATGTAAGGGGTGAAATGTTGCGGGTAGAATGCGATTCCACTCGTAACATGCAGGCACATATGTGAGTTGTTGAAAACAGCTGAAATGTGCGCGGATCGCCACGACCTGCCCACGGCAGAAGGCGGGGATTAACCTCACACGATCCATGACGGATATATCCGTCATGGGTCGTGAAGGGGTTAAACTCTGCCAATCTTAGCTGTGTGGGTCAACTGTGGAAAAAGGCTCTGCAAGCATTTTTTTGTTAAATTGTTGCTGTGCAGGTAAACTCTGGCAATCATGGCAGTGTGCATCAATTGTGGAAAAAGACTCTGTTTAGGCCTATATTAAAAATTTATCCTCTGAAGTTAAACTGCCAATTTTGGCTGTGTGGATCAACTGTGAGGATTTTTTTTCTTTTTTTTAAATTGTTTCTTTGCAGTAGAGATGAGCGAACCGGCCATGGTTCGGGTCGAGTTCGGTTCGTCGAACGGAGGTCTCGTTCGAGTTCAGTTCGGCGAACGTTCGACGAACTGAACTCGAACCAATGGGAAATAATGGGAGGCAATCACAAACACATAAAAACGCATTATAAATGTACACATACAGTTAATAAACATTGCCATAACACTTACCGGTCCCCGCGATCCCTCCTGCACTCTGTCTCCTGCCGCTATTCCATCCGATGATCGCTGAATCCTCCCGGTGACCAGCACTGCCAGCAGTGATGCAGGACCTATCGTGACGCCAAAATAGCCATGTGACCAGTCACGTGGCTATTATCTCATTGGCTACAGACTGGTCACATGACTTTGACGTCATGTCCTGTTCTAGGTCCTGTCATTGCACTCTCCGGTACACGGTGCATATTTGTGTATCGCCGTGTACCGGCGACATGCTCTAGCACACAGTCGACTCCCCGTTCCGTTAGGGACCGGCTGACACAGCCGGTCATTAACGGAGATCACCGTTGCCATAGCAACACAGTTAGCGGTGACGTCACCGCTAACCGCGGCTCCGGGAATTACATGATCGGAGCACCGTTGCTATGGTAATGCGTCTGTCAGCGTTACCGCTGTTACCACTAACAGCCAGCAGCACTGATCACTCACGGAGTGAAGGCTGCACGCTGCTTCCCGTGCAGCCTTCACGGAGTGAAGGCTGCACGGGAAGCAGAGTCTTCCCCCATGCAGCAGTGATGGAGCAGAGCTGCATTTGTTGAACAAGAAAGACAGAAGACCATAGATCGTGGAGGGCTGACAGGGAGTAATAAAGATGGAGGCTCTAATGTGTCTGTGTATTTTTTTCTTTTAAAGTATTTTTTCTCTGTGTGGTGTTTTTTTTTTAACCCTTTATTGGAAATTATTAATGGTCGGGTCAAACGTGCCTGACATTAAGAATCTCTGGCTTAATACTAGCTAGTAAAACAAAGCTAGTAGTAACTCATTATTACCCAACAAGCCACCCGGCTTCAAGGCTGTTGGAAGAGTTGAATACAGCCCTTTTTTTATTATTTTATGAATTTCATTAAATAATTAGAAAACAAATGACGTAGGCTTCGCCCCATTTTTGTGTCCAGCCAGGTACAACTAAGCAGCTGGGGATTGGAATCCACAGCACAGGTTGGCCTGAGCTTTCTGGGCCCCTCTGCTGCGAATTGCAGTCTGCAGCCCCCTCAGAAAATGGCACTTTCATAGAAGCGCCATCTTCTGGCGCTGTATCCAACTCTTCCAGCACCTGCCTGCTATACCTGGCTAGCATACAAAAATATGGCGAAGCTCACGTCCTTTTTTTGTAGTTTTTTGGCAAAAGAAATAAAAAATGCTTCCCTGGATTTTCCATTGCCAGTGAAGGTAACACAAATCAGTGGGGATTAGCAGCCAGTAGCTGCTTGGATTACACTTAGCTAGCAATATAAAAAATGCAGCGGGAGCCCATATATATTTTTTTTAATTATTTATTTAAATAACTAAAAACAAAATGGGCTTCCCTGTATTTTGATTGCTGGACATCACAGTGCTGTAAAAATAAATCTTTAAAAAAAATGACGTAGCGCTCCGCGGTATTTTTGATTCTCAGTGCAGATAAAGCAGACAGCTATGGGTTGCCGCCCCCATCTGCCTGCTGTTACCTTGGTTGGCAATCAAAATACAGGGAAGCCCATTATTTTTTTCTATTTAAAAATAGTTAAAAAAAAATGACGTTGGGTCCCCCCATTTTTGATAGCTAGCTAGGGTAAAGCAGACGGCTGTAGCCTGAAAACCACAGCTGGCAGCTTTACCGTGGTTGGGGATCCAATGTGGAGGTCCCCCTAGGCTCTTTTTTTATAATTATTTATAAATATTAATAATTACACAAAAAAAGTAGGGTCCCCCCCAAATTGGATCACCAGCCAAGGTAAAGCGGACAGCTGTGGTCTGGTATTCTCAGGGTGGGAAGGTCCATAGTTATTGGGCCTTCACAGCCTAAAAATAGCAGGCCGCAGGCACCCCAGACGTGGCGCATCCACTAGATGCGCCAATCCTGGCGCTTCACCCCAGCACATCCCGTGCCCTGGTGCAGTGGCAAACAGGGTAATAAATCGGGTTGATACTAGCTGTAAAGTCACCTGAGATCAAGCCCAGCAGTTTGTGATGTCATGGTGTCTATTAGATACCTAACATCATAAACTGTCAGTACTAACAAAAAAAAATCGACAAAAGAAATTTATTTGAAAAAACAGTCCCCCAAAACATTTCCTCTTTCACCAATTTATTGTAAGAAAAAAAATAAAGGGGTCCCACGACGACTCTGGACCGTCTAGAACAGGGGTCTCAAACACACGGCCCGCGGGCCGCCTGCGGCCCTTCAAGTGGCTTCTTGCGGCCCGCTGGCCCGTGGACCCGGTAAAGATGGAGACCGGTGCAAGGGGCCGCAGCCGCCAGCTATTTACTTTAGTTTACAGTTTTGCCTTTGCCGCGCACAGTGAAGTTCTCGCTGCAGAACGCAATAACAGCCACCTGCCAATCAGAGGCAAGCACCTGCTGCATATGACCTCAGATGCTTGCCTGTGATTGGCCAGTGGCTGTTGTGCAGTGAGAACTGCTCTGCACGCGCCGGCAGAAAGTTCAGCGGTGACAGCAGCTGTGATCATTACCGGGTCCACGTGCCTGTGTGCTGCCGACGGAGGATAGGTGAGCAGAATGTTTGTGTGTGTGTGTGTTTTTCTGTTGCCGGCTGAGGCTGAACTGTGTGTGTGTGTGTATGTATGTGTCTGTGTGTGTGTGTGTGATTCTGCTGCTGGCTGAGGCTGCACAGGGTGTGTATGTGTGTGTGTGTGTGTGTGTGTGTGTGTGTGTGTGTGTGAGATTCTGTTGCTGGGTGAGGCTGAACAGGGTGTGTGTGTGTGTGTGTGTGTGTATGATTCTGTTGCAGGCTGAGGCTGCACAGGGTGTGTATGTTTATGTGTGTGTGTGTGTGTGTTTGTGTGTGATTCTGTTGCTGGCTGAGGTTGCACAGGGTGTGTATGTGTGTGTGTGTGTGTGTGTGTGTGATTCTGTTGCTGGCTGAGGCTGCACAGGGTGTGTATGTGTGTATGTGTGTGTGTGTGATTCTGTTGCTGGCTGAGGCTGCACAGTGTGTGTGTGTGTGTGTGTGTGTGTGTGTGTGTGTGTGAGATTCTGTTGCTGGCTGAGGCTGCACAGGGTGTGTGTGTGTGTGTGTGATTCTGTTGCTGGCTGAGGCTGCACAGGGTGTTTGTATGTGTGGGGACATGCATGGGGCACATTACCACAAGAAGGGGATCTGCATATGGGGCACATTATTATAAGAAGGGGACCTGAATGAGGGCACATTACCACAAGAAGGGGACCTGCATATGGGGCACATTACCACAAGAAGGGGACCTGCATATAGGGCACATTATTATAAGAAGGGGACCTGCATGGGGCACATTATTATAAGAAGGGGACCTGAATGAGGGCACATTACCACAAGAAGGGGACCTGCATATGGGGCACATTACCACAAGAAGGGGACCTGCATATGGGGCACATTATTATAAGAAGGGGACCTGCATATGGGGCACATTACCACAAGAATGGGACCTGAATGAGGGCACATTACCACAAGAAGGGGACCTGCATATGGGGCACATTACCACAAGAAAGGGACCTGCATATGGGGCACATTATTATAAGAAGGGGACCTGCATATGGGGCACATTACCACAAGAATGGGACCTGAATGAAGCACATTACCACAAGAAGGGGACCTGCATATGGGGCACATTACCACAAGAAGGGGACCTGCATGGGGCACATTATTATAAGAAGGGGACCTGCATGAAGACACATTACTACAAGGAGTCCTGCATGGGGCACATTACTACAAGAAGGGGAGCTGCATGGAGGCATATTAATACAAGAAGGGGAGCTGCATGGAGGCATATTAAAACAAGAAGGGGAGCTGCATGGAGGCATATTAATACAAGAAGGGGAGCTTCATGGGGCACATTGCTACAAGGGGACAAGGATGCGCACATTTTTACAGAATGGGGAACAGGAGGGGCACATTACTACAAGATGTTGGCCAAAATTACTATGCGGTGCTTATTGTAAAACTGTATTACTTAAAAAAAGGGGAAAAAATGTAAATAAAAAAAAAGTGTTTTATAATATATATTATACACACATACAAAAAAAAGTACACATTTGGTATAATAGACAAATGAAAAATGTTCAAAAACAGTGATCCAAGGGTGTATAGAAAGAAAAAATAGTACCACTAACAATGTCACTATGTCCTGAAAAAAATGCGGCCCCTCAAATTATTTTTTTTCTGTGTGCGGCCCGTACACCCGGCCGAGTTTGAGAACCCTGGTCTAGAATATTTGTGGGGAGACACTCAGAGAACGTATCCCCCATTTTCTAGGAGTGCAGACCCTTCATGTGAGGAGTGTGGGTGCAATTAATCTGCACTCACTCTCCCCGGGTCCACAGCAGCAGAGTCCATGTCGTAATGGTTGCTACCAAAGCTGCAATGCCCTGCTCATAAGGTAAGGGCATGCCTAATCAGGAGAACTATTCTACATTTCCAAATATTGGTATTTGCTGATATTATTGCTATTCCACCTACTATATATTGGGGATAGGATCTTGGAGATGGAATACCGCTTTAAGTCCAGTTATCCAGCTGAATGAATACTAAACAACAGAGCTCGCTATTTAGATGTGTTTTCTTGTGGCATATAACGGACTCTCATGTTTGGTAGTCGTTCAGCAGGGAAACTATAAAAGCAAATACTTCCATTTGGAAACGTAGTATTTAGCTCTCCTGATCAATTATGTTCCTTACCTCATGAGGAGGGCATTGCAGTAATAATAATAATTTATTCATTTATATAGCGTTATTAATTCCATAGCGCTGTATGTCTTTGGAGTGTAGGAGGAAACCGAAGTACCCTGAGGAAACCCACGCAAACATGGGGAGAACATACAAACTCCTTGCAGATGGTGTCCTTGGTGAGAATTGAACCCAGGACCTCAGTGCTGCAAGACTGCAGTGCTAACCACTGAGCCACCGTGCTGCCCATTTAGCTTACAGATGCATAACCACCAGTCACTGTGTCTGAACACAGGAAGCTGAGCTGACAGCCGCTCTGTGCATGCGGCAGCGTCTATTGTGAAGGAGAGGGCCGTGGGGGGATCAACGCTGCACAGGTACCGTGGGACACCGGGGAACACCGGTGTGGTTATAGGGGGTGACCTGGCAGGGCCTGGGGAGGAGTTTTCTGTCGCATGTGTCATGGCACATGCGACAGAAATCAGAGGAGTAGGGTGAATGCAGCTGGCGCGCTGCTGTGTGCGCGGCCATCTTGGATTTCTGGGAGGGCATCGGGGGGGCACTTTGGCGACACCGGGGGACCGGAGGGGACCGGGGAGGAGATTTATCATGTTTGTTCATGCCAGATGGGAGATAAATAATTTTTTACCGGCGCTGTCATTTACTGTAACGTGATCATCGGTGTACGGTGTATACCTGTGATCACATGAGCGGGGACCGGAAAAACCATCCTGAATCATGATCTCCAGGGTCTCAGTTAGCCCTGAAACCCCGGAGATTTTCTGACGCTGGGGGGCGTTATTCACTTATTTCTGCCTGCTGTTTATAAATGGCAGATCAGAATAAGGCTACATTCACACGACCGATCCATTTTTGTGGTCTGCAAAAAACAGTCCGGTGCATCTGTGTGGCATCCGTTTCCGTTCCGTAGACGGTCCGTATGTCATCTGTTTGTCATCCGTGTGCCTTCCGTTTTTTTTGTGTACTGCAAAAAAACTGAAGGAGGGAAAATACATAAATTTACCCAGGATCCATAGCTTCATCCTACATGAGGCGGTCACATGTTCACTCCAGTGCCATTTTCTACTGCTTTTCACAGCGTAGAGCGCTCTGGTGATTTTCTTGTGCTTGTGCACTTCATATCAGTCTTTTCTGTCATTATAATGGCAGAAAGACACATAATGTCCCACTCTCCTGCATTTTGTAATTTTGCACCCTTTGGGGCCTTTCATGTGGCACTAAGGGGTGCTTAGCTTTGTATTTAGCAAAAAAAATGAAAAAAAAAATGACGTAGGGTTCCCCCTATTTTTGTAGCCAGCTAGGGTAAAGCAGACGGCTGCAGCCTGGAGACCACAGCTGGCAGCCTCACCTTGGCTGGTAATCCAAAACTGAGGGCACCCCACGCTGTTATTTTAAATTAAATAAATAATTTTAAAAAAAAAACACGTAGGGGTCCCCCCAAAATTGGATCACCAGCCAAGGTAAAGCAGACAGCTGGGGTCTGATATTCTCAGACTAGGGAGGTCCATGGTTATTGGACTCTCCCCAGCCTAAAAATAGCAGGCCGCAGCCGCCCCAGAAGTGGCGCATCCATTAGATGTGCTTCGCCCCAGCTCATCCTGTGCCCTGGTGCAGTGGCAAACGGGGTAATATATGGGGTTAATACCAAATGTGTAATGTCACCTGGCATCAAGCCCTGGGGTTGGTGAGGTCAGGCGTCTATCAGATACCCGACATCACCAACCCAGTCAGTAATAAAAAAAATAGACGACAAACACATTTTTATTTGAAAAAACACTCCCCAATGCATTCCCTCTTTAACCAATTTATTAGAAAGAAAAACAAATCCAGGTCTGGTGTAATCCAAGGGGTTGCCATGACGATCCACACTGTCCCAGTCAATGAAGAGCAGGATGTTCCCCATTGGCTGGGAGAGCAGTGCAGTGACCTGAGCTAACATTAATGGGTCAGCCCAGGTCACTGCAAGGGATGACAAGTGCTGCTGTCAGCGAGGTACATTACCTGCGCTGATCTCCTGCACTGCTGACAGCACCTGTCACTGAGTTCAATGACCGCTGCCTTCACAGCCAAGTATCGCGAGCGGCCCATGACGTCACCGCTAGTCAGTCTCGGGTCGGAAGCGAGAGAAGGTGATGTGACAAGCGGCGGCCATGGAGGACAGTGACAGCGCTGAGGTCGGGACTTTATCACCGCAGGTAAGCCGAGCGGGACCATGTGTGCAGAGTGCAGGTGGGCGGAGCCATGTGTGCTGGCGGCGGAGTGCGAAGTGGGTGGCGCTGAGGACATCAGTGTCGTGGACTGCTTGGCTGGGGACAGGTGAGTGTGAGTGTGTGTGTGTGTGTGTGTGTGTACATGCCGCGTGCAGGAGGGGGCGGAGTGAGATGAGCGGGGAAGTGTGGGCTTCCTGCACATAACTAGGATAAACATAGGGTTACTAACCAAAGCGCTTTGCTTGGATACCCGATGTTTATCTTGGTTACCAGCTTCTGGCAGGCTGCCAGCGATGGCTCCTGCACACTGTAGCTGTAAAAAGCCCTGCTTTTTGCTGCTAGAACCGCTCTCGAACGTATCTAGAACTATCAAGCTTTAGCAAAAAGCTCGAGTTCTAGTTCGATCTAGAACAGCCCCCAAAATCACTCGAGCCGCAAACTGGAGAACCTTGAACTGCGAACCGCGCTCAACTCTACTTTGCAGGTAAATACTGGCAATCTTGACAATGTGCGTCAGCTGTGGAAAGAGGCTCTGTTAGGGCCTACATTTATAATTTATGCTCTGTGGTCAAATTTTTCCAATACTGGCTGTATTGGAAAAGTCCACTGTGGAAATGGAAAGAGGCTCTTTGGGGCCTAAATTTAAATTGTATGCCCTTAAGTAAAACTCTGCTAATCTTGGCTGTGGAAATAGGCTTTGCTGGGACCTATATTTAAAATATATGCTCTGAGGTTAAACAATACTGTGTGTGTCAACTGTGGAATGAGGATCTATTGGGGCCTATATTTAAAATTAATGCTCTGGGATAAAACTCCCCCAACCTTGGCTTTGTGTGTCAACTTTGGAAAGAGGTTCTATTAGGGCCTATAATTAAAATGTATGCTCTATTAAACTATACCAATAGTGTGTCAACTCTAAAAGCAGGCTGTGTAGGGGCCTTTTTTAAGAATTGTTGGTCTATGGGTTAACTCTGCCAATCTAGTCTGTTTCAGGCAACTATGTAAATAGGCTCTGTTGGGGCCTATATTTAGAATTTATGCTATGTGGTTAAACTCTGTTAATACTGGCTTTGTGGGTCAACTGTGTAAAAAGGTTCTTTTGGGGCCTATATTAAAAATTTATGCTCTGAGGTAAACTAAACACCCAATTTTGGCTGTGGGGGTGAACTCTGGGAAGAGGCACTTTTTGGGCCTATATTTAAAATTTATGTTTTGAGGTTAAACTATGACAATCCTGGCTGTGTGTGGGAACTTTTGAACGAGGCTCTGTTTTGTATAAAATGTTCAACATTTCTTCTGTGAGGTTAAACTCTTCCAAACTTGTCCGTGTGGATCAACTGTGGAAAGAGGCCCTGTTGGTACTGATATTTAAAGTTTGTGCTCTAAGGTAACCCATGTCAATCTTAGCTGTCTACGTCAACTCTTAAAACAGGCTGTGTAAGGGCCTTTTTTAAGAATTGTTGATCTGTATAGGAGCTTTACAATCTTGTCTATGTGGGTCAACTGTGGAAAGCCTATATTTAAAATGTATGCTGTGGTTAAATATTACCAGTCTTGTCTGTGTGGGTCAACTTTAGAAAGAGGCTCTGTTGGAGCCTATATTTAAAATTTAAAAAATATAAGAAAGAAAGTCTGCGCTTAAAATACATTTCTAACAAATTACATATTTGGGTATTGTCTGTAATATATGTACTTCTTTAAGAAATTGCTTAATTTTTTATTTTTTATTTTTTTTATATAGAAACTTTCCGTTATGTAGTAAAGTTGAAAAAACTGGGGTGGCAGTATTAGCTAAAATACATTTATACATTACTTTATACATTATATATAGGCCTGCCAGTCTATCTATGCCCTCCATGATGTCTATGTTTGCAAAGTCAAGATGTTGAAGAAGCCAAAATTTGAGCGGGGTAAACTTATGGAGCTCCATGGAGAGGGCAGTAGTACTGGAAAGCCTTCCAGGGATGACACAGGCACCAAAGTTGACCGGGCTAATGGATATGGGCCTCCAGTGCAGGAATCTGTCTGAGATGCTTGATCTGAAGTAGCCTGCAAAAAATAAACAAACTGTTCTACAAAAAAAATAAAAACATTTATACAACAGAATTAAACACAATTTCACATGCATATACACTGGAGATCAAATTTAGAAAACACAAATTCCTACATGTTAAGGCCATTGTGCAGTCATATGTGCTTATATTCTAACATGAGTAAACTAGCAGTATTTTAAGCTAGTTTTCATAATTTGAATTTACTGAAAAAAACATAATAAAAATGTAAAAAGAGAGATAAATGAAAACGAACACTAATCAAAATTAAAAAAACACTTTCAGATACCTGCAAGATATTGTGTAAATCTGGAACCTGGTACTAACTTCCTTAATTTTCTAACCAACCCTATTTAATTAGCAGTCTAACTTTCCAGATTGCACTTAATTTGCACTGACTGGCTGCTTGTCCTCGAAAGACAAATGCAAGTGAGGACAGTATGATGTGGAGGATCTCCATGGGTAAAAATTTCAACACCGTAGCTGGAATTGCTCGCCAGTTCACCACCGAACAGGGTAAGGATCTGTCTCGTCATACAGTGTCACAACATTTAACAGCATTTGGACTGAAAACCCACTCTGCCTGAAAACCCACTTTGCAGTGATCAAACCTCTCATTAGCAGAAAGAATCAAAAATCTAGACTCAACTTTGTCAAGAAGCATGTTGTGTGGACAGAGAAGTGGTCCACAGTTTATTTTAGTGATAAAGTAAGTTTAATTTATTTGTGTCTGATGGGAAAGATTATGTTCATCAACAAACTGGGGAAAGACTGAACTCAAAGTGTGTTAAGAGGTCAGTGAAAGGTATTGGAGGAAGTATCATGGTCGCATGTTTTCTGCAGCAGAAGTTGGACCTCTCATATAGCTAGATGGCAAAGTGAATGCAAGTGTGTATCAGAACCTTGTTCAACTACACATGGTTCCTTATTTGTGTTCATCACTCAATGAGTGAGCAATTTTCATGTAGGGCAATGGCCATGGTCACACAGCTAAATGGGTAAAGCAGTTCTTTGAAAAAGACATTGTAACAATGAAATGGCCAGTCCAGAGTCCTGATCTAAACCCAATAGAAAGCCTCAGGAAAATAGGAAAATGCTTGGTGATAACGTTATGGCCAAGAAACTCACAACAGTCAAAGAATTGTGGAAGACACTGAAAGAAGAGTGGACCAAAATCACACCAGAGCAGTGTGAGAGACTAATGATGTCCTGTGGCCGCAGATGTGCTAAAGTCATTCACAGCAAAGTCTTGTACACTTCATACTGATTGGTGTCTGTTGTTATCTTCAAGAAATGTAGTTATAATCTTTCTCTGTGCTACAGTCATTGTCCTTCTCTAATTATGATTATCGTATTTTGGGCAAAATAAAGGTTTAAATTCATTATTAAAAACTTTTGGCTTTAATGCATTTAACTCAATGATCCACTTTGATTTTTACCATTACTTTTGGATGTTCCTGGTTTTGGTGATGTGATTTCTATATCAACTCTATCCCTATCTGCAAAGGAGGGTTCTCCACCAATAAGGTCCATTATCCGCTGATTATGTTCCCAATCATTAGATGCAAGATCAAACCAGAGATTAGTAAGAACTAATAACTTTAGAACAAAAATAAATTAAAAAAATAATTTAAAAAAAATATCAAAGAAAACAAAACACCAAATGGATTTTTTTCTGGCCAGAAATGTTAACAAAAAAGAGGTTGCAGAAGGGTGAAATTCACCAAAAAGAAAAACTAGGAACAAAACAATCAAGTGAACCACAAGAAATATTTAACTTATGTAATTATTAGGTATGATCGAATACCAAAATATTCGACTTCGCGAATATCCGATGAATAGGTCGCCGCTATTCCACTATTCACGAACATTCGATACGCAATGTAAGTCTATGGGAAACCAGAATAATTTTACGTTGGACCTAACTGCGAGCTGTGGTGACTGAGGAAAAGGCTGAAATGGATGAGAAAAGGCAGAAACAGTATAGGCACAGCCTGTAGAAGGTGCGTGACTGCATTTCTGGTGTCTTGAAATAACGTGCTCAGAGCAGGACGCGGCTTTTACGTAGTTGCAAGAACAGCTCTCAAACCAAAGTAAAGAGGGGAAATTGATAAGAAACAGTTTGTGGTGCCTAGAAAATCTAATAAAACGTCAAATCAAGCCTTGACCTGCCAAAATAAACCACTTAAGCATCTCTCTCTGTCTGTCTGTAGGTCTCTCTCTCTGTCAGTTGGTCGGTCGGTCTCTCTGTCTCTCTCTGTTTGTCTCTCCCTCTCCCCCCTCTCTCATACTCATCGATCACTGACCGATCACCAGCACGGCGCTGCTTGGCTGTCACACTGCTGAGGAGGGTTCTCCTGCTTTTTAAAATGCCAGCCGCTCATTTTTCCATCTCATATTCACTGCTTACCTCTCCCACCGGCGCCTATGATTGGTTGTATTCAAACGAGCCCCCAAACTGAGTGACAGCTGTTTCACTGCAACTAATCACAGCCGCCGGTGGGTGGGTCTATGTAGTGCAGTAAAATAAATAAATAAATGATTTAAAAAAAAAAAGCGGCGTGCAGTTCCCCCCAATTTTGATACCAGCCAAGGTAAAGCCACACGGCTGAAGGCTGGTATTCAGTCATAAATGAAACTGAAAGTATCGGAGCGAATACTCTTTTATTCGTCGGATACTGAATGGTGCGAATAGCCTGTTATCCGTCGGATACCGAATAGTGGCAAATACATTCTCTCATCCCTAGTAAATATGTTTTAAAAAAGAAGAAGCTTTGTTACAGAAAGGTTTGAAATTTGCACCATCGGTTATGTTCAATAGTTTTCAGGCCTTTATAGGCATAAAACAATATATGAGGAAATTGTCCATAAAAATATTTTATAAAATAAGCAAAATTCAGTCAAACATTAGATTTCAATAATCTTGCTTCTATTAAGAATATCAAACATACAAATTTAAAAAGGAATCAATTTTTCACCCATTAACCCAATATTCAGGGACCTTTCAGTGATAAATGATGCATCTCAAATAAAAAATGCTCTAAGATGTGGGATAATTTAAATTATAAATAATGCAATGCAATTAAACAGTTACAATATAATAAAAAAATAATAATTTGTATGGCCGACAAGGGGGAAGGAACTGTGGTTCAGGATCAAAAGAAGCAGAATGAGGAAACAAAGAAACTACTGGGGGATAGTAAGACATATAAACTCATTAAATATGACCCCACAACTCAGTTCAAGAAGGAATTAACTTAATTGGTCAAAAAGGTGCAGGAATATGGAATTTTAGATAAAGTGGAAATAATCTACTGTATATTAATAACCCACATACCAGAATGGCAATGTTTTATCATATCCCTAAGATACACAATTCAAACACTAACCGATAGTCTCTGGAATAGGTTGTTTAACAGCTATTCTCTCAGGCTATATTAACCAACGTATACAGAGATGCATTCCACTATTACAATCTTATTTAAAATATAGCAAACACACCTACAAATACTTTAAAACATGGAATGGAAAGAAAATTTTATAATGGGAACCATTGATGTGATCATCCCTGTAAACCACTATAGAATGGAATCACTATCAGAAATAATGTGAAACAGCAGAATATTTTTTAAATAAATCAAATTGATATTCAATTCTTCTTGTCAGGTGAAATTTTTATGGGAATGCATACATTTTATTTTAACTGACAACTCTTAAAAATGGGGTGGACTACTACGCCAAGCAGTGGAGCACTGCCATGGGGACCAAATTCACACCAAGTTTTGCTAATTTATACATGAGTAGATGGGAGGAACAATACATCCACTCAGGGAGGCACTGGTTGAGAACTTAGTCCTCTGGAAGAGGTTTATTGATGACTTCGTTTTTATTTGGTCAGGAGACCAAACTTCTTTAATGTTATTTTTAAATAATTAAATAAAAAATCATTTTTATCTAAACTTTACATCAATTTTTAGTAGAGAAAATTTTTTTTTAGATTTGACTAATTATATTCATTACCAAAAGTTATGCACCCACACTTTTAATAAACCAACAGACAATTATAAAATTTTATCAAGTTGACATCTTCCAAGTTGGCTTTTAAACGTGCCAAAAAGTCAGTTTATGCAACTACATCACAACTGTACCAAATTTGAGGATTTTGAACAAGAAGCAGAAAAGTTAACAAGTAAATTCCTAGAAAAATGATATAAAAAAATATTTCTAAAGAATACTTATCAAAAGTTTAAGAAAATTCCACACACTTTACTTTTTAGAAAAATCAAATAGAAATATGTTGGCAATAAATATGAAAAATGAAATAATAGATATCCCTATCATAGTGGCATCATATATGGCACAAGCAAAATTTTTGAGACAAGCATTCAATAGATATTGGAATTTACTAAGGGAGGATAAAATTGTATGGGAACGTCTACCACAATACCCTAAATTTACTTTTAAAAAAGAAAGAGACATTAGAAATATTGTAGCCCCCACAATTCAGACAAACAAGGTGAGCAAACATAACAATATTCTATCATACATGCAAATCATTGTTTTTTTCCCCTGTAATAAATGTAAAATTTTTCAGAATTGGTATTGTAAAAACATATCTTTTAGACGAAAATAATAAAATATTAATGATTTTATATATTGTACGTACTCAATGCCCTTGCCAAAAGAAATAAATAGACCATACAATACGACCTATGTATAAGTGCATAAATGAACATGTTCGCAATATAGTGACTAAATGTTAAAACATCCTTTCTCTCAACAGTATTTAGCATAACATGCACTCAATTTTAAAGGTTGCCAAGTGTGGGGGATGCAAAAAGCTAATAAGTATCAAAGAGGGGATGATTGTATAAAAACCATGTCAAGAGCAAAAAATAAGTGGATCTTTGCACTAAATACATTAAATCTAAAAGGTCTTAAAAATGAAATTGAATTATTTGCATTTCAATGATTAAAACTATAAAAAAGGATGCAGTGGGAATGGGTTATCCTTGGAGAGGAAGTCATAGTTTCCGAAACGCGCATCGGATAATAATCCAGCTCATTGCTAAGTCAATATGCAATAGAGGATTCAAATTAACTAATTTATCATCGGCTATTCTGTAGAAGAAAAAAGGTGTCTAATTCATCAGAGCATCGGATCTACACCAGCGGGCTTGATACTAACGTGTGCGGCAGACAGCTTGGAGGCGCTTGTGTACGGTGGAAGATCGAGGCTGAATAAAGGGATCGAAAGCCACTCAATCTCTGTAGCTCAATTTTATAGATCACCCCGAAGCACACCCATAGCAAAGAGGAGATCGGTTCAGCAGAGGATCTCGACTGTGCAAATCATCACAATACCTGAAACTTGCCGCAGCCTCTGTCTTTTTAGCTGCAGGACTTATTGTTAAGCCGCAATGGAAATGCTGCTCATTTGAACATGTAAATTACTAGCACAGGTCAATACAAAAAAATTCAGGATTTACACCTCTATAATAGAGTGTCTATGAAATGACTTTGCAAAGGGACCCCATGCAACAAGGGGGACTTTGATTCATGTAGAAAAATACGATAGCCACCGTATATAAATATGCATGTAATATCATGTTTAAATCTTTTGTATGAATGAATTTTAGTCAATATTGTCACCCCATTTTTTTTCAATGTTATTACTAGTGATGAGCGAGTATAATCGTTACTGTTCGCAACTTGCACGGATAGTGCGGTATTCGGGTTACTTGTTATATTGCGAATTTTTGTGTACTAACTTTGTGAAATGCGTATGTCCCACCCAGCCAATGTGGCACCTGATTTGCAGCCACTAAACATGCTGGGCTTCTTAACCAATCCCAGTAATGCTGCAGCCATTTTGGTTGTGGCATAACTGTGATTGGCTGGTTGTGCAGCGTCATAAGGTCTATAAAAGCCCTTCCGCTGCCATTTTGTGTACATTGCATCTGGAGTCAAAGTTTTATCATTATAAGGACAGAGCGAGCAGCTGCTAGGGAGTGTTTTTAGGTCTCTTACTAACACAAAAGCTCTTTTCAGGGCTAACTGCAGTGTATAGTAGGTCAGTGTAGTGTAGGGAGGGAGAAATTGTTGAGCAGGGACATAGTTTAAAAGAGCGTGTCACTACCTTCATAGTACCAGAACACAATCTCTCTTTTTAGAGCTGAAACCACTGAACAAGCTCACAGTGCATGGAGAGAGAGATTGCGGATTAGGTAGAAAGAGGTTTAACTGTTCTTCCAGTATCCATATAAGAACAGCTCTTGTCAAAAGCAGAGCTCTTTTTTCCAGCACGAAGAGTAGTGTCATTTTGTGCTCCCTCTTGTTTAAAACCACTGGTTCTTTTTCCCCCGCTATTTTTGGGGTCACAGCCTAGCTTGTACCATCCACATCAGCTACATTAATACAGTGCTAGTTTGCTTGCCAAATACAAAGCAATACTAGTAGCATTTTGTACTGCTTGATACACTAAATGCACCTCTCATTATATGCCTTGCAGGTGCTGGCCTGCTGAGCTGCTAGTGTGATGTCACAGTGTGTTTTCAGCTGGGCCAGAAGTGGCCCAGTACTATACAGTTGAGAGGGCTTGCAAGTGTCAGGAAACCGGACTTTGCTAAGAGCCTTCATGTGGCTCTGTAACATACTTTTGGAAGGGCCCTCCACTATAAACTTTTTAGGGCCCTCGTCAATAAATTTTGGAGGGCCCTCTTACAGTATATATACTTTAGAGTGCCCTCACTTATTCATATCAAAGGGCACTCACTCGCTCATTTAACTCATTCAAGCGCAGAGACTAAAGAGAAGAAGGGCAAGCAACATGGAGTACAAGAAGGGAGCATTAACTGCAGCTTGTGAGCCTCAGGTTTGGCTGAACTCTGCCAACAGAAAAAATAAGGCTGCACTAGTCAACTGGATGACAAGCTCAAATGTATCACTTGTGCAAGGGATGTACAAAGGATATATGGTGCCCCCCAATCCTGGATGGGTTGTAGAAGTTCCTTCAAATGGCTCAGATATATTTATCAGCAATATTCCAAAGATTATATAGGAAGACTTGTTGATACTCTAATACTTGGTCAAGTTCAGAATGTGCATCAGATTTCTAAAAATTACTCTTGGGGGCTGTGTCATAAATGCAGGAAGGCACCATGACAAGGACATCCCATGGCAAACATTATCTACATAGGACTAGTGTAGTAGTTGTAGCCCTCAATTCAAGTTTTCAGAAGGCCATCAGTTGTTCATCAACAGTCATAGTAAATTGCTATTGAACATGTATCCCCTATCTCAGTCACAATGTGGGACAACCCAGGGATAGTTTTTTGCCAGCTATGGTAACTGACAGTATATTTCTATGTATGTCCTATCTCAGAGTCACAATGTGGAACAACCCGAGACAAGGGTCTCCAATGACAAATATTAGTTTGGTAGGACTACTGTCTTGGTATGTCCAGTGCACAATGTGCATTGTTTACAAAAAATAGCCCTATGGCCTGAGTCATGGTTGATGCAGAGAGTCACCATCCCAAGGGCCTCTATTGACAAATAGTAGTGAGGCTGGGGTAAGAATACTATCCTTGTTTGTCCACCACTGCACAATGTGCATAGTGTTTACAAAAATTAGCCCTATGAGTTGAGTCATGGTTGACGCAGGAAGAAAACAGCTCTTTATGGGAAGGAGTGAACGTTAAAAGCAATACTCAAAATCAATATTTGGGGGAATTTAGTTTGGCTTTCTCTCATCAGGAGGGATTACAAACTGTGAAGAAATCCAGACCTTGTTAAATTTAATCAGAGTAAAGGGGGCTTTACACGCTGCGACATCGCTAATGTGGAGTCATTGGGGTCACGGAATTTGTGACGCACATCCGGCCGCATTAGCGATGTTGCTGCGTGTGACACCGATAAGCGATTTTGCATCGTTGCAAAAACGTGCAAAATCGCTAATCGGCGACATGGGGGTCCATTCTTAAAAATCGTTACTGCAGCAGTAACGAAGTTGTTCCTCGTTCCTGCGGCAGCACACATCGCTGCGTGTGACGCCGCAGGAACGAGGATCCTCTCCTTACCTGCCTCCCGGCCACAATGCGGAAGGAAGGAGGTGGGCGGGATGTTCGTCCCGCTCATCTCCGCCCCTCCGCTTCTATTGGGCGGCGGTTCAGTGACGCTTCAGTGACGTCGCTGTGACGCCGCACGGACGCCGCACGGACCGCCCCCTTAGAAAGGAGGCGGTTCGCCGGTCACAGCGACGTCGCCGGACAGGTAAGTATGTGTGACGGCTCTGGACGATGTTGTGCGGCACGGGGAGCGATTTGCCCGTGTCGTGCAACAGATGGGGGCGGGTACCCACACTAGCGTTATCGGGACCGATATTGCAGTGTGTAAAGTAGCCTTTAGTCTGTCTGCATTTTGTGTAGAGAGGTGTGTGCATCTATCAGTGATAATTGCCCCAGTTGAACTGAAAACACGCTCTGACATAACACTAGCAACGAAGCAGACCAGCATCTCCAAGATGTATAAGGAGAGGTCAGACCAAGTGTTCAGCTTGGACACCAATTAATTAAAGGAAACTGAAGCATCAGTAAGGATGCAGGTATGATCACTTAAGTACCCCTTGACCGTGTTGTGCAACTTCTCATTCCTTGGCATTGTTACAGGCACAGATATCCCTTGCTGATGTGCTGGTTTATTGAAAATGGCCCAGTTTGCACACATTTTCCCCCCATCTTTGTTGAACCTGGTATTAGTGTCCCTCCCCATTAATCCTTGGTGTTGAAAACAGTTGGCAGCTCTGCCGACAGTGTTGTTTAAGGGTGATGTTTTCAGCAACTGATCTACAATGACCCTCTTGAAAGATTCCATTGTGCAACCTTTTGGTGACTCCAAAGGTAGAGAAGAAAATTTTTCCTTGAACTGTGAGTCCAGAAAGGTGGCCAACCAGTATAAGTTGTTGTGTAAAATGTGTATCACGTGAGGGTCTTGCCACAGACACTTAAGGGTGCTTTAGAAGTTGCGACATCGCTAGCGATTGCTAGCATTGTCGTGAGTAATAGCACCCGCCCCCGTCGTTCCAGCGATATGTGGTGATCGCTGCCGTAGCGAACATTATCGCTACGGCAGCATCACACGCACATACCTTGTCAGCGACGTCACTGTGACCGCCGAACAATCCCTCCCTCAAGACGGAGGTGCGTTTGGCGTCATAGCGACGCCACTGTGGCGTCACTAAACGGCCACCCAATAGCAGAGGAGGGGCGGAGATGAGTGGGACGTAACATCCTGCCCACCTCCTTCCTTCTGCATTGCCGGTGGACGCAGGTAAGGAGATGTTCGTCGCTCCTGCGGTGTCATACATTGCTATGTGTGCTGCCACAGGAACGACGAACAACATCGTACCGGTGGCAGCAGCCATATTAAGGAAATGAGCGACGTGTCAATGATCACCGCTTTGGAACGATTTTGCGATTGTTGATCGTCGCTCATTAGTGTTACATGCTGCGATGTCGCTACCGACTCCGGATGTGCGTCACTAACAATGTGACCCGACGATATATCCGTAGCGATGTCGCAGTGTGTAAAGCACCCTTTACACATGAACGGTTCCATGTGGGCCAAGCTGCAAACAGGCAAACGTTTTGTATCCCACCAGGAGTAACAATACCCATCCTCTCCACAAACTGACTCACCTCCTCCTCCTCCAACTGCTCCACTCCAGCTCATCCATGCTTGATACACATGAAGCAGGGGTTGAGAGTTCCCTGTGTAGCATTGGGATTCTCCCTGGTAGCACAGAAAAACAAGTCTCATCCTCCTCATCATCGCCCAATGTTGCCTCAGAATATTGGCTGGGCTGGGTAGTATCACCCATTGGGAAATCTGGCTCCATAGCCACATGCTGGGCACTCAAAGCTTCCTCTTTGAGATTATGCAATGATTGTTTGTTCAACAGACACAGCAGCAGGATGATTTAGCTGATAATAGCCTGATCACTGCTCACAAGCTTGGTGCAGTACTCAAAGTCCCCAAGAACCTCACAAATGTCAGCGATCCACAACCACAATTGTTCTGTGTGGTGGTTGACTCTCAGTCTGATGGGCAAAAGTGGTAAAGGAATGACAGAAATGGGCACTAATAAGGTGCACCTTCTCAAGTAGGTACGTCAACTCAGGGTATGTTTTGAGAAATTTCTGAACAACTAGGTTCAGCACATGAGCCAGCTTGCCAACTTTTAAAGCTGCCACAAGGTTATGCTCATTATTACAGATGACCAGACCAGGTTGGAGGTGCAGCGGGGAAAGCCATTCATTGGTCTGTTCTTTTATACCTTGCCACATCTCTGCTGCAGTGTGTGGTTTCTGATCTAAACAGATCAGCTTCAGCAGAGCGTATTGCTGCTTTGCCGATGCGCTTCTGCACATCTCCCACCCTGCCATTGATGGGGAGGGTAATTCAGCAGAGGATGAGGAGCAGAAGGAGGAGACGGGCAACAGGAAGTGGCATTTGATGAGGCAAAAACAGTGACAGTAGTTGGGCTTGCTACTCTTGGCGTTGGCAGGATGTGTGATGTTCCACTTTGCAACTTTGTTCCAGTCTCCAGCAGGTTCACCCAGTGTGCCATGACAGATATGTATTGTGCCTGTCCACAACAACTTGTCCACATGTCTGTAGTTAGGTTTTCCTTCCCGGTTATGGCGTTGGTTAGTGCACGGTTAAGATTGTTTAACAAGTGCGTGTGTAATGCAGGGTGGCACATTGAGCAAAATAGTGGCAGCTGGGAACACTGTATCGTGGGGCAACCACAGCCAAGAGATCATGGAATTATTGTGTTCGCACAAGCCTAAATGGCAACATCTCCATGGCTAGCAATTTGGGAATGTGTGAGGTTAAATTTTGTGCCTGTGGGTGCATGGCTGGGTATTTACGCATCCTTTCCAAGCTCTCAGGCATGGATAACTGGATGCTTCTGCCCACCTACTGGGATGCTTGGCTGCCATGTGGTTCTGCATACTGGTGGTACTCAGGTTGACTTTTCACTGGCCTCTTCTCAACTTGGTATTCCAGATGCTACCTACAGATTACAATGTTTTTCTCTGAAGGATTTTCAGAAAAAACTTCCAGACAGCGGTGAACGCCCCATTGCCCTGGCTTTGGCCACAGTGTGGGTGTTCTTGGGAACAGTTTACCTAGTTCTCACTCTGGGCAAATCACTACCTCTTGGTGCCTGTGGTGGGTCTACATATCCATCTTCCTCTGTGATGCTGTGTTGGCTCTGCATGTCAACGGTCCAAGTTGGAGCACTGGACTCATCATCGACTAGCTCATCTTCCATCTCATCCTCCTGCCCAGTTGAGATTGTAGGCTGACCTGGTGGCAACTGTGTCTCATCATCATCAGCATCCACTTCTGGAGAAAGTAAATCAGGTTCTTCAAACTGGCTTTCTTCTGGCCGTAGGTCCTCAAATACTTGCACATCAATGCATGCCACCTCCTCATGTCCCTTTTCAGTGCTGCACGGTGAAAGGCCAGAGTCAAACAAAGGATTCATACAAAATAGATACTCAAAGTGGCCAAGCTTGTGCTTGTATGTCTCCTGTGACGAATGATGGGGGGAGGAAGGAGGACCAGCTTGAGAATTGGATGGGCCAGCCTTCTGTGTATCCACAGTAAACTGTGTGGTCATGGAAGATTTGTTGCTTCTTGTGAAATGCAAAAAATCCTTGTCTGTCATCCAAGACAGAATCTGCTTTCGCTGTTCTGGCTTCCAAATGCGTTCATGTTCCAGACTGGGAAATTTGGCAAGGAACATAGTAAATGCATCAAGCTTCTTCTGACCTGACACAGGCTCAATGCTTTGTCGCCCACCATTGATAACACCACACCCACGTCATTGTTCCTTAACAACTGACTTTTTGTCATTTTGAGTTTTTGTGACACATTTGCAGTTGTCGATGGCCCAAACCAAGCAAAGTTTGACCTCAAAAATATTGTGGAAAAAGTAACAGTGAGTACTTTGTGCCAGGCAGCCCAAATTCTAGTAATACTGCTTCGTATTTGGCAAGGCCACTAGCACCGTAATAATGTAACTGAAGTAACAAGTCAAGATGTGTGACCCCAAAATATTGGAGAAACAGGACCATTGCCTTTACTGTATCAGGCAGCACAAAATGCTAATAGTACTGCCTTGTATTTGGCAAGGTCACTTGCAATGTATTAATGTGACTGATGTGGACACCACAAGTCGGGCTATGACCTTGTATAATGGGTGCATTGTAAACTGATATGGAATATGTATTCCACTCTCTGAGTCTCAATGAGGGAGGGATCGCCTAAATGTATAGTAAAGAGCAGTTCTTTCCAAACATACAGTATGTTACTGGGTCACCTCTGGGTGCTCACCAAACTTAGGTTTCCTGACACCTGCAGGCCATCTGAAAACTTGAATTGAGGGCCGCAGAATGACAGGGAGGAGGAGGAAAAAGAGGGTAAAGCCCAATGCCACAATGGGTGCATTATAAACTGCTATGGAATATGTATTCCACTATCAGTCTCATGGAGGGAGGCCCCTCCGAAATGTGTAGAAAAAGACCTTCCCAAATGTATGTTACTGCACCACATCAGGGCCTACACCAAAGTCAGATTTCCTGACACCTTCAGGCCCTCTGAAAACTTGAATTTAGTGCCTAAAAATGACATGGAGGTGTAGAAAGTTAAAGGCCAGTGCCACAATGGGCACATTGTAAACTGCTATGGAATATGTATTCCCCTATCTGAGTCTCAATGAGGGAGGGAATGCCCAAATGTATAAGCAACAGCAGTCACTCCAAAACTTACGATACAGAACCACTTGAGGTCCCTCAGTTCAAACATCAACATAACAATGGGCATGTTCTTGCTGGCCTTGTAAAGTGCTGGAAAATAGCTAACTAGAAATTATGTGTGAAAGAGGGACCTACACAATGTATAAGCCAGGGCCCTCTCAATTGTAAAATTAAAAAAAAAAACACATGTGAACAAACGCTAAAAGGGATTTTTTTTTATTCTCCGGTTTATTTAGCCTTATATAGAAGTGATTATGCAGGAAAACCTGTTTCTTAACCTTTTTGGCCTGTAAAATGCAACACAGGTTAGGTTTGGTAAGTATTGTTGTGCATCTGTAAAAGTGGCATAATACTGTAACATCCTTATTCCCAGAAACCTTATGTGAGTCAGAAATGCATGCAGGCATATTCTCCAGGCTCTCCCCATTTACATTGACTCGCATTGTACTCACTATTTAGAATAAATATGCGAGTATTACAACGTATTAGTTATGAGTATAGTGATTACAGATATTTCAGAACTCGCTCATCCCTAGGCTCAACATTATAAATTTCTGTGAAGCACCTGGGAGGTTCAAGGTGTTCACTAAACATCTAGATAAATTCCTTGAATGCTCTGTTTTCCAAAATGGAGTCACATATTGCGGAGGTGCAATATTTAGGCACATCATGGGCTCTCCAAATGCGACATGACATACTCTAACGATTCCAGACAATTTTTTGGTTAAAAAAAGTCAAATGGCGCTCCTTCCCTTTCTGAGCCCTGCTGTGAACCCAAAGAGTAGATTTCCACCAGACATGGTGCATTGGCATATTCAGAAGAAATTGCACAAGGTCTACCATGCATTTTCTCTTATCGCCATTGTGGAAATGAAAAATATGGGGTTAAAGCAACATTTTTTAGGTAGGTGTACTCAGAAGAAATTATGTTACAAACCATATGGTGCTACTTCCCCTGATACCCTGATACCCTTTAAAAATGAAAGATTTGAGGTTAAAGAACATTTTTGTGATAAAAATATATTTTTTTATTTTCATGACTCAACATTTTAAAATCTGTGTAACCTTTGAGGGTTGAAGTTTGCCCCAAACAACTCGATAAATTCCTGAAATGGTCAAGTTTCCAAAATGGAGTTATTTGTGGGGGAGCTCCTCTGTTTAGGCACGTCTAAAGCTCTCCGAATGTAACAATTTTGAGTTAAAAAAGAAATCAAATGCCGCTCCTTCCTTTCCGAGCTCTGCCGTGTGCCCAAGCAGTAGATTTTCACCACATATAACGTATCAGCATACTCAGGAGAAATTACACAACAAAGAGAATGGTGTATTTTTTCCTTTTACTCTTGTAAAAATGAAACATTTGGAGTTAAGGCAACATTTTTGTGGTAAAAATATATTTTCGTTTTTCACAGCTCAACATAAAATTCTGTGAAGCATCTTAAAGTTTAAGATGTTCATCAAACATCCAAATAAATTCCTTGAAGGGTCTAGTTTATAAAACGGGCTTAATTGTAGGGGAGCTATACTGTTTAAGAACATCAGGGGCTCTTCAAAAGCAACAAAGCGGTCCCTACCTATTCCAGACATTTTTGCGCTCTACAATTCAAATGGTGCTCCTTCCCTTTTGAGCCCTGCTGTGCCCAAAAACAGGAGTAGACAGGCGGGAAATGTTATTAATTAACTATTTTGTGTGACATAACTCTCTGGTTTAAGAGCATAAAAATTCCAATTTTGAAAATTGCTAAATTTTCAAAATTTTTACCTAAATCCAATATTTTTACAAACTAATGCACAAAGTATCATCCTAAGTTTACCATTATCAGGAAGTACAATATGTCTCAAAGAAACATTCTCAAAATCACTTTGATCCGTTGAAGTGTTCTAGCGTTTTAAGTTGTTAAAGTGACACTGGTCAAAATTTAAAGACTGGCTGGGTCATGAATGTGAAAACAGGCTGGGTGGTTAAGTGGTTAAAGAGAATCTGTCATCACGATTTAGTATATTAAAAGAAAAACAAAGCGACAATGGCACTTTAATACTGATTAAGATATCTGTAGAGAAGTAATCCTCATTTTGGTTGTTCTTTAACCCACATTTTAAGTTTGGGTGTAATAAAGTTTCGATCTTACAAATTAAACTTGAGATACAATACAGACCTGTACAGTTAAATGGCTAGATTTACTGCAATAATTTGTTTGCACATTTATTTCCCCTGGACAAAAATAAATTCATAAAAACAAATGCCATAAGGTAGGTACGCCACCTAAAAATGCTGCAATAGACCACAGTATAGTAGTCTAGCGTACTATTGCTAAAATGAACTATTTAATTAAATATGTAACCCCTTCACGATGGGGCAATTACTGTTTTTTTATGATATTACCAAACAAGTACAGATTTTTTATCATTTTAGTGGTGTAAAAAAATCAGTAGTTTGCCCCTTCATAATTTGGGGAGTTGTGCCCCCATTTTCCAAGCCCCCTAACATTTTCATCATTTAGTTGTTGAAGTGTAGAGAGCTACCATGCCTCAGGCCCTTGGGATGCTCGGTTCCGGGCGGTTGATAACGGGGATCACTATTACAGGTGGCCGTGCCCGATTCCGTGACCTGGGGGGGGGGCGCTCGGTAACAGGGTTATTTTGTATGTCACTCGTGACGCCACTGGCGGGTTGCGGTAATAAGATGTCCCGCCGCTGCTGTGGTTTTAGGGACAGATGATATAGCAGCAAGTGTGTTTGCGCCCTCCGCCAGTAGGGGCTTAAGTCACATGTAGGTGTGCTGCAACTTGTGGTGCGCCATTAATAGACACGACACAGTTCTTGCAGATGAATCAGTATTTATTCACTGGATGTTGCAAGTGCAGTTTGGTATGGCTGGTCAACCAACTTTCCTTTGTCGTGGTGCTGACTTGAGACCCAGTTGAGCCCTCTGTGCACATGCAGAGCTGATGGTCCCCTTGCCTGAAGCTGTTGGTGACCTGTGGCGCTCCGCTTCTTTCTTTTTCCGGGCCCAGTATGACAGGCCTCATTGTCCCTTGTGGGGTAGGCTACTTCTCGGTGCCCTCTCCCAGATCGTATATATGAGGCTGTGTCCCTGAGCCTATAGGTGGTGTGGTACCCTGGAAGTCACCACACATGGCTGGATCAGCAGACCGCCTGGAGCTGTCGTCTACTTTGGGGTCCAGTACCCCATTGTGCGTAGTACCTGGGATCTTCTGTCTAACCTCATGATACTACCTCCTAGTTGCCCTTTGGGGTATCCTCACAATCCTTACACTTTTCTCACTCACTGACTCCTTTCAACTGTCACTCCTTCAACCGTTGTTTTTCCTCTGCCTACTCTTCCTAGCAACTTCTGTTGCCTCCCACAAGCCATGCTCCTTCCCCAGGCTCACAGCTAAGGGATTGGTTCTCACATCTGCCCACTGTTAACCCTATACATGCTGTGCCCAGTTCTCAGGGAATGTGCCCCTACTTGTGTGTGAGGTGTGAGTTGTCAGCAGAGGGCGTTCCAGAAAGCCTTTGGATCCTACAGACCACTGGGGTAGCATATCCCAGGGTGCTGCATTCCCCCTTGGTAAAGACCAGCACATCCGCGGGCTGCAAAACAAGAAAATCTGCAAAATATATATATTATTATTTCTAAACGACAATAAATAACATATAAACATTTGCAACAGGTTAGTACTCTGTAAACTTTCCTTGCCACCACCCACAGTCTCTGACATCTTCCAACATCCTGGTGACTGTTCCCTGTGGGGACTGTCCTGTCCTAGGGAGCACATCACCGGTTATGATGGTGATGGGGGTCTCAGCCTTCTCCGCTGCAGTCCCTCCCTGCGACTTCCGGCTCTCCTTTAGGGTGTTGGGAACAAAATTTCAGTTCCTGGGTAATCCCAATGAAAAACAACGTGTGCAACTATATACAAATGTTTTTGTGCCACGCCAGTCCTGTGGCTAAGGTTCATAAAAACAAAGGTTTGGGAAAAACCTAGATTCTTCCCAAAGGGAGGCACAGTTCCTAAACAAACATTACTAACAGTTGTTAGTGACCCAAAAGTCTATACAGGTCAGTCTCTGTAGGGTCAACATGCTTAATATACATTATTTACATTTTAAATACAGTTAATATGCATTTAATGAGAATCTTTAGTAGTATACCCAATCTCCTAATCTGGATGGGGGCTGACCAATGTTGCTTCTGTTTGATCTACTCAACTCTAGTGTGTCAATGTTGTCTGCATTTTGTACTACACTTGTTAAGGTAGGTTGACTTGGTAAATATCTACCTGTAGGATTGACAAGGTCAATGTTTGCAGAACATTCTGGTTCAACTTCCTCTGAGATTTCTTCTGGTTCTTGTACTGGTACAAGTTCTTCTTGTCTTGGTACTGGTTCTTCTGGTACTTGTGGAAAGGCGATACAAGGTATGACTATTAGAGTTGAGCGCGGTTCGCGGTTCGAGGTTCTCCAGTTCGGGGCTCGAGTGATTTTTGGGGCTGTTCGAGATCGAACTAGAACTCGAGCTTTTTGCAAAAGCTCGATAGTTCTAGATACGTTCGAGAACGGTTCTAGCAGCAAAAAGCAGGGCTCTTTACAGCTACAGTGTGCAGGAGCCAGCTGGCAGCCTGCCACAAGCTGGTAACCAAGATAATCATCGGGTATCCAAGCAAAGCGCTTTGGTTAGTAACCCGATGTTTATCTTAGTTACGTGCAGGAAGCCCACACTTCCCGCTCAGCTCGCTCCGCCCCCTCCTGCCCGCGGCATGTATACATACATATACACACACGCACACACACACACACTCTCACACATGCAACCCCCCCCCCCCGCTCGGCTTACCTGCGGTGATGAAGTCCCGCCATCCCGACCTCAGCGCTGTCACTGTCCTCCATGGCCGCCGCTTGTCACATCACCTATCGCTTCCGACCCGAGACTGACACTGGTGGTGACGTCACGGACCTCTCGCGATACTTGATGTGAAGGCGCCGGTCATTGACCTCAGTGACAGGGGCTGTCAGTGTGCTGGAGATCAGCGCAGGTAATGTACCTCGCTGACAGCAGCACTTGTCATGCCCTGCAGTGACCTGGGCTGACCCATTGATGTTAGCTCAGGTCACTGCATTGCTCTCCCAGCCAATGGGGAACATCCTGCTCTTCATTGACTGGGACAGTGTGGATCGTCATGGCAACCCCTTGGATTACACCAGACCTGGATTTGTTTTTCTTTCTAATAAATTGGTTAAAGAGGGAATGTTTTGGGGAGTGTTTTTTCAAATAAAAATGTGTTTGTCGTCTATTTTTTTTTATTACTGACTGGGTTGGTGATGTCGGGTATCTGATAGACGCCTGACCTCACCAACCCCAGGGCTTGATGCCAGGTGACATTACACATCTGGTATTAACCCCATATATTACCCCGTTTGCCACCGCACCAGGGCGCGGGATGAGCTGGGGCAAAGCACCAGGATTGGCGCATCTAATGGATGCGCCACTTCTGGGGCGGCTGCGGCCTGCTATTTTTAGGCTTGGGAGAGTCCAATAACCATGGACCTCCCTAGTCTGAGAATATCAGGCCCCAGCTGTCTGCTTTACCTTGGCTGGTGATCCAATTTTGGGGGACCCCTACGTGTTTTTTTTTTTTAAATTATTTATTAAATTTAAAATAATAGCGTGGGGTGCCCTCAGTTTTGGATTACCAGCCAAGGTGAGGTTGCCAGCTGTGGTCTGCAGGCTGCAGCCGTCTGCTTTACCCTAGCTGGCTACAAAACTAGGGGGAACCCTACGTCATTTTTTTTTTTCATTTTTTTGGCTAAATACAAAGCTAAGCACCCCTTAGTGCCACATGAAAGGCACCAAAGGGTGCTCCACTTTTTCTCCACTTTTTCTCCACTTTTTCTCCACTTTTTCTCCACTTTTTCTCCACTTTTTCTCCACTTATTCTCCACTTTTTCTCCATTTATTCTCCACTTTTTCTCCACTTTTTCTCCATTTTTTTCTCCACTTTTTTCCACTTTTTCTCCATTTTTTTCTCCACTGTTTTCTCCACTTTTTCTCCACTTTTTCTCCACTTTTTCTCCACTTATTCTCCACTTTTTCTCCATTTTTACTCCACTTTTTCTCCACTTTTTCTCCACTTTTTCTCCACTTTTTCTCCACTTTTTCTCCACTTATTCTCCACTTTTTCTCCACTTTTTCTCCATTTATTCTCCACTTTTTCTCCATTTTTTTCTCCACTTTTTCTCCACTTTTTCTCCACTTATTCTCCACTTTTTCTCCACTTATTCTCCACTTTTTCTCCACTTATTCTCCACTTATTCTCCACTTTTTCTCCATTTATTCTCCACTTATTCTCCACTTTTTCTCCACTTTTTCTCCATTTTTTTCTCCACTTTTTCTCCACTTTTTCTCCACTTTTTCTCCACTTTTTCTCCACTTTTTCTCCACTTATTCTCCACTTTTTCTCCACTTATTCTCCACTTTTTCTCGACTTATTCTCCACTTTTTCTCCACTTTTTCTCCACTTTTTCTCCATTTTTTTCTCCACTTTTTCTCCACTTTTTCTCCACTTTTTCTCCACTTATTCTACACTTTTTCTCCACTTATTCTCCACTTTTTCTCCACTTATTCTCCACTTTTTCTCCATTTTTTTCTCCACTTTTTCTCCACTTATTCTCCACTTTTTCTCCACTTTTTCTCCACTTTTTCTCCACTTTTTCTCCACTTTTTCTCCACATTTTCTCCACTTTTTCTCCACTTATTCTCCACTTTTTCTCCACTTATTCTCCACTTTTTCTCCACTTATTCTCCACTTATTCTCCACTTTTTCTCCATTTATTCTCCACTTATTCTCCCCTTTTTCTCCACTTTTTCTCCATTTTTTTCTCCACTTTTTCTCCACTTTTTCTCCACTTTTTCTCCACTTTTTCTACACTTATTCTCCACTTTTTCTGCACTTTTTCTCCACTTATTCTCCACTTATTCTCCACTTTTTCTCCACTTTTTCTCCACTTTTTCTCCATTTTTTTCTCCACTTTTTCTCCACTTTTTCTCCACTTTTTCTCCACTTATTCTCCACTTTTTCTCCACTTATTCTCCACTTTTTGTCCATTTTTTCTCCACTTTTTCTCCACTTTTTCTCCACTTTTTCTCCACTTATTCTCCACTTTTTCTCCACTTTTTCTCCATTTATTCTCCACTTTTTCTCCATTTTTTTCTCCACTTTTTCTCCACTTTTTCTCCACTTATTCTCCACTTTTTCTCCACTTATTCTCCACTTTTTCTCCACTTATTCTCCACTTATTCTCCACTTTTTCTCCATTTATTCTCCACTTATTCTCCCCTTTTTCTCCACTTTTTCTCTATTTTTTTCTCCACTTTTTCTCCACTTTTTCTCCATTTATTCTCCACTTTTTCTCCACTTTTTCTCCATTTTTTTCTCCACTTTTTCTCAACTTTTTCTCCACTTTTTCTCCACTTATTCTCCACTTTTTCTCCACTTTTTCTCCACTTTTTCTCCATTTTTTTCTCCACTTTTTCTCCACTTTTTCTCCACTTTTTCTCCACTTTTTCTCCACTTATTCTCCACTTTTTCTCCACTTATTCTCCACTTTTTTTCCACTTATTCTCCACTTTTTCTCCATTTTTTTCTCCACTTTTTCTCCACTTATTCTCCACTTTTTCTCCACTTTTTCTCCACTTTTTCTCCACTTTTTCTCCACATTTTCTCCACTTTTTCTCCACTTATTCTCCACTTTTTCTCCATTTATTCTCCACTTATTCTCCCCTTTTTCTCCACTTTTTCTCCATTTTTTTCTCCACTTTTTCTCCACTTTTTCTCCACTTTTTCTACACTTATTCTCCACTTTTTCTGCACTTTTTCTCCACTTATTCTCCACTTATTCTCCACTTTTTCTCCACTTTTTCTCCACTTTTTCTCCATTTTTTTCTCCACTTTTTCTCCACTTTTTCTCCACTTTTTCTCCATTTATTCTCCACTTATTCTCCCCTTTTTCTCCACTTTTTCTCCATTTTTTTCTCCACTTTTTCTCCACTTTTTCTCCATTTATTCTCCACTTTTTCTCCCCTTTTTCTCCACTTTTTCTCCACTTATTCTCCACTTTTTCTCCACTTATTCTCCACTTTTTCTCCACTATTTCTCCACTTTTTCTCCATTTTTTTCTCCACTTTTTCTCCACTTTTTCTCCACTTTTTCTCCACTTATTCTCCACTTTTTCTCCACTTATTCTCCACTTTTTGTCCATTTTTTTCTCCACTTTTTCTCCACTTATTCTCCACTTTTTCTCCACTTTTTCTCCACTTTTTCTCCACTTTTTCTCCACTTTTTCTCCACATTTTCTCCACTTTTTCTCCACTTATTCTCCACTTTTTCTCCACTTATTCTCTACTTTTTCTCCACTTATTCTCCACTTATTCTCCACTTTTTCTCCATTTATTCTCCACTTTTTCTCCCCTTTTTCTCCACTTTTTCTCCATTTTTTTCTCCACTTTTTCTCCACTTTTTCTCCACTTTTTCTCCATTTATTCTCCACTTATTCTCCCCTTTTTCTCCACTTTTTCTCCATTTTTTTCTCCACTTTTTCTCCACTTTTTCTCCACTTTTTCTCCACTTTTTCTCCATTTATTCTCCACTTTTTCTCCACTTTTTCTCCACTTTTTCTCCACTTATTCTCCACTTTTTCTCCACTTATTCTCCACTTTTTGTCCATTTTTTTCTCCACTTTTTCTCCACTTATTCTCCACTTTTTCTCCACTTTTTCTCCACTTTTTCTCCACTTTTTCTCCACATTTTCTCCACTTTTTCTCCACTTATTCTCCACTTTTTCTCCACTTATTCTCCACTTTTTCTCCACTTATTCTCCACTTATTCTCCACTTTTTCTCCATTTATTCTCCACTTATTCTCCCCTTTTTCTCCACTTTTTCTCCATTTTTTTCTCCACTTTTTCTCCACTTTTTCTCCACTTTTTCTCCATTTATTCTCCACTTTTTCTCCACCTTTTCTCCACTTTTTCTCCACTTTTTCTCCACTTTTTCTCCACTTTTTCTCCACATTTTCTCCACTTTTTTTCCACTTATTTCTCCACTTTTTCTCCACTTTTTCTCCACATTTTCTCCACTTTTTCTCCACTTATTCTCCACTTTTTCTCCACTTATTCTCCACTTTTTCTCCACTTATTCTCCACTTATTTTCCACTTTTTCTCCATTTATTCTCCACTTATTCTCCCCTTTTTCTCCACTTTTTCTCCATTTTTTTCTCCACTTTTACTCCACTTTTTCTCCACTTTTTCTCCATTTATTCTCCACTTTTTCTCCACCTTTTCTCCACTTTTTCTCCACTTTTTCTCCACTTTTTCTCCACTTTTTCTCCACATTTTCTCCACTTTTTCTCCACTTATTTCTCCACTTATTCTCCACTTTTTCTCCACTTTTTCTCCATTTTTTTCTCCACTTTTTCTCCACTTTTTCTCCACTTTTTCTCCATTTATTCTCCACTTTTTCTCCACTTTTTCTCCATTTTTTTCTCCACTTTTTCTCCACATTTTCTCCACTTTTTCTCCACTTATTCTCCACTTTTTCTCCACTTATTCTCCACTTTTTCTCCACTTTTTCTCCACTTTTTCTCCATTTATTCTCCACTTTTTCTCCACTTTTTCTCCATCTGTCATCACGATTTAGTATATTAAAAGAAAAACAAAGCGACAATGGCACTTTAATACTGATTAAGATATCTGTAGAGAAGTAATCCTCATTTTGGTTGTTCTTTAACCCACATTTTAAGTTTGGGTGTAATAAAGTTTCGATCTTACAAATTAAACTTGAGATACAATACAGACCTGTACAGTTAAATGGCTAGATTTACTGCAATAATTTGTTTGCACATTTATTTCCCCTGGACAAAAATAAATTCATAAAAACAAATGCCATAAGGTAGGTACGCCACCTAAAAATGCTGCAATAGACCACAGTATAGTAGTCTAGCGTACTATTGCTAAAATGAACTATTTAATTAAATATGTAACCCCTTCACGATGGGGCAATTACTGTTTTTTTATGATATTACCAAACAAGTACAGATTTTTTATCATTTTAGTGGTGTAAAAAAATCAGTAGTTTGCCCCTTCATAATTTGGGGAGTTGTGCCCCCATTTTCCAAGCCCCCTAACATTTTCATCATTTAGTTGTTGAAGTGTAGAGAGCTACCATGCCTCAGGCCCTTGGGATGCTCGGTTCCGGGCGGTTGATAACGGGGATCACTATTACAGGTGGCCGTGCCCGATTCCGTGACCTGGGGGGGGGGCGCTCGGTAACAGGGTTATTTTGTATGTCACTCGTGACGCCACTGGCGGGTTGCGGTAATAAGATGTCCCGCCGCTGCTGTGGTTTTAGGGACAGATGATATAGCAGCAAGTGTGTTTGCGCCCTCCGCCAGTAGGGGCTTAAGTCACATGTAGGTGTGCTGCAACTTGTGGTGCGCCATTAATAGACACGACACAGTTCTTGCAGATGAATCAGTATTTATTCACTGGATGTTGCAAGTGCAGTTTGGTATGGCTGGTCAACCAACTTTCCTTTGTCGTGGTGCTGACTTGAGACCCAGTTGAGCCCTCTGTGCACATGCAGAGCTGATGGTCCCCTTGCCTGAAGCTGTTGGTGACCTGTGGCGCTCCGCTTCTTTCTTTTTCCGGGCCCAGTATGACAGGCCTCATTGTCCCTTGTGGGGTAGGCTACTTCTCGGTGCCCTCTCCCAGATCGTATATATGAGGCTGTGTCCCTGAGCCTATAGGTGGTGTGGTACCCTGGAAGTCACCACACATGGCTGGATCAGCAGACCGCCTGGAGCTGTCGTCTACTTTGGGGTCCAGTACCCCATTGTGCGTAGTACCTGGGATCTTCTGTCTAACCTCATGATACTACCTCCTAGTTGCCCTTTGGGGTATCCTCACAATCCTTACACTTTTCTCACTCACTGACTCCTTTCAACTGTCACTCCTTCAACCGTTGTTTTTCCTCTGCCTACTCTTCCTAGCAACTTCTGTTGCCTCCCACAAGCCATGCTCCTTCCCCAGGCTCACAGCTAAGGGATTGGTTCTCACATCTGCCCACTGTTAACCCTATACATGCTGTGCCCAGTTCTCAGGGAATGTGCCCCTACTTGTGTGTGAGGTGTGAGTTGTCAGCAGAGGGCGTTCCAGAAAGCCTTTGGATCCTACAGACCACTGGGGTAGCATATCCCAGGGTGCTGCATTCCCCCTTGGTAAAGACCAGCACATCCGCGGGCTGCAAAACAAGAAAATCTGCAAAATATATATATTATTATTTCTAAACGACAATAAATAACATATAAACATTTGCAACAGGTTAGTACTCTGTAAACTTTCCTTGCCACCACCCACAGTCTCTGACATCTTCCAACATCCTGGTGACTGTTCCCTGTGGGGACTGTCCTGTCCTAGGGAGCACATCACCGGTTATGATGGTGATGGGGGTCTCAGCCTTCTCCGCTGCAGTCCCTCCCTGCGACTTCCGGCTCTCCTTTAGGGTGTTGGGAACAAAATTTCAGTTCCTGGGTAATCCCAATGAAAAACAACGTGTGCAACTATATACAAATGTTTTTGTGCCACGCCAGTCCTGTGGCTAAGGTTCATAAAAACAAAGGTTTGGGAAAAACCTAGATTCTTCCCAAAGGGAGGCACAGTTCCTAAACAAACATTACTAACAGTTGTTAGTGACCCAAAAGTCTATACAGGTCAGTCTCTGTAGGGTCAACATGCTTAATATACATTATTTACATTTTAAATACAGTTAATATGCATTTAATGAGAATCTTTAGTAGTATACCCAATCTCCTAATCTGGATGGGGGCTGACCAATGTTGCTTCTGTTTGATCTACTCAACTCTAGTGTGTCAATGTTGTCTGCATTTTGTACTACACTTGTTAAGGTAGGTTGACTTGGTAAATATCTACCTGTAGGATTGACAAGGTCAATGTTTGCAGAACATTCTGGTTCAACTTCCTCTGAGATTTCTTCTGGTTCTTGTACTGGTACAAGTTCTTCTTGTCTTGGTACTGGTTCTTCTGGTACTTGTGGAAAGGCGATACAAGGTATGACTATTAGAGTTGAGCGCGGTTCGCGGTTCGAGGTTCTCCAGTTCGGGGCTCGAGTGATTTTTGGGGCTGTTCGAGATCGAACTAGAACTCGAGCTTTTTGCAAAAGCTCGATAGTTCTAGATACGTTCGAGAACGGTTCTAGCAGCAAAAAGCAGGGCTCTTTACAGCTACAGTGTGCAGGAGCCAGCTGGCAGCCTGCCACAAGCTGGTAACCAAGATAATCATCGGGTATCCAAGCAAAGCGCTTTGGTTAGTAACCCGATGTTTATCTTAGTTACGTGCAGGAAGCCCACACTTCCCGCTCAGCTCGCTCCGCCCCCTCCTGCCCGCGGCATGTATACATACATATACACACACGCACACACACACACACTCTCACACATGCAACCCCCCCCCCCCCGCTCGGCTTACCTGCGGTGATGAAGTCCCGCCATCCCGACCTCAGCGCTGTCACTGTCCTCCATGGCCGCCGCTTGTCACATCACCTATCGCTTCCGACCCGAGACTGACACTGGTGGTGACGTCACGGACCTCTCGCGATACTTGATGTGAAGGCGCCGGTCATTGACCTCAGTGACAGGGGCTGTCAGTGTGCTGGAGATCAGCGCAGGTAATGTACCTCGCTGACAGCAGCACTTGTCATGCCCTGCAGTGACCTGGGCTGACCCATTGATGTTAGCTCAGGTCACTGCATTGCTCTCCCAGCCAATGGGGAACATCCTGCTCTTCATTGACTGGGACAGTGTGGATCGTCATGGCAACCCCTTGGATTACACCAGACCTGGATTTGTTTTTCTTTCTAATAAATTGGTTAAAGAGGGAATGTTTTGGGGAGTGTTTTTTCAAATAAAAATGTGTTTGTCGTCTATTTTTTTTTATTACTGACTGGGTTGGTGATGTCGGGTATCTGATAGACGCCTGACCTCACCAACCCCAGGGCTTGATGCCAGGTGACATTACACATCTGGTATTAACCCCATATATTACCCCGTTTGCCACCGCACCAGGGCGCGGGATGAGCTGGGGCAAAGCACCAGGATTGGCGCATCTAATGGATGCGCCACTTCTGGGGCGGCTGCGGCCTGCTATTTTTAGGCTTGGGAGAGTCCAATAACCATGGACCTCCCTAGTCTGAGAATATCAGGCCCCAGCTGTCTGCTTTACCTTGGCTGGTGATCCAATTTTGGGGGACCCCTACGTGTTTTTTTTTTTTAAATTATTTATTAAATTTAAAATAATAGCGTGGGGTGCCCTCAGTTTTGGATTACCAGCCAAGGTGAGGTTGCCAGCTGTGGTCTGCAGGCTGCAGCCGTCTGCTTTACCCTAGCTGGCTACAAAACTAGGGGGAACCCTACGTCATTTTTTTTTTTCATTTTTTTGGCTAAATACAAAGCTAAGCACCCCTTAGTGCCACATGAAAGGCACCAAAGGGTGCTCCACTTTTTCTCCACTTTTTCTCCACTTTTTCTCCACTTTTTCTCCACTTTTTCTCCACTTTTTCTCCACTTATTCTCCACTTTTTCTCCATTTATTCTCCACTTTTTCTCCACTTTTTCTCCATTTTTTTCTCCACTTTTTTCCACTTTTTCTCCATTTTTTTCTCCACTGTTTTCTCCACTTTTTCTCCACTTTTTCTCCACTTTTTCTCCACTTATTCTCCACTTTTTCTCCATTTTTACTCCACTTTTTCTCCACTTTTTCTCCACTTTTTCTCCACTTTTTCTCCACTTTTTCTCCACTTATTCTCCACTTTTTCTCCACTTTTTCTCCATTTATTCTCCACTTTTTCTCCATTTTTTTCTCCACTTTTTCTCCACTTTTTCTCCACTTATTCTCCACTTTTTCTCCACTTATTCTCCACTTTTTCTCCACTTATTCTCCACTTATTCTCCACTTTTTCTCCATTTATTCTCCACTTATTCTCCACTTTTTCTCCACTTTTTCTCCATTTTTTCTCCACTTTTTCTCCACTTTTTCTCCACTTTTTCTCCACTTTTTCTCCACTTTTTCTCCACTTATTCTCCACTTTTTCTCCACTTATTCTCCACTTTTTCTCGACTTATTCTCCACTTTTTCTCCACTTTTTCTCCACTTTTTCTCCATTTTTTTCTCCACTTTTTCTCCACTTTTTCTCCACTTTTTCTCCACTTATTCTACACTTTTTCTCCACTTATTCTCCACTTTTTCTCCACTTATTCTCCACTTTTTCTCCATTTTTTTCTCCACTTTTTCTCCACTTATTCTCCACTTTTTCTCCACTTTTTCTCCACTTTTTCTCCACTTTTTCTCCACTTTTTCTCCACATTTTCTCCACTTTTTCTCCACTTATTCTCCACTTTTTCTCCACTTATTCTCCACTTTTTCTCCACTTATTCTCCACTTATTCTCCACTTTTTCTCCATTTATTCTCCACTTATTCTCCCCTTTTTCTCCACTTTTTCTCCATTTTTTTCTCCACTTTTTCTCCACTTTTTCTCCACTTTTTCTCCACTTTTTCTACACTTATTCTCCACTTTTTCTGCACTTTTTCTCCACTTATTCTCCACTTATTCTCCACTTTTTCTCCACTTTTTCTCCACTTTTTCTCCATTTTTTTCTCCACTTTTTCTCCACTTTTTCTCCACTTTTTCTCCACTTATTCTCCACTTTTTCTCCACTTATTCTCCACTTTTTGTCCATTTTTTCTCCACTTTTTCTCCACTTTTTCTCCACTTTTTCTCCACTTATTCTCCACTTTTTCTCCACTTTTTCTCCATTTATTCTCCACTTTTTCTCCATTTTTTTCTCCACTTTTTCTCCACTTTTTCTCCACTTATTCTCCACTTTTTCTCCACTTATTCTCCACTTTTTCTCCACTTATTCTCCACTTATTCTCCACTTTTTCTCCATTTATTCTCCACTTATTCTCCCCTTTTTCTCCACTTTTTCTCTATTTTTTTCTCCACTTTTTCTCCACTTTTTCTCCATTTATTCTCCACTTTTTCTCCACTTTTTCTCCATTTTTTTCTCCACTTTTTCTCAACTTTTTCTCCACTTTTTCTCCACTTATTCTCCACTTTTTCTCCACTTTTTCTCCACTTTTTCTCCATTTTTTTCTCCACTTTTTCTCCACTTTTTCTCCACTTTTTCTCCACTTTTTCTCCACTTATTCTCCACTTTTTCTCCACTTATTCTCCACTTTTTTTCCACTTATTCTCCACTTTTTCTCCATTTTTTTCTCCACTTTTTCTCCACTTATTCTCCACTTTTTCTCCACTTTTTCTCCACTTTTTCTCCACTTTTTCTCCACATTTTCTCCACTTTTTCTCCACTTATTCTCCACTTTTTCTCCATTTATTCTCCACTTATTCTCCCCTTTTTCTCCACTTTTTCTCCATTTTTTTCTCCACTTTTTCTCCACTTTTTCTCCACTTTTTCTACACTTATTCTCCACTTTTTCTGCACTTTTTCTCCACTTATTCTCCACTTATTCTCCACTTTTTCTCCACTTTTTCTCCACTTTTTCTCCATTTTTTTCTCCACTTTTTCTCCACTTTTTCTCCACTTTTTCTCCATTTATTCTCCACTTATTCTCCCCTTTTTCTCCACTTTTTCTCCATTTTTTTCTCCACTTTTTCTCCACTTTTTCTCCATTTATTCTCCACTTTTTCTCCCCTTTTTCTCCACTTTTTCTCCACTTATTCTCCACTTTTTCTCCACTTATTCTCCACTTTTTCTCCACTATTTCTCCACTTTTTCTCCATTTTTTTCTCCACTTTTTCTCCACTTTTTCTCCACTTTTTCTCCACTTATTCTCCACTTTTTCTCCACTTATTCTCCACTTTTTGTCCATTTTTTTCTCCACTTTTTCTCCACTTATTCTCCACTTTTTCTCCACTTTTTCTCCACTTTTTCTCCACTTTTTCTCCACTTTTTCTCCACATTTTCTCCACTTTTTCTCCACTTATTCTCCACTTTTTCTCCACTTATTCTCTACATTTTCTCCACTTATTCTCCACTTATTCTCCACTTTTTCTCCATTTATTCTCCACTTTTTCTCCCCTTTTTCTCCACTTTTTCTCCATTTTTTTCTCCACTTTTTCTCCACTTTTTCTCCACTTTTTCTCCATTTATTCTCCACTTATTCTCCCCTTTTTCTCCACTTTTTCTCCATTTTTTTCTCCACTTTTTCTCCACTTTTTCTCCACTTTTTCTCCACTTTTTCTCCATTTATTCTCCACTTTTTCTCCACTTTTTCTCCACTTTTTCTCCACTTATTCTCCACTTTTTCTCCACTTATTCTCCACTTTTTGTCCATTTTTTTCTCCACTTTTTCTCCACTTATTCTCCACTTTTTCTCCACTTTTTCTCCACTTTTTCTCCACTTTTTCTCCACATTTTCTCCACTTTTTCTCCACTTATTCTCCACTTTTTCTCCACTTATTCTCCACTTTTTCTCCACTTATTCTCCACTTATTCTCCACTTTTTCTCCATTTATTCTCCACTTATTCTCCCCTTTTTCTCCACTTTTTCTCCATTTTTTTCTCCACTTTTTCTCCACTTTTTCTCCACTTTTTCTCCATTTATTCTCCACTTTTTCTCCACCTTTTCTCCACTTTTTCTCCACTTTTTCTCCACTTTTTCTCCACTTTTTCTCCACATTTTCTCCACTTTTTTTCCACTTATTTCTCCACTTTTTCTCCACTTTTTCTCCACATTTTCTCCACTTTTTCTCCACTTATTCTCCACTTTTTCTCCACTTATTCTCCACTTTTTCTCCACTTATTCTCCACTTATTTTCCACTTTTTCTCCATTTATTCTCCACTTATTCTCCCCTTTTTCTCCACTTTTTCTCCATTTTTTTCTCCACTTTTACTCCACTTTTTCTCCACTTTTTCTCCATTTATTCTCCACTTTTTCTCCACCTTTTCTCCACTTTTTCTCCACTTTTTCTCCACTTTTTCTCCACTTTTTCTCCACATTTTCTCCACTTTTTCTCCACTTATTTCTCCACTTATTCTCCACTTTTTCTCCACTTTTTCTCCATTTTTTTCTCCACTTTTTCTCCACTTTTTCTCCACTTTTTCTCCATTTATTCTCCACTTTTTCTCCACTTTTTCTCCATTTTTTTCTCCACTTTTTCTCCACATTTTCTCCACTTTTTCTCCACTTATTCTCCACTTTTTCTCCACTTATTCTCCACTTTTTCTCCACTTTTTCTCCACTTTTTCTCCATTTATTCTCCACTTTTTCTCCACTTTTTCTCCATTTTTTTCTCCACTTTTTCTCCACTTTTTCTCCACTTATTCTCCACTTTTTCTCCACTTATTCTCCACTTATTCTCCACTTTTTCTCCACTTTTTCTCCACTTTTTCTCCACTTTTTCTCCACTTTTTCTCCACATTTTCTCCACTTTTTCTCCACTTATTTCTCCACTTATTCTCCACTTTTTCTCCACTTTTTCTCCATTTTTTTCTCCACTTTTTCTCCACTTTTTCTCCACTTTTTCTCCATTTATTCTCCAATTTTTCTCCACTTTTTCTCCATTTTTTTCTCCACTTTTTCTCCACATTTTCTCCACTTTTTCTCCACTTATTCTCCACTTTTTCTCCACTTATTCTCCACTTTTTCTCCACTTTTTCTCCACTTTTTCTCCATTTATTCTCCACTTTTTCTCCACTTTTTCTCCATTTTTTTCTCCACTTTTTCTCCACTTTTTCTCCACTTATTCTCCACTTTTTCTCCACTTATTCTCCACTTATTCTCCACTTTTTCTCCACTTATTCTCCACTTTTTCTCCATTTTTTTCTCCACTTTTTCTCCACTTATTCTCCACTTTTTCTCCACTTTTTCTCCACTTTTTCTCCACTTTTTCTCCACATTTTCTCCACTTTTTCTCCACTTATTCTCCACTTTTTCTCCACTTATTCTCCACTTTTTCTCCACTTATTCTCCACTGATTCTCCACTTTTTCTCCACTTTTTCTCCACTTTTTCTCCATTTATTCTCCACTTTTTCTCCACTTTTTCTCCATTTTTTTCTCCACTTTTTCTCCACATTTTCTCCACTTTTTCTCCACTTATTCTCCACTTTTTCTCCACTTTTTCTCCACTTTTTCTCCACTTTTTCTCCACTTTTTCTCCATTTATTCTCCACTTTTTCTCCACTTTTTCTCCATTTTTTTCTCCACTTTTTCTCCACTTTTTCTCCACTTATTCTCCACTTTTTATCCACTTATTCTCCACTTTTTCTCCACCTTTTCTCTATTTATTCTCCACTTTTTCTCCACTTTTTCTCTACTTTTTCTCCACTTTTTCTCCACTTTTTCTCCACTTATTCTCCACTTTTTCTCCACTTTTTCTCCACTTGTTCTCCATTTTTTTCTCCACTTTTTCTCCACTTTTTCTCCACTTATTCTCCACTTTTTCTCCACTTATTCTCCACTTATTCTCCACTTATTCTCCACTTTTTCTCCACTTTTTCTCCACTTTTTCTCCATTCTTTTTCTATGGTCGGTCTACCCATTAGCTCTGCCATGCATACTGTAGCTCTACACCTACTGCACATGTTACTTTATGATTGACATCTCTTTCGTACCAGAGCTGTCTAAGTCTACTCTGACCCCATATTTGTCATTACTATATTGTCCTTGTACTGTATTATGACATTTGTATCATGTGTTTCATTTCTTGCTGTGTTGCAATTTTTTTGCTGCATGCCAATTGTACCTCTACATTGTTCGAGTTTATGTTATTGTTCTCTCACTCTTATGTGATACTGATTATTGTCATTTTTCATGATTACATGCAGATAAGTCCAATCTGACGAAGGCTCAGGCCGAAACGTCAATTGTAACTTGTTTTGGACAAAAACATATATGCTTATGAAAAAAAAAATGTTCTTAATACGGACCAATAGTGATTTTGCATTACTATCCATTGGGACTTACTGACTTAGTCTGGGAGATTTAGAGTGCCGAGGTTACTCACTAATTTTATCTATTATTACCTCTGAGCACCTATATACCAGTGAGCAGAGCTTCCTCTACAGTAGTTCTCCTAATTAGGCATGCCCTTACCTCATGAGCAGGGAATTGCAGCTTTGGTAGCAACCATTACGACATGGACTCTGCTGCTGTGGACCCGGGGAGAGTGAGTGCAGATTCATTGCACCCACACTCCTCACATGAAGGGTCCGCACTCCTAGAAAATGGGGGATACGTTCCCTGAGTGTCTCCCCCCATATTCTAGACGGTCCAGAGTCGTCGTGGGACCCCTTTATTTTTTTTCTTACAATAAATTGGTGAAAGAGGAAATGTTTTGGGGACTGTTTTTTCAAATAAATTTCTTTTGTCGATTTTTTTTTTGTTAGTACTGACAGTTTATGATGTTGGGTATCTAATAGACGCCATGACATCACAAACTGCTGGGCTTGATCTCAGGTGACTTTACAGCTAGTATCAACCCGATTTATTACCCCGTTTGCCACTGCACCAGGGCACGGGATGAGCTGGGGTGAAGCGCCAGGATTGGCGCATCTAGTGGATGCGCCACGTCTGGGGTGCCTGCGGCCTGCTATTTTTAGGCTGTGAAGGCCCAATAACTATGGACCTTCCCACCCTGAGAATACCAGACCACAGCTGTCCGCTTTACCTTGGCTGGTGATCCAATTTGGAGGGGACCCTACTTTTTTTGTGTAATTATTAATATTTATAAAATAATTATAAAAAAGAGCCTGAGGGGACCTCCACATTGGATCCCCAACCACGGTAAAGCTGCCAGCTGTGGTTTTCAGGCTACAGCCGTCTGCTTTACCCTAGCTGGCTATCAAAAATGGGGGGGACCCAACGTCATTTTTTTTTTAACTATTTTTTAAATAGAAAAAATTAATGGGCTTCCCTGTATTTTGATTGCCAACCAAGGTAACGGCAGGCAGATGGGGGTGGCAACCCATAGCTGTCTGCTTTATCTGCGCTGAGAATCAAAAATACCGCGGAGCGCTACGTCATTTTTTTAAAGATTTATTTTTACAGCACTGTGATGTCCAGCAATCAAAATACAGGGAAGCCCATTTTATTTTTAGTTATTTATATAAATAATTAAAAAAATAAATATGGGCTCCCGCTGCATTTTTTGTATTGCTAGCTAAGGGTAATCCAAGCAGCTACTGGCTGCTAACCCCCACTGCTTGGTGTTACCTTCACTGGCAATGGAAAATCCAGGGAAGCATTTTTTATTTTTTTTGCCAAAAAACTACAAAAAAAGGACGTGAGCTTCGCCATATTTTTGTATGCTAGCCAGGTATAGCAGGCAGGTGCTGGAAGAGTTGGATACAGCGCCAGAATATGGCGCTTCTATGAAAATGCCATTTTCTGAGGCGGCTGCAAACTGCAATTCGCAGCAGTGGGGCCCAGAAAGCTCAGGCCAACCTGTGCTGCGGATTCCAATCCCCAGCTGCCTAGTTGTACCTGGCTGGACACAAAAATGGGGCGAAGCCTACGTCATTTGTTTTCTAATTATTTCATGAAATTCATGAAATAATAAAAAAAGGGCTTCCCTTTATTTTTGGTTCCCAGCCGGGTACAAATAGGCAACTGGGGGTTGGGGGCAGCCGTACCTGCCTGCTGTACCTGGCTAGCATACAAAAATATGGCGAAGCCCACATAATTTTTTCAGGGGGCAAAAAACTTCTGCATACAGTCCTGGATGGAGTATGCTGAGCCTTGTAGTTCTGCAGCTGCAGTCTGTCTGTATGGAGAAGAGCAGACAGCAGCTGCAGAACTACAAGGCTCAGCATACTCCATCCAGGACTGTATGCAGAATTTTTTTGCCCACCAAAAAAATGACGTGGGCTTCGCCATATTTTTGTATGCTAGCCAGGTACAGCAGGCAGCCACAGGCTGCCTCCAACCCCCAGTTGCCTATTTGTACCCGGCTGGGAACCAAAAATATAGGGAAGCCCGTTTTTTTTTAATTATTTCACTTATTTCATGAAATAATTAAAAAAACAAAAGACGTGGGCTTCGCCCTATTTTTGTGTCCAGCCGGGTACAACTAGGCAGCTGGGGATTGGAATCCGCAGCACAGGTTAGCTCGAGGTTTGTGGGCGCCTCTGCTGCGGATTTCAGTCCGCAGCCATCCCAGAAAATGGCGCTCTCATAGAAGCGCCATCATCTGGCGCTGTATCCAACTCTTCCAACAGTCCTGGAGCCGGGTGGCTTGTTGGGTAATCATGAGTTAATACTGGCTTTGTTTTACCAGCCAGTATTAAGCCAGAGATTCTTAATGTCAGGCACGTTTGACCCGGCCATTAAGAATCTCCAATAAAGGGTTAAAAAAAGACACCACACAGAGAAAAAATACTTTAATAGAAATAAATACACAGACACATTAGAGACTCCATCTTTATTACCCCCTGTCAGCCCTCCACGATCCTGCTCTTCTGTCTTCTTTCTTTCTAGTGTAGTAGTAGTGACGATTGTAGTGAGGATGAGATTCACCAGCTCATCACTTGGGGCTGGGGAACCTCCATCCTCACTACAATCATCACTAGTGTAGTAGTAGTGACGATTGTAGTGAGGATGAGGTTCACCAGCTCATCACTTGGGGCTGGGGAACCTCCATCCTCACTACAATCATCACTAGTGTAGTAGTAGTGACGATTGTAGTGAGGATGAGATTCACCAGCTCATCACTTGGGGCTGGGGAACCTCCATCCTCACTACAATCATCACTAGTGTAGTAGTAGTGACGATTGTAGTGAGGAAGGATGAGGTTCACCAGCTCATCAGTTGGGGCTGGGGAACCTCCATCCTCACTACAATCATCACTACAATCGGGAAGCAGCGTGCAGCCTTCACTCCGTGAGTGATCAGTGCTGGCTGCTAGCGGTAACGCTGACAGACGCGTTACCATAGCAACGGTGCTCTCGGAGCCGCAGTTAGCGGTGACGTCACCGCTAACTGCGTTGCTATGGCAACGGCGATCTCCGATAATGACCGGCTGTGTCAGCCGGTCCCTAACGGAACGGGGAGTCGACCGTGTGCTAGAGCATGTCGCCGGTACACGGCGATACACATATGTGCACCGTGTACCGGAGAGATGCACTCGCAGGTCCTACATGACGTGTCATAGTCATGTGACCAGTCTGTAGCCAATGAGATAATAGCCACGTGACTGGTCACATGGCTATTTTGACGTCACGATAGGTCCTGCATCTCTGCTGGCAGTGCAGGTCACCGGGAGGATTCAGCGATCATCGGATGGAATAGCGGCAGGAGACAGAGTGCAGAAGGGATCGCGAGGACCGGTAAGTGTTATGGCAATGTTTATTAACTCTTTGTGTACATTTATAATGCATTTTTATGTGTTTGTGATTGCCTCCCATTCTAGCCTATACGTTCGAGTTCGGTTCGTCGAACGTTCGACGAACCGAACTCGAACGGGACCCCCGTTCGGAGAACCGGCCTCGAGCCGAACCGGGACCAGTTCGCTCATCTCTAATGACTATGGCTCCATTGTATTGCGGCCAATCTTCTGGGAAATCTCCTAATACAGTAGGGATCATTTTCTTCTTTGGTTCAGGTTGATTTAGATTTACAATTCTTTAAGTACTTTCTTTTGGCGCGAACTGTTCTGGGCATTTCTTTAAATGGTCTCTAGAAGCAGCTGTTGAGGTTTTACCTTCATCTTTGCTAATAACGCAGATTTGTTGTCAAAGTTAGATGTTTGGACAATGTAAGGTTCTTCTTCCCATTGATCATCAAGTTTGTGAAGCCTTCTTTTCCTTTTTAGCACCCTTTCTCCAGGTGTCAATGGTACAGCTTTTGCTTTTTTGTTGTAATCTCTTTCTTGTTTTTCCCTACTTTGCTCTAAATTCCTTTCAACACATTCTTGAACCTTCTTGTATTGAGTTTGATGAGCTATATTCCAATTACTTTGTAGATGGTCTTCAGGGTTTAGGACTCCCATGTCTAAGGGTCCCGTCACACTTTAGCGACGCAGCAGCGATCCCACCAGTGATCTGACCTGGTCAGGATCACTGCTGCGTCGCTACATGGTCGCTGGTGAGCTGTCAAACAGGCAGATCTCACCACTGACCAGTGACCAGCCCCCAGCCAGCAGCAACGTGGAAGCGATGCTTCGCTTGCAGAGAGCTGGCGTCTGGAAGCTGCGGACACTGGTAACTAAGGTAAACATCGGGTATGGTTACCCGATGTTTACCTTAGTTACCAGCGCACACCGCTTAGTGCTGGCTCCCTGCACTTGTAGCCACTGCACACATTGGGTTAATAAGCAAACCTTTGCTTATTTACCCGATGTGTCCTCCGGCTACGTGTGCAGGGAGCAGGGAGCCGGCACTGGCAGCGTGAGAGCTGCAGACGCTGGTAACGAAGGTAAATATCAGGTAACCACCTTGGTTACCCGATGTTTACCTTGGTTGCAGCTTACCTCAGGCTGTCAGACGCCGGCTCCTGCTCCCTGCTCATTCAGGATTGTTGCTCTCTTGCTCTCACACACAGCGATGTGTGCTTATCAGCGGTAGAGCAACAATAAAAAAATGAACCAGGGCTGTGTGTAACGAGCAGCGATCTCACAGCAGGGGCCAGATCGCTGCTTAGTGTCACACACAGCGAGATCACTAATGAGGTCACTGCTGCGTCACAAAAACCGGGACTCAGCAGCGATCTCAGTAGCGATCTGGCTGTGTGTGAAGTACCCCTAAGTCGACGGGAAATCTTCCTGATCTTGCTTGCATAAGATAAGCTAAGGTGCAGTTTATAGACCCTATGGGGATGTTGTTATACATATCCACTAGGTCAGGCAATTTTTCTGGCCATTTGTTCCTATCTTCCAGTGGTAGGGTCTTTAGCATGTCAATGATGATCTGATTCATTTTCTCACACATTCCTTTTCCTTGAGGGTGATAGCATGTAGTGCAAATCTTTTTACAACCATACATATTACAGAACTCTTGAAATACTTCTGCTTCAAATGCTGGTCCTTGATCTGCAATTACTTGCACTGAATAACCATGGGGTCTGCAAAAGTAGGCTTTAAACGCTTTTGCTGCTGTTTGTGCTGTTAAGTAGAGTTGAGCGCGGTTCGTGGTTTGTAGTTCTCCAGTTCGCGATTCGAGTCATTTTGGGGGCTGTTCTAGATTGAACTAGAACTTGAGCTTTTTGCTAAAGCTCGATAGTTCTAGATACATTCGAGAACGGTTCTAGCAGCAAAAAGCCAAACTAATTACTAACTGGCATTCCGCTGTAATAGTGTAAGTCACTATGTGACTCACACTATTATGAAATTTCAGCGTATAGTGTGCGGGAACAGTGCATTCAGATCACTGCTGCTGGGATCGCCATTTTTTTTTCCCTTGTCTTCCTTCCCTAAGCGCGCGCGTGTAGTGGGGCGGGCCAGCATGTCAGCCAATCCCAGACACATACACAGCTAAGTGGGCTTTTAGCCAGAGAAGCAACGGTATGTGTGATAGGATGTCCATGTCACTTGTCCCTGCATTATAAAAACGGGTATCTGCCCGTCCGGACGCCATTATCTCTTCTGCGTCTGGGTGTCAGTCACCGCTGGCGTAGCTCCTGTCTCCGATACTGCTGTGTACGCTCTACACACAGCGCTATACAGAAAAGGGATAGAAGTTTCTATTAGCTCTTGTAAGGGCTAATAACAGCAGGCTCAGAGCCATAGGTGACAGTCAGGTCCGTGGAAACAGATTTTAACAGCTACAGAAGATAACAGCGTCTTTGTAGGTCAGGGACTTCCTCACTGCATTTCCCCATTAGGAGGGATAGAAAGTGAGGCTTCCTTTCCTGTACACTGACCCACAAACCTGCCACTGTACCCTCCTGCCCTTTGCACACTCAAGCTCATTGTTACTAAGCCATTATACTAGCAAACACTGAGTAAACTTAGTGGCATCCTAAAAGTGGCTGTTAAACTTCCATTGATGTCCCACTAGTGCAAATCTATTTGCAGCACCTCTGCATTGCACACTCAAACTCATTGTTACTAAGCCATTATACTAGCAAACACTGAGTAAACTTAGTGGCATCCTAAAAGAGGCTGTTGGACTTCCATTAGTGTCCCACTGGTGCAAAGCTATTTGCAGCACCACTGCATTGCACACTCAAACTCATTGTTACTAAGCCATTATACTAGCAAACACTGAGTAAACTTAGTGGCATCCTAAAAGTGGCTGTTGGACTTCCATTAGTGTTCCACTAGTGCAAATCTATTTGCAACACCTCTGCATTGCACACTCAAGCTCATTGTTACTAAGCCATTATACTAGCAAACACTGAGTAAACTTAGTGGCATCCTAAAAGTGGCTGTTTGACTTCCATTAGTGTTCCACTAGTGCAAATCTATTTGCAACACCTCTGCATTGCACACTCAAGCTCATTGTTACTAAGCCATTATACTAGCAAACACTGAGTAAACTTAGTGGCATCCTAAAAGTGGCTGTTGGACTTCCATTAGTGTCCCACTAGTGCAAATCTATTTGAAGCACCTCTGCATTGCACACTCAAGCTCATTGTTTCTAAGCCATTATACTAGCAAACACTGAGTAAACTTAGTGGCATCCTAAAAGTGGCTGTTGGACTTCCATTAGTGTCCCACTGGTGCAAAGTTATTTGCAGCACCACTGCATTGCACACTCAAGCTCATTGTTACTAAGCCATTAAACTAGCAAACTATGCTGCCAGTTTAAGGGGCGTAGTTGCATTGTCAGGGATAGTTATTGTTGTTTATATCTGCTGTTAATAAAGATAGACCACCGATGCAATCTATACCACCTCTCAATTTTTACTAATACATTTTAAGTGCACAATCTTGTCACAATCAAAATGAGTGGCAAAATGACAGATGCTGATGGAAAGGGGAAGAGGCGTGTTGGAAAAGGAAATTAAGGGTTTCTCCGTGGGGAAGGTGGCAAAGCTCCATTAACATCTGCTGAAGATAGACCATCTTCCAGCAAAAGTAAGATGTCTACTACTTACCGTGGACAATCCGATGTGCTCCCTTTTTTACGGACACGAACAACTGGAACAAAGGTAGATGATGCCCAAAAAAAGAAAATGCTTGAATGGATCTCAAGTGGTCCAACAAGTGCCCTCTCCGCCACCTCAACTACCGCATCCAAAAAACACCAGTCCTCTGAGTTGTCATCCCAATCACACTTGCTTTTTCCCAGCTCTGAAGTTCCCATCCGCCCTGCACAGTATGGTGGAACTGAGATGGCTGAGTCTGCAGAGCTTTTCAGTCACACTATAGCCTGGGAATCAGAGGTGTGCTCCCAAGCTACAGTGAGTACAGACCAGGAAATGGTCTGCAGTGATGCCCAGAACCTTTGTGACTCTGATTCAGGCCGTGAGGACCAATTTTCTGAGCATAATGTTGACCCTTATTCACAAACTGTAACACCTGTTGTTATAGACAATGAGGAGCATACTGATGACGATGAGACACAGATACCAGATTGGGATGACAACTTAAATTTTCGGTCAGGGCAAGAAGAGGCTCGGTCTGAGGGTGAGGGGAGTGCAAACACAACGCTTGATGAGGAAGTTCTAGATCCCACCTACTGTCAACCCACAGTCAGGCACTCGAGGAGGTCAACAGAGGCGGTGGAGGAGGATGCAACTGACGACGAAGTTACCTTGCGCCTTCCTGGACAGAGTCGGAGTACTGGTAGCACGTCTACAACTGCATCCTCAGCCACCACTGTGCCTCTGAGCACTAGTCAGGGTGGATCAGCAGGTCGCATGCCCTCTAAACTTTGCCTAGCCTGGTCCTTTTTTGACATAGCAAAAGATCGCCCAAATTAGGTGATCTGTAAAATTTTTCATGATTCTGTTAGTAGAGGGCAAAACCTCAGTAGTTGACAATTTCTTCCATGAATCGTCACATGAATAAACATGATATGTCCCAGTGGGAAGCTTACCGTGCTGCAATGCGGCCTCGCGGAGCGAACCATCCATCGCCTGCCCCTTCCAGTGCATCCGCGCGCTCTTCATCTTCTAGGACTGTGGGGACAGCTGTCACACCTGGTTTTCCACGCACAACTTCCACCACTGTAACCACAACAGGCAGTTTGCTTGGTAGGTCGTCAGTTGGTTTGGAAGGGGAAACAAGTGCGTGTGTACAGCTCTCTCAGACATCAATAACACCTACGTTGGATGAAGGCAACATCATGTCTACGCCTGCACTTTCCTCACAAATCTGCATTTTTCCAGGGACACCCTACTCAACACCGTCTACACACAGCAGCCAGATCTCTGCCCCTCAGATGTGGACAAATAAAAGGCCATTTCCTGCGACCCATGACAAAGCTAAGAGGTTGACTTTATCCCTCTGTAAGCTCTTGGCTACCGAAATGCTGCCTTTCCGCCTGGTGGAAACACAGGATTTTAGAGACCTTATGTCTGTCGCTGTGCCCCAGTACATGATGCCCAGTCGCCACTACTTCTCTAAGAAAGGTGTGCCTGCGCTACACCAGCATGTCGCACACAACATCACCGCTTCCTTGAGAAACTCTGTGTGTGTGAACGGGTGCATTTCACCACCGATACTTGGACCAGTAAGCATGGACAGGGACGTTACATGTTGCTGACTGGGCACTGGGTAACTATGGTGATAGATGGTGAAGGGTCTGCTGCACAAGTCTTGCCGTCCCCACGACTTGTGTGTCAATTCTCTGTCTGTCCAAGTTCCGCCACTGCTTCTGCCTCCTCCACCTCGTCTGGGTCCTCCACCTCCGCCCCAATCCTGCCTGGTCAGGCCACCAGCGTTCTAACTGCGCAGAAGGAATCACGCATCCCTCATTTCTATGCTGGCAGCAGAGCGCAACGGCATCAGGCGGTCTTTAGCTTGAAATGTCTTGGAAATAAGAGTCACACAGTGGCTGAGTTGTGGGCAGCTCTGCAGACTGAGTTTAATAAATGGTTGTCTCCACTCAACCTGCAGCCTGGTAAGTCCGTGTGCGACAATGCTGTAAACCTGGGTGCGGCCCTTCGCCTGGGCAAGGTGACACACATGCCTTGTATGGCTCACGTGTTGAACCTTGTTGTCCAGCAATTTTTAACCCACTATCCCGGCCTAGATGGCCCTCTGAACAGGGCACGAAAACTGTCTGCTCACTTCCGCCATTCAACCACCGCTGCTGAGCGACTTGCATCACTCCAGAAGTCTTTCGGCCTGCTGGTTCATCACCTGAAATGCGATGTGCCGACACGCTGGAATTCGACTCTCCACATGTTGCAGCGACTGTGGTAGCACCGTCGAGCCCTGGTGCAATACGTCATGACGTATAGCCTGGGCCAACGAGATGCAGAGGTGGGGCAGATCACCCTGATGGAGTGGTCTCAGATCAAAAACCTATGCACCCTTCTGCACAGTTTCGACATGGCGACGAACATGTTTAGCGCTGACAATGCCATTATCAGCATGACAATTCCAGTCATTTACATGCTGGAGCACACGCTAAACACTATTGGGAGTCAGGGGGTGGGACAACAGGAAGAGGAGGAACTACAGGAGTATTCATATGTGTAAGACACAAAGAATTTACTACACCTGTGTCATCATGGGGAGAGTAAATGCTTGTGTATTTTGAATGTGCTTGATGCAAATCTACCTGTGAAGTGTACAACTTGCGCACAAGTGCTGCCACTGATGTGGTGTCTTTGTGGCCCAATTTTTGGAAAAAAAGGAGACTCTGCTTAGAGTATCCCTTGCTGTGTTTTTTAAAAGGAGCCAAGATGAACAAGTCATGTTTCAGCAAAGACTTTGCTACCTACCCCGGTGTCATCCTGGAGACGGTTAAGGATGGCGTATTTTTGAATGTGCTTGATGCAAATCTACCAGTGAAGTGTACAACTAGGGCACAAGTGCTGCTACTGATGTGGTGTCTGTGTGGCCAAATTTTGGAAAAAAGGGAGACTTTTCTTGGAGTAACCCTTGCTTACATTGTTTTTAAAAATGATCCAAGATGAACAGAGCTGGGATCAGGAAAGACTTAGCTACCTACCCCGGTGTCATCCTAAGGACGGTTAAGGATGGCCTATTTTTGAATGTGCTTGATGCAAATCTACCAGTGAAGTGTACAACTAGGGCACAAGTGCTACCACTGATGTGGTGTCTGTGGGGCCCAATTTTTGGAAAAAAGCGAGACTCCGCTTGGAGTAACCCTTGCTTACATTGTTTTTAAAAATGATCCAAGATGAACAGAGCTGGGATCAGGAAAGACTTAGCTACTTACCCCGGTGTCATCCTGGGGACGGTTAAGGATGGCGTATTTTTCAATACGCTTGATGCAAATCTAGCTGTGAAGTGTACAACTGGGTCACAAGTGCTGCCACTGAAGGGGTGGGTGTGTGTGGGGCCCAATTTTTGGAAAAAAGGGAGACTCCGCTTGGAGTAACCCTTGCTTGCTGTGTTTTTAAAAAGGAGCGAAGATGAACAAGTCATGTTTCAGCAAAGACTTTGCTACCTACCCCGATGCCATCCTGGGGACGGTTAAGGATGGCATATTTTTGAATGTGCTTGATGCAAATCTACCTGTGAAGTGTACAACTGGGGCACAAGTGCTGCCACTGAATCTGTGGGTGTGTGTGTGGCCCAATTTTTGGAAAAAACAGGAGACTCTGCTTAGAGTAACCCTTGCTTGCAGTATTTCTAAAAATGATCCAAGATGAACAGATCTGGGATCAGCAAAGACTTAGCTACCTACCCCGGTGTCATCCTGGGGACGGTTAAGGATGGCATATTTTTTAATGTGCTTGATGCAAATCTACCTGTGAAGTGTACAACTGGGGCACAAGTGCTGCCACTGAAGGGGTGAGTGTGTGTGTGGCCCAATTTTTGGAAAAAAGGGAGACTCCACTTGGAGTAACCCTTGCTTACATTGTTTTTAAAAATGATCCAAGATGAAAAGAGCTGGTATCAGGAAAGACTTAGCTACCTACCCCGGTGTCATCCTGGGGACGGTTAAGGATGGCCTATTTTTGAATGTGCTTGATGCAAATCTACCTGTGAAGTGTACAACTGGGGCACAAGTGCTGCCACTGAAGGGGTGGGTGTGTGTGTGTGGCCCAATTTTTGGAAAAAAGGGAGACTCCGCTTGGAGTAACCTTGCGGTGTTTTACATGATTTTAGAAGGGCATGCCATGCCTATATCTGTGTCTCCTCCTCTTTTTCCTTGTCCTGCTCTTTTGTTTTTGCATGAGTATATGTCCTTGTCACTTTCCCATGTGTTTGTGTTGTGTTGTGAGTTGTTTGTCACTTTTTGGACACCTTTGAGGGTGTTTTCTAGGTGTTTTTATGTGTTTGTGATTGCCTCCCATTGTTTCCTATGTGGTTCGAGTGGTTCGCCGAACCAAACTCGAACGAGACCCCCGTTCGTCGAACCGGACTTGAGCTGAACCACGACCGGTTCGCTCATCTCTACTATTAAGTCCTTGATTGGTACTACTACAAGGAATCTTGAATAGTGGTCTACAATGGTAAGGGCGTAAGTATAACCTTTGGTACTCGGTGTTACCTTTACATGGTCTAAGGCGACTAATTCTAGAGGTTGTTTGGTAACAGTAGGCTGCAGTGTTGCTCTTTGACTATCTCTGTCTTTTCTTCTCAAAGCACATGGACCACAATTCCTACACCAGTTTTCTTTAGAAGATCTCATTTCAACCCAGTAGAATCTTTCACGGAGTAACATCTCAAGTTTCTTCCAACCGAAGTGTCTGGCGTCGTTGTGGTACGCTTCTAACACTATTGGGACGTCTCTTTTGGTATTATCACTTGCCACCTCATCTCATGAGTTTTTGGATTGATGAATCGTCTACAGAGCGTTCCCCGGTGAATAAAAAACTTATTCCTGTTCATGCACAGATGTTGGGCTTCTTTTGGAGCTTCTGGTGCAAGACGAAAATCAGTTTGGCTTACCAGTCTCTTGATTAAGCTGACAGCGGGATCACTGTCCTGTGTTTCTTTCCAACTAAAATGTGATAAGGGTTTCAAGGTTGCCTCTTTTGGTCTAGAACCAGTTTGTTGACATTGGCATGTTCTCTTGCGATGGAAGGCAGGTAACTCTATATCTCCTAGCTCATCTATGTCTTCTCCCTCTTCTTGCAAATGGGGCATTCTTTACAGCGCATCTGCATTTGCGGTCGTACGTGCAGCTCTGTACTTGATGGTAAAGTCATAGTTGGATAACCGAGCTGCCCAGCATTGTTCTAATGCGCCCAACTTTGCTGCATCTAGATGGGTAAGAGGATTATTGTCAGTGAAGACTGTAAACTTAGTGGCTGCTAAATAGTGCTTGAACCTCTCAGTGATAGCCCAGACATTGGCCAGGAACTCCAACTTGAAAGAGCTGTAATTTTCTGGATTTCTCTCAGTAAGCCAAAGCTTCCTGCTAGCATAGGCAATTACTCATTCTCTCCCATTCTGGACCTGTGTCAACGCTGCTCCTAATCCCATGTTGCTGGCGTCAGGGTACAGCACAAAGGCTAAGTTGTAGTCTGGATAAGCTAGAATTTCTTCCCTCGTCAGAGCCCACTTCATTTGTCTGAAGGAATTTTCTTCTTTTTGCCCCATTTGAATGGAGGACCAGACTTTTTGCCTTTCTTGGGTTGACCAACCAGGAGGTCTTGCAAGGAGGCAGCCATCTTGGTGTAACCTTTGATGAATCTTCGGTAGTATCCTACCAGGCCAAGGAACTGATGTACCTCTTTGATAGTAGTTGGTCTTGGCCAGCTCTTGATGACTGTTATCTTGTCTGGATCTGGTGCAACTTCCTCAGCACTGACTACGTTTCCCAGATACTGAACCTTGGGTTTAAGTAGATGGCACTTGGATGGTTTCAGCTTCATGCCATACTTGGATAGTGCTTCAAACACCACTGACAGATGTTCCAGATTGTCTTCGTAGGACTTGGAGAACACAATGACATCATCTAAATAGAGTAGTACAGCCTCAAAGTTCAGGTGCCCCAGACAACAGTTCATCAGGCGCTGGAAGGTTCCAGGTGCATTAGAGAGTCAAAACGGCATACTGTTGAACTCGCACAGGCCCATCGGGGTGGAAAATGCAGTCTTCTCCCAGGCTTCCTCTGCTACAGAGACCTGCCAATACCCACTAGTAAGGTCTAAGGTGGAAAAGTAGTTAGCAGTCTTGAGTGTAGCTACTCTTCTATGCGGGGTAATGGGTAAGCATCCTTATTCCTTATGTGTAATGCGATTTATCTGCCTGTAATCTACAAACATCCGCTTGGTGCCATCTTTTTTTCTGACTAATGCGGGCGTCACACGGTACGATCTATTGTGCAATTGCACGAGCGATCATACCTGCCCCCGTCGTTTGTGCGTCACGGGCAAATCACTGCCCGTGTCGCACAAAGTTGTTAAACCACCGTCACACGTACTTACCTGCAGAGCGACCTCGCTGTGGGCGGCGAACATCCTCTTTCTGAAGGGGGAGGGACGTTAAGCGTCACAGCGACGTCACACAGCTGCCGTCCAATAGAAGCGGAGGGGCGGAGATGAGCGGGACGTAAACATCCCGCCCACCTCCTTCCTTCCGCATAGCTGGTGGGTGCCGTGGGACGCAGGTAAGCTGTGTTCATCATTCCCGGGGTGTTACACGGAGCGATGTGTGCTGCCCTGGGTACGATGAACAGCCGGCGCCATGAAAAATAAACGATTTTTTAAAAATAAGCGACGTGTACACAACTTACAATTTGTGACCGATTCGGCGTCGCTCAGAGGTTTCACACGAAACAACGTTGCAAACGATGCCGGATGTGCGTCACGAAAACCGTGACCCCGACGATGCATCGCACGATAGCTCATCTCGTGTGATGCCTGCATAAGACTAGTGGATCTGCCTAAGGGCTTCAACTATCTCGGATAACCCCAGCTTCCTTCATATCATGTAGCATTTCTTTGGCCCTCTGATAGTGTTTTGGTGGTACAGGTTTGTATTGATCTCTGATTGGATGATTGTTCCCAGTGGGGATATGGTGTTGTACCCCTTTAATTCTCCCAAAATCCAATGGATGCTTACTGAAGACTGGTTCATATTCCTGCACAACCCCGTATACTCCTTGCTTCTGGTAAGAAGGCGTGGAGTCGGTACCAACATGGAACTCCTGGCACCAGTTTGCTAATTCCTCATCTGCCAGGTCTGTTGGGGCAAGTGGTTCTGCTGCTTGAATGGCACTTTCAGTGATGGTAAACAATTTACCAATGGTAGTGTACCTGGGCAATTTGGCTTCCTCTTCACCCCAATTTAATATACGCACAGGAACTCTCTCTCTGTGTACATTGACTAACCCCCTGACTGTCAGAATTGTGGACCAGTCCTCTGAGTACACGGGCTCTACCACTGCCTGGTAATCTCGCCCTCTAGGACCTATTGATGCCCGACACCACACCATCATTTCACTTCTTAAAGGTAACACAATGGGGTTAGAATCCATTACCCGCACACTACCCAGTCATCCACCAGACTGGTTTACCTGTTGTTTTAGCAAGAGGGCTTTAATCTCCTTTTGCAGAACCCTCTGCTGCCTGGCATCAGAAGTATTGGTGATCTGTTGGAGCAAGAACAATACTTCTCCCAAACAATTTTCGATGACATTGGCACCTAGGATCACATGGGGATTTCTATCATTTGCATCAGTTTTGACAACAATCAATCCCTGACCCCCAAGCTCCACCCTCCCCACCTTTATTGTTACTTCTTTAAATCCTATCTGCTCTACCGGTAACCCATTTACAGCATATACAGTGAGGCTTAGATCAGGTCGGGTGAGTTCTTTATCACACCAGAATCAGCGGTACAGCACATAGGCAATGGTGGTTACCTGTGAACCGGTATCCAATGGTGCAGAAGTGGGTATCCCGTCCAAGGTAATGGACAGAATAGGACGTTCTCCCACATAATGGTCACGCCATTCCATTGTGCCTTGTCGACTTACCTCTGGCACACTAGGGGTCGCAATCTGCCCGTTGGCCTTTGCTGGAGTAGAGGAGACAGGTTCCACTTCCAAGGAAGGGACACTAGCAGGTAGCACCGCCAGGGTATAGTCTGAGGTTGCCGGGGGCTGCAATGCCTTGATAGCCTGGTCTTTTAGAGTTGCAAAGTCCGCATCAGCATGTTCAAGGGACCATAGGCGCAACTGCTTGCGGTCTTTTGATAACAACAGGCCCTGTATGAACTGCTCTGTTAGCATCTGGTTTTCCATCAACATGTTTTAACCCCTTTACGACCGCGGGCAGTAAAATTACGTCCTATTTTAACGTGACTTAACGACCAGGGACGTAATTTTACTGCCTAAACTTCATTTGATTGCCGTGGCCATAGCAACGGCTTTCAAATGATGTCCCCTGCTGTTTCTTACAGCAGGGGACCTTTGCCTGACCCCGGGGGGGTGGCATCGCCACCCCCCATAGGCGATCGATGTGATTGGCTGTTCAAATCTGAACCGCCAACCACATCGTTCGCACTAATTTCGGCAAAAATAATGCCCGAATTAGTGCGATACTGTGAGATCCTGCTATGATCTATTGTAGCAACTACAGCAGATCATAGCCGGATCTCTAACATGTCGCCCCCAGCCCCTGCAGCACTGATTGGAGCGATCGTTGTTACGAGGGGGACCCGGGGAAGCGTGCCAAGATGGGAAATGGACTGCTTCCGCCGGTCAAGGTCCACTGTGCGGTGTAAGGGACCGCCGCTATGGTGGGTGAAGAGTGAGCGGGTTGCTGCTAGCGATCGTCTGGAATGTCACAGACGATCTATGTACACCGATCTGCCCTAACCCGTGAGGGTTGTATGGCACAGATCTCACAGCTCGGTGTACCTGTTGCACGGGGAAGCACAGAGGTGCCCACGCACGTGTGCCAGTGGAAGTCACGAGAATATGGCACGAGGGTAGCACAGAGGTGCCCACGCACGTGTGCTTTCAATAACCAGGTGAGTCCAATGGAGACTTGAGGAGCTCACCTGGGACAGGAACACGGCCTGTTGACGGGGGTACTGCCGGAGCAGCAAGGCAGGAACACGGCCTGCAAACGAGGTACTGCCGGAGCAGCAAGGGCCAAGCCCACAAGAGACAGTAATGCCTGAGCAGTGGCGTTGCAGCACGCTGCCAGACATCCAAACATAGAAGGACGGTCGCGCGCCGCCATGATGGCAGGGGGAGCTTTTAAGGAGGTGCAGCTCCACCCGAGGGCGGGCGCGAGGCGGAGATGACGGACTTGACCCAATCAGGGTCCACGACGTCCCAGCCTGGCCAATCAGGATTCACCACGTCACCAGCCTTGTCATCAAGCCGTGTGACGTCAGTGAACGAATCAGGACCCACCACGCATTGCACATGCTCACCCTCCTGCCTCTGGGAAATAGAGGCGGGATCCTCGGTCTCACAATGTGGAGAGATAACGGGAATCTCACTGCTTCCCTGAGCAGTAAACCTCTGCACATTGCGCAGCCTCGCAGACCTTCGGGGCCGCTGAGCAGGAGTGCTCGTGGCAGGCAAGGAATGGGAGACTGCCTCAGTCCTTGCCTCAGGAGAGCCACGAGATGTAACATTACCCCCCCGTCTAGGCCCCCCCCTGTCCGTGCTCGAAGGCCGCTATCAAACCCGGGGCGCGGATATGATCCTCCAACTCCCAGGATTTATGCTCCGGACCATGGCCGGCCCACTCCACGAGGTAGTACCTCTTGCCCTGTATGACTTTTGTCTCCACAAGTTTTGCCACCTCAGGGTCGTCGGACGGGGAGTCGGTTTGAGCCGGCAGGGACCCCGAGAATTTATTAAGTCGTACGGGTTTCAGGAGGGACACGTGAAAGGTGTTGGCTATAGCCCAGCGTGGAGGGAGCTGGAGTCGATATGCCACTGGGTTTACCTGCTGTAGTACTTTAAACGGACCCAGATACCTAGGGGCGAATTTGGCTGCCTGTACCCGTAGGTTAACATTATTAGAGGACAGCCATACTAGGTCACCAGGGGCGAAGGATGGTGCAGGGCGGCGGCGAACATCAGCCGTTGTCACCATCCGGTCTTTAGCCCTTTTAAGAGCCTCTTGGGTGTCATCCCAGATCTCCCGGGCCTTGGTCGCCCAATCCTCCACTCTAGTATCGGGTGACGTAATGGGCATCGGAACCGGGATTCTGGGATGTTGTTCGTTATTGAGTAGGAACGGAGTCTGGCCAGAGGATTCATGGACCGAATTGTTAATGGCAAATTCGGCCCAAGGAAGGAGGTTAGCCCAGTTGTCGTGGTGCGCGGATATAAAATGGCGGAGGTAAGTTACCAAGGTCTGATTGGTCCTCTCCACTAGTCCATTGGTCTCGGGATGGTATGCGGAGGAGATGTTCAGCTCTATCTGCAGGATCTTACAGAGCTCTCTCCAGAAGCGAGACGCGAACTGGGGACCCCGGTCGCTCACCACCTTGTCAGGCATGCCATGCAACCTAAATACATGCCGAATGAACAAGGTGGCGAGAGCACGTGACGTCGGGAGTCGTGGGAGAGGCACCAAGTGGACCATTTTAGAGAAGTGGTCCGTGATGACCCATACGACCCTGTGCCCTGCTGACTTGGGCAGATCTCCCAGGAAGTCCATCCCCACCACTTCCCAGGGACGATCCGGCACTGGCAGTGGGTGAAGAAGACCTGCCGGTCTCTGCCGGGACGGCTTATTCCGAGCACACGACATACAGGCTCCCACATATTCCTGTATGTCCTGGGGTAGTCTCGGCCACCAATAATGCCTGGTCACCAGGTCTCTGGTCCTTTTGACCCCGAAGTGACCCCCAACTTTGGAGGCATGGGCCCACGATAGCACCTCGTTCCGTAGTTCAGGGGGAACGAGGGTTTTGCCAGGTGGCACCTGGTCCAAAGAAGTGGGAGTGACCATCCTCAAGCTGTCCGGGGGTAGTATAAGACGAGGCTCCTCCTCGTCCTCCTCCAACACAACCATACAACGTGACAAGGCATCGGCCCGTACGTTCTTCTCACCGGCCAGGTGGCGGATAATAAAGCGGAACCGGGAGAAGAATAAAGACCAACGGGCCTGCCTTGGGTTCAGGCGTTGTGCTGTCTGGAGGTATGTGAGGTTTTTGTGGTCAGAAAAAACCTCAAATGGATGCTTCGCACCCTCCAGGAGATGCCGCCATTCCTGGAATGCTAGTTTCATCGCCAGTAACTCCCTATCCCCTATGGAGTAGTTCCTCTCGGCCGGAGAAAAGGTCTTGGAGAAAAAGAAACACGGATGCTTCCTTCCTCGTTCGTTTTTCTGGTACAGGACTGCACCTGCACCGACCGAAGAGGCGTCTACCTCCAGTAGGAAGGGTTTGGAGATGCCTGGACGATGAAGGATGGGAGCTCTGGAGAAGTGAGTTTTGAGAGTGTGAAATGCCTCTACCGTTTCCCGTGTCCATGCTTTGGGATTAGCGCCCTTGCGGGTAAGGGCAATGATGGGTGCTGCCACCGTCGAGAAGTTGGGAATGAACTGGCGATAATAATTGATAAACCCCAAGAATCGCTGGATCGCCTTCAGCGAGCGGGGCTCAGGCCAGTTCATCACTGTCTCCAACTTCCCCGGATTAATTGCTAACCCCTGACTGGACACTATGTACCCCAGGAACGGCAAGGATTCCTGTTCAAAAACGCACTTTTCCAACTTAGCATATAACGAATGGGTGCGGAGCCTCTTAAGTACTCGGATGACATCCCTCCGATGGGTGGTAAGATCAGGGGAGAAGATAAGAATGTCATCCAGGTATGCAACCACGGAAAGATACAAATCCCGGAAAATGTCATTCACAAAGTCTTGAAATACGGCAGGGGCATTGCAGAGTCCGAAGGGCATTACTAGATACTCGTAGTGACCGTCCCTGGTGTTAAAGGCGGTCTTCCACTCATCGCCCTTTCGGACTCGCACTAGATTATACGCCCCACGTAGATCCAGCTTTGTGAAGACCTTTGCCCCGCGGAATCGATCAAATAGCTCAGTAATGAGGGGCAAAGGGTATTTGTTCTTGATTGTGATTGCATTTAATCCCCTGTAATCGATACAGGGGCGCAGATCCCCTTCCTTCTTCTGCACAAAAAAGAACCCTGCACCAGCCGGTGAAATAGACTTGCGAATGAACCCCTTCGCCAGGCTGTCCTGAATATATTTGGACATAGCCTCCGTCTCTGGAGCAGAGAGTGGATACACTCTGCCCCTAGGGGGCTCAGAGCCTGGCTTCAGGTCTATTCGGCAATCATATGGCTGGTGGGGAGGAAGAGTATCTGCGGCCCTTTTGGAAAAGACATCCCTGTAGGCCTCATAAGGTGTCGGTAAACCCGGCCCCTCAGTATTCCCTGAGGACCCAACCGACCTAATGGTAGCGGGTGGTTCGGTAGTCACGAGGTGCTCTCTACAGGATCCTGCCCAGGATGAGATCTCCCCTGTTGCCCAGTTGAGTATAGGAGCATGCTGTCTCAACCAGGGAAGGCCCAGTAGGATCTCATCCGTCCCCCCTGGAAGCACCAGGAAGGACACCTGCTCATGGTGTCCCGGTGGTACATCCATCCTGAGAGGGATGGTGATCTGGGTGATAGGATCGAGTAGTATGGACCCGTCGACTACCCGGACCCTGAGTGGCTTGGGCAACAGAACCAGGGGAACTGAGTATCGGGTTGCCAGGGAGGTCGAGATGAAATTGCCTTCAGCGCCTGTGTCCAAGCAAGCCAGGGCAGAGAAGAGAGTAGTGCCGAACTGCAACTGGGCGCTGATAGTCAACCTAGAGGGAGAAGTAGCGTCTAGAGTCCCCCCTCTGATAGAAACTAGACGCTGTCTTTTCCCGACGGTTTGGGACATAGGGTAGCTATGTGTCCCCTCTGCCCACAGGAAAAGCAGATGACACAAGACCGAGAACCTGGGGCAGAGGAGACCACCTTGGACACCTCCATTGACTCCACGGAGTCACCTACAGGACTGGCTGGGGGACCTGTCTGATGGAAGACGGGAGTCAGACGCTTTTTAGGCCGAGAAGACGTGGGTGCTGAAGAGACCTCGAGCCTTCGCTCCGCCTGGCGGATGTCTATGCGAGAGGCAACCTGAATCAAGGACTCTAAAGTGGCAGGCACCTCACGTGTGGCCAGTGCGTCTTTGACAAACCCTGCCAGGCCCTCCCAAAACACAGGGACAAGGACCTTATCCGGCCAGTCCAGCTCTGCGGCCAGTGTCCTAAAGTGTACAGCAAAGTCCCCGACTGAAGCAGACCCTTGCCGAAGTCGTAGGAGGCGCAGCGCGGAATCGTGGGTGACTTGAGGCCCGAGGAACACCATTCTCATGGCCCCAAGATAAGCTGCTAAGTTATTCACCACACGATCTCCGCGCTCCCACAACGGCGTGGACCACTTCAGCGCTCTCCCTTTGAGCAGGGACTGGACGAAGGCTACCTTCACCTTCTCGGTAGCGTAAAGAGTCGCGGACAGCTCTAAGTAGGTGGTAACCTGGTTTATAAAACCACGGCACTCAGAGCTGTTGCCGCTAAAGCGCTCTGGAAGCGCAAGGCGAGGAGACCTTCCGCCCAATAGCACAGCCTGGGTAGCCGCATGGGTGGCGACTGTCGTCAGAGTAGTCTTATCGGAGGAAGACTGCTCCACTGCTGCCAATCGTGACTCCAACTGCTGCACATAACGCAGCAACTGCTGCTGCTCTTCAGCCATAGCCAGACCTTTGGCGCGACCGTAATGTTACGAGGGGGACCCGGGGAAGCGTGCCAAGATGGGAAATGGACTGCTTCCGCAGGTCAAGGTCCACTGTGCGGTGTAAGGGACCGCCGCTATGGTGGGTGAAGAGTGAGCGGGTTGCTGCTAGCGATCGTCTGGAATGTCACAGACGATCTATGTACACCGATCTGCCCTAACCCGTGAGGGTTGTATGGCACAGATCTCACAGCTCGGTGTACCTGTTGCACGGGGAAGCACAGAGGTGCCCACGCACGTGTGCCAGTGGAAGTCACGAGAATATGGCACGAGGGTACCACAGAGGTGCCCACGCACGTGTGCTTTCAATAACCAGGTGAGTCCAATGGAGACTTGAGGAGCTCACCTGGGACAGGAACACGGCCTGTTGACGGGGGTACTGCCGGAGCAGCAAGGCAGGAACACGGCCTGCAAACGAGGTACTGCCGGAGCAGCAAGGGCCAAGCCCACAAGAGACAGTAATGCCTGAGCAGTGGCGTGGCAGCACGCTGCCAGACATCCAAACATAGAAGGACGGTCGCGCGCCGCCATGATGGCAGGTGGAGCTTTTAAGGAGGTGCAGCTCCACCCGAGGGCGGGCGCGAGGCGGAGATGACGGACTTGACCCAATCAGGGTCCACGACGTCCCAGCCTGGCCAATCAGGATTCACCACGTCACCAGCCTTGTCATCAAGCCGTGTGACGTCAGTGAGCGAATCAGGACCCACCACGCATTGCACATGCTCACCCTCCTGCCTCTGGGAAATAGAGGCGGGATCCTCGGTCTCACAATATGGAGAGATAACGGGAATCTCACTGCTTCCCTGAGCAGTAAACCTCTGCACATTGCGCAGCCTCGCAGACCTTCGGGGCCGCTGAGCAGGAGTGCTCGTGGCAGGCAAGGAATGGGAGACTGCCTCAGTCCTTGCCTCAGGAGAGCCACGAGATGTAACAGATCGTGCTATGACGCGCAATCGCTCCAATCAGTGTGCAGTGGGGCGGTCTGATCTGCAAGTGGCCGCCCTCCCCAGGCCTGTCCTGGTCTGGGGACCCTCCCCCAACATGTCTGCAGTGTGGAGTGGCTGGTACTTTTGGTACCACGCTACCGCTGCTGCTGCCGCCGCCGCCTCTGATGTCACCGCCGCTGCTGCTCTAATGGTAAGTATTCCGCTCCCTGCGCGCTCCCGTGAAGGCCCCTGCGCGCTCCCGTGAAGGCCCATGCCCGTGCCCCCCTACGCCCCGATCTGCCCCCCGGCATCCCGATCTGCTCCCCACGCGATCTGCCTTCTTCCTCTGTCATCTCTATTCTGCTTCCAAGGTTCCTTCCTTCTGCCTTTGCTTCTCCGCCCCCTCTGCCCCCCCTTCTGCCCCCCCCTCTGCCTCCCCCCTCTGCACCCCCTCTCCTCATCCCCCTCTAACCCCCCCCCGACGTCCTCTTACCTGCCTTCACGGGTCGTCCGAGGTCTTCACATCTGCCTCCATCGCTGGGTCCTTCTGCTGATCTGTCTAACGTCCTGCCTGCTGCTGGTGTAAAGCTGTCTATCTCACTGCCTTCTTGTTCCTCTGCAGCTCTTCTGGTCAGTCCTCTTGGTACTGTGAGTATAACTTTTTTTTTTTTTTCTTGTATCCTGTCCATTTTTACACCTCATCCGTCCGTGCGTCCCGCCAAGCGCTGATCAGGAATGCAGATAACGGATCTGCATCCATGGTCAGTTTTTGGCGTGACTTTTTTTCCGTATTCGCGACGCTTTTTGTATCGCATCTGTCCGTGCGTCCCGCCAAGCGCTGATCAGGGATGCACATAACGGATCGGCATCCCTGCTCAATTTTTGGCGTGACTTTTTTCTGTATTCACGACGCTTTTTGTATCGCATCCGTCCGTGCGTCCCGCCAAGCGCTGATCAGGGATGCACATAACGGATCGGCATCCCTGCTCAATTTTTGGCGTGACTTTTTTCCGTATTCATGACGCTTTTTGTATCGCATTCGTCCGTGCGTCCCGCCAAGCGCTGATCAGGGATGCACATAACGGATCGGCATCCCTGCTCAATTTTTGGCGTGACTTTTTTCCGTATTCACGACGCTTTTTGTATTGCATCCGTCCGTGCGTCCCGCCAAGCGCTGATCAGGGATGCACATAACGGATCTGCATCCCTGCTCAATTTTTGGTGTGACCTTTTTTTTTTCCGTATCCCCAACGCTTTTTGTATCTCATCCGACCGTGCGTCCTGCAGCGGCCGATCAGTGCACTGTGTCTGTGCGTTTGAAAAGTCAAATGGCGTTCCTTCTCTTCTGAACCCCACCATGTGCCCAAACAATTACTTTCCACCACATATGAGGTATCTGCGTACTCAGGAAAAATTGCACAATATGTTTTATGGTACATTTTTTCCTGGTACCGTTGTAAAAAAAAAAAAAGCTACCTGGTTGATACAAAAATTTTGTGGTTAAAAAAAATAAATAATTTTCACGGTTCAACGTTATCAACTTCTGTGGAGCCCCTGGGGGTATAAGGAGCTCACCAAACATCTAGATAAATTCCTTGAGGGGTCTAGTTCCAAATGGGGTAATTTGTGGGGGAGCTCCACTGTTTAGGCACCATAAGGGGCCTCCAAACGTGACATGGCGTCCGCTAATGATTCCAACCAATTTTGCTGTCAAATGGCGCTCCTTCTCTTCTGAGCCCCGCCATGCGCCCAAACAATTACTTTCCACCACATATGAGGTATCTGCGTACTCAGGAGAAATTGCACAATATGTTTTATGGTGCATTTTTTCCAGATACCCTTGTGGAAAAAAAGCTACCTGGTTCAAGTGACAGTTTTGTGGTGAAAAAAAAAATTGTATTCATGGCTCAACATTATCAACTTCTGTGGAGCCCCTTGGGGCTCCCTAAACATCTAGATAAACTCCTTGAGGGGTCTAGTTTCCAAAATGGGGTCACTTGTGGGGGAGCTCCACTGTTTAGGCACCATAGGGGGTCTCCAAAACGTGACATGGCGTCCGCTAATGATTCCAACCAATTTTGCTGTCAAATGGCGCTCCTTCTCTTCTGAGCCCTGCCATGCGCCCAAACAATTACTTTCCACCACATATGAGGTATCTGCGTACTCAGGAAAAAATGCACTATACATTTTATGGTGAATTTTTTGCTGATACCCTTGTGAAAAAAAAGCTACCTAGTTGAAGCAACAGTTTTGTGGTAAAAATTTTTTTTTTTCTTTTCATAGCTCAACGTTATAAACTTCTGTGAAGCCCCCAGGTGTTCAAAGTGCTCACCAAACATGTAGAAAAAATATTTGAGGGCTCTAGTTTCCAAAATGGGGTCATTTGCGGGGGAGCTCCATTGTTTATGCACCTCAGGGGGTCTTCAAACCCGACATGGCGTCCGCTAATGAGTGCAGCTAATTTTGCACTCAAAAATTCAAATGGCGCTCCTTGCCTTCCGAGCACTGCCGTGTGTCCAAACATTTGATTTCCACCACATATAAGGTATCTGCGTACTCAGGAGAAAATGCACAATACATTTTATGGTGCATTTTTTCCTGATACCCTTGTGGGAAAAAAAGCTACCTAGTTGAAGCAACCGTTTTGTGGTAAAGAAAACATTTTTTCTTTTCACGGCTCAACGTTCTAAACTTCTGTGAAGCCCCCAGGTGTTCAAAGTGCTCACCAAAAATCTAGAAAATTATATGAGGGTTCTAGTTTCCAAAATGGGGTCACTTGTGGGGAAGCTCCATTGTTTAGGCACCTCAGGGAGTCTTCAAACTTGACATGGCGTCCGCTAATGAGTGCAGCTAATTTTGACTCACAAATTCAAATGGCGCTCCTTGCCTTCCGAGCACTGCTGTGTGTCCAAACATTTGATTTCCACCACATATGAGGAATCTGCGTACTCAGGAGAAAATGCACAATACATTTTATGGTGCATTTTTTCCTGATACCCTTGTGGAAAAAAAAGCTACCTAGTTGAAGCAACCATTTTGTGGTAAAAAAAAAAAAATTCTTTTCACAGCTCAACGTTATAAACTTCTGTGAAGTCCCCAGTTGTTCAAAGTGCACATCAAACATCTAGAAAAATTATTTGAGGGCTCTAGTTTCCAAAATGGGGTCACTTGTGGGGGAGCTCCATTGTTTAGGCACCTCAGGGGGTCTTCAAACCCGACATGGCGTCCGCTAATGAGTGCAGCTAATTTTGCGTTCAAAAATTCAAATGGCGCTCCTTCCCTTCCGAGCTCCGCTGTGCGCCCAAACAATTGATTTTTACCACATATAAGGTATCTGCGTACTCAGGAGAAAATGCACAATAAATTATAGGGTGCACTTTCTCTTTTCTCCCTTGTGAAAATGAAAATTTTATGGCTAAAGTAACATTTTTGTGTTAAAAAGTAAAATTTTCATTTTTTCCTTCCACATTGCTTTGGTTCCTGTGAAGCACCTAAAGGGTTAATAAACTTCTTGGATATGGTTTTGAGCAGAGTGAGGGGTGCAGTTTTTAGAATGGGGTCACTTTTGGGTATTTTCTGTCACCTAGGTCTCTCAAAGTCACTTCAAATGTGATGTGGTCCCTAAAAAAAATTATTTTCTAAATTTTGTTGGAAAAATGAGAAATCGCTGATGACCTTTGACCCCTTCTAACTTCCTAACGAAAAAAATAATTGTTTCGAAAATTGCGCTGATGTAAAGTAGACAAGTGGGAAAGTTTATTTAGTAACTATTATGTGTGACATATCTCTCAGATTTATGGGCATACATTTTCAAAGTTTGAAAATTGCGAAATTTTCAAAATGTTTGCAAAATTTCCTAAATTTTCACAAATAAACGCAAAAATTATCGGTTTAAATTTACCACTGACATGAAGTACAATATGTCACGAAAAAACAATCTCAGAATCGCCAGGATCCGTTGAAGCGTTCCAGAGTTATAACCTGTCAAAGTGACACTGGTCAGAATTGCAAAAAATGGCCCGGCCATTAGGGTGTTTTAGTGGCCGGGGGTGAAGGGGTTAATGTCCTTAATACTGCTTGGAGTCTCAGGGCATAGTCCCTGATGTTTAGTGTTCAGCCACCCCCTTAGTGTTCGAGTTTGGTTCGGTTCGTCGAATGGCGGCTCAGTTCGGAAAAAGTTCGGTGAACGTTCGACGAACACCTTCAAACCTCATTGAAAACAATGAGAGGCAAACACAAACACATACAAACACATAGAAAACACCTTCTAAGGTGTCCAAAAGGTGAAAAACAACTCAAAAGACACCACAAACACATAAAAAGTGACACGTACATATACTGATGCTGAAAGAAAAGAACTGCACGAGAAAAAGGAGGAGGAAACACAGATATAGGCATATCATGCCCTTCTAAAATCATGTAAAACACAGCAAGGGGACTCCAACCAGAGTCTCCTTTTTTTCCAAAAATTGGGCCACAGACACCCCTTAAGTGGCATCACTTGCCACCAGTTGCAACCTTGACATGTTGATTTGCATGAAGCACAATCCAAATCCACAAGCCTTTACTCTCCCATAAAGGATGACACAGGGGTAGAAAAGTCCTTGCTGATCAATGACTTATTCATCTTGGAACATTTTTAAAAAAACAAAAAGGGGACTCCAACCAGAGTCTCCCTTTTTTACAAAAATTGGGCCACAGACACCACTTAAGTGGCATCACTTGTCCCCCAGTGTCAAACTTGATATGTTGATTTGCATAAAGCAGAATCCAAATCCACAAGCATTTACTCTCCGCAGGATGACACAGGGGTAGAAAAGTCCTTGCGGATCCATGACTTGTTCATCTTGATGAATGTTAGTCTGTCCACATTGTCACTGGACAGAGGCGTGCGCTTATCTGTCAGCACACACCCAGCAGCACTGAAGGCACATTCCAAGAGAATGCTGGCTGCGGGACACGACAAGATCTCCAAGGCGTAAGTGGCGAGCTCAGGCCATTTTTCCAGATTGGAAGCCTAAAATGAGCAAGGCTCCAGTTGCAGAGTCATGGCATCTATATTCAATTGGAGATACTCCGGCAATCATCCTCTCCAGCCATTAAGTATGTATCAAACTTCTTGTCTCTTGTGGCGTTGCAAAGGATGGTCTAAAAAAATCATGAAACAATTTCATAAAATTGCTGTTACCACCAGATACGGTGTTGCTGGTACGGTTTGACTGATGATGACTCGACAGCCCTATGGTTGGCAAGTTACAACTGTGAGATTCACTCTGTGCACCACTGGTGTTTAGTAGAAAAGCCGAGCTAAGATTGCATAACAGCTTCTGCTGATACTCCTGCATACCTGTGTCTCTTTCTATGGCTGGAATTATTTCACAATATTTTGACTTGTACCGGGGATCTAAAGAGGGCTTTACACGCTACGATATCATTAATGATTTATTGTCGGGGTCATGGTGTTTGTGACGCACATCCGGCGTCATTAACGATACCGCAGCGTGTGACACTTATGTGCGACCTAAAATGATCGCAAAAGTGGCCAAAATTGTTTGCCGCAGAGAGGTCATCCTAAAACAAAAAATCGTTCTCTTCTAATTAGCGATATTGTTCCTCGTTCCTGCGGCAGCACACATTGCTGTGTGTGACACTGCAGGAGCGAGTAACATCCCCTTACCTGCCTCCACCGCCAATGCGGAAGGAAGGAGGTAGGCGGAATGTTATGTCCCGCTCATCTCCGCCCCTCTGCTTCTATTGAACGTCTGCCGTATGACGTCGCTGTGATGCCGCACGACCCGCCCCCTTAAAAAGGAGGCAGATCACTGGCCAGAGCGACATCGCAGGACAGGTAAGTCCATGAGGTTGTGCGCGACTGGCAGCGATTTGCCTGTGTCGCACAAACGATGGGGGCAAGTACGATCGCAGGGTGTAATGCCAGCTTAAGAGTGTGGCAACTAGAGATGAGCGAACCGGTCCCGGTTCGGCTCGAGGCCGGTTCGCCGAACGGAGGTCCCGTTCGAGTTCGGCTCGTCGAACGTTCGACGAACCGAACTCGAACTGCATAGGAAACAATGGCAGGCAATCACAAACACAGAAAAACACCTAGAAAACACCCTCAAAGGTGTCCAAAAGGTGACAAACAACTCAAACACATGGGAAAGTGACAAGGACATATACTCATGCGAAAACAAAACAGCTGGACAAGGAAAAAGAGGAGGACACACAAATATAGGCATGGCACGCCCTTCTAAAGTCATGTAAAACACCGCAAGGTGACTCCAAGCGGAGTCTCCCTTTTTTCCAAAAATTGGGCCACACTGACACCCACCCCTTCAGTGGCAGCAGTTGTGCCCCAGTTGTACACTTCACAGCTACATTTGCATCAAGCACATTCAAAAATACGCCATTCTTATCCGTCCCCAGGATGACACCGGGGTAGGTAGCAAAGTCTTTCCTGATCCCAGCTCTGTTCATCTTGGCTTCTTTTAAAAACACAGCAAGCAAGGGTTACTCCAAGCGGAGTCTCCCTTTTTTCCAAAAATTGGGCCCCACACACACCCACCCCTTCAGTGGCAGCAGTTGTGCCCTAGTTGTACACTTCACAGCTACATTTGCATCAAGCACATTCAAAAATACGCCATTCTTATCCGTCCCCAGGATGACACCGGGGTAGGTAGCAAAGTCTTTCCTGATCCCAGCTCTGTTCATCTTGGCTTCTTTTAAAAACACAGCAAGCAAGGGTTACTCCAAGCGGAGTCTCCCTTTTTTCCAAAAATTGGGCCACACAGACACCCACCCCATCAGTGGCAGCAGTTGTGCCCCAGTTGTACACTTCACAGCTAGATTTGCATCAAGCACATTCAAAAATACGCCATTCTTATCCGTCCCCAGGATGACACCGGGGTAGGTAGCAAAGTCTTTCCTGATCCCAGCTCTGTTCATCTTGGCTTCTTTTAAAAACAATGTAAGCAAGGGTTACTCCAAGCGGAGTCTCCCTTTTTTCCAAAAATTGGGCCCCACACACACCCACCCCCTCAGTGGCAGCAGTTGTGCCCCAGTTGTACACTTCACAGCTAGATTTGCATCAAGCACATTCAAAAATACGCCATTCTTATCCGTCCCCAGGATGACACCGGGGTAGGTAGCAAAGTCTTTCCTGATCCCAGCTCTGTTCATCTTGGCTTCTTTTAAAAACACAGCAAGCAAGGGTTACTCCAAGCGGAGTCTCCCTTTTTTCCAAAAATTGGGCCACACAGACACCCACCCCATCAGTGGCAGCAGTTGTGCCCCAGTTGTACACTTCACAGCTAGATTTCCATCAAGCACATTCAAAAATACGCCATTCTTATCCGTCCCCAGGATGACACCGGGGTAGGTAGCAAAGTCTTTCCTGATCCCAGCTCTGTTCATCTTGGCTTCTTTTAAAAACACAGCAAGCAAGGGTTACTCCAAGCGGAGTCTCCCTTTTTTCCAAAAATTGGGCCCCACAGACACCCACCCCTTCAATGGCAGCAGTTGTGCCCCAGTTGTACACTTCACAGCTACATTTGCATCAAGCACATTCAAAAATACGCCATTCTTATCCGTCCCCAGGATGAAACCGGGGTAGGTAGCAAAGTCTTTCCTGATCCCAGCTCTGTTCATCTTGGCTTCTTTTAAAAACACAGCAAGCAAGGGTTACTCCAAGCGGAGTCTCCCTTTTTTCCAAAAATTGGGCCACACAGACACCCCATCAGTGGCAGCACTTGTGCCCTAGTTGCAAACAGGATGTTTTGATTTGCATCAAGCACATTCCAAATCCACAAGCATTTACTCTCCCCAGGATGACACAGGGGTAGTAAATTCCTTGTGGATCCATGACTTGTTCATTTTGATGAACGTCAGTCTGTCCACATTGTCACTGGGCAGACGCGTGCGCTTATCTGTGAGCACACACCCAGCAGCACTGAAGACACGTTCAGAGACAACGCTGGCAGCTGGACACGACAAAATCTCCAAGGCGTAACTGGAGAGCTCTGGCCATTTTCTAGATTTGAAGCCCAAAAGGAGCAAGGCTCCATTTGCAAAGTCATGGCATCGATGTTCATTTGGAGATACTCCTGTATCATCCTCTCCAGCCGTTGACTATGTGTCAGACTTGTTGTCTCTGGTGGCCTTGCAAAAGAGGGTCTAAAAAAATTATGAAAAGATTCCATAAAATTGCTGTTACCAGCACCAGATACGGTCCTACTGGTACGGGTAGACTGTTGAAGATGACGAGACCGTCCCATGTTTGTCAAGTTACAACTGGGAGATTCCCTCCCTGCACCTGCACGGTTGTTTGGTGGAAAAGCCGAGCTAAGATCGAGTAACAGCTTCTGCTGTTACTCCTGCATACGTGCGTCCCTTTCTATGGCTGGAATTATGTCACAAAATTTGGACTTGTACTGGGGATCTAATAGTGTGGCAATCCAGTAGTCATCATCACTTCTAATTTTGACAATACGACTGTCATGTTGGAGGTAGTGCAACAAAAAGGCACTCATGTGTCTTGCGCAGCCATGCGGACCAAGTCCACGCTGTGTTTGTGGCATAGAGGTGCTACCCGTTCTTTCTTCCTCTGACATCTCCCCCCAACCTCTTTCAACTGAAATTTGACCAAGGTCTCCCTCATCCGCTGAGTCTTCCATGTCCATGGACAGTTCGTCCTCCATTTCTTCATGTTCTCCTGCACCTTGCTCAACATTTCGCCTGCTACTATGCGCCCTTGTCGATCCCTGTCCCCCATGGTCCCATGCCTGCTTCGTTGGTGATGATGAACGTCTGGACCTTGGTGATGTTGTTGTCCCTTGCGCATATGAATCCTCCTGTAGTTCCTCCCCTTCATGTTGTCCCACCCCCTGACTCCGAATAGTGTTTAGCGTGTGCTCCAGCATGTAAATGACTGGAATCGTCATGCTGATAATGGCATTGTCAGAGCTAAACATATTCGTCGCCATGTCGAAACTGTATAAAATATAAAATATATATTTTATATATTATTTATAATTTTATATATTATAAAAATATTTTAGTGTAGGACTGCTTCAAATGAGATTTGCCGTGACGTGGCGAAGCAGCTCAAGAAATTGCAATTTTTTGCCAAAAATCTCAAAATTTTTAAAATAAGTACAGTTTGGAATGTTTAGTGCTGTAGTGCACATTTGGTGCTGCTTTTTGTTTTTTCTTCATTGAATTGGTCGGTGGTTGACCTCCACCTTGCTTTGCACCCCAATTTGGGATGTATTCCATCTGTCTAGATTTTGGCGGTTAGTGACTGTTCACATTAAGTCATCAGGCTTTGTCCACAGGCTATTTACTTCATGCAGCATTTGCTTGGACCTGTCCCGCCCACAACCATGACTCAGTCATGGGTACGGGATTGAAATAGACCAGGTGAGTGCTGCTAAGAGCAGTTCTACTATTCATATGTGAGGCCGTATGGCACATTTTATAAAAATATTTTAGTGTAGGACTGCTTCAAATGAGATTTGCCGTGACGTGGCGAAGCAGCTCAAGAAATTGCAATTTTTTGCCAAAAATCTCAAAATTTTTAAAATAAGTACAGTTTGGAATGTTTAGTGCTGTAGTGCACATTGGTGCTGCTTTTTGTTTTTTCTTCATTGAATTGGTCGGTGGTTGACCTCCACCTTGCTTTGCACCCCAATTTGGGATGTATTCCATCTGTCTAGATTTTGGCGGTTGGTGACTGTTCACATTAAGTCATCAGGCTTTGTCCACAGGCTATTTACTTCATGCAGCATTTGCTTGGACCTGTCCCGCCCACAACCATGACTCAGTCATGGGTACGGGATTGAAATAGACCAGGTGAGTGCTGCTAAGAGCAGTTCTACTATTCATATGTGAGGCCGTATAGCACATTTTATAAAAATATTTTAGTGTAGGACTGCTTCAAATGAGATTTGCCGTGACGTGGCGAAGCAGCTCAAGAAATTGCAATTTTTTGCCAAAAATCTCAAAATTTTTAAAATAAGTACAGTTTGGAATGTTTAGTGCTGTAGTGCACATTTGGTGCTGCTTTTTGTTTTTTCTTCATTGAATTGGTCGGTGGTTGACCTCCACCTTGCTTTGCACCCCAATTTGGGATGTATTCCATCTGTCTAGATTTTGGCGGTTGGTGACTGTTCACATTAAGTCATCAGGCTTTGTCCACAGGCTATTTACTTCATGCAGCATTTGCTTGGACCTGTCCCGCCCACAACCATGACTCAGTCATGGGTACGGGATTGAAATAGACCAGGTGAGTGCTGCTAAGAGCAGTTCTACTATTCATATGTGAGGCCGTATGGCACATTTTATAAAAATATTTTAGTGTATTACTGCTTCAAATGAGATTTGCCGTGACGTGGCGAAGCAGCTCAAGAAATTGCAATTTTTTGCCAAAAATCTCAAAATTTTTAAAATAAGTACAGTTTGGAATGTTTAGTGCTGTAGTGCACATTTGGTGCTGCTTTTTGTTTTTTCTTCATTGAATTGGTCGGTGGTTGACCTCCACCTTGCTTTGCACCCCAATTTGGGATGTATTCCATCTGTCTAGATTTTGGCGGTTGGTGACTGTTCACATTAAGTCATCAGGCTTTGTCCACAGGCTATTTACTTCATGCAGCATTTGCTTGGACCTGTCCCGCCCACAACCATGACTCAGTCATGGGTACGGGATTGAAATAGACCAGGTGAGTGCTGCTAAGAGCAGTTCTACTATTCATATGTGAGGCCGTATGGCACATTTTATAAAAATATTTTAGTGTAGGACTGCTTCAAATGAGATTTGCCGTGACGTGGCGAAGCAGCTCAAGAAATTGCAATTTTTTGCCAAAAATCTCAAAATTTTTAAAATAAGTACAGTTTGGAATGTTTAGTGCTGTAGTGCACATTTGGTGCTGCTTTTTGTTTTTTCTTCATTGAATTGGTCGGTGGTTGACCTCCACCTTGCTTTGCACCCCAATTTGGGATGTATTCCATCTGTCTAGATTTTGGCGGTTGGTGACTGTTCACATTAAGTCATCAGGCTTTGTCCACAGGCTATTTACTTCATGCAGCATTTGCTTGGACCTGTCCCGCCCACAACCATGACTCAGTCATGGGTACGGGATTGAAATAGACCAGGTGAGTGCTGCTAAGAGCAGTTCTACTATTCATATGTGAGGCCGTATGGCACATTTTATAAAAATATTTTAGTGTAGGACTGCTTCAAATGAGATTTGCCGTGACGTGGCGAAGCAGCTCAAGAAATTGCAATTTTTTGCCAAAAATCTCAAAATTTTTAAAATAAGTATAGTTTGGAATGTTTAGTGCTGTAGTGCACATTTGGTGCTGCTTTTTGTTTTTTCTTCATTGAATTGGTCGGTGGTTGACCTCCACCTTGCTTTGCACCCCAATTTGGGATGTATTCCATCTGTCTAGATTTTGGCGGTTGGTGACTGTTCACATTAAGTCATCAGGCTTTGTCCACAGGCTATTTACTTCATGCAGCATTTGCTTGGACCTGTCCCGCCCACAACCATGACTCAGTCATGGGTACGGGATTGAAATAGACCAGGTGAGTGCTGCTAAGAGCAGTTCTACTATTCATATGTGAGGCCGTATGGCACATTTTATAAAAATATTTTAGTGTAGGACTGCTTCAAATGAGATTTGCCGTGACGTGGCGAAGCAGCTCAAGAAATTGCAATTTTTTGCCAAAAATCTCAAAATTTTTAAAATAAGTACAGTTTGGAATGTTTAGTGCTGTAGTGCACATTTGGTGCTGCTTTTTGTTTTTTCTTCATTGAATTAGTCGGTGGTTGACCTCCACCTTGCTTTGCACCCCAATTTGGGATGTATTCCATCTGTCTAGATTTTGGCGGTTGGTGACTGTTCACATTAAGTCATCAGGCTTTGTCCACAGGCTATTTACTTCATGCAGCATTTGCTTGGACCTGTCCCGCCCACAACCATGACTCAGTCATGGGTACGGGATTGAAATAGACCAGGTGAGTGCTGCTAAGAGCAGTTCTACTATTCATATGTGAGGCCGTATGGCACATTTTATAAAAATATTTTAGTGTAGGACTGCTTCAAATGAGATTTGCCGTGACGTGGCGAAGCAGCTCAAGAAATTGCAATTTTTTGCCAAAAATCTCAAAATTTTTAAAATAAGTACAGTTTGGAATGTTTAGTGCTGTAGTGCACATTTGGTGCTGCTTTTTGTTTTTTCTTCATTGAATTGGTCGGTGGTTGACCTCCACCTTGCTTTGCACCCCAATTTGGGATGTATTCCATCTGTCTAGATTTTGGCGGTTGGTGACTGTTCACATTAAGTCATCAGGCTTTGTCCACAGGCTATTTACTTCATGCAGCATTTGCTTGGACCTGTCCCGCCCACAACCATGACTCAGTCATGGGTACGGGATTGAAATAGACCAGGTGAGTGCTGCTAAGAGCAGTTCTACTATTCATATGTGAGGCCGTATGGCACATTTTATAAAAATATTTTAGTGTAGGACTGCTTCAAATGAGATTTGCCGTGACGTGGCGAAGCAGCTCAAGAAATTGCAATTTTTTGCCAAAAATCTCAAAATTTTTAAAATAAGTACAGTTTGGAATGTTTAGTGCTGTAGTGCACATTTGGTGCTGCTTTTTGTTTTTTCTTCATTGAATTGGTCGGTGGTTGACCTCCACCTTGCTTTGCACCCCAATTTGGGATGTATTCCATCTGTCTAGATTTTGGCGGTTGGTGACTGTTCACATTAAGTCATCAGGCTTTGTCCACAGGCTATTTACTTCATGCAGCATTTGCTTGGACCTGTCCCGCCCACAACCATGACTCAGTCATGGGTACGGGATTGAAATAGACCAGGTGAGTGCTGCTAAGAGCAGTTCTACTATTCATATGTGAGGCCGTATGGCACATTTTATAAAAATATTTTAGTGTAGGACTGCTTCAAATGAGATTTGCCGTGATGTGGCGAAGCAGCTCAAGAAATTGCAATTTTTTGCCAAAAATCTCAAAATTTTTAAAATAAGTACAGTTTGGAATGTTTAGTGCTGTAGTGCACATTTGGTGCTGCTTTTTGTTTTTTCTTCATTGAATTGGTCGGTGGTTGACCTCCACCTTGCTTTGCACCCCAATTTGGGATGTATTCCATCTGTCTAGATTTTGGCGGTTGGTGACTGTTCACATTAAGTCATCAGGCTTTGTCCACAGGCTATTTACTTCATGCAGCATTTGCTTGGACCTGTCCCGCCCACAACCATGACTCAGTCATGGGTACGGGATTGAAATAGACCAGGTGAGTGCTGCTAAGAGCAGTTCTACTATTCATATGTGAGGCCGTATGGCACATTTTATAAAAATATTTTAGTGTAGGACTGCTTCAAATGAGATTTGCCGTGACGTGGCGAAGCAGCTCAAGAAATTGCAATTTTTTGCCAAAAATCTCAAAATTTTTAAAATAAGTACAGTTTGGAATGTTCAGTGCTGTAGTGCACATTTGGTGCTGCTTTTTGTTTTTTCTTCATTGAATTGGTCGGTGGTTGACCTCCACCTTGCTTTGCACCCCAATTTGGGATGTATTCCATCTGTCTAGATTTTGGCGGTTGGTGACTGTTCACATTAAGTCATCAGGCTTTGTCCACAGGCTATTTACTTCATGCAGCATTTGCTTGGACCTGTCCCGCCCACAACCATGACTCAGTCATGGGTACGGGATTGAAATAGACCAGGTGAGTGCTGCTAAGAGCAGTTCTACTATTCATATGTGAGGCCGTATGGCACATTTTATAAAAATATTTTAGTGTAGGACTGCTTCAAATGAGATTTGCCGTGACGTGGCGAAGCAGCTCAAGAAATTGCAATTTTTTGCCAAAAATCTCAACATTTTTAAAATAAGTACAGTTTGGAATGTTTAGTGCTGTAGTGCACATTTGGTGCTGCTTTTTGTTTTTTCTTCATTGAATTGGTCGGTGGTTGACCTCCACCTTGCTTTGCACCCCAATTTGGGATGTATTCCATCTGTCTAGATTTTGGCGGTTGGTGACTGTTCACATTAAGTCATCAGGCTTTGTCCACAGGCTATTTACTTCATGCAGCATTTGCTTGGACCTGTCCCGCCCACAACCATGACTCAGTCATGGGTACGGGATTGAAATAGACCAGGTGAGTGCTGCTAAGAGCAGTTCTACTATTCATATGTGAGGCCGTATGGCACATTTTATAAAAATATTTTAGTGTAGGACTGCTTCAAATGAGATTTGCCGTGACGTGGCGAAGCAGCTCAAGAAATTGCAATTTTTTGCCAAAAATCTCAAAATTTTTAAAATAAGTACAGTTTGGAATGTTTAGTGCTGTAGTGCACATTTGGTGCTGCTTTTTGTTTTTTCTTCATTGAATTGGTCGGTGGTTGACCTCCACCTTGCTTTGCACCCCAATTTGGGATGTATTCCATCTGTCTAGATTTTGGCGGTTGGTGACTGTTCACATTAAGTCATCAGGCTTTGTCCACAGGCTATTTACTTCATGCAGCATTTGCTTGGACCTGTCCCGCCCACAACCATGACTCAGTCATGGGTACGGGATTGAAATAGACCAGGTGAGTGCTGCTAAGAGCAGTTCTACTATTCATATGTGAGGCCGTATGGCACATTTTATAAAAATATTTTAGTGTAGGACTGCTTCAAATGAGATTTGCCGTGACGTGGCGAAGCAGCTCAAGAAATTGCAATTTTTTGCCAAAAATCTCAAAATTTTTAAAATAAGTACAGTTTGGAATGTTTAGTGCTGTAGTGCACATTTGGTGCTGCTTTTTGTTTTTTCTTCATTGAATTGGTCGGTGGTTGACCTCCACCTTGCTTTGCACCCCAATTTGGGATGTATTCCATCTGTCTAGATTTTGGCGGTTGGTGACTGTTCACATTAAGTCATCAGGCTTTGTCCACAGGCTATTTACTTCATGCAGCATTTGCTTGGACCTGTCCCGCCCACAACCATGACTCAGTCATGGGTACGGGATTGAAATAGACCAGGTGAGTGCTGCTAAGAGCAGTTCTACTATTCATTTGTGAGGCCGTATGGCACATTTTATAAAAATATTTTAGTGTAGGACTGCTTCAAATGAGATTTGCCGTGACGTGGCGAAGCAGCTCAAGAAATTGCAATTTTTTGCCAAAAATCTCAAAATTTTTAAAATAAGTACAGTTTGGAATGTTTAGTGCTGTAGTGCACATTTGGTGCTGCTTTTTGTTTTTTCTTCATTGAATTGGTCGGTGGTTGACCTCCACCTTGCTTTGCACCCCAATTTGGGATGTATTCCATCTGTCTAGATTTTGGCGGTTGGTGACTGTTCACATTAAGTCATCAGGCTTTGTCCACAGGCTATTTACTTCATGCAGCATTTGCTTGGACCTGTCCCGCCCACAACCATGACTCAGTCATGGGTACGGGATTGAAATAGACCAGGTGAGTGCTGCTAAGAGCAGTTCTACTATTCATATGTGAGGCCGTATGGCACATTTTATAAAAATATTTTAGTGTAGGACTGCTTCAAATGAGATTTGCCGTGACGTGGCGAAGCAGCTCAAGAAATTGCAATTTTTTGCCAAAAATCTCAACATTTTTAAAATAAGTACAGTTTGGAATGTTTAGTGCTGTAGTGCACATTTGGTGCTGCTTTTTGTTTTTTCTTCATGTCGAAACTGTGCAGAAGGGTGCATAGGTCCTTGATCTGAGACCACTCCATCAGGGTGATCTGCCCCACCTCTGCATCTTGTTGGCCCAGGCTATACGTCATGACGTATTGCACCAGGGCACGGTGGTGCTGCCACAGTCGCTGTAACATGTGGAGAGTTGAATTCCAGCGTGTCGCCACATCGCATTTCAGGCGATGAACCGGCAGGCCGAAAGACTTCTGGAGCGATGCAAGTCGCTCAGCTGCGGCGCTTGAACGGCGGAAGTGAGCAGACAGTTTTCGTGCCCTGTTCAGAAGGCCATCTAGGCCGGGATAGTGTGTTAAAAATTGCTGCACGACAAGGTTCAACACGTGAGCCATACAAGGTACGTGTGTCACCTTGCCCAGGCGAAGGGCCGCACCCAGGTTTGCAGCATTGTCGCACACGTCCTTACCAGGCTGCAGGTTGAGTGGAGACAACCATTTATTAAACTCGGACCGCAGAGCTGACCACAACTCCTCAGCTGTGTGACTCTTATTCCCAAGACATGTCAAGCTAAAGACCGCCTGATACCGTTGCGCTCTGCTGCCAGCATAGTAATGAGGGGTGCGTGATTCCTTCTGCGCAGTGAGAACGCTGGTGGCCTGACCAGGCAGGCTTGGGGCGGAGGTGGAGGACCCAGATGAGGTGGAGGATGCAGAAGCAGTGGCGGAACTTGGACAGACAGAGGATTGACACACAAGTCGTGGGGACGGCAAGACTTGTGCAGCAGACCCTTCACCATCTATCACCATAGTTACCCAGTGCCCAGTCAGCGACATGTAACGTCCCTGTCCATGCTTACTGGTCCAAGTATCAGTGGTGAAATGCACCCGTTCACACACAGAGTTTCTCAAGGAAGCGATGATGTTGTGTGCGACATGCTGGTGTAGCGCGGGCACACCTTTCTTAGAGAAGTAGTGGCGACTAGGCATCTGGTACTGGGGCACAGCGACAGACATAAGGTCTCTAAAATCCTGTGTGTCCACTAGGCGGAAAGGCAGCATTTCAGTAGCCAACAGCTTACAGAGGGATAGAGTCAACCTCTTAGCTTTGTCATGGGTCGCAGGAAGTGGCCTTTTATTTGACCACATCTGAGGGACAGAGATCTGGCTGCTGTGTGTAGACGGTGTTGAGTAGGGTGTCCCTGGAAAAATGCAGGTTTGTGAGGAAAGTGCAGGCAGAAACATGATGTTGCCTTCATCCAATGTTGGTGCTATCGATGTCTGAGTGAGCTCTACACACTCACTTGTTTCCCCTTCCAAACCAACTGACGACCTACCAAGCAAACTGCCTGTTGCGGTTACAGTGGTGGAAGTTGGGCGTGGAAAAACAGGTGTGACAGCTGTCCCCACAGTCCTAGAAGATGAAGAGTGCGCAGATGCACTGGAAGGGGCAGGCGGTGGATGGTTCGCTCCGCTAGGCCGCATTGCAGCACGGTGAGCTTCCCACCGGGACCTATGATATTTATTCATGTGACGATTCATGGAAGAAGTTGTCAAACTGCTGAGGTTTTGACCTCTACTAAGAGAATCATGACAAAGTTTACAGATCACATAATTTGGGCGATTTTTTTCTATGTCAAAAAAGGACCAGGCTAGGCAAGGCTTAGAGGCCATGCGACCTTTTGATCCACCCCGAATAATGCTCATAGGCAGAGTGGTGGCTGAGGATGCAGTTGTAGATGTGCTACCAGTGCTCCGACTCTGTCCAGGAAGGCGCAAGGTAACTTCGTCGTCGGTTGCATCCTCCTCCACCGCCTCTGTTGACCTCCTCGAGTGCCTGACTGGGGGTTGACAGTAGGTGGGATCTAGAACTTCATCATCAATTGTTGTGTTTGCACTCCCCTCCCCCTCAGACCGAGCCTCTTCTTGCCCTGACCGAATATTTAAGTTGTCATCCCAATCGGGTATCTGCGTCTCATCTTCATCAGTATGTTCCTCATTGTCTATAACCACAGGTGTTACAGTTTGTGACAAAGGGTCAACATTATGCTCAGAAACTTGGTCCTCACGGCCTGAATCAGACTCACAAAGGTTCTGGGCATCACTGCAGACCATTTCCTGTTCTGTACTCACTGTAGCTTGGGAGCAGACCTCTGATTCCCAGGCTATAGTGTGACTGAACAGCTCTGCAGACTCAGCCATCTCAGTTCCACCATACTGTGCAGGGCTGATGGAGACTTCAGAGCTGGGAGAAATCAAGTGTGATTGGGATGACAACGCAGAGGACTGGTGTTTTTTGGATGCGGTACTTGAAGTGGCTGAGAGGGCACTTGTTGGACCACTTGAGATCCATTCAAGCATTTTCCTTTTTTGCCCATCATCTACCTTTCTTCCTGTTGTTCGTGTCCGTAAAAAAGGGAGCACATCGGATTGTCCACGGTAAGTAGTAGACATCTTACTTTTGCTGGTAGATGGTCTATCTTCAGCAGATGATAATGGAGCTTTGCCACCTTCCCCACAGACAAAACCTTTTTTGCCTTTTCCACCACGCCTCTTCCTCTTTCCACCAGCATCTGTCATTTTGCCACTCATGTTGATTGCGACAAGATTGTGGACTAAAAATGTGGTAGTAAAAATTGAGAGGTGGTGTAGATTGCAGCGGTGGTCTAGCTTTATTAACAGCAGAATAATAAAGAATAAATATCCCTGACAATGCAACTACGGCCCTTAAACTGGCAGCAAAAATTGCTAGTATAATGGCTTAGTTATAATGAGTTGGAGTGTGCAATGCAGGCAGACGCGCTCTGCAAATGTCTTTGCACTAGTGGGACTATAGCAAAGTCCAATAGCCACGTATAGGATGCCACTAGGTACACTGAGTGTTTGCTAGTATAATGGCTTAGTTATAATGAGTTGGAGTGTGCAATGCAGGCAGACGCGCTCTGCAAATGTCTTTGCACTAGTGGGACTATTGCAAAGTCCAATAGCCACAGATAGGATGCCACTAGGTACACTGAGTGTTTGCTAGTATAATGGCTTAGTTATCATGAGTTGGAGTGTGCAATGCAGGCAGACGCGCTCTGCAAATGTCTTTGCACTAGTGGGACTATAGCAAAGTACAATAGCCACAGATAGGATGCCACTAGGTACACTGAGTGTTTGCTAGTATAATGGCTTAGTTATCATGAGTTGGAGTGTGCAATGCAGGCAGACGCGCTCTGCAAATGTCTTTGCACTAGTGGGACTATAGCAAAGTCCAACAGCCACAGATAGGATGCCACTAGGTACACTGAGTGTTTGCTAGTATAATGGCTTAGTTATAATGAGTTGGAGTGTGCAATGCAGGCAGACGCGCTCTGCAAATGTCTTTGCACTAGTGGGACTATAGCAAAGTCCAATAGCCACGTATAGGATGCCACTAGGTACACTGAGTGTTTGCTAGTATAATGGCTTAGTTATAATGAGTTGGAGTGTGCAATGCAGGCAGACGCGCTCTGCAAATGTCTTTGCACTAGTGGGACTATAGCAAAGTCCAATAGCCACAGATAGGATGCCACTAGGTACACTGAGTGTTTGCTAGTATAATGGCTTAGTTATAATGAGTTGGAGTGTGCAATGCAGGCAGACGCGCTCTGCAAATGTCTTTGCACTAGTGGGACTATAGCAAAGTACAATAGCCACGTATAGGATGCCACTAGGTACACTGAGTGTTTGCTAGTATAATGGCTTAGTTATAATGATTTGGAGTGTGCAATGCAGGCAGACGCGCTCTGCAAATGTCTTTGCACTAGTGGGACTATAGCAAAGTCCAATAGCCACAGATAGGATGCCACTAGGTACACTAAGTGTTTGCTAGTATAATGGCTTAGTTATCATGAGTTGGCGTGTGCAATGCAGGCAGACGCGCTCTGCAAATGTCTTTGCACTAGTGGGACTATAGCAAAGTCCAATAGCCACGTATAGGATGCCACTAGGTACACTGAGTGTTTTCTAGTATAATGGCTTAGTTATCATGAGTTGGAGTGTGCAATGCAGGCAGACGCGCTCTGCAAATGTCTTTGCACTAGTGGGACTATAGCAAAGTCCAATAGCCACGTATAGGATGCCACTAGGTACACTGAGTGTTTGCTAGTATAATGGCTTAGTTATAATGAGTTGGAGTGTGCAATGCAGACAGACGCGCTCTGCAAATGTCTTTGCACTAGTGGGACTATAGCAAAGTCCAATAGCCACGTATAGGATGCCACTAGGTACACTGAGTGTTTGCTAGTATAATGGCTTAGTTATCATGAGTTGGAGTGTGCAATGCAGGCAGACGCGCTCTGCAAATGTCTTTGCACTAGTGGGACTATAGCAAAGTCCAATAGCCACAGATAGGATGCCACTAGGTACACTGAGTGTTTGCTAGTATAATGGCTTAGTTATAATGAGTTGGAGTGTGCAATGCAGGCAGACGCGCTCTGCAAATGTCTTTGCACTAGTGTGACTATAGCAAAGTCCAATAGCCACGTATAGGATGCCAATAGGTACACTGAGTGTTTGCTAGTATAATGGCTTAGTTATCATGAGTTGGACTGTGCAATGCAGGCAGACGCGCTCTGCAAATGTCTTTGCACTAGTGGGACTATAGCAAAGTCCAATAGCCACAGATAGGATGCCACTAGGTACACTGAGTGTTTGCTAGTATAATGGCTTAGTTATAATGAGTTGGAGTGTGCAATGCAGGCAGACGCGCTCTGCAAATGTCTTTGCACTAGTGGGACTATAGCAAAGTCCAATAGCCACGTATAGGATGCCACTAGGTACACTGAGTGTTTGCTAGTATAATGGCTTAGTTATCATGAGTTGGAGTGTGCAATGCAGGCAGACGCGCTCTGCAAATGTCTTTGCACTAGTGGGACTATAGCAAAGTCCAATAGCCACAGATAGGATGCCACTAGGTACACTGAGTGTTTGCTAGTATAATGGCTTAGTTATAATGAGTTGGAGTGTGCAATGCAGGCAGACGCGCTCTGCAAATGTCTTTGCACTAGTGTGACTATAGCAAAGTCCAATAGCCACGTATAGGATGCCACTAGGTACACTGAGTGTTTGCTAGTATAATGGCTTAGTTATCATGAGTTGGACTGTGCAATGCAGGCAGACGCGCTCTGCAAATGTCTTTGCACTAGTGGGACTATAGCAAAGTCCAATAGCCACAGATAGGATGCCACTAGGTACACTGAGTGTTTGCTAGTATAATGGCTTAGTTATAATGAGTTGGAGTGTGCAATGCAGGCAGACGCGCTCTGCAAATGTCTTTGCACTAGTGGGACTATAGCAAAGTCCAATTGCCACGTATAGGATGCCACTAGGTACACTGAGTGTTTGCTAGTATAATGGCTTAGTTATAATGAGTTGGAGTGTGCAATGCAGGCAGACGCGCTCTGCAAATGTCTTTGCACTAGTGGGACTATAGCAAAGTCCAATAGCCACGTATAGGATGCCACTAGGTACACTGAGTGTTTGCTAGTATAATGGGTTAGTTATAATGAGTTGGAGTGTGCAATGCAGGCAGACGCGCTCTGCAAATGTCTTTGCACTAGTGGGACTATAGCAAAGTCCAATAGCCACAGATAGGATGCCACTAGGTACACTGAGTGTTTGCTAGTATAATGGCTTAGTTATAATGAGTTGGAGTGTGCAATGCAGGCAGACGCGCTCTGCAAATGTCTTTGCACTAGTGGGACTATAGCAAAGTACAATAGCCACGTATAGGATGCCACTAGGTACACTGAGTGTTTGCTAGTATAATGGCTTAGTTATAATGAGTTGGAGTGTGCAATGCAGGCAGACGCGCTCTGCAAATGTCTTTGCACTAGTGGGACTATAGCAAAGTCCAATAGCCACAGATAGGATGCCACTAGGTACACTAAGTGTTTGCTAGTATAATGGCTTAGTTATCATGAGTTGGCGTGTGCAATGCAGGCAGACGCGCTCTGCAAATGTCTTTGCACTAGTGGGACTATAGCAAAGTCCAATAGCCACAGATAGGATGCCACTAGGTACACTGAGTGTTTGCTAGTATAATGGCTTAGTTATAATGAGTTGGAGTATGCAGAGGACACGATGGTACAGTGCCAGGATTTTGGGGCTCTGGGTAGAGGAATGGAAGCCTGCCTTTCTATCCCTCCTAATAGGGAAATGCAGGGAGGAAATCCCTGACCTTGGCTACACAGACGCTGGCGCTGTTTTCAGGACCTGTCACCTTAACTCTGACCCTGCCGGTTTGAGCCCTTAAAAGGACTACTAGAAAGTGCTATCCCTATGCTGTCCAGCGCTGTGTATGGAGCGCATACAGCTGTATCGGCGATAGGACTCAGGAGGACGGAGCTGCGACAGTGATGTCTGACACCAAAGACGCAGAAGAGATAATGGCGTCCTGGAGGAAAATGTCCGTTTTTATAATGCAGGGACATGTGACATGGACATCCTATCACACATGCCGTTGCTTCTCTGGCTAAAAGTCCACTTAGCTGTGTGTGTGTCTGGGATTGGCTGACACGCTGGCCCGCCCCACAAGACGCGCGCGCTTAGGGAAGGAAGACAAGAAAAAAAAAAAAAAAAATGGCGATCGCCTTTATACAAACAGCAGTGATCTAAAGGCGCTGTTCCCGCACAGTATACACTGAAATGTCATAATAGTGTGATTCACAGAGAGACTTACACTATTACAGCAGAAACCAAGCTAGGATTTAGCTGTTTTTTTGCTGCTAGAACCGTTCTCGAACGTTTCTAGAACTATCAAGCTTTTGCAAAAAAGCTCGAGTTCTAGTTCGATCTAGAACATGCCCCAAAATCACTCGAGCCTAGAACTGGAGAACCACGAACCACGAACCGCGCTCAACTCTAGTGGCAACCCAGTAGTCAGCATTACTTCTAATTCGGACAATCCAAGGGTCATGTTGTAGGTAGTGCAGCAAGAAGACGCTCATGTGTCTTGCGCATCCATGCGGACCAAGTCCTTGCTGTATTTGTGTCGGCGAGGTGATAACCGTGCTTCCTTACTCTGACATTCCCCCCAACCTCGAACAACCGAAATTTAATCAAGGTCTCCCTTATCTGCTGAGTCTTCCATGCCCATCGCCAGTTCGTCCTCCATTTCTTACTGGGTTCCTGCACCTTCCTCAACAGTTTGGCTGCTACCATGCGCCCTTGTTAATCCCTCTCCCCCACCGTCCCTTGCCTGTCGCCTTGGTGATGCTGAACATTTCAATCTTGCAGATCTTGGTATTCCTTCCGCATATGAATCCTCCTGTACTTCCTCCCCTTTCTCTTGTCCCACCACCTGACTCCGAATACTGTTTAGAGTGTGCTACAGCATGTAAATGACTGGAATTGTCATGCTGATAATGGCATTGCCAGCACTAAACATCTTCGTCGCCATGTCGAAACTGTGCAGAAGGTGCAAAAATCTTTGACCTGTGACCACTCCATCAGCGTGGTCTGCCCCACCTCTGCATCTCGTTGGTCCAGGCTATACGTCATAACATATTGCACCAGGGCTCTGCGGTGCTGCCACAGCCGCTGCAACATGTGGAGAGTCGAATTCCAGCGTGTCGACACATCGCATTTCAGGCGGTGAACCGGCAGGCTGAAATACTTCTGTAGCGATGCAAGTTGGTCAACTGCGCCGTTTGAACGGCAGAGATGAGCAGATAGTGACCATGCCCTGTGCAGAAGCCCATCTAGGCTGGGATAGTGGGTTAAAAATTGCTGGACAAAAGGTTCAACACGTGAGCCATACAAGGCACGTGTGTCACCTTGCCCCGGCAAAGGGCCGCACCCAGGTTTGCAGCATTATCACACACGGTCTTCAATGGCTGCAGGTTGAGTGGAGACAACCATTTACGAAACTCGGTTTCCAGAGCTGACTCCAACTGGTCAGCTGTGTGACTCTTATTTCCCAGACATTTCAATGTAAAGACCGGCTGATGACGTTGAGCTCTGCTGCCAGCATAATAATGAGCTGTGCGGGATTCCTTGTGCGCAGTTACAACGTGGGTGGCCTGACCAGACAGGCTTTGGGCGGAGGTGGAGGACCCAGACGAGGTTGAGGAGGCAGAAGCAGTGGAGGAACTTCTACATACAGAGGATAGTTACCCGGTGCCCAGTCAGCGACATCTAACACCCCTGTCCATGCTTACTGGTCCAAGTATCTGTGGTGATATGCACCCTGTCACACACAGAGTTTCTCAAGGAAGCGGTGATGTTGTGTGCGACATGCTGGTGTAGCGCAGGCACACCTATTGTGGAGAAGTGGTGACTGGGTATCTGGTACTGGGGCACTGCGATGGACATAAGCTCTTGAAAATCCTCTGTGTCCACCAGGCGAAAAGGCAGCATTTCTGCAGCCAACAGCTTGCAGAGGGATAAAGTCAACCTCTTAGCTTTGTCATGGCTAGGAGGAAATGGTCTTTTATTTGTCCACATCTGAGGGACTGAGGGCTGGCTGCTGTGCTGAGACAGTGTTGAGTAGGGTGTCCCTGGAAAACTGCTGGTCTGTGAGGAAAGTGCAGGAGGAGACATAATGTTGCCTTCATCCAAAGTTGGTGCTCTCCATGTTTGAGAGAGCTCAACACCAGCAGCTATTTCCACTTCCAAAATAGTTGACGACCTGCTAATCACACTGCCTGTTGCGGTTAAAGGTGTGGAATGTCTGCGTCGCAAAGCATGTGTGACTGCTGTCCCCACAGTCATAGAGGATGAAGAGCACGTGGATGCACTTGAAGGTGCAGACGGTGGGTGGCCCTCTCTGCTAGGCCACATTGTAGCACAGTGAGCTTCCTAGTGGGTATTATGCTTCATATACATGTGACGGTTCATGGACGAAGTATTCAAACTAGTGAGTTTTTGGCCTCTACTTAGAGATCGGCGACAAATTTTACAGATGACATGAGTTGGGAGATCCTTTGTAATGTCAAAAAAGGACCAGGCTAGGCAAGGCTTAGAGCCCATGCGACCTGCAGAGCCACCCCGACTTGTGCTCAGAGGCACAGTTGTGGCTGAGGATACAGTTGTTGACGTGCTTCCAGTACTCCGTCTATGTCCAGGAAGGCGCAAGCTAACCTCGTCATCAGTCGCATCCTCCTCCACCGCCTCTGCTGACCTCGAGTGCCTGACTGTGGGTTGACAGTAAGTGGGATCTACAACCTCATAATCACCCTGTGTGTTTGCACTCCCCTTGTCCCCAGAGCTAACCTCTTCCTGCCCTGACCGAATAGTTGTCATTCCACTCAGGTATCTGAGTCTTATTGTCATCAGCATGTTCCTCATTGACTCCACCAAGAGGAGTTACAGTTTGGGAATGAGGGTCTACATTATGCTCAGAAACTTCTTCATCAGGGTCTGAATCTGTTACGAACCGGTGCCGCCATAGCCGCAAGCAGCCTGCTGCAGTTCCTGTTGCGCCCAGGTGCTGGCTGCCGTTCTTGGCCGTGCCTCGGGTCGTCCAGTTGGCTGTTCCTTCCACCACGTCTAAGTGTGGAGAGGCGGCTAGTGCGCATGCGTGCGCCGATTTACCCCAGCCAGAGTTTAAGCCCGGTGTTTTGCCTAGTGAGCATGCTCAGCCTGTTTGTGTTATGTCTGAGACTAAGTCCTCAGTTCAGGCTACTGAGCATGCTCCCACAATTAACCCTAACAGCCTCTTTGCACAGGTACTTGGACTTCGTGCTGTGTCTAAGTTCTGGGAGGGGCCTACTGAGCATGCTCAAACTGATAGTCTGCTTTCTAAGCCTTTTGCTCAGGCTACTGAGCATGCTCAGGCACTTAGTGCATCAGAGGCTAGGTCCGGTAAGGACCTCACTGAGCATGTCCGTGAGGTGGCAGGCCCTGATAGAGCAGAGGGTGTCAGGTGTCCTGATGACGTGGCAACTCCGGACTGGCTCGCAGAGGCCCGCCCCTATGATCTGGCACCTCACCATTGGTCGTCAGACAATGACTGGTGAAGTGTTTGGGGTGTGGCTGCCATGAAGTCATCAATGACGTGGCGGTTCCGGATAGGTCGCATGTGACGTCACTGATGACATGGCACTCTGCTATTGGACCTTGGTGGTTCCACCCTGGGTTTGGGGCGGACCCAGGTTATAAAAGGGGCTGGAGACAACATGGAGGTGCGCAGTCTTCATTTAGAGTTCTTGGTGGCATAAGCCTTGTTGGAAGCGGTAGGTAGGGCTAGGCGAACGGTGCCTGTCACGCCAAGATTCGTGGCTCAGCACATGAGGGTCAGGCACTGTGCTTCCTTGCTACCGTTCCTGTTGTGCTAGAGCAGTCCAGTGGCATTAACTGGGCTGTGGCTGCTGCGTCACCTGTTCAGTTGTGCCTCCTACGCACACGGACAGAATACCTGTTGTGTCACCTGTCCGAGAGTGCCCTCTACGCACACGGACATTGTACCTGCTGCGCCACCTGTCCGGTTGTGCCCTCTACGCGCACGGACAGCGCACCCCAGAACCCCTGTGAAGTTTACAGGGTGTTCCTGGATTGGGTGTGTGAACTCTATTATCCTCCTCGGCTTCCCAGTCAAATGCTACTGGTGTGACTACCTGGTCTGACGTGTCCTTTACACACGTGGCCAGTCGAGTGGTGGCCAGAAACGCTAATCAGAGGATTGCTCGGCCTGGCGTGTCCTACACACGTGGCCGACAGGGCGCTGTCGCAGCGGTCTTCTCGGTCAACGCTAACTGGTTACCATCCGGCCTGACGTGTTGTTACACAAGTGGTCGGAGTAGCGTCCGCTCCACCGAAACGCTAACTGGGTTGTCGTCCGGTTTGACGTGTCCCTACACACGTGACCAGTTCCTTAAGTTATCTCAGAGCCATCCAGCTCTATAGTCTCCGCCTAACCCACAGGGTGCCAGCAGCTCCATTACCATCTGGAGCACGGTGGGCCCCGACTGGCGATTGGGATATATACCCCTGGTCCTAATCTGCCGGTCCCCCCATAACAGTAAGACTGCGCCAGGGTCTGGCTGGCATGGCGGAGATGGAGCAGCTACATCAGTTCATGCTGCAGCTTTATGCCAGAGTGAGGTCTCTGGAGCAGTCTGCTCTTGCTGCTGATATGGATGATGTGGTGGCTAAAGCAGCTGTAATGGTGTCCGTCACCAAGCCTACTCCAACCCTCCCTCACCTCTCGCTGCCCAACAAGTTTACGGGAAACAGCAAGGCATGTAGGGAATTCGTGAACCAGTGCTCAGTCCATATAGAGCTTTGGGCTGCACGGTTTCCTACAGAGAGGTCAAAGGTGGGGTTTATCATCTCCTTGCTCTCTGATAGAGCACTGGAGTGGGCTACACCATTGTGGGAGAGAAATGACCCCGTAGTACAGGACTCTAAGGAGTTTTTGGAGTCCTTGCGACAAGTGTTCCTGGGGCCTCAGGTCACTCACGACTCGGCCCTACAGCTACTGACTTTGGAGCAGGGGCGTACCTCCTCAAGTCAATATGCTGTGAGTTTCTGGACACTTGCTGCAGAACTGGGGTGGTCAGAGAGGACTCTCATTCCACTGTTCTGGAGGGGATTAGCCTCGCACGTGAAGGACGCATTAGCGTCGCATGAGGTACCAACTACCCTTGAGGGCCTCATGACTCTGGCTACCCGCATTGACCTGCGGACCTCTGAACGTCAGCTGGAGCGCAGGTCAGAGGGTCGTTCAGCCACTGTAGTGGTCTCTCCTACTGCACCTCCCTTAGAGGACATCTCTTTCCCTATAGACATCTCTAGGGTTGGTGTTGCTAGGTCTTCGAGTCGCAAGGGCATTTCCTGTTTCTCTTGTGGGCAGTATGGTCATTATGCCAACTGTTGCCCAAAGCGTCAGGGTAAGCGACCACGATTGGTGACCATAGCTGGAGGTAGACTGGACTCTGCGTCATCCATTAGGGTGACGTTTCCCGCGTCCATTTCCTTTAAGGGGTCAACATGGTCCACAAGGGCAAGTGTGGACACAGATGCTGGGGATAGTTTCATCTCCTCCTCTTTTGCCCGGCGGCATGCCATCCCGCTGGTGCAAATGCCAAGACCAATGAGAGTCCGTGTGGTAGATGGGTCCTTGTTGCCCAAGGTAATTCACCAGCGGACAGTGCCCATTACCCTTGCCATGTCATCTGGGCATAGGGAGACCATTTCATTTCTGGTTTTCCCTAAGGGTGCAGATGATATTCTGCTGGGCATTCCTTGGTTGAAGCGGCATCTCCCACATATTGACTGGTCGTCTGGGGTGATTACGCGGTGGAGCGAGTCTTGTAGCTCCCACTGCATGTCTCCATCTTCCGCCCGTCGCTCAGTGGTATCTGTGGCGACTATAGACCATTCGAGTGGGAGGGCCGCTAGAGCGGGGGGTACTGTTACGAACCGGCGCCACCATAGCCGCAATCAGCCTGCTGCGGTTCCTGTTGCGCCCAGGCGCCGGCTGCCGTTCTTGGCCATGCCTCGGGTCATCCAGTTGGCTGTTCCTTCCACCATGTCTAAGTGTGGAGAGGCGGCTAGTGCGCATGCGTGCGCCGATTTACCCCAGCCAGAGTTTAAGCCCGGTGTTTTGCCTAGTGAGCATGCTCAGTCTGTTTGTGTTATGTCTGAGACTAAGTCCTCAGTTCAGGCTACTGAGCATGCTCCCACAATTAACCCTAACAGCCTCTTTGCCCAGTTACTTGGACTTCGTGCTGTGTCTAAGTTCTGGGAGGTGCCTACTGAGCATGCTCAAACTGATAGTCTGCTTTCTAAGCCTGTTGCTCAGGCTACTGAGCATGCTCAGGCACTTAGTGCATCAGAGGCTAGGTCCGATAAGGACCTCACTGAGCATGTCCGTGAGGTGGCAGGCCCTGATAGGGCAGAGGGTGTCAGGTGTCCTGATGACGTGGCAACTCCGGACTGGCTCACAGAAGCTCACCCCTATGATCTGGCACCTCACCATTGGTCGTCAGACGATGACTGGTGAAGTGTTTGGGGCGTGGCTGTCATGAGGTCATCAATGACGTGGCCGTTCCGGATAGGTTGCATGTGACGTCACTGATGACATGGCACTCTGCTATTGGACCTTGGTGGTTCCACCCTGGGTTTGGGGCGGACCCAGGTTATAAAAGGGGCTGGAGACAACATGGAGGTGCGCAGTCTTCATTTAGAGTTCTTGGTGGCATAAGCCTTGTTGGAAGCGGTAGGTAGGGCTAGGCGAACGGTGCCTGTCACGCCAAGATTCGTGGCTCAGCACATGAGGGTCAGGCACTGTGCTTCCTTGCTACCGTTCCTGTTGTGCTAGAGCAGTCCAGTGGCGTTAACTGGGCTGCGGCTGCTGCGTCACCTGTTCAGTTGTGCCTCCTACGCACACGGACAGAATACCTGTTGCGTCACCTGTCCGAGAGTGCCCTCTACGCACACGGACATTGTACCTGCTGCGCCACCTGTCCGGTTGTGCCCTCTATGCGCACGGACAGCGCACCCCAGAACCCCTGTGAAGTTAACAGGGTGTTCCTGGATTGGGTGTGTGAATTCTATTATCCTCCTCGGCTTCCCAGTCAAATGCTACTGGTGTGACTACCTGTCTGATGTGTCCTTTACACATGTAGCCAGTCGAGTGGTGGCCAGAAACGCTAATCGGAGGACCGCTTGGCCTGACGTGTCTTACACACGTGGCCGACAGGGCGCTGTCGCAGCGGTCTTCTCGGTCAACGCTAACTGGTTACCATCCGGCCTGACGTGTTGTTACACAAGTGGTCGGAGTAGCGTCCGCTCCACCGAAACGCTAACTGGGTTGTCGTCCGGTTTGACGTGTCCCTACACACGTGACCGGTTCCTTAAGTTATCTCAGAGCCATCCAGCTCTATAGTCTCCGCCAACCCACAGGGTGCCAGCAGCTCCATTACCATCTGGAGCACGGTGGGCCCCGACTGGCGATTGGGATATATACCCCTGTTCCTAATCTGCCGGTCCCCCCATAGGACTGGAGTCTTTGGGATGTTGAAGTTGAGGTGGAGGACAAGATGAAACTCTTGAGATCCATTCAAGCATGTGCTTTTTTTGTGCATCATCTACCTTTGGTCGAGTTGGTCGGTTCCGTAAAAAAGGGATCACATCAGATTGTCCATGGAAAGTAGTAGACATCTTACTTTTGCTGAAAGATGGCCTATCTTCAGCAGATGTTACTTTTGCTTTACCACCTACCCCATGGGCACTTTTTTTCCCTTTCCAACACGCCTTTTCCTCTTTCCACCAGCATCTGTCCTTTTGCCACTCATTTTGTTTTGTGAACAAATTGGACACTTAAAATGTCGTAGCAAAAATGGAGAGGTGGTGTAGAATGCAGTGGAGGTCTAGCTTTATTGACAGCTCAAGAACCAACATTGACTATCACAGACAATGAAAATGGCCCTAAAACTGACAGCACTTTTTGAAATTAAAATTGAGAAGCAAAAATGGACAGGTGGGGTACAATGCAGAGGTGGTATAGCAAAATTGTCAGCAGAGGAACCCTCACGTAATATCCCTAACAATGAAACTATGGCCCTAAAACTGGCAGCCCTTTGTGCAATTAAAATTGCGTAGCAAAAATGGACAGGTGGGATACAATGCAGAGGTGGTATAGCAAAATTGTAAGCAGAGGAACCCTCAAGTAATATCCCTGACAATTAAACTATGGCCCTAAAACTGGCAGCACTTTTTGCAATTAAAATCGCGTAGCAAAAATGGATAGGTGGTGTACAATGCACAGGTGGTATAGCAAAATTGTCAGCAGGGGAACCCTCACATAATATCCCTGACAATGAAACTATGGCCCTAAAACTGGCAGCATTTTATGCAATTAAAATTGCGTAGCAAAAATGGAGAGGTGGTGTACAACGCAGAGGTGGTATAGCTTTATTGACAGCTGAAGAACCAACACTGACTATCACAGACAATTAAACTATGGCCCTAAAACTGGCATCACTTTTTGCAATTAAAATTGCGTAGCAAAAATGGACAAATGAGGTACAATGCAGAGGTGGTATAGAAAAATTGTCAGCAGGGGAACCCTCATGTAATATCCCTGACAATAAAACTATGGCCCTAAAACTAGTAGCACTTTTCGCAATTAAAATTGTGTAGCAAAAATGGAGAGGTGGTGTACAATGCACAGGTGGTATAGCAAAATTGTCAGCAGGGGAACCCTCACGTAGTATCCCTGACAATGAAACTATGGCCCTAAAACTGGCAGCACTTTTTGAAATTAAAATTGCGTAGCAAAAATGGACAGATGGGGTACAATGCAGAGGTGGTATAGCAACATTTTCAGCAGGGGAACCATCACATAATATCCCTGACAATGAAACTATGGCCCTAAAGCTGGCAGCACTTTTTGCAAATAAAATAGCTTAGCAAAAATTGACAGGTGGTGTACAATGCACAGGTGGTGTACAATGCACAGGTGGTGTAGCTTGTTTGTCAGCAGAGGAACCCTGACTTTCTATCCTTGACAATGAAACTATGCCCCAAGGAATTGCCTGAGCTGATTTTCCCAGACGCTGCAATAAACCACTGCAGAGCGCTGGTACAGACCTGCCTAGCAAAAATGGCTATGAACGGCTGTAATGTAGCCCTGAAAAGAGCTGAAATTACAAGTAGTCCCTAATCCCTAAACCGATGTGTATATTGCACTGTATAAATCTATAGCGCACACATCAGCAGCAGCAGCAGTGGGAGTGGTGACTGTCCAAAACCCACAGCAGAGAGATAATGGCGGCGAAGGGGAAAATGTCCGGGTCTGATAAGGCAAGGACATGTGACATGCACAGCCTATGACACATGCCCTTGCTTGTCTATCAAAAATCCACTTTGCTGTGTGTGTCTCTGTGATTGGCTCACAGCCTGGCCCGCCCCACTGTACGCACGGTTAGGAAAAAAAAAATGGCGATCGTCATTCTTTCAGCACTCAGCAGCACTGATCAAAACCTCGCCCCCCCCCGCACACTATACGCTAAATTTTTATATCATTATTAACAGTGACTGACACGATTACAGTGAAAAGCCAGCTAGTAACTAGCTACGCTTTTCGTGATCGAACCGTTATCGAACGGTAACTCGAACTGCCGAACTTGAAGCAAATTGTTATCGAACGACTCGAACACCGCCCAAAAACACTTGAATTTGAAATTGGAGAACAGTTCAAATCGAACATCGCTCAACTCTACTGATGTTATCCAGTGGTTTCTACCTGCAGTTGTAGAACTCCATCCGCAGTTCCGCCTCAGTGCAGGTCTCAAATGAAAGTTTCAATTTGTCAAAGATGGCGGTTACTGACTCGCGTTCAGCCTCTTACCAAGTTTCTGCTTCTAGCTCTGCTGCAACTTTAAGCTGACCCGGTATAATGGATGCCCTTTGCTCGCCGGTTAAGGGATACATGTCCATTGCAGTAATTATTCTCTTTTTGAACCCGGCTAAGGTATCCGATTTGCCATTGTACTGGGGCATCCAGGTCGCGCCTGGGAGGTAGGGTAGCATGAGCAGTGCCACCGCAGCAGCGTCTGCGCCCCGACTCGGTCTGGCAGCGTCTCCATTCTCTTGCTCTTCCATTTTAGTCCCCCTTGGTTAATTTCATCAACCTTCTCTATGGGGATCTCGAGCAGCTCGGGAGCTCCTAATGTCAGACTACTCTGCAGACTCCCTGTGGGGGGGAAGAGCCAGGTTTTCCTGTGCGCTTTTTCAAACTTCGTGCTCTTTTACAGCCAGTGTGATGGCACAGTAGTTTTTACTGAGGCAAAGTAGGGGCAAAAGTCTATGTACAGTTTTATACGATTTAAGGCACACGGCACAAAGGTTTGCTGGGCCTTGTTTGTATCCTGTTCGTGACGCCGATTTGAGGAGAGCTGCCACACCCCAGGCCCTTGGGATACTCGGTTCCGGGTGGTGGATAACGAGGATCCCTGTGACAGGTGGCCGTGCCCCATTCCGTGACCTGGGGGGCGCTCGGTAACATGGTTATTTTGTACATCATTTGTGACGACACTGGCGGGTTGCAGTAATAAGATGTCCCGCCACTGCTGTGGTTTTAGGGATAGATGGTATAACAGCAAGTGTGTTTGCGCCCTCCGCCAGTAAGGGCTTAAGTCACATGTAGGTGTGCTGCAACTTGTGCGCCAGTAATAGACACGACACAGTTCTTGCAAATTAACCGGTATTTACTCACTGGATGTTGCAAGTTCAGTTTGGTACGGCTGGTCAACTGACTTTTCTTTGTCCTTGTGCTGACTTGAGATCCAGTTGAGCCCTCCATGCACATGCAGAGCTGATAATCCCCTTGCCTGAAGTCAATGGTGATCTGCGGCGCTCCGCTCCATTTTTTCTCTGGGCCCAGTATGACAGGCCTCGCGGTCCCTTGTGAGGTAGGCTATTTCTTGGTGCCCTCTCCCAGGTCCTGTATATGAGGCTGTGTCCCTGAGCCTATGGGTTGTGTGTTACCCTGGAAGTCACCACACACGCCTGGAACAGCAGACCGCCTGGAGCTGTCGTCTACTCTGGGGTCCAGTACCCCGTCATGCGTAGTACCTGGGATCTTTTGTCTAACCTCAGGATACTACCTCCTAGTTGCCCTTTGGGGTCTCTTCACAATCCTTACACATTTCTCACTCACGGACTCCTTTCAACTGTCACTCCTTCAACCATCGTTTTTCCTCTCCTACTCTGCCTAACAACCCCTGTTGCTTCCCACAAGCCCCGCCCCTTCCCCAGGCTAACAGCTAAGGGATTGGTTCTCACATCTGCCCACTGTTAACCCTATACATGCTGCGCCCAGTTCTCAGGGAATGTGCCCCTACTTGTGTGTGAGGTGTGGGTTGTCAGCAGAGGGTGTTCCAGAAAGCCTTAGGATCCAGCAGACCACTGGGGTAGCATATCCCAGGGTGCTGCAGAAGCCATACGATGACTTATTTTTAATGTTTTTATTGATGCTATTTTGGGATAGATATAATGTTTTTATTACTTTTTACAGCATATTTTGTGGCATTGTGGTGACCAAAAAAAGTATGCAAAATAAAAAATTAAACATTTTTGTAAAATGCACACCTATATAAGTTAGACAGTAGCAATTAAAGGTCTGCAATGCTAGGTACTGGATTTTTGTGTTTGTAAAAAAAAAAACCCACTTATTGTCGCTTATAGCTTTACAGTGAAACAATCCAGCAAGCACAAATTCTCTGATTGATTTTACTGTTTTATTGAGTAGAAAAAAATAGGACGGAGAACCTTGAACTGCCATCCTAGTTTATAGTGCTTTAAGAATGAAAAATAATTATCTGGTTTACAGCAGCAGGGCAAGGTGCCCTACTTGAGTATTTCACAAATCAATCAAATCATACAAGAGTCTGCAGATTCTGGAATCTCTTTTTTTTTTCTCCTTCTATTAATTGAATGTATGTAATATTCACAGACTTCCAATTCCATTTTCAATCTATAGCACTGCAGAAGCACATCATTTTCTGTCTGCATTAGTTGTTAAATGTTTTAGCCTCTTTTTCTAATTACATATTTCTAATTCTGAACTCTGTGCTTTGAGGTTTTTTCTCTAGGTTGTAGAACCCTAAAATGACAACTGCAGTCCTTGGCCAAACTTTTAGAGTGGATTTCATAATCCCTAATGAATGGGTACACTACACCTGTAAAGTATTATGGAGATGCCCATGTGACCACCCCTGAAGTCATGGGAGCTCTATGAATGTGTCAAATTATGACAAGAATTTTTTGGGTGATTCATGCAAATCAAATGTTAAATTATTAAAATCGGCCAGGCCCTGCAAATTTTAGTTCAATTTTATTGCCATGAAATCAAAGTGATCATCTGTAGAAATGATTGTATCTTTTGAAATTTAAATTTGCCAGGTAGGGAAAATTGTTCCCAAAAATATACTGGTGGCAAAAAACTTTGTTGCGAATTGCAGGTAGTACAATTGCTCTGAAACAAAGTGCATAACACACTGAGTTATCCTAGGACTGTATTCACCCTTTTCAATTTTTTTAATGCAAAATCATCCTTACTAATGTCAAACTGACTGCAACGCCCATGCTGGCATCCTCACACTCTCCTGCTCCCTTCCCCCAGCGAGGACATCGGTTCCGTCACCTGTCCAGGCATCATGCGGCGGTAGCCCCATCCCATGCAATTGGGGTTGACAGCTGAATTTGACCCCACAGTTGACTGCAGACAATGAACCCCATACAAGTCCATGGGTACGATAACTTCTGGGTTGTAAAAGAGCCGTAGTAAGCACTAAGGAGCTAAAAACAGAAGTTAAATGGTAGCAACAGCAGGATAGTTATACATACCATGTTTCCCAGAGGATCACACTGCAGTCAGACTCAACTCCGGGCCTGCATATTAATCTTCATCAATATTTACTGCTTCCCCCAACCACCCTCTGTGCCAGTGTCTGTGATTGGTTGCAGTCAGTTTGCTGTATGGTAGTGTAAAAATAATTAAATAAATAATTTTAAAAAATGATTTAGGCTCCAGCCATATTTTGAGCCAGTGCAGGAATAACAGACAACTACAGGTTGCAGTCTCCATCTGTGAGCTTTACCATGATTGGATATCAAAACAGAGGGGATCCTATGCCATTTATTTTTTTAAATGTCTTAAATAAATAGTTTTTTTTAAAAAAAGGTGTAGGGTCCCGCCGCTATCCATTCACTATAAAGTAGACAGGTGGAGTCTGGTATTATCAGGATAAAACTAGCCACAGTTAGGGCCCCCCTAGCCTTAAAATACCATCCCACAGCTGCTCAGAATTGGTACATAACATGAGATGTGCCAATCCTTGCACTTTACCCAGCTCATACTGATTGCCCTGGTTCGTTGATAATTGGGGTAATATAAGGAGTTATTGACAGCTGGGATTTGTTAAAAATAACAGTTGCCATCAAGCCCTGGATTTGTAATGGGAGACGTTTATGAGACAGCCCCATTATTAATCCTGCAAGTAAAAAGAAATAAAACACAAACACCAAAAACATCCTTTATTTAAAGTAAAATACACACACCCTCTTACCCCGTTTATTAACCTCAAAAACATGCTTGCAGATCCGAACCAATCCATATGAAGCCCCATGATGCTCCTCAGATCTGCTTCAGAGTCTGCTGAGTGGTAAAATATGTCCACTGTCTGTTGGCTCTGGAAATCACCAACAGCTGAGGAGGACCCGGCTGTGAGCAGTTTATGTCACCTTGTTCAGCGGAGGTCACACCCGAGGTCCCACCGTGTGGCCTCAGTAACCTGACTGCCGGAATGTCCGTCAGTAAGGTTACCTGAGATTACATGCACTACAACTATATCAGAAAACTGACCAGCAGTTTTCACAAATGTGAACACAAACACCAAAAATATCCTTTATTTGAAATAAAATACACACACCCTCTTTCAGCCCTTTTTTAACCTCAAAAACATGCTTGCAGATCCAAAGACCTTTAGTTCCATGTCTCACCATCTTGGCTATCTCAAATATAAATTTAACTTGCAACTATTTAGCATATGATTAGTTAGGTATATTCTTGTCATTTCATTGCATTGTTACTGTTTGGCTCCTAGTAGGGGAATAATCTTTTTCTTGTTGTACACTGCAAATTAGAACTTGTTCTCACATCTCCAAATAGCTCAGTGTGTTATTAGGTTGATTCAAAAGCAAAAAGTCTCAGGTTCAAATCAAAGAGCAGCCATGAAGAAGATTTTCCAAGAAAAGAAAAACAGCATCATCCAGCTCATTGTTAGTGGTCTCTCGGCCAAGAAAATTGCCAAACTGCATCATGTGAGCATCAGGACAGTTGAAAAAATACAAAATTAAGTTTTTCAATCCATTCAAAAGCAAAAAGAGGTGGACATCCAAGTGAAATATCAAAGTTAACAAGTCGGCTCATTACATGGTCTATCTGTTCTGGTGCAACAAATACTGTATGGCAGTGGAGGTGGCTCGTATGCTTGGTAATAGTGAGATCACAGATGTCCATGCAATCACCATGTAACACATGTTACACAAGTCTTTAGTGGTAGCCCAGAAAAAGGTGAAAATTCTTTGACTTCAATATTATCATAAAAAATTTAAGAAAAGAGGATGGTGAAATATTGGAAATTTGGTGATTTAGAGTGGTGAGATGAAAATCAATAGGCTAGACTCTGATGTGCAAATGGGTCTGGTAAAATCAAAGGTAAAAGGGGCTAACGGATTGAGAAATTGAAGGTACTGTCAAGTTCAATGGTGGGCGCCTGGTGATATGGAGTTGATTAACAGCCAAACGAGTTGGATACTTGACTATGATTTACCGTGGTCTCAGTGCTAAGCTATATGTGAATATTCTACGGTGAGTTACTTTGTAAACGCAAGTACTATGGCTATGAAATGGATGGCATAGTGTTCCAGCATGACAATGACCTGAAGCATACATTGAGATTGGTGAATAAATAGTTCACGTACAATAAAGTATATGTGCTGGATTGGCCCCCACAGTCCCTAGACCTCAAGCCAATTGAACACTCGTGTATAGAGTTGAAGAAAAAGCTGTATATGTACCCAAGTGAGTCTAACAGTATGCACCAACATTGGGAAAATGTAGAAGAGACCCGTGATAAGATTTTAATTGAGACATGCTTGAATCTGACCATGCCCCAAAGCATTTAGGCAATGTTGAAAGCCAAAGGTGAATTTACAAAATTCTAACCAACTAATAAAAAATTGAATTTAAATTTTTAGGAGCAAATCAGTATGTCACAGTACAGGTTGCATTCATTGTTCCCTCAATAAACTGCAGCTCCCTGCAGCCGACAACACTCATGCAGCTAATACCATAACACTCCCACCACTGCTTGACTGTAAGCAAGACACACTTGTCTTTGTACTGTTTACCTGGTGCTCCCAAACGTCCTTGACACCATCTGAACCAAACGTGTTTACCTTATTACTATCAGACCACAGGGCATCGGTCCAGTAATCCATGTCTTTAGTCTGCTTATATTCTTTTCAATGTAATAGTGTCAAGGCATTATGGTGAATCCATTGTTGTTGTGTTTAAAGAAATGTGAACCTTCTGTGACATAACTGTCTTCTCTCCCTCAATTTTTTTTGCATATAAAGCCCTAAAATTTGACCTGAGAGATATAAAAGTTCTGGCTCCTGTCACCAAATGTCATTCTACAGGATTTCAGCCTAGGGTCTATGGTTCAAGCTGGAGAATTATAAAATTTCTCCACAGCCCAACACGGAACCCATGCATTTGCATGGAGAAGCTAGATTGGAATAATCCAGTCATCTGGCTACACACCACACTGTGCTTGGTTCGTATCCTAAGCTTGTTGATATCTTTTCTCCTTGGGTGCCCTCCAAAAGCCGGCTGCTGCTGGCTGGGATAGTTGGACCTGGATGCCCCAAACTCATGACGATTCTATTTCAATGCAGGGAAGCAGAAGAGTGTGCTCTTTCACTTGTACCCTCTTATGTTCCTGCTGGGAATGTATTTTATGCTGTTGCTTGGTGACCCAATAAAGTCTTATTGAAGTGTGGTACCTTCACCCTGTGTAGTCACTGTAGTATTCTGGCCATTCTGAAGGAGTATCAGCATCCAGTGGAGTCCTAGTCCTAGCAACCTTTCTAAAGAAAGCCAGGCCAGAGGATGAGCGTACCCACTGACCCTCGTGTCTCAACAGCTTGGACCTGCAAATTTCATAAAGTTGGACTCAATTTTTTGCAGCAATCATATTTTATTATCTCTATGCTTCTTTACTAAGTACAGCAATTTGAAACTTACAGCTTGTGATTCCTTAATTACTTCAACAGCTTAATGTTGTTACCAAAAACATAAAACTAGAGAACCAATTTTCAGACAAAGTTGTTGTTGTTGCTATTCAGACAGCCTAGATAATATTGATACCTTATTTATAGAGAAAGCAAAAGAACATTCAAGAGACCGAGCAGACTCACTCATGGTAAGGTTTATTTGCCTTTGCATATATTTGACAATAACTCAATAAACTTTGTCAGTGGTGATTTAACAGGTTAAACTTTACTATTTGTGTACTTGAAAATAGGATTTTTTTTTTAACTCACTTGTAAGTCTGTGGCTTCTCTTTATATACTACAACAATTATGAAGATGTAGACGTGCAGTAGTGATGTGAAAGATGATCAATTATGGTTTAGGAAGCGTGTTTCAGGCTACCTAAGTACCTCTAGATACAGTAGCTAAGCTTCATTTGCAGATCACAGCTTTTCCCTAATGGAGTTGAGTTAAACACCAGCCAAAGAAGAAGATCTGAGAGAAATATGGTTGCATATTTAATAACATCGATCAAGGCACAGGTCAATTACACGCAGCCTATAAGTCTACTACATTGCTCTAAATAAAGGTAAAACACTGTAATGAGAATAATCCATTTCTGAATTCAGTACAGCAATTAGAATAAGTTCTTGGTTACTTGTAGCTCAAAAAAAAAAAATAACATTAATAACCAGATACTACAGCGAATAAAATAGTCTTATAACTTCCCGCAGTAAAAAATCACCATATGCGATGAAACCTTCTTGTCATGGGTGTAGTCTTAGGAGTAAATACATCATTAGACAGGTCTATGTACTGAATATTCATGTATTTGACCATTTCAAATTGAACCCCCCCAGGCCATTTTTTTTTTTAACAAACTGCATAATTCCAAATTTGTCAATCTAATAAATTCTAAGCAACCTATAAGAACCAAATAATTTTGAAGACTAGTCCTTCCAAATAAAGACATTTTTATTATTTGACTGGAAGATATATAGAAGATCTATTTTTTCAAAATGATCTGTTTATTAAAGATGTAGTCATAATAATTGTATGTTGTTGAACCATTGAACCATTATTCATGGCAAAAAAATCAAATGTAAAAAACTAAAAATATAGTATCACAGATTATTAATTTACAGTTCACATTTTGTTATCTATCTTAATGAATGCTGTTGTGGCATGCAGTACTTTGTCAGGACCACTTGGACTTTGAGGTGTCAACTAAATGGTCATAGACAAAATGTGAGTAAGGGTTTCTTGAGAAGTAGCATTTGGTGCCACTTAACTACCGAACATTATAAAAATATTAATTATTTTCAAAATACTCCGATTTGAAAACATTTCTGCTTGTACAATGGATCAGTAGGCAGAGACTAATAAGAAATAATCATTTTGGATTTTTAAAATGCAATGTCTTGTAACTGATGGTGTCAATAAAATAACTGAATGTTTAATATTTAATAAGAATATCTATTTTCTGAATAATATTGGGTAATCATGCAAATATGATGCTGTATAGCTCCACGCATACTTATGTCTCTGAGAATGGGGTATCATATATATATATATCCATCTCTGTCACATCTTATATTTTTTGGCAGCATTATTAAGAGCAGATTGTATTTAATTAGTTCACATAATCTAAAATCATATAGATAAACTAAACTACCATGTTTTTGCAAAAATAATACCTCCTCCTAAAATAAGCCCTAGCAGGGATTTTCAGCGTTTTCGGAGCAAGGCTTAAATATAAGACCTACCCCAAAAATAAGCCCTAGCCGCGTTTCAATAATGAAGTGTCCATGCAGCTAAAAAGGTAAAGAATTCTGCAGGACACTTCATTATAGACAGCGGGCACCCCGCAATCATACTCCCCAGATGCCAAGCGCAAGACCCAGCAGTGGATTTAACACCCACACACATCAGATCTCACCCCCCCACTTCAGATCACACATACAATCACCCATCAGATCGCACACACTCACCACATTCAGCAAAACCGATTTCCTGAGAGGCAGTGCAGTGGAGTGCAAGGATCTGCGGCTGCAGCCACCAGAAATAACAAGGCGGACCTGGGAGCCACGCAGACACTTGGGGTCTGGTGAGTATGAGTCTCCTGGGAAGTGGGGGTCTGCTTTATTGTGGGGTCAAACTTACCCCAACCACGTTTCTCCAAGAATAAGACCTACTCCAAAAATAAGCCCTAGTGCTTTATGAGGGAAAAAAAAGTATAAGGCAGTATCTTATTTTTGGAAAATCACAGTACATTTTAGCACAGTGAAATTAATAAATATTTGAACTCTACCAAAATACGTAATGATAATTTTTGATCAAAAAGTGCAAAAGCCATCCAACACCCTCAAGGTCTGCCTAGATATGGATGGTTCCTATCCCTAATGTCCCACTTTTCCATGTGCAAAACCAAATCCTTTCTGTGCTGGTGAATTGAAAGAAAACCTGGTGTAGTTTGCAATTACAACCTTGTCAGGGAAGATGTGTGGATAAGGATGCTGACTGATGTATACTCCAATGTATACTGCAAAAAAAATAGGACTTGCATAACTTTAGAGTTAATTTAAGGTACAGATGAACAAATACACTTTCATGCAAATTTATAATTATATACAGTGCCTTAAAGTATTTATGCCCTATGAACTTTTCCACATTTTTTTACGTTACACCCACAAACGAAAATGTAGTTTACTTGGACTTTATATGATATAACATCACAAAGAAGCATTTGTGGAGTGTACAAAAAATGATACATGGTTTGCTAAATATTTTAAAAATATAAATCTTAAAATTCACACATAGTTTAATGTCATCAGCAGATATTAAAATTCTAAGCATATTAATATTAATAGGTAACAAATATTTGAATATAGAAACTGGTCCTATTCTAGCCATAGCTGAACCCCGCTCTTAAATAGGATTTAATCAGAGGGTATTCTGAGAACCCAGGAATGATAGTGCTCGCTTATCTCTAATCCTTGTACCGAGCACTTGAGCATGATATTACTTGTTCATCATTAATCATTGTACCGAGCACTTGAGCATGATATTGCTGGGTCATCACTAGTTCTTGTATCAAATACCCAAGCATAGTAGTGCTTGTGTACCGCCCCGCGGCCTCGGCTGCGACCACCGAGCCGATCGGGTCCGGCTCGTGTGTGTGTCGGTGGCTCGAGCGCCTCCGGACCCGGTGGTCATGTTGCTCTGGAAGGGAGTGAAGTGACGGTGCATGCAGGGTTTGTGGGGTGGTGGTGTTGTACAGTTCGTGATGTCACCCACGGGTTGTGGTGATGATGGACACCACCACTGCGGTGAAGGTACGGGGGCTCGTCCGGGACCAGTGTTATAATCACAAGAAAAGCGCTTGACCAAAGGCACTCACTCCAGATTTAGAGTAATATAATACGATTTTTATTTGTGTATCAAAAAGTTTAAAAACACACATACAAAATACAACACAGTGCAGACATATTAAAAAACACCAAGGACAATGGTAATTAGACCCAATCCAGAATAAATCCTCTCAAAAATATATTGTACCAGAATCACCATAAATAGTTCAAAATGTATAACAATATAGATAATGAATCAGAGGTATAACCATCTTATAAATAGGTATATGCTGAGACAGACATTCTATCTCTTAAGCAGCATTATGACCAAATAGTTAGAGCAGCAGCTGCAATACCTCATAGGCAGAGAATTCCTAACATGGTGATTCCCTATCTGAAAATAGAGGTGGAGAACCTGGCCCAACGCGTGTCACTATGTTAGCTTCATCAGGGGCAGTGCGTGTCACAAGAAATGATCACACACAGACAGACATTTATACACGTGCTAATAAACTATTAAAACCATATTGCCTACCAGTGTGGTGCATAATCCCTCATGGCATTGCAATCAGGAAGTGCTCGGTGAAACAGGAAGTCATTTCTAACAGCTCCTGCAGCACCTGCATTAGTTTACGCAAAATATGTACTTAAGATGTTTAGTGAATACCAAAAAATAATGCAACTTACGCAAATAGCGTTTAAGCTGTAAATTTCCAGAAACAGTTTTGGAGCAGCATTAAACAGAGAAAAATACATAGCGCTTGTGCAGGATACATGTTAGGAGGGTTCTATGAGTAGAACAATACAGCGCAATCCACATTAGAGAGTATTAGAATACAGGAGGAGAAGCAGCATAATCACAAATAGACTAGGCTGTATTAGATATACAGAATTTTATAGAGCGCTTATACTAGCAACATGAAGCACATATTTTGGGGCTTTTTCCAGACAGAGGTATAGCACATCCCATATTTATAAAGAATATAGCCATGAATATTTATGGACCACACTTTTGCACAGCACATGCACCAATTTGCACAAGATACATATTTAGAGGTTCTTCAAAAAGGGGCTGAGCCAAGAACCTATATGGAGGACACTATTACCCATGCTCTATATAGACAATCAAAAATGTATAATATAAAGTTTATGCTAATTCATGCAAGGTACAGGTGAATTAATGAGGAATTCCTTTTAATATATATATATATATATATATATATATATATATATATATGGTTTGAATCCCATAAGTCACAATAGACAGGGTCCCATATATAGATCAAAGCCCACAAATATTTCCAAAGAGTACTCGATCAGAATATAAAGCGTAGATTCTGAATAAATCATAAAGTGGGATCCTTACTTCATCAGAAGAAGGTTCCATAGTTCAAGAAGGCTTGTCACCACAATATATGATTGGCACATCAGATCATACCCTACCTATAAGGGAGTATCATTTCCTCCAGATATATAAACAGATTGTATAGAATATTTACGGCGCAGATTACCCCAACTTTCATTATCCATGAATATAAATGAGTATCTACATACCACCCACATTCGTGCGGATTTATTCATGATGCAAGTTACCATGCAGCCCTAAATATTTATCCGGGTCCAAGGGTGGATTATGATTAAGTGAGTTCCAAACTATAAATCGACTAACATCCAGAACGATAGTCATCCATCCAAATATGGGAGACAGGTGCCATAGCAATATTTGAAATAATGTATCTGAAGAGCCACATATGGTGGTACCAATATCCCCTCCATACAATGTCTGCCAAAAACACATATATAGAAGGAACATATATTTTTCAAGACAGCAAAGAGCAAGGCATAGGGATCATGCACCACAGTCAACAATTCACAAAAAGTGAGAGAGGCTTATCCAGAGGAAGTCCAATAATATTGAATAAATGTAGATCGTTCTTTAGAAGTACAAAGCAACGGTCCAGATCATCAATTCGTGAGAAGGATGGATTGGAGTAATATAGAATCATCAATCTTTAAAAAGTCCCAAGCAGTGGTCCAGATCCTCAATTCATGAAGAAGATGGATTAATAGGATCATCAATCATGGAGATGGCAGTTAACGGAGGAGAGTCATATCCATTATAGTGGGTTCTAAAAAATAGATGGAGATTAAAGATATTAGGATAAAGACAAGACCACACATCAACCTAGGAATCCCGAGAATAGTAGTTCTTCATTCATGCCCATTGGCGATGTTGATTCCAAGAGGCATATCCAGCGGGACTCGAGTTGCAGGAGACGTTTCTGATGGTCACCCCCTCTAATATTTGTCACCAATTTCTCCAATCCAATAACTTGCAGACCTGTGGGTTTTCCACGATGGCATCTGTGGAAATGGGAGGCAACAGAGGTTAGTGTCTTACCCTTTATGATGTCACTGTGAGCCAGATTGATGGTAGATATATGCTTCTGGCAGCGCTTCCTCAGTTCCTGAGTGGTTTCACCTATGTGTAATTTGGGGCAAGAGCATATTAGGGCATATACTACGTATATGGATTTACAGTTAATATATGACCTCAATTTATACCGTTTGCTGTTAAGAGGATGTACAAAGAAGTCCTGTGTTGGCACCATGTATTCACAAACGCTGCAGTCCCCACAGGCAAAAGATCCAAGGAGCCTGATACCACGACCCACAGAATGAGTAGGGCGTACAAAGTGACTCCTCATCAGGCAATCACCAATGTTCGGGGCCTTTTTTGCTGTAATTCTTGGAGGATCATCAATTAAATCTCGTATGTTGGGGTCGGCTTTCAAGATTCGCCAATGGTCCTTTAGAATATTGTTGAAGGGATACCATTGATTGTGAAAGTTGGTAGTAATCCTGATCTGTGTATCTGGTGTCTTCTCCTTTGGTAGTAGAAGAGATTATTGGGATTGTGCCTTCGCCCTCTGGAATGCTTTGGAGATGGTTTTCTTGGGGTAACCCCGTTGTCTAAAGCGTTCTATGAGCTCTTTTGCTTCACTGAGGAAATCCTGATCCGAGGTACAATTTCGTCTCAGTCGTAGAAATTGGCCAGTTGGAATACCATTCTTTACGTGTTGAGGATGGAAACTTGAAAAATGCAAAAGACTATTGGTCGCTGTTTCCTTCCGATGCAGGTTGGTCACAAGTCTGCCATTCTCCACAGATAACTTCAAATCCAAAAAGATGCCCTTTGTGGGAGAAAGAGAGTACGTAAGGAAGATGTTTAGCTGGTTGTCATTGAGATGCGTGATGAAATCTTTACATTCAGATTCAGATCCCTGCCATATGAATGCCACATCAATGAAGCGAAACCATCCTAATACATTACGGCGGAATTTTTCTAGGGGGTAGACAATCAGAGCCTCCCACCATCCCAAGAAAATATTTGCCAAAACCGGTGCGCACCGTGCGCCCATTGCTACTCCAGAAGTCTAGAGAAAGAATGTTCTATCAAAGATAAAATAAATGTGTGTCATCACAAAATTTGGCAAATCCACAAGGAAGGAGTCATTGAAGAAAAAACAAAAAGCCAGCACCAAATGTGCACTACAGCACTAAACATTCCAAACTGTACTTATTATAAAAAATTTTTTGAGATTTTTGGCAAAAAAATTGCAATTTCTTGAGCTGCTTCGCCACGTCACGGCAAATCTCATTTGAAGCAGTCCTACACTAAAATATTTTTATAAAATGTGCCATACGGCCTCACATATGAATAGTAGAACTGCTCTCAGCAGCACTCACCTGGTCTATTTCAATCCCGTACCCATGACTGAGTCATGGCTGTGGGCGGGACAGGTCCAAGCAAATGCTGCATGAAGTAAATAGCCTGTGGACAAAGCCTGATGACTTAATGTGAACAGTCACCAACCGCCAAAATCCAGACAGATGGAATACATCCCAAATTGGGGTGCATAGCAAGGTGGAGGTCAACCACCGACCAATTCAATGAAGAAAAAACAAAAAGCCAGCACCAAATGTGCACTACAGCACTAAACATTCCAAACTGTACTTATTATAAAAATTTTTTTGAGATTTTTGGCAAAAAATTGCAATTTCTTGAGCTGCTTCGCCACGTCACGGCAAATCTCATTTGAAGCAGTCCTACACTAAAATATTTTTATAAAATGTGCCATACAGCCTCACATATGAAGAGTAGAACTGCTCTCAGCAGCACTCACCTGGTCTATTTCAATCCCGTACCCATGACTGAGTCATGGCTGTGGGCGGGACAGGTCCAAGCAAATGCTGCATGAAGTAAATAGCCTGTGGACAAAGCCTGATGACTTAATGTGAACAGTCACCAACCGCCAAAATCCAGACAGATGGAATACATCCCAAATTGGGGTGCATAGCAAGGTGGAGGTCAACCACCGACCAATTCAATGAAGAAAAAACAAAAAGCCAGCACCAAATGTGCACTACAGCACTAAACATTCCAAACTGTACTTATTATAAAAAAAAATTTGAGATTTTTGGCAAAAAATTGCAATTTCTTGAGCTGCTTCGCCACGTCACGGCAAATCTCATTTGAAGCAGTCCTACACTAAAATATTTTTATAAAATGTGCCATACGGCCTCACATATGAATAGTAGAACTGCTCTCAGCAGCACTCACCTGGTCTATTTCAATCCCGTACCCATGACTGAGTCATGGCTGTGGGCGGGACAGGTCCAAGCAAATGCTGCATGAAGTAAATAGCCTGTGGACAAAGCCTGATGACTTAATGTGAACAGTCACCAACCGCCAAAATCCAGACAGATGGAATACATCCCAAATTGGGGTGCATAGCAAGGTGGAGGTCAACCACCGACCAATTCAATGAAGAAAAAACAAAAAGCCAGCACCAAATGTGCACTACAGCACTAAACATTCCAAACTGTACTTATTATAAAAAATTTTTGAGATTTTTGGCAAAAAATTGCAATTTCTTGAGCTGCTTCGCCACGTCACGGCAAATCTCATTTGAAGCAGTCCTACACTAAAATATTTTTATAAAATGTGCCATACGGCCTCACATATGAATAGTAGAACTGCTCTCAGCAGCACTCACCTGGTCTCTATTTCAATCCCGTACCCATGACTGAGTCATGGCTGTGGGCGGGACAGGTCCAAGCAAATGCTGCATGAAGTAAATAGCCTGTGGACAAAGCCTGATGACTTAATGTGAACAGTCACCAACCGCCAAAATCCAGACAGATGGAATACATCCCAAATTGGGGTGCATAGCAAGGTGGAGGTCAACCACCGACCAATTCAATGAAGAAAAAACAAAAAGCCAGCACCAAATGTGCACTACAGCACTAAACATTCCAAACTGTACTTATTATAAAAAAAATTTTGAGATTTTTGGCAAAAAATTGCAATTTCTTGAGCTGCTTCGCCACGTCACGGCAAATCTCATTTGAAGCAGTCCTACACTAAAATATTTTTATAAAATGTGCCATACGGCCTCACATATGAATAGTAGAACTGCTCTCAGCAGCACTCACCTGGTCTATTTCAATCCCGTACCCATGACTGAGTCATGGCTGTGGGTGGGACAGGTCCAAGCAAATGCTGCATGAAGTAAATAGCCTGTGGACAAAGCCTGATGACTTAATGTGAACAGTCACCAACCGCCAAAATCCAGACAGATGGAATACATCCCAAATTGGGGTGCATAGCAAGGTGGAGGTCAACCACCGACCAATTCAATGAAGAAAAAACAAAAAGCCAGCACCAAATGTGCACTACAGAACTAAACATTCCAAACTGTACTTATTATAAAAATTTTTTTGAGATTTTTGGCAAAAAATTGCAATTTCTTGAGCTGCTTCGCGGTGCTGGCTTTTTTGTTTTTTCTTCATTGAATTGGTCGGTGGTTGACCTCCACCTTGCTATGCACCCCAATTTGGGATGTATTCCATCTGTCTGGATTTTGGCGGTTGGTGACTGTTCACATTAAGTCATCAGGCTTTGTCCACAGGCTATTTACTTCATGCAGCATTTGCTTGGACCTGTCCCGCCCACAGCCATGACTCAGTCATGGGTACGGGATTGAAATAGACCAGGTGAGTGCTGCTAAGAGCAGTTCTACTATTCATATGTGAGGCCGTATGGCACATTTTATAAAAATATTTTAGTGTAGGACTGCTTCAAATGAGATTTGCCGTGACGTGGCGAAGCAGCTCAAGAAATTGCAATTTTTTGCCAAAAATCTCAAATTTTTTTTTTTTTTTATAATAAGTACAGTTTGGAATGTTTAGCGCTGTAGTGCACATTTGGTGCTGGCTTTTTTGTTTTTTTCTTCAAGGAAGGAGTCATGTAGCCTATTAGAGTATTCCTTTTTAATCAAAAAATAGGTAACGGCCGCCAAACCATCTTAATGTGATATATTTGAGTAGAGTGATTCCACATCACAGGTGACAATTAATGAGTCTGATGGAATACAGATGTCACTGATTTTCTGTATAAAGTATGTGGTGTCACGTATATAAGAAGGCAGGCTCTGGACTAAGGGTTGTAAATAATAGTCCAAATATGAGCCTGCCTTCTCACATAGGTTTCCATTACCAGAAATTATAGGGCGGCCCGGTGGATCTTGTAAACTCTTGTGTATCTTTGGGAGTAGATAGAATGTAGGTACCATGGGTTTGGCCACCCAAAGGAAACTCTTCTCCTTCTTCGTGATGATGTCGTATTACAAGAAAAGCGCTTGACCAAAGGCACTCACTCCAGATTTAGATTAATATAATACGATTTTTATTTGTGTATAAAAAAGTTTAAAAACACACATACAAAATACAACACAGTGCAGACATATTAAAAAACACCAAGGACTATGGTAATGAGACCCAATCCAGAATAAATCCTCTCAAAAATATATTGTACCAGAATCACCATAAATAGTTCAAAATGTATAACATACATCGGGTCCGGCTTGTGTGTGTGTTGGTGGCTTGAGCGCCTCCGGACCCGGGGGTCACGTCGCTCTGGAAGGGGGTGAAGTGACGGTGCACGCAGGGTTTGTGGGGTGGTGGTGTTGTACAGTTCGTGATGTCACCCACGGTTTGTGGTGATAATGGACACCACCGCTGCGGTGAAGGTACGGGGGCTCGTCCGGGACTGGTGTTGTGGCGCAGGGGTTAACCCCTCCGTGGGTAGGGGCGGTGTGTCTCGGGGCCCAGTAGTGAGGTTGCAGGGCGCAGGGTTGTGGTGCAGCACGGTGCGGTGCCCGAGGGCACTGGTGTACTCACGATTAAACCACACAGAGTCACTGGTAAACCAAACAGGGTGACAAACGGGGCCCGCAGCCGGCTGCAGTTTCTCCAGATCGGTTGGAAATGTCCGCCTTTCTCCTGCACCTGTATGTGATCTTGGCTACTGTGCCTGGGCACTGGTAACCAGCTCCCTGGTGTATATGTGTCGGAGGACCCCGTTTGCCCGCAAATGCTGGCCCCTTGGATCTCTGGCCTCTGGCGGTGGCTTCTATCTGGACGTGTTGGGGCTGTTGCCTTCAATTGGGACTTAGGTGGGAATGAACCCCTGAGGTCCAGACCGCAATCAGTTAATTTGACTATGGTGGTGGCTTATAGCCTAGTTAGGGGTCTGAGTACCCTGCCTGGTGCTTCGGTATCCAGTTAGCTCCCTGGATCGGTTCCGGCGGGCCACTACCCTGTCCTGGTCCCTTACGGTTACGCTGGTCGTATTCCCGGTCTCCTGCAAGCGGCCACTACCATCTGCCTGCCTGACTGATCTGGGGTAATAGGCTCCAACTCAGGCCCATAGCAGAACTGTGCTCCTCTCTCAGAACTTCCTCTCGAGCTATCTACTTGTGTTTTCCTGCCTCAGGCCAGCAGACTCCTCGGTGAGCGTGTCTTTCCGCCTGACTCTGCCCACTTAGTGTGCCTGTCTGACTCTGAGGGAGGAAATCAGGTCTTTTGGTTGACTGGTGGTACCTTACTGGGGTGGGGGTGTATGTGGTGAGTGTAATGACCTGTGACCCCTGGGGTGTCCAGGGCGTCACACTTGCTCATCACAAGTCCTTGTACCAGATACCCAAGTATGATATTGCTTGGTCATCACTAGAGTTGAGCGCGGTTCATGGTTCGTGGTTCTCCAGTTCACGGTTCGAGTTATTTTGGGGGCTGTTCTAGATCAAACTAGAACTCTAGCTTTTTGCTAAAGCTCGATAGATCTAGTTACGTTCGAGAACGGTTCTAGCAGCAAAAAGAAAAGCTAAGTACTAGCTGGCTTTCCGCTGTAATACTGTAAGTCACTCAATGACTCACAATATTATGAAATTTCAGCGTATAGTCTGCGGGAACAGCGCGTTCAGATCACTGCTGCTGGGATAATGGCGATCGCGATTTTTTTTTTTTCTGTTCCTCCTTCCCTCCGTAACCGCGCGTGTAGTGGGGCGGGCCAGCATGTCAGCCAATCCCAGACACACAACACAGCTAAGTGGACTTTTAGCCAGAGAAGAAACGGCATGTGTGATAGGATGTCCATGTCACATGTCCCTGCATTATAAATACGGGCATCTGCCCATCTGGATGCCATTATCTGCCTTCTGCGTCTGGGTGTCAGTCACCGCAGGTGCAGCTCCTGTCCCCGATACTGCTGTGTACGCTCTACACACAGCGGTATACAGAATAGGGAAAGAAGCTTCTTTCAGCCCTTCTAAGGACTAATTACAGCAGGCTCAGAGCCATAGGTGACAGTCAGGTCCGTGGAAAGCGGTTTTAACTGTTACATCTCGTGGCTCTCCTGAGGCAAGGACTGAGGCAGTCTCCCATTCCTTGCCTGCCACGAGCACTCCTGCTCAGCAGCGCCGAAGGTCTGCCAGACTGCGCAGTGTGCAGGAGATACCTTCTCAGAAAGGCAGCAGAAGGGTGACACCTAGTGGTTCTCCTGTTACAAGGAGTGAAGCGGTCTCCCATTCCTGGCCTGCTGCAGACTCTCCTGCTCAGCGGCCCCGAAGGTCTGCAAGGCTGCGCAATGTGCAAAGGTTTACTGCTCAGGGAAGCAGTGAGATTCCCGTTATCTCTCCACATTGTGAGACCGAGGATCCCGCCTCTATTTCCCAGAGGCAGGAGGGTGAGCATGTGCAATACGTGGTGGGTCCTGATTCGCTCACTGACGTCACACGGCTTGATGACAAGGCTGGTGACGTGGTGAATCCTGACTGGCCAGGCTGGGACGTCGGGGACCCTGATTGGGTCAAGTCCGTCATCTCCGCCTCGCGCCCGCCCTCGGGTGGAGCTGCACCTCCTTAAAAGCTCCCCCTGCCATCATGGTGGCGCGCGACCGTCCTTCTATGTTTGGATGTCTGGCAGCGTGCTGCCACGCCACTGCTCAGGCATTACTGTCTCTTGTGGGCTTGGCCCTTGCTGCTCCGGCAGTACCTTGTTTGCAGGCCGTGTTCCTGCCTTGCTGCTCTGGCAGTACCCCCGTCAACAGGCCGTGTTCCTGTCCCAGGTGAGCTCCTCAAGTCTCCATTGGACTCACCTGGTTATTGAAAGCACACGTGCGTGGGCACCTCTGTGCTACCCTCGTGCCATATTCTCGTGACTTCCACTGGCACACGTGCGTGGGCACCTCTGTGCTTCCCCGTGCAACAGGTACACCGAGCCGTGAGATCTGTGCCATACAACCCTCACGGGTTAGGGCAGATCGGTGTACATAGATCGTCTGTGACATTCCAGACGATCGCTAGCAGCAACCCGCTCACTCTTCACCCACCATAGCGGCGGTCCCTTACACCGCACAGTGGACCTTGACCGGCGGAAGCAGTCCATTTCCCATCTTGGCACGCTTCCCCGGGTCCCCCTCGTAACATTACGGTCGCGCCAAAGGTCTGGCTATGGCTGAAGAGCAGCAGCAGTTGCTGCGTTATGTGCAGCAGTTGGAGTCACGATTGGCAGCAGTGGAGCAGTCTTCCTCCGATAAGACTACTCTGACGACAGTCGCCACCCAGGCGGCTACCCAGGCTGTGCTATTGGGCGGAAGGTCTCCTCGCCTTGCGCTTCCAGAGCGCTTTAGCGGCAACAGCTCTGAGTGCCGTGGTTTTATAAACCAGGTTACCACCTACTTAGAGCTGTCCGCGACTCTTTACGCTACCGAGAAGGCGAAGGTAGCCTTCGTCCAGTCCCTGCTCACAGGGAGAGCGCTGAAGTGGTCCACGCCGTTGTGGGAGCGCGGAGATCGTGTGGTGAATAACTTAGCAGCTTATCTTGGGGCCATGAGAATGGTGTTCCTCGGGCCTCAAGTCACCCACGATTCCGCGCTGCGCCTCCTACGACTTCGGCAAGGGTCTGCTTCAGTCGGGGACTTTGCTGTACACTTTAGGACACTGGCCGCAGAGCTGGACTGGCCAGATAAGGTCCTTGTCCCTGTGTTTTGGGAGGGCCTGGCAGGGTTTGTCAAAGACGCACTGGCCACACGTGAGGTGCCTGCCACTTTAGAGTCCTTGATTCAGGTTGCCTCTCGCATAGACATCCGCCAGGCGGAGCGAGGGCTCGAGGTCTCTTCAGCACCCACGTCTTCTCGGCCTAAAAAGCGTCTGACTCCCGTCTTCCATCAGACAGGTCCCCCAGCCAGTCCTGTAGGCGACTCCGTGGAGTCAATGGAGGTGTCCAAGGTGGTCTCCTCTGCCCCAGGTTCTCGGTCTTGTGTCATCTGCTTTTCCTGTGGGCAGAGGGGACACATAGCTACCCTATGTCCCAAACCGTCGGGAAAAGACAGCGTCTAGTTTCTATCAGAGGGGGGACTCTAGACGCTACTTCTCCCTCTAGGTTGACTATCACCGCCCAGTTGCAGTTCGGCACTACTCTCTTCTCTGCCCTGGCTTGCTTGGACTCAGGCGCTGAAGGCAATTTCATCTCGACCTCCCTGGCAACCCGATACTCAGTTCCCCTGGTTCTGTTGCCCAAGCCACTCAGGGTCCGGATAGTCGACGGGTCCATACTACTCGATCCTATCACCAAGATCACCATCCCTCTCAGGATGGATGTACCACCGGGACACCATGAGCAGGTGTCCTTCCTGGTGCTTCCAGGGGGGACGGATGAGATCCTACTGGGCCTTCCCTGGTTGAGACAGCATGCTCCTATACTCAACTGGGCAACAGGGGAGATCTCATCCTGGGCAGGATCCTGTAGAGAGCACCTCGTGACTACCGAACCACCCGCTACCATTAGGTCGGTTGGGTCCTCAGGGAATACTGAGGGGCCGGGTTTACCGACACCTTATGAGGCCTACAGGGATGTCTTTTCCAAAAGGGCCGCAGATACTCTTCCTCCCCACCGGCCATATGATTGCCGAATAGACCTGAAGCCAGGCTCCGAGCCCCCTAGGGGCAGAGTGTATCCACTCTCTGCTCCAAAGACGGAGGCTATGTCCAAATATATTCAGGACAGCCTGGCGAAGGGGTTCATTCGCAAGTCTATTTCACCGGCTGGTGCAGGGTTCTTTTTTGTGCAGAAGAAGGAAGGGGATCTGCGCCCCTGTATCGATTACAGGGGATTAAATGCAATCACAATCAAGAACAAATACCCTTTGCCCCTCATTACTGAGCTATTTGATCGATTCCGCGGGGCAAAGGTCTTCACAAAGCTGGATCTACGCGGGGCGTATAATCTAGTGCGAGTCCGAAAGGGCGATGAGTGGAAGACCGCCTTTAACACCAGGGACGGTCACTACGAGTATCTAGTAATGCCCTTCGGACTCTGCAATGCCCCCGCCGTATTTCAAGACTTTGTGAATGACATTTTCCGGGATTTGTATCTTTCCGTGGTTGCATACCTGGATGACATTCTTATCTTCTCCCCCGATCTTACCACCCATCGGAGGGATGTCATCCGAGTACTTAAGAGGCTCCGCACCCATTCGTTATATGCTAAGCTGGAAAAGTGCGTTTTTGAACAGGAATCCTTGCCGTTCCTGGGGTACATAGTGTCCAGTCAGGGGTTAGCAATGGATCCGGGGAAGTTGGAGACAGTGATGAACTGGCCTGAGCCCCGCTCGCTGAAGGCGATCCAGCGATTCTTGGGGTTTATCAATTATTATCGCCAGTTCATTCCCAACTTCTCGACGGTGGCAGCACCCATCATTGCCCTTACCCGCAAGGGCGCTAATCCCAAAGCATGGACACGGGAAACGGTAGAGGCATTTCACACTCTCAAAACTCACTTCTCCAGAGCTCCCATCCTTCATCGTCCAGACATCTCCAAACCCTTCCTACTGGAGGTAGACGCCTCTTCGGTCGGTGCAGGTGCAGTCCTGTACCAGAAAAACGAACGAGGAAGGAAACATCCGTGTTTCTTTTTCTCCAAGACCTTTTCTCCGGCCGAGAGGAACTACTCCATAGGGGATAGGGAGTTACTGGCGATGAAACTAGCATTCCAGGAATGGCGGCATCTCCTGGAGGGTGCGAAGCATCCATTTGAAGTTTTTTCTGACCACAAAAACCTCACATACCTCCAGACAGCACAACGCCTGAACCCAAGGCAGGCCCGTTGGTCTTTATTCTTCTCCCGGTTCCGCTTTATTATCCGCCACCTGGCCGGTCAGAAGAACGTACGGGCCGATGCCTTGTCACGTTGTATGGTTGTGTTGGAGGAGGACGAGGAGGAGCCTCGTCTTATACTACCCCCGGACAGCTTGAGGATGGTCACTCCCACTTCTTTGGACCAGGTGCCACCTGGCAAAACCCTCGTTCCCCCTGAACTACGGAATGAGGTGCTATCGTGGGCCCATGCCTCCAAGGTCGGGGGTCACTTCGGGGTCAAAAGGACCAGAGACCTGGTGACCAGGCATTATTGGTGGCCGAGACTACCCCAGGACATACAGGAATATGTGGGAGCCTGTATGTCGTGTGCACGGAATAAGCCGTCCCGGCAGAGACCGGCAGGTCTTCTTCACCCACTGCCAGTGCCGAATCGTCCCTGGGAAATGGTGGGGATGGACTTCCTGGGAGATCTGCCCAAGTCAGCAGGGCACAGGGTCGTATGGGTCATCACGGACCACTTCTCTAAAATGGTCCACTTGGTGCCTCTCCCACGACTCCCGACGTCACGTGCTCTCGCCACCTTGTTCATTCGGCATGTATTTAGGTTGCATGGCATGCCTGACAAGGTGGTGAGCGACCGGGGTCCCCAGTTCGCGTCTTGCTTCTGGAGAGAGCTCTGTAAGCTCCTGCAGATAGAGCTGAACATCTCCTCCGCATACCATCCCGAGACCAATGGACTAGTGGAGAGGACTAATCAGACCTTGGTAACTTACCTCCACCATTTTATATCCGCGCACCACGACAACTGGGCTAACCTCCTTCCTTGGGCCGAATTTGCCATTAACAATTCGGTCCATGAATCCTCTGGCCAGACTCCGTTCCTACTCAATAACGGACAACATCCCAAAACCCCGGTTCCGATGCCCATTACGTCACCCGATACTAGAGTGGAGGATTGGGCGACCAAGGCCCGGGAGATCTGGGATGACACCCAAGAGGCTCTTAAAAGGGCTAAAGACCGGATGGTGACAACGGCTGATGTTCGCCGCCGCCCTGCACCATCCTTCGCCCCTGGTGACCTAGTATGGCTGTCCTCTAAGAATGTTAACCTACGGGTACAGGCAGCCAAATTCGCCCCTAGGTATCTGGGTCCGTTTAAAGTACTACAGCAGGTAAACCCAGTGGCATATCGACTCCAGCTCCCTCCACGCTGGGCTATAGCCAACACCTTTCACGTGTCCCTCCTGAAACCCGTACGACTTAATAAATTCTCGGGGTCCCTGCCGGCTCAAACCGACTCCCCATCCGACGACCCTGAGGTGGCAAAACTTGTGGAGACAAAAGTCATACAGGGCAAGAGGTACTACCTCGTGGAGTGGGCCGGCCGTGGTCCGAAGCATAGATCCTGGGAGTTGGAGGATCATATCCGCGCCCCGGGTTTGATAGCGGCCTTCGAGCACGGACAGGGGGGGGGGCCTAGACGGGGGGGTAATGTTACATCTCGTGGCTCTCCTGAGGCAAGGACTGAGGCAGTCTACCATTCCTTGCCTGCCACGAGCACTCCTGCTCAGCAGCGCCAAAGGTCTGCCAGACTGTGCAGTGTGCAGGAGATACCTTCTCAGAGAGGCAGCAGAAGGGTGACACCTAGTGGTTCTTCTGTTACAAGGAGTGAAGCGGTCTCCCATTCCTGGCCTGCCGCAGACTCTCCTGCTCAGCGGCCCCGAAGGTCTGCGAGGCTGCGCAATGTGCAGAGGTTTACTGCTCAGGGAAGCAGTGAGATTCCCGTTATCTCTCCACATTGTGAGACCGAGGATCCCGCCTCTATTTCCCAGAGGCAGGAGGGTGAGCATGTGCAATGCGTGGTGGGTCCTGATTCGCTCACTGACGTCACACGGCTTGATGACAAGGCTGGTGACGTGGTGAATCCTGACTGGCCAGGCTGGGACGTCGTGGACCCTGATTGGGTCAAGTCCGTCATCTCCGCCTCGCGCCCGCCCTCGGGTGGAGCTGCACCTCCTTAAAAGCTCCCCCTGCCATCATGGCGGCGCGCGACCGTCCTTCTATGTTTGGATGTCTGGCAGCGTGCTGCCATGCCACTGCTCAGGCATTACTGTCTCTTGTGGGCTTCGCCCTTGCTCCTCCGGCAGTACCTCGTTTGCAGGCCGGGTTCCTGCCTTGCTGCTCTGGCAGTACCCCCGTCAACAGGCCGTGTTCCTGTCCCAGGTGAGCTCCTCAAGTCTCCATTGGACTCACCTGGTTATTGAAAGCACACGTGCGTGGGCACCTCTGTGCTACCCTCGTGCCATATTCTCGTGACTTCCACTGGCACACGTGCGTGGGCACCTCTGTGCTTCCCCGTGCAACAGGTACACCGAGCCGTGAGATCTGTGCCATACAACCCTCACGGGTTAGGGCAGATCGGTGTACATAGATCGTCTGTGACATTCCAGACGATCGCTAGCAGCAACCCGCTCACTCTTCACCCACCATAGCGGCGGTCCCTTACACCGCACAGTGGACCTTGACCGGCGGAAGCAGTCCATTTCCCATCTTGGCACGCTTCCCCGGGTCCCCCTCGTAACATTTAACAGCTACAGATAAGACTGTCTGTGTAGCTAAGGTCAGAGAGTTCCTTGCTGCATTTCAGAATAAGGAGGGATAGAAAGTGAGGCTTTCCTCTACACTGACCCACAACCCAGCCACTGTACCCTCCTGCCCTTTGCACACTAAAGCTCATTGTTACTAAGCCATTATAATACCAAACACTGAGGAAACTTAGTGGCATCCTAAAAAAGACTGTTAGACTTCATTAGTGTCCCACTGGTGCAAATCTATTTGCTGCACCTCTGCATTGCACACTCAAGCTCATTGTTAATAAGCCATTATACTAGCAAACACTGAGGAAACTTAGTGGCATCCTAAAAGTGGCTGTTGGACTCCATTAGTGTCCCACTGGTGCAAATCTATTTGCAGCACCTCTGCATTGCACACTTAAGCTCATTGTTACAAAGCCATCATAATACCAAACACTGAGGAAACTTAGTGGCATCTTTAAAGTGGCTGTTGGACTTCATTAGTTTCCCAATGGTGCAAATCTATTTGCAGCAGCTCTGCATTGCACACTAAAGCTCACTGTTACTAAGACATTATACTAGCAAACACTGTGGAAACTTAGTGGCATCCTAAACGTGGCTGTTGGACTTCCATTAGTGACCCACTTGTGCAAAGATGTTTGCAGCACCTCTGCATTGCACACTAAAGCTCATTGTTACAAAGCCATTATAATAACAAACACTAAGGAAACTTAGAGGCATCCTAAATGTGGCTGTTGGACTTCCATTAGTGACCCACTAGTGCAAATCTATTTGAAGCACCTCTGCATTGCACACTCAAGACCATTGTTACAAAGCCATTATAATAACAAACACTGAGGAAACTTAGTGGCATCCTAAAAGTGGCTTTTGGACTTCATTAGTATCCCACTGGTGCAAATCTATTTGCAGCACCTCTGCATTACACACTAAAGCTCATTGTTACTAAACCATTATACTAGCAAACACTGAGGAAACTTAGTGGCATCCTAAAAGTGGCTGTTGGACTTCCATTAGTAACCCACTGGTGCAAATCTATTTGCAGCACGTCTGCATTGCACACTCAAGCTCATTGTTACAAAGCCATTATAATAACAAACACTGAGGAAACTTAGTGGCATCCTAAAAGTGTCTGTTGGACTTCCATAAGTGTCCCACTAGTGCAAATCTTTTTGCATCACCTCTGCATTGCACACTCAAGCTCATTGTTAGAAAGCCATTATAATAACAAACACTGAGGAAACTTAGTGGCATCCTAAAAGTGGCTGTTGGACTTCCATTAGTGTCCCACTAGTGCAAATCTGTTTGCAGCACCTCTGCATTGCACACTCAAACTCATTGTTACAAAGCCATTATAATACCAAACACTGAGGAAACTTAGTGGCATCCTAAAAGTGTCTGTTGGACTTCCAGTAGTGACCCACTATTGCAAATCTATTTGCAGCACCTCTGCATTGCACACTCAAGCTCATTGTTACTAAGCCATTATACTAGCAAACACTGAGGAAACTTAGTGGCATCCTAAAAGTGGCTGTTGGACTTCCATTAGTGACCCACTAGTGCAAATCTATTTGCAGCACCTCTGCATTGCACACTCAAGACCATTGTTACAAAGCCATTATAATAACAAACACTGAGGAAACTTAGTGGCATCCTAAAAGTGTCTGTTGGACGTCCATTAGTGTCCCACTAGTGCAAATCTGTTTGCAGCACCTCTGTATTGCACACTCAAACTCATTGTTACAAAGCCATTATAATACCAAACACTGAGGAAACTTAGTGGCATCCTAAAAGTGGCTGTTGGACTTCATTAGTGTCCCACTGGTCAAAATCTATTTGCAGCACCTCTGCATTGCACACTCAAGCTCATTGTTACTAAGCCATTATACTAGCAAACACTGAGGAAACTTAGTGGCATCCTAAAAGTGGCTGTTGGACTTCCATTAGTGTCCCACTAGTGCAAATCTGTTTGCAGCACCTCTGTATTGCACACTCAAACTCATTGTTACAAAGCCATTATAATACCAAACACTGAGGAAACTTAGTGGCATCCTAAAAGTGGCTGTTGGACTTCATTAGTGTCCCACTGGTCAAAATCTATTTGCAGCACCACTGGTTTGCACACTCCAACTCATTGTTACTAAGCCATTATATTAGCAAACACTGAGTAAACTTAGTGGCATCCTAAAAGTGGCTGTTGGACTTCCATTAGTGTCCCACTGGTGCAAAGCTATTTGCAGCACCACTGCATTGCACAGTCAAACTCATTGTTACTAAGCCATTATACTAGCAAACACTGAGTAAACGTAGTGGCATCCTAAAAGTGGCTGTTGGACTTCCACTAGTGTCCCACTGGTGGAAACATATATGCAGCACCTCTGCATTGCACACTCAAACTCATTGTTACTAAGCCAATATAATAGCAAACACTGGGTAAACTTAGTGGCATCCTAAACGTTTCTGTTGGACTTCCATTTGTGTCCCACTGCATTGCACACTCAAATTCATTGTTACTAAGCCATTATACTAGCAAACACTGGGTAAACTTAGTGGCATCCTAAAAGTGGCTGTTGGACTTCCATTAGTGTCCCACTGGTGCAAACCTAGGTGCAGCACCTCTGCATTGCACACTGAAGCTCATTGTTACTAAGCCATTATACTAGCAAACACTGAGGAAACATTTTAGCATCCTAAAAGTGGCTGTTGGACTTCCAATAGTGTCCCACTAGTCCACATCTATTTGCAGCATCTCTGCATTGCACACTCAAGCTCATTGTTACAAAGCCATTATAATACCAAACTCTGAAGAAACTTAGTGGCATCCTAAAAGTGGCTGTTGGACTTCCATTAGTGTCACACTGGTGCAAAGCTATTTGTAGCACCACTGCATTACACACTCAAACTCATTGTTACTAAGCCATTATACTAGCAAACACTGAGTAAACGTAGTGGCATCCTAAAAGTGGCTGTTGGACTTCCACTAGTGTCCCACTGGTGGAAACATATATGCAGCACCTCTGCATTGCACACTTAAACTCATTGTTACTAAGCCATTATACTAGCAAACACTGAGTAAGCTTAGTGGCATCCTAAAAGTGGCTGTTGGACTTTATGAGTGTCCCACTGGTGCAAATCTATTTGCAGCACCTCTGCATTGCAGACTCAAGCTCATTGTTACAAAGCCATTATAATACCAAACACTGAGGAAACTTAGTGGCATCCTAAAAGTGGCTGTTGGACTTCATTAGTGTCCCACTGGTGCAAATCTATTTGCAGCACCTCTGCATTGCACACTCAAGCTCTTTGTTACAAAGCCATTATAATACCAAACACTGAGGAAACTTAGTGGCATCCTAAAAGTGGCTGTTGGACTTCATTAGTGTCCCACTAGTGCAAAGATATTTGCAGCACCTCTGCATTGCACACTCAAATTCATTGTTACTAAGCCATTATACTAGCAAACACTGAGGAAACTTAGTGGCATCCTAAAGTGGCTGTTGGACTTCCATTAGTGTCCCACTTGTGCACATCTATTTGCAGCACCTCTGCATTGCACACTTAAGCTCATTGTTACAAAGCCATTATAATACCAAACACTGAGGAAACTTAGTGGCATCCTAAAAATGGCTGTTGGACTTCATTAGTGTCCCACTAGTGCAAATCTATTTGCAGCTCCTCTGCATTGCACACTCAAGCTCATTGTTACTAAGCCATTACACTAGCAAACACTGAGGAAACTTATTGGCATCCTAAAAGTGGCTGTTGGATTTTATTAGTGTCCCACTGGTGCAAATCTATTTGCAGCACCTCTGCATTGCACACTCAAGCTCTTTGTTACAAAGCCATTATAATACCAAACACTGAGGAAACTTAGTGGCATCCTAAAAGTGGCTGTTGGACTTCATTAGTGTCCCACTAGTGCAAAGTTATTTGCAGCACCTCTGCATTGCACACTCAAACTCATTGTTACTAAGCCATTATACCAGCAGACACTGAGGAAACTTAGTGGCATCCTAAAGTGGCTGTTGGACTTCATTAGTGTCCCACTGGTGCAAATCTATTTACAGCACCTCTGCATTGCACCCTTAAGCTCATTGTTACTAAGCCATTATACTACCAAAGACTGAGGAAACTTCATGGCATCCTAAAAGTGGCTGTTGGACTTCCATTAGTGACCCACTAGTGCAAATCTATTTGCAGCACCTCTGCATTGCACACTCAAGCTCATTGTTACAAAGCCATTCTAATACCAAACACTGAGGAAACTTAGTTGCATCCTAAAAGTGGCTGTTAGACTTCCATTAGTGTCCCACTTGTGCACATCTATTTGCAGCACCTCTGCATTGCACACTTAAGCTCATTGTTACAAAGCCATTATAATACCAAACACTGAGGAAACTTAGTGGCATCCTAAAAATGGCTGTTGGACTTCATTAGTGTCCCACTGGCGCAAATCTATTTGCAGCTCCTCTGCATTGCACACTCAAGCTCATTGTTACTAAGCCATTATACTTGTAAATACTGAGGAGACTTAGTGGCATCCTAAAAGTGGCTGTTGGACTTCCATTTGTGTCCCACTAGTGCAAATCTATTTGCAGCATCTCTGCATTGCACACTCAAGCTCATTGTTACAAAGCCATTATAATACCAAACACTGAGGAAGCTTAGTGGCATCATAAAAGTGGCTGTTGGACTTCATTAGTGTCCCACTGGTGCAAATCTATTTGCAGCACCTCTGCAACGCACACTCAAGCTCATTGTTACTAAGCTATTATACTAGCAACCTTTGCTGCCATTTTAATGGCCATAGCTTCATTGTCCGGGATAGTTATTGTTGTTTATTCTGCTGTTAATAAAGGTAGACCACCGCTGCAATCTACACCACATCTCAATTTTCGCTACCACATTTTAAGTGTACATTCTTGTCGCTAGCAAAATGAGTGGCAAAATGACAGATGCTGGTGGAAACATCTGCTGAAGATAGGCCATCTTCCAGCAAAAGTAAGATGTTTACTACTTTCCGTGGACATTCGGATTACGAACACGAACAACTGGAACAAAGGTAGATGTTGCCCAAAAAGAGAAAATGCTTGAATGGATCTCAAGTGGTCCAACAAGTGCCCTCTCCTCCACCTCAACTACCGCATCCAAAAAACACCATTTCTCTGAGTTGTCATCCCAATCACACTTGCTTTCTCCCAGCTCTGAAGTCTACATCCGCCCTGCACAGTATGGTTGAACAGAGATGGCTGAGTCTGCAGAGCTGTTCAGTCACACTATAGCCTGGGAATCAGAGGTCTGCTCCCAAGCTACAGTGAGTACAGACCAGGAAATGGTCTGCAGTGATGCCCAGAACCTTTGTGATTTAGATTCAGGCTTTGATGACCAAGTTTCTGAGCATAATGTTGACCCTTATTCACAAACTGAAACACCTGTTGTAATAGACAATGAGGAACATACTGATGACGATGAGACGCAGATACCAGATTGGGATGACAACTTAAATATTCGTTCAGGGCAGGAAGAGGCTCGGTCTGAGGGGGAGGGGAGTGCAAAAACAACGCTTGATGAGGAACTTCTAGATCCCACCTACTGTCAACCCACAATCAGGCCCTCGATGAGGTCAACAGAGGCGGTGGAGGAGGATGCTACTGACGACGAAGTTACCTTGTGCCTTCCTGGACAGAGGAGGAGTACTGGTAGAACATCTACAACTGCATCCTCAGCCACCACTCTGCCTCTGAGCACTAGTCGGGGTGGCTCAGCAGGTCGCATGCTCTCTAAGCCTTGCCTAGCCTGGTCCTTTTTTGACATAGAAAAAGATCGCCCAAATCATGTGATATGTAAAATTTTTCTGTTAGTAGAGGGCAAAACCTCAGCAGTTTGACAACTACTTCCATGAATCGTCACATGAATAAATATGATATGTCCCAGTGGGAATCTCACAGTGCTGCAATGCGGCTTAGCGGAGCGGACCATCCACCGCCTGCCCCTTCCAATGCATCTGCGCCCTCTTCATCTTCTAGGACTGTGGAGACAGCTGTCACACCTGGTTTACCACGCACAACTTCCACCACTGTAACCGCAACAGGCAGTTTGCTTGGTAGGTCGTCAGTTGGTTTAGAAGGGGAAACAAGTGTGTGTGTACAGCTCTCTCAGACATCGATAGCACCAGCGTTGGATGAAGGCAACATCATGTCTACGTCTGCACTTTCCACACAAACCTGCATTTTTCCAGGGACACTCTATTCACCACCGTCTACACACAGCAGCCAGATCCCTGTCCCTCAGATGTGGACAAATAAAAGGCCATTTCCTGTGACCCATGAAAAAGCTAAGAGGTTGACTTTATCCCTCTGTAAGCTCTTGGCTACAGAAATGCTGCCTTTCCGCCTGCTGGACACAGGATTTTAGAGACCTTATGTCTGTCGCTGTGATCCAGTACCAGATGCCCAGTCGCCACTACTTCTCTAAGAAAGGTGTGCCTGCGCTACACCAGCATATTGCACACAACATTACCGCTTTCTTGAGAAACTCTGTGTGTGAATGGGTGCATTTCACCACAGATACTTGGACCAGTAAGCATGGACAGGGATGTTACATGTTGCTAACTGGGCACTGGGTAACTATGGTGATAGATGGTGAAGGGTCTGCTGCACAAGTCTTGCCGTCCCCACGACTTGTGTGTCAATCCTCTGTCTGTCCAATTTCCTCCACTGCTTCTGCCTCCTCAACCTCGTCTGGTCCTCCACCTACGCCCCAAGCCTGCATGGCCTTCTGAACAGGGCACGAAAACTGTCTGCTCACTTCCGCCGTTCAACCGCCGCAGCTGAGCGACTTGCATCGCTCCAGAAGTCTTTCGGCCTGCCGGTTCATCGCCTGAAATGCGATGTGCCGACACGCTGGAATTCGACTCTCCACATGTTACAGCGACTGTGGCAGCACCACCGAGCCCTGGTGCAATAAGTCATGACGTTTAGCCTGGGCCAACGAGATGCAGAGGTGGGGAAGATCACCATGATGGAGTGGTCTCAGATGAAGGACCTATGCACCCTTCTGCACAGTTTCGACATGGCGACGAATATGTTTAGCGCTGACAATTCCAGTCATTTACATGCTGGAGCACACGCTAAACACTATTCGGACTCAAGGGGTGGGACAACAGGAAGGGGAGGAACAACAGGAGGACTCATATGCGCAAGAGACAACAACATCACCAAGGTGCAGACGTTCATCATCACCAAGGCGGCAGGCATGGGACTATGGGGGACAGGGATCAACAAGGGCGCATGGTAGCAGGCGAAATGTTGAGGAAGGTGCAGGAGAACATGAAGAAATGGTGGACGAACAGTCTATGGACATGGAAGACAGCGGATGAGGGAGACCTTGGTCAAATTTCAGTTGAAAGAGGTTGGGGGGAGATTTCACAGGAAGAAAGAATGGTTAGCACCTCTATGCCACAAACACAGCGTGGACTTGGTCCGCATGGCTGCGCAAGACACATGAGCGCCTTCTTGCTGCACTACCTCCAACATGACCCTCGTATTGTCAAAATTAGATGTGATGATAAATACTTTCTTGCCACACTATTAGATCCCCGGTACAAGTCCAAATTTTGTGACATAATTCCAGCCATAGAAAGGGACGAACATATGCAGGAGTATCAGCAAAAGCTGTTACTCGATCTTAACTCTGCTTTTCCACAAAACACCCGTGGTGCAGGGAGTGAATCTCCCAGTTGTAACTCGACAAACATGGGACGGTCTCGTCATCTTCAACAGTCTAACCGTTCCAGCAGCACCATATCTGGTGCTGGTAACAGCAATTTTATTGAATCTTTTCATAATTTTTTTAGACCATCCTTTGCAAGGCCACCAGAGACAACAAGTCTGACACATAAAGAAGAGGGGAGCCAGCACTGCTCATGAATGGCATGCAGCAATGAAAAAATAAATAAATGTGTAAAATTCACAAATTCATTCCTACTGTAACAATTCAATGAGATTTTTTGCAAATTATTAATCAATGATTTGAGCCCCCCTGCCCCGTCACGGCAAATCTTTAAAGGGGGGTCACTACACTATGTTATAAATTAATATCGTACCATAAGGTCTCATATAATAACTTGAACTGGACCATATAAGAACACCACTTACCCGGGGAATGTCAGAACCGCTCCCATGCTGCAACGACTGACAACTGCGAATAAAGGCAGCCCAGGTGCCAGTGTGTGTGGCAGAACCACACACACCAGCACAATGTCAGAACTGTCCCTCACAGTGCCAAAACAGCAAGCATGGATGAAGGGCGGAACAGCCTCAGGCAGGTGGTGCTTAAATAATGATGTTCCCTTTGGACCAGGGGGTGGTGGCTGTGTGTGAACAGGCACCAACATGAATTTTGATGGCAACAGAAGGAATTTGCAAACCACACTGGGCATTCACGGCAAGGTGGTGGTCAACAGATCTGGGATCAGGAAAAACTTAGCTGCCTACCCCGGTGTCATCCTGGGGACGGTTAAGGATGCTGTATTTTTGAATGTGCTTGATGCAAATCTACCTGTGAAGTGTACAACTGGGGCGCAAGTGCTGCCACTGAGGGGGTGGGTGTCTGTGTGGCCCAATTTTTGGAAAAAAGGAGACTCCGCTCAGAGTAACCCTTGCTTACAGTGTTTCTAAAAATGATCCAAGATGAACAGATCTGGGATCAGGAAAAACTTAGCTGCCTACCCCGGTGTCATCCTGGGGACGTTTAAGGATGGCGTATTTTTGAATGTGCTTGATGCAAATAAACCTGTTAAGTGTACAACTGGGGCACAAGTGCTGCCACTGATGAGCTGGGTGTCTGTGTGGCCCAATTTTTGGAAAAAGAGAGACTCCGCTTGGAGTAACCCTTGCTTGCAGTGTTTTTAAAAAGGAGCCAAGATGAACAAGTCATGGTTCAGCAAAGACTTTGCTACCTACCCCGGTGCAATCCTGGTGACGGTTAAGGATGGCTCATTTTTGAATGTGCTTGATACAAATCTACCTGTGAAGTGTACAACTGGGGCACAAGTGCTGCCACTGAAGGGGTGGGTGTCTGTGTAGCTCAACTTTTGGAAAAAAGGGAGACTCCGCTTGGAGTAACCCTTGTTTGCAGTGTTTTTAAAAAGGAGCCAAGATGAACAAGTCATGGTTCAGCAAAAACTTTGCTACCTACCCCGGTGCAATCCTGGGGACGGTTAAGGATGGCGTACTTTTTAATGTGCTTGATGCAAATCTACCTGTGAAGTGTACAACTGGGGCACAAGTGCTGCCACTGAAGGGGTGGGTGTCTGTGTGGCTCAATGTTTGGAAAAAAGAGAGACTCCGCTTGGAGTAACCCTTGCTTGCAGTGTTTTTAAAAAGGAGCCAAGATGAACAAGTCATGGTTCAGCAAAGACTTTGCTACCTACCCCGTTGTAATCCTGGGGACGGTTAATGATGGCGTATTTTTGAATGTGCTTGATGCAAAACTACCTGTCCAGTTTGCAACTGGGGCACAAGTGCTGCTACTGAAGTGGTGTCTGTGGGGCCCAATTTTTGGAAAAAAGGGAGACTCTGCTTGGAGTCCCCTTGCAGTGTTATACATGATTTTAGAAGGGCATGCCATGCCTATATCTGTGTTTCGTCCTCTTTTTCCTCGTAACGCTGTTTTTTTTTCGCATGAGAATTTGTTCTTGTCACTATCCCATATGTTTGTGTTGTGTTGTGAGTTGTTTGTTACCTTTTGGACACCTTTGAGGGTGTTTTTATGTGTTTATGATTGCCTCCCATTGTTTCCTATGTGGTTCGAGCGGTTCTCTGAACCGGTTCGCCGAACCGAACTCGAACGAGACCTCCGTTCGGCGAACCGAACTCGAGCAAAACCACGACCGGTTCGCTCATCTCTAGTCATCACTAGTCCTTGTACCAAGCACTTAAGCATGATAATGCTTGCTCATCACTAGTCCTTGTACCGAGCACCTTAGCATGGTAGTGCTCGCTCATCAATAGTCTTTATCCCAACCACCCCAGCATGGTAGTGATTGCTCATCACTGGTCCTTGTACCAAGCACTAGAGATGAGCGAACCAGCCGTGGTTCGGCTCGAGTTCGGTTCGTCGAACGGAGGTCTCGTTCGAGTTCAGTTCTGCGAACGTTCGACGAACCGAACTCGAACCAATAGGATATAATGGGAGGCAATCACAAACACATAAAAACGCATTATAAATGTTCACATACAGTTAATAAACATTGCCATAACACTTACCGGTCCCCGCGATCCCTCCTGCACTCTGTCTTTTGCCGCTGTTCCATCCGATGATCGCTGAATCCTCTCGGTGACCAGCACTGCCAGCAGTGATGCAGGACCTATCGTGACGTCAAAATAGCCATGTGACCAGTCACGTGGCTATTATCTCATTGGCTACAGACTGGTCACATGACTATGACGCGTCATGTAGGACCTGTCATTGCACTCTCCGGTACACGGTGCACATTTGTGTATCGCCGTGTACCGGCGTCATGCTCTAGCACATGGTCGACTACCTGTTCCGTTAGGGACCGGCTGACATAGCCAGTCATTAACGGAGATCACCGTTGCCATAGCAACGCAGTTAGTGGTGACGTCACCACTAACCGCGGCTCCGGGAATCACATGATCGGAGCCATGTTGCTATGGTAACGCGTCTGTCACCGCCAGCAGCCAGCAGCACTGATCTCTTACGGAGTGAAGGCTGCACGCTGCTTCACGTGCAGCCTTCACGGAGTGAAGCCTGCACGGGAAGCAGCGTCTTCCCTCATGCAGCAGTGATGGAGCAGAGCTGCATTTGTTGAACGTGAAAAACAGAAGACCATGGATTGAGGAGGGCTAACAGGGGGTAATAAAGATGGAGTCTCTAATGTGTCTGTGTATTTATTTCTATTAAAGTATTTTTTCTCTGTGTGGTGTCTTTTTTTTAACCCTTTATTGCAGATTCTTAATGGCCGGGTCAAACGTGCCTGACATTAAGAATCTCTGGCTTAATACTGGCTAGTAAAACAAAGCCAGTATTAACTCATGATTACCCAACAAGCCACCCGGCTCCAAGGCTGTTGGAAGAGTTGGATACAGCGCCAGATGATGGCGCTTCTATGAGAGCGCAATTTTAAGGGGCGGCTGCGGACTGCAATTCGCAGCAGAGGCGCCCAGAAACCTCGGGCTAACCTGTGCTGCAGATTCCAATCCCCAGCTGCCTAGTTGTACCTGGCTGGACACAAAAATGGGGCGAAGCCCTCGTAATTTGTTTTTTAATTATTTCATGAAATACGTGAAATAATTAAAAAAAACGGGCTTCCCTATATTTTTGGTTCCCAGCCGGGTACAAATAGGCAACTGGGGGTTGGAGGCAGCCTGTGGCTGCCTGCTGTACCTGGCTAGCATACAAAAATATGGCGAAATCCACGTCATTTTTTTGGTGGGCAAAAAACTTCTGCATACAGTCCTGGATGAAGTATGCTGAGCCTTGTAGTTCTGCAGCTGCTGTCTGCTCTTCTCCATACAGACAGACAGCAGCTGCAGAACTACAAGGCTCAGCATACTCCATCCAGGACTGTATGCAGAAGTTTTTTGCCCACCAAAAAAATGACGTGGACTTCGCCATATTTTTGTATGCTATTTGTACCCGGCTGGGAACCAAAAATAAAGGGAAGCCCTTTTTTTTATTATTTCATAAATTTCATGAAATAATTAGAAAACAAATGACGTAGGCTTCGCCCCATTTTTGTGTCCAGCCAGGTACAACTAGGCAGCTGGGGATTGGAATCCGCAGCACACGTTGGCCTGAGCTTTCTGGGCCCCACTGCTGCGAATTGCAGTCTGCAGCCGCCTCAGAAAATGGCACTTTCATAGAAGCGCCATCTTCTGGCGCTGTATCCAACTCTTCCAGCACCTGCCTGCTATACCTGGCTAGCATACAAAAATATGGCGAAGCTCACGTCCTTTTTTTGTAGTTTTTTGGCAAAAAAAATAAAAAATGCTTCCCTGGATTTTCCATTGCCAGTGAAGGTAACACCAAGCAGTAGGGGTTAGCAGCCAGTAGCTGATTAGCAAGTAGCAAGCAATACAAAAAATGCAGCGGGAGCCCATATATATTTTTTTTAATTATTTATTTAAATAACTAAAAGCAAAATGGGCTTCCCTGTATTTTGATTGCTGAACATCACAGTGCTGTAAAAATAAATCTTTAAAAAAAATGACGTAGCGCTCTGCGGTATTTTTGATTCTCAGCACAGATAAAGCAGACAGCTATGGGTTGCCACCCCCATCTGCCTGCCGTTACCTTGGTTGGCAATCAAAATACAGGGAAGCCCATTAATTTTTTCTATTTAAAAAATAGTTAAAAAAAATGACGTTGGGTCCCCCCATTTTTGATAGCCAGCTAGTGTAAAGCAGATGGCTGTAGCCTGAAAACCACAGCTGGCAGCTTTACCGTGGTTGGGGATCCAATGTGGAGGTCCCCCCAGGCTCTTTTTTTATAATTATTTCATAAATAATAATAATTACACAAAAAAATTAGGGTCCCCCCCAAACTGGATCACCAGCCAAGGTAAAGTGGACAGCTGTAGTCTGGTATTTTCAGGGTGTGAAGGTCCATAGTTATTGGGCCTTCACAGCCTAAAAATTGCAGGCCGCAGGCACCCCAGACGTGGCGCATCCACTAGATGCGCCAATCCTGGCGCTTCACCCCAGCTCATCCCGTGCCCTGGTGCAGTGGCAAATGGGGTAATAAATCGGGTTGATACTAGCTGTAAAGTCACCTGAGATCAAGCCCAGCAGTTTGTGATGTCATGGCGCCTATTAGATACCCAACATCATAAACTGTCAGTACTAACAAAAAAAAAAACGACAAAAGAAATTTATTTGAAAAAACAGTCCCCAAAACATTTCCTCTTTCACCAATTTATTGTAAGAAAAAAAATAAAGGGGTCCCACGACGACTCTGGACCGTCTAGAAAATGGGGGGGATACACTCAGGGAACGTATCCCTCATTTTCTAGGAGTGCAGACCCTTCATGTGAGGAGTGTGGGTGCAATGAATCTGCACTCACTCTCCCCGGGTCCACAGCAGCAGAGTCCATGTCGTAATGGTTGCTACCAAAACTGCAATGCCCTGCTCATGAGGTAAGGGCATGCCTAATCAGGAAAACTTTTCTACATTTCCAAATATTGGTATTTGCTGATATTATTGGTATTCCACCTACTATATATTGGGGATAGGATCTTGGAGATGGAATACCCCTTTAAGTCCAGTTATCCAGCTGAATGAATACTTAACAACAGAGCTCGCTATTTAGATGTGTTTTCTTGTGGCGTATAACGGACTCTCATGTTTGGTAGTCGTTCAGCAGGGAAACTATAAAAGCAAATCCCTCCATTTGGAAATGTAGTATATAGCTCTCCTGATCAATTATGTTCCTTACCTCATGAGCAGGGCATTGCAGTAATAATAATAATTTATTCATTTATATAGCGTTATTAATTCCATAGCACTGTATGTCTTTGGAGTGTGGGAGGAAACCGGAGTACCCGGAGGAAACCCAGGCAAACACGGGGAGAACATACAAACTCCTTGCAGATGGTGTCCTTGGTGAGAATGGAACCCAGGACCTCAGCGCTGCAAGACTGCAGTGCTAACCACTGAACCACCGTGCCGCCCATTTAGCTAAACAGATGCATAACCACCACTCACTGTGTCTGAACACAGGAAGCTGAGCTGACAGCCGCTCTGTGCATGCGGAAGCGTCTATTGTGAAGGAGAGGGCCGTGGGGGGATCAACGCTGCACAGGTACCGTGGGACACCGGGGAACACCGGTGGGGTTATAGGGGGTGACCTGGCAGGGCCTGGGGAGGAGTTTTCTGTCGCATGTGTCATGGCACATGCGACAGAAATCAGAGGAGTAGGGTGAATGCGGCCGGCGCGCTGCTGTGCGCGCGGCCATCTTGGATTTCTGGGGTTGGCATCAGGGGGGGCACTTTGGCGACATCGGGGGACCGGAGGGGACCGGGTAGGAGATTTATCATGTTTGCTCATGCCAGATGGGAGATAAATAATTTTTTACCAGCGCTGTCATTTACTGTAACGTGATCATCGGTATACGGTGTATACCTGTGATCACGTGAGCGGAGACCGGAAAAACCGTCCTGAATCATGATCTCCAGGGTCTCAGCTAGCCCTGAAACCCCGGAGATTTTCTGACGCTGGGGGGCATTATTCACTTATTTCTGCCTGCTGTTTATAAATGGCAGATCAGAATAAGGCTACATTCACACGACCGATCCATTTTTGTGGTCTGCAAAAAACAGTCAGTTTTTTTTCACGGGTGCATCCGTGTGGCATCCGTTTCCGTTCCGTAGCCGGTCCGTATGTCATCTGTTTGTCATCCATGTGCCTTCCGTTTTTTTTTGTGTACTGCAAAAACACTGAAGGAGGGAAAATACATAAATTTACCCAGGATCCTTAGCTTCAACCTACATGAGGCGGTCACATGTTCACTTCAGTGCCATTTTCTACTGCTTTTCACAGCATAGAGCGCTCTGGTGATTTTCCTGTGCTTGTGCACTTCATATCAGTTTTTTCTGTCATTATAATGGCAGAAAGACACATAATGTCCCACTCTCCTGCATTTTGTAATTTCGCACCCTTTGGTGCCTTTCATGTGGCACTAAGGGGTGCTTAGCTTTGTATTTAGCCAAAAAAATGAAAAAAAAAAATGACGTAGGGTTCCCCCTATTTTTGTAGCCAGCTAGGGTAAAGCAGACGGCTGCAGCCTGCAGACCACAGCTGGCAGCCTCACCTTGGCTGGTAATCCAAAACTGAGGGCACCCCACGCTGTTATTTTAAATTAAATAAATAATTAAAAAAAAAACACGTAGCAGTCCCCCCAAAATTGGATCACCAGCCAAGGTAAAGCAGACAGCTGGGGTCTGATATTCTCAGACTAGGGAGGTCCATGGTTATTGACTCTCCCCAGCCTAAAAATAGCAGGCCGCAGCCGCCCCAGAAGTGGTGCATCCATTAGATGCGCCAATTCTGGTGCTTCGCCCCAGCTCATCCCGTGCCCTGGTGCGGTGGCAAACAGGGTAATATATGGGGTTAATACCAGATGTGTAATGTCACCTGGCATCAAGCCCTGGGGTTGGTGAGGTCAGGTGTCTATCAGATACCCGACATCACCAACCCAGTCAGTAATAAAAAAAAATAGACGACAAACACATTTTTATTTGAAAAAACACTCCCCAATACATTCCCTTTTTAACCAATTTATTAGAAAGAAAAACAAATCCAGGTCTGGTGTAATCCAAGGGGTTCCCATGACGATCCACACTGTCCCAGTCAATGAAGAGCAGGATGTTCCCCTTTGGCTGGGAGAGCAGTGCAGTGACCTGAGCTAACATCAATGGGTCAGCCCAGGTCAGTGCAGGGGGATGACAAGTGCTGCTGTCAGCGAGGTACATTACCTGCGCTGATCTCCTGCACTGCTGACAGCACCTGTCACTGAGTTCAATGACCGCCGCCTTCACAGCCAAGTATCGCGAGAGGCCCGTGACGTCACCGCTAGTCAGTTGGAAGCGAGAGAAGGTGATGTGACAAGCGGCGGCCATGGAGGACAGTGACAGTGCTGAGGTCGGGACTTCATCACCGCAGGTAAGCCGAGCGGGACCATGTGTGCAGAGTGCCAGGAGGACGTCAGTGTCATGGACTGCATGGCTGGGGACGTGTGTGTGTGTGAGTGTGTGTGTACATGCCGCGTGCAGGAGGGAGCGGAGTGAGCTGAGCGGGGAAGTGTGGGCTTCCTGCACGTAACTAGGATAAACATCGGGTTACTAACCAAAGCGCTTTGCTTGGATACCCGATGTTTATCTTGGTTACCAGCTTCTGGCAGGCTGCCAGCGATGGCTCCTGCACACTGTAGCTGTAAAAAGCCCTGCTTTTTGCTGATAGAACCATTCTCAAACGTGTCTAGAACTATCGAGCTTTAGCAAAAAGCTCGAGTTCTAGTTCGATCTAGAACAGCCCCCAAAATCACTCGAGCCGCGAACTGGAGAACCTCGAACCGCGAACCGTGCTCAACTCTACCAAGCACCCAAGCATAGTAGTTCTTGCTCATCACTAGTCCTGCACTGAGGAGCCATCCATGGTAGTGCTTGCTCATCACTAGTCCTTTAACTGAGCACCCGAGCATGGTAGTGCTTGCTCATCACTAGTCCTGTACTGAGAACTCGACCATGGTAGTGTTTGCTCATCACTAGTCCTTGTACACACCAACCGAGCATAGTAGTGCTTGCTAATCATGAGTTCTTTTACCGAGTACCCAAGCATGGTCAATAGAGCGGATATGCGTACGCTTAATCTCTGTCAGTGTATTGTCTATGAGGTTGATAGAAATATACAAGCATGTAATGCAGTTTGTTATCCTTGCAACAAAGTTATCCTTTATCCTTTGAAATACCCCTTTAAATAGAATAGGTAAATAATAAGAAATTTCCTGGACACAATAATTTCAAATGAACTCTATTGGTTTTAGGATTAAGACTAAGGGACCTAAACTTGAAATGAATGCTTTTTATCAAATATAAATAAATGATTGTAGTGGGATAACGTAGAAGAATGTAAGCGCTGCGCCACAATCTATAAAATAGAAAGACTTGCTTAGAGATTAAAAATTGACTTCTGTGTGATAAAGTTTATATAAAGGTCTCCTTAATGATATGTATAAATTCTACTTGTGTTTCTTGCATATAATCACTACGTGTAATGGGATATGAATCTTAGGGCGGCTTTGCACGTTGCAACATCGCACGTGCGATGTCGGTGGGGTCAAATCGAAAGTGACGCACATCCAGCGTCACTTTCGACATCGTTGTGTGTAAATTCTAGATGATACGATTAACGAGCGCAAAAGCGTCATTATCGTATCATCGGTGCCGACTCCGACTTTTCCATAGTTATGCTGCCGCGACAGGTACGATGCTGTTCTTCGTTTCTGTGGCAGCACACATCGCTGTGTGTTACGCCGCAAGAGTGAGGAACATCACCTTACCTGCCGCCGGCGGCTCTACAGAAGGAAGGAGCTGGGCAGGATGTTTACATCCTACTTATCTCCGCTCTCCGCCGCTATTGGCCGCCTGCTGTGTGACGTCGCTATGACGCCACACGACCCGCCCCTTAGGAAGGAGGCGGGTCGCCGGCCAGAGCGACGGTCGCAGGGCAGGTGAGTGCATGTGAAGCTGGCATACCGATAATTTTCGCTACACCAGCTATCACAAGATATCGTACCTGCGACGGGGGCGGGGACTATCGCGTGCAACATCGCAGCATCGGCTTGCGATGTCGCAACGTGCAAAGCCCGCCTTACTCTAGTCAGAATCTTAAGTTTGAATCAACACAAATTAAGCAAATGTAGGATTTGTTTACGCATTAAAGCATCATCAGCAGTATACTGCTAAGCAGAACTTATTTAATCTCATTAATTCACAGAAATTTACATTGCTTGACATGTATCCGTAACATGGTTCACACAGAAGCTAGTATCATGTGGCATAATGAAATAAAAATGTAGTTAGCATTTCTATAGTAAACATGTTTCTGCAGAACCTGGAGGCAGTTTGCTGGGTAACGTGAAGGTCAATATACTATATATATTCAGTGTGTAGGATGGGAGACAACACATTGAAAACCAAATGCATGATCAATGCACTTCAATCTTTTCATGTTCTTTGATAATGAGAAAAAATGGCTTTGTATTCATATTGATTTTAACATCAGACTTTAGGCAGCCTAGATCAATTATAAGTCTGAAATCTATATTATTAGAACTATAATTATAATAGTAATTTATTTCTTCCTGTATGTATGCTGAGTTTTAATGTTTGCAGCAATAATGACTTTTCAGAACATTTTCTGCTATAACAAGCATTCTAAAAAAAACCTTGTATATTACATACCTTTTTGAGAATTAGCATTGGTGCTTTTATTCTTTGTTGTTGTCTGTAGCGGTGACATCATGTAGACAAAGCTACAACTAATCACTGGGCTCAACGGCTTTGCCTATGTAGAGAGTACATTAACACGATGTCAGTGCTGCAGACAAACTACAGTGACTGAGGAAGTGGCAGAAAACTGGCTTAAGACCTTGAAAGGGTAGGTCACACTCAGCCTCTTTATAACTACTAGGTTTGAGCAGACCCGAGGAAGGTTGGGTTCACCCTGGTTCATCCAGACATTGGTTAAAAGTTTATTTCAGGACACACAGTTTACCTGCACTTGACTCCGGAACCTGTACCCCATTTAAATCTATGGGGATCCGAACCTTTGCGCTGTAAAAAGCCTGTGAAATGGTTGTAGTAAGGTTTAAGAGGTTGCCAAAGGTTGCTAAAAGGGGGCAATTGCCTTGCTAACAAGTATAGACAGGGAATGATGAAGAAAAAAAACAGCCATGGATCCCATTTATTTTTGATAACCTGGTCAGGTTTCCACTGCACTACTTAGGGAGTGTTTTGACTGCTGCCATGGTAATTCATCAGCACCCCCAGATCAGCCACATTGATAGGTTGGTAGAGGATATCAAAAGTGACAACTATATTTTATCTAAAAATGTAAATGTATGTTGGGGCTGATTCTTTAATATACTTTGTGTTAACTAATGATTTTTAAAAATCAATATAGATTGCATTTTTTCTGTCCTGGGACTTGCTGGACCTCACAATTGTTTTACAGCTACAGCTGTGCCAGTACAAAAACTCCTCGAGAAGAGAACATATTTGATGCTCTTTAACTGCTACTTCACATATAGAATAAAAGTCAATGTGTCTCCCTACCTAACTGAAAGGAGGACCACAAGCAAGTATTAGATAATGGAAATGGGCATGATACACAAAGAACAGCAATGTTCATACAAGGCTTAATGAGGAGGAGTGCTTGTGTGCCGCCCCGTGGCCCCGTTACCTTCAGGTCGTCTCAGGATCTTCGGGAATGGCGCATCCTGGGTCCTTCTGGTTACAGGTAGGTTGACTTCTATAGGATTCGTGACGCCACTCTCGGTATTGCGGTCAGGGCGACCGCCACTGCAGATTAGGGGACGCCAGGGGCTGATGTTGAGTGCAGTTAGATGTGGTGGCCTCCCGAGAGTGAGGCTGGCCCCAGGGCCCGGTGTAGGTGTGTAATACCACAGGTCGCAGAAGAACTCACACGCACAGCAGGAATGTCTTTCAGGGTTTCTACTCACTTTGGATGGCAGGGGTGAGTAATCCGGGCGATGCTGTGATGTCCCAAGAGGGGAACCAGGCTCCTTCAGGCTGACTTAAGGGGTGGCTGCTGACTCGCCTTCCTAGCCCTTTTGTTTTTGTGGTGACCCAGACTTGTAGTCCTACGGGGTCTCCCAGGGAAGTTGCTTCTGCCTGTTCTCCCCTTTTCGGCCCGTTTTCTTGTAGCCTGGACCATGTAACTCCGGCTGCTTGCCTCTTGTTCCTATGGGCCCTCTCGTTGCTACGTGGCTGTGGACTCTGTGTTGGTTTGGGGAAGGACATGGAGTGCCCCCACCTGCAGGTTTAGCAGGCCAACTGAATGGGCCCCTGCTCTGGGGACCTGTAACCCCATGCGGGCAGGGTCTACTGGCAGTCCCCATACTCAGCCACCTCTCTGCGCTCCGGCCTCAGGTGGTTTTTGGGCGGCACTACCAGGTAGCCCTTTCAACCCCCGCCAGCAACCACTGCACCTGCGGTGTCTGACTAGTGAGAGCCTCCAGGTTTCCTCCATGCAACTCCTCTCCCTGAGCTTCACTAACTGACTGGCTCACTGCTTCCTCCCCTCTGTGCCTGCCTCCACAACTTAGCAACCAGCCTCTCTACCACACCCCTTGAGTGGAGATGGAGGCCACGCCCCCTCCTGAATTCCCCAGGGGTTTCTCCAAGGGTCAATGTGGGAGACCTGGTTACTATGTGCCTGTGTGTCCACACCCCGGTCAGCCTTCTGGATTACCTGTGTTGTGCTGCCCCCAGCATGGGTGCAGTACTCAGTGGTGCCTGACCAGGTCAGGGGTGCCACACTTGACTCAGATGCTCCTGACTCATATGCCTCTCCATATATCAGGTGTGTTGGATGAATGGGTGTATACTTCAATGTGCACTCCCTGTTTGATTAAGTTTTATGGCATAGCATATACCACCTCTTATCATGAATTTAACAAGCAGTGGTCGCAACCCCTCTCTATCTACCCAGTTTGTCAGAGCTGGGCAAAAATCATGTGAGCTTCTCTATTCTTGACGTAAAAACTTTGATGAATCAGGCCCATTTTATTTACCTGCGTATTTCCGTAGAAAGCCAGAATGAAAGTTCTGCATGCATGGCTGAATGTGATGTTGAAAAAGCTGTGTATTGACTGCTTGGTGGCAGCAGTGATACTAATGCTTAAAAGACACTATTAACCCCATCATGACCGATGACATACATGTATGTCATCAGCCGTGTCTCTGCCTCTGATGAGGGTTTACATCTTTACCGACACTTAACAGATGACGTAACCAGTCCTCAAGTGCTTCTGGGAGCTATAGATGGATCAGACATCTGCGGCTGTTAAACAGTTAAATGCTGCTTTCAATCTCTAACAGTGGAATTCAACAGATGTTGACAGGAAGAACATCACAAATCTCACCCATGGGCACCTTCGTCATGTGATTGTGGGCGCCAATGGGTTGCCATGCCAGCTGGGAGTCAGCTCTTGACCCCTGTGCCTGTGATCCTCCTGAGAAAGCTGGCTGTGAGCCGACATTCATAAGTAGTGATGAGTGACCACTACCATGCTTGGGTGCTCGCTACTTGTAATAAGCAGTTAGTTGCTCAGATGGGCATGACTTGCATACCTGAGTATAATGGAAGTCAAAGAGGGACTAGAATTGTCACAAGTGTAACATGATTGAAAGTGGTCCCTCCTATTTCTTTGTTTCAGGAGATCACAGCACAGGGCTTCATAAACAGTTGCTCAGCTTAATACTGCTGGCTGTGCAGATCCTCCTTTATCCAGCACGATCCTTTGGTCTCCTGAAACTCTGAGTGTAAGCAATAGTAAGCTGTTCTCTATTGCTAATCAGCTCTGCTATAAAGACTTCTCTCCTAGTCCAGGTAAATTGTTGGTTATAGTTTCTGCTATACTGTTTCTAGAGGGAACCTGTGAGCTGTGTACCAGAAAGCCATTCAGAGAACATTTGCTGAGCAAACGTTTTGTTGTTTTCCCTCCCCTAGTCCTCTTTGATTTTTCCCATCTGATCTGTTCCTCACTACTACCTTTTGCTGTTTGGAGTGCTTTGTATGATAGCTATCTAATAATCTACTGAGTATTTAACCTAGAGCGAGGGCTGAGTCCAGGGAAAGACAGGGTTAGGCACGTGAGCGGCAATGGAGTAAAGGAACCCATATAGGGAGTGCAGGAATAAGTCTCAGGTGGGTGTAGGAGGTGACCCTGCTCCCCTTTCCTTAGCACAAGGGCCCACAGTTGTAACGTGTACCCTGTGTATTGCAGCACTCACTGGGGGTTCCCATGTACCTGGCGGAACCCTGGTAGTCACTGCGTGACAAGAATACAGAGAGAACTAATTAGTAAGAAAAGCGCAATAGGGTGATACTATAACACAATTGTGTATAAATAAGGGATGTGTGGTCACTAGATTTAATTGTGCATCACACAACAATTTTAGAGTATATGGGCTGCTGCAGGTGAAACAATAAATGAAACTAGAAAGAAATTATTTTTAGAGGCAGTATATCAAATTTTTACTAGCAATCCTACCTTCATTAAATATTTAAAACATCAATTTTTATTAGATAAGTTTAAAAATACAAAATAATCCCACACCGTGAGTGAATACACACAACCAACAAAAACAAAAATTCGGACATGATGAGGCCACAATTGGGGACCTCCTTATATGCGGAGTTATTGTGGAAATCTCGGTACTGTCTATCTAGATTAGGGCAACAAAGTCTAAATACACCCTACATCAGTCTGTCCGCTACCTGTCAATGGAGATATAACTTACGTTACACGCACCCTAAAGTTAAATAGGTGCCCCCATTCCACGGCGGCTAGCCCTTGGAAGCTGCCCCTAAACTCCCTCACTAGTTCAGATATAGGCAGTTTAGATATTTAAATAATTATTCAAAATGGTCACTCATCTTAAACATTCTCACGGCAGCTTTTCCACATAAATACAGTCCGCAAATGAGTCCAAAAGAAAACTCATGAGGCCACAATGGGGGACCTCTTCATATGCGGGGTTATTGTGGAAATCTCGGTACTGTCTATCTAGATTAGGGCAAAAAAGTCTAAATATACCCTAACTCAGTCTGTCCGCTACCTGTCAATGGAGATATAACTTACGTTACACGCACCCTAAAGTTAAATAGGTGCCCCCATTCCACGGCGGCTAGCCCTTGGAAGCTGCCCCTAAACTCCCTCACTAGTTCAGATATAGGCAGTTTAGATATTTAAATAATTATTCAAGATGGTCACTTATCTTAAACATTCTCACGGCAGCTTTTCCACATAAATACAGTCCGCAATGAGTCCAAAAAAACTCGACGCGTTTCCCCCCATTAGTATGTATTGGGGTTCATCAGGAGTTTAAAGGCACAATCGCCGTTCTGATGTTCAGCTGCACATGTGGCAGCAAGTGTCCCTCAAAGACGGTGCTTGTTTTTGTTGGTTGTGTGTATTCACTCACGGTGTGGGATTATTTTGTATTTTTAAACTTATCTAATAAAAATTGATGTTTTAAATATTTAATGAAGGTAGGATTGCTAGTAAAAAAAAAAAAAAAAAGAAACAATAAATGAAGCAGAAGAGTTGTAGGAAATATGAGTGATTTCTATCTTTGCTGCTTAAAATAATGGTAAAAAGAATGCAGGATACACAAAATTAATCTTGTAGTTTATTTTCCATGCATTTCAAAGTATTTCAATCTCTTAATTAGGAAAAAACACATTACAAAATGATTGAGCCCCCATTGACTTCCATTATACTCGGGTACTCGAGTTGCACCCATCCAAGCATGCAATTTCTCGTTAAGAGTACTAAGCACCCGAGAATGGTAGTCATCGCTCATCAGTATTTATAAAAGATTGTGATTTTTGCTATACAGAGCTATGCTGATGCATTGCTTTGTATAGCACAGGTGATTGGAAGATCCCAGCTTCAAGTCCTGAAAAATAATATTAAATACTGTAAAAAAGTCTTAAAAAATATAAAACCCCGCCACCCCATTAAAAATAAAACAATTAAAAAAGAAAAGATGTATATATGGTATGGCTGAATTCAGAAATTTCTAATCTATCACAATATAAAATAAATTAAAAAGAAACTACATCTCCAAATATAACAGTGTAAACAGGTGTTAGATGCTAAAACTACACAAAACACAAGCAAAAGGATACAGCAGCACTCTGTAAGCACCAAGACGTTTGCAAAAATAGAATATATGAAATTTAAACTACATTAATGCTGTATAAAATATTCTTAAAAAAAGAAAGGTTTTTTATACTGTATTTATAGAACAAATGTGGAGGGCATTTTGTAATAATGTGTGGTGCTAAATTAAGGCACCAACTTTGGGCAAAGTAAATATTTGTGTTTTATTATTTATTATTTATTAAAGGGATTTTTTTTTTATTTCATTATTTTTTTGGGAGCAGCGGAATAATACAGAACTTCAATCTGCCTCAGCTTCGCAATTATTCAGTATTGAGGATAAGTGCACTGAGGGTACTGAAATGTTAGGGAGAAATACTGTTATGTTAAGTAATATGTAATGTTACATATATTGAGAATATGTTGCAGAAGCCAAAAACAAAATATTTCTTGGTACCAAAATCTACATGGGCAAATCATGTGTTGAAGAATTAGAAAAAGAATCTAAGGAAAAGAATCCGGCTCTGAATTATTTCAGAGATGAGTTTTTAATAATGAGGCGAAAGAAAAGTTTACGGCACATGACGTTTTGGTCTGGATGACCTTTCTCAAGTGTACACTAAAATCATTTAACAAAAAATCAAGTGAAAAGAGTATTAATTAACTTGTGATGATACAAAACATATAGACAAAAAAGGAAAATTAAAGGGAGTAAATATACCGATAAGGCAGCCTATACATATTACATATTTACAGGGAATTGTCTGGGTATTAAAGAGATCAAAAGGGACACATTGTCTTGTGACAAATGACAATTATACTGTGACGCCCTGACCTATCAGGTCGTCAAAGGGTATTGTGCAATCTGCCCTCCTGCATAGTATCCACTTCCTTATTGGTTACGGGTCCCTGACCTTTGGTGTTGCCAATAATAAGCTAATCAAAATCCATGTCCTCATCCTTGTAATATTGCACCCAGTAGTATTGTGCTCATCCTTGTAGTATTGTACCCAGTAGTATTGTGCCCATCCTTGTAGTATTGGGCCCAGTAGTATTGTGCCCATCCTTGTAGTATTGTGCCTAGTACTATTGTGTCCAGTCATATTGTGCCCATCCTTGTAATATTGTGCTCATCCTTGTAGTATTGTTCCCATCCTTGCAGTATTATATCAAGTAGTATTGTGCCCATTCTTGTGGTATTGTGCCTATCCTTGTGGTATTCTGCCCAGTAGTATTGTGCCTATCCTTGTAGTATTGTGCCCAGTAGTATTGTACCCATCCTTGTAGTATTGTGCCCAATAGTAATGTACCCATCCTTGTAGTATTGTGCCCTGTGGTATTGTGCCCATCCTTGTGGTATTGTGCCCAGTAGTATTGTGTCCAACCTTGTAGCATTGTGCCCAGTAGTATTGCACCTATCCTTGTAGTATTGTGCCCATCCTAGTAGTATTGTGCCCATTAGTATTGTGCCCATCCTTGTAGTATTGTGCCCAGTAGTGTTGTGCCCATCCTTGTAGTATTGTGCTCATCCTTGTGTCCTGCAGTATTGTGTCATGCAGTACTATGCTCATCCTTATGGTATTGTGGCCATCCTTTAGTAATACGCAAAAAAACATTTCTCCTCACCTTTCCTCCATTTCCTGTGTGCAAACGATCAGTGTTTGCAGTGTTTTGAATGCAGCATGTTTCAGATCCTTCCAAAACGCTGCGATGTACAGTACAAGCAGAGTGGATGGGATTTCTAAAAATCCCATGCCCACTGTACTTGTGCACCCAACAGTGAAAATTGACCTGCGGTGTGGCTTGCAGAGGCTGCAGCATGTCAATTTATTCTGCGGAGTCGCATGCCCTCCCTATGGAGAACACAAAGAGTAGACCACAGCACCCCGAACCCTGATTGTGGGCACGGGCAGCTGCAGTCTCCTGAGAAGGAGACTTGTGGCCCTGCAGGTCAGGACCCACCACATCCAGGATGCAGTGGGTCCTGATCGTGAGCACGTACCTGCTTGTTGTGGCCCGTGATGATCGCAGCTCTATGCCCAGGGTCTGGCGCCCGCAGGACTTTACTACAATTGAATCATTTGCAGTGCCATGCACAGGAGCTGTCTGCATTATACCAATGGCTACCACCAGCCAATCAAATGCAAGGAGGTGACGTTATATAGCAATGTCACTTCCTTGCATCTGATTGGCTGGCAGCAGCCATTGATATAATGCAGACAGCTCCTCTGTGCGGTACCGCAAATTAATCAATTGTAGTAAAGTCCTGCCGGTGCGACCCCCGGGCATAGAGCTGCGATTGTCACGGGGTGTGCGGGTCACAACAAGCAGCTTTGGGGGCCACATGCAGCCTGCGGGCCGTGTGTGTGAGACCTCTAATCTAAGCAATCATAAATGCCACAATTTGTTTACACCTGTACTGGATGGTAATGACCACCGCAGTCCATGGTGCAGCAGTATAAACCCTGGAAGACTGCATTGCTATGTCAATAGCAGCCAAATAGGCAGTCTCTGGAAGCATTATGCTGCCTATTTCTGCATGTGATGGTATTTTATATCTTTCTGTTATTTTCTGAAGATAGCAGATGCATTTATTTGTTCATTATAAGAATAGATTTGAGTAAAGGTCCAGTCACACTAAGCAACTTACCAGCGATCCCAACAACGATAGGGATCGCTGGTAAGTTGCTAGGAGGTTGCTGGTGAGCTGTCACACTGCGACGCTCCAGCGATCCCACCAGCAACCTGACCTGGCAGGGATCGCTGGAGCGTGGCTACACGAGTTGCTGGTGAGCTCACCAGCAACCAGTGACCAGCCCCCAGTCTCCTAGTTACAGCACACATCAGGTTAATTAACCCGATGTGTGCTGCAGCTAAATGTGCACAGAGCAGGGAGCAGCGCACAATGCTTAGCGCTGGCTCCTTGCTCTCCTAGTTACAGCACACATCGGGTTAATTACCTGATGTGTGCTGCAGCTAAATGTGCACAGAGCAGGGAGCAGCGCACACTGCTTAGTGCTGGCTCCTTGCTCTCCTAGCTGCAGCACACATCAGGTTAATTACCTGATGTGTGCTGCAGCTACATGTGCACAGAGCAGGAGCCGGCACTGACAGTGAGAGCGGAGGAGGCTGGTATCAAAGGTAAATATCGGGTAACCAAGGACAGGGCTTCTTGGTTACCCGATGTTTACATTGGTTACCAGCCTCAGCAGAAGCTGGCTCCCTGCTCACTGCACATTAGTTGTTGCTGTCTCGCTGTCACACACAGCGATCTGTGCTTCACAGCGGGACAGCAACAACTAAAAAATGGCCCAGGACATTCAGCAACAACCAACGACCTCACAGCAGGGGCCAGGTTGTTGCTGGATGTCACACACAGCAACATCGCTAGCAACGTCACAAAAGTTGTTCGTTACCAGCGATGTTGCTAGCGATGTTGCTTAGTGTGACGGGGCCTTAACTGTGGAGTGTTAATCTAGAGGTAAGGGGTTTGTTTCAAGATATTAAGTACGTAAAATTGTGAAGTCCTTGTAAAAACAAGCAAGTCTATAAGTTACTTCCAAATTCAAATTCTCTCTGTAATCAAGAATGGAGGGATTTAGAATAGTGAACAGTTCATTGGAAAAGGACATCACGGAAGAATAGAAGAAACAAACCAAAGAGGAAGACCAGCAAAGCAATGGCTTGATACTATCAAAATATCTTTATAGAAGACCCTAGTGGACCTATCTGGACTTACACAAGCTCAATGTTCTTACAGAGCTTTCATCCATCAAATTGTCATGCCTCAAGATTGAGTTGAATGCTTTTCAAAGAACAGCTCATTGCCTATGTTACTGGCCAGATTGAAGTTTCATGGTGGGCAGTTATCTAAATAGGGAGCACGTGCTGCTTGCTGGCTCTGTACATTAAAGGATTATTCCAATCTTCAAGATCCTATCCCAATATGTAGTAGGGGTACTATTATTATAATTATTATTATTATTATTATTATTATTATTATTATTAATAATAGAAAATACCTCCAACTAAAAATGTAGTATAGCTCTCCTTATTAGCCATGTCTCTTACTGCATGTGCAGGGCATTACAGCTTAGATATCCATGGTTAAGATCAATCATATAGTTGCTAGTAGTTGCTCATGATCATAACCATGGATATCTAATTAATTGTAATGTCCTGCACATGAGGTAAGTGACATAGCTAATCAGTAGAACTATACTACATTTCTAATTGGAGGTATTTGCTAGTATAATTATTAATAGTACACCAACTACATATTGGGAAAGGATCTTGGACATTAATATAAATCCTAGGCCATGTCCCCCAAGTTGAGCTCCAACGGTGAGCCTGTGATAATCCCCGGACATGTCTGCTGATCTGATCAGCAGACATGTGTGGCTAACAGGCGTAGGTAGATCAGAGATCTACCCATGCATGCTTAACAATTAGATTACACTGTCAAAATCTGACAGCACAATTTAAATGACCATTGCAGGGGTTGTGCCATTCCCTGCCACCATCGGTGGCCCCACGACGTGATCATGGGGTGCCATGGTGTTGCCATGGTAGCGCCAGGTAAGCTGATGACCCCTTGAGCTACCATGATGTATTTCCTATGAGAGCTGATAGAGCTCTGGCACTCACAGGAACAGTGCATTTTTGCTGATCAATGCGATGCAGGAGATTGGACTATGCAGTGATAAAGTCCCCTAAGGGGACTAGTAAAATTAATAAAAAAAGTTAAGAAAAAGTTTTAAACAATCTGAAAAGATTAAAAAAACCTAAAAGTTTAAATCATTCCCCCTTTCACCCCACTTAAAATTAAACAATAATAGTAAAAAAATACACATATTTGTTATTGCCGTGTTCAGAAATGCCCAATGTATCAAAATATAAAATATAATAATATATAATAATAATAATGATATTTATTCATTTATATAGCGCTATTAATTCCACAGCACTTTACAAACATTGGCAACACTGTCCCCATTGGGGCTCACAATCTAAGTTCCCTATCAGGATGTCTTTGGAGTGTGGGAGGAAACCAGAGAACACGGAGGAAACTCACGGAAATACGGGGAGAACATACAAATTCCTTGCAGATGGTGTCCTTGGTGGGATTTGAACTCAGGATCCCAGTGCTGCAAGACTGTAGTGCTAACCACTGATTGGTACACGGTATACCTATAAAAAAATTCCAAACACCAAATTTACATTTTGTGGTTGCCACAACATTGCGTTAAAATGCAATAACAGGCGATCAAAATGTTGCATCTAGGCAAAAAAAGGTATCATTAAAAATGCTAGATCGATCAAGATGCAAAAAATAAGCTGTCAGTGAGCCCCAGATACTGAAAAATAAGAACACTACAGGTCTCGGAAAATGGTAACAAAAGCCCAATTGGTTTTTTGGACAAACTTCTGATTTTTGTTTACCCCTTAGATAAAAGTAAAAGTGTACATGTTCAGCATCTAAAGGGGGCTTTACACGCTACGATATCGTTAATGTTTTATCGTCGGGGTCACGTTGTTAGTGACGCACATCCGGCATCATTAACGATATCGCAGCGTGTGACACTGACCACCAACCTTAAGCGACCTCAAAAATGGTGAAAATCGTTCACCATGGACAGGTCGTCCCAAACTCAAAAATCGGTAAGAATTGTTTATCCATGTTGTTCATCGCTCATGCGGCAGCACACATCGCTATGTGTGACACCGCAGGAGCGAGGACCGTCGCCTTACCTGCCGCCGGCTGCAATGCGGAAGGAGAAGATGGGCGGGATGCTACGTCCTGCTCATCTCCGCCCCTCCGCTTTGATTGGCTGGCCGCTTTGTGACGTTGCGGTGACGTCGCTGTGATACCGAACGTCCCTCCCCCTTGAAGGAGGGATTGTTCGGCAGTCACAGCGCCGACGCCGACCAGGTAAGTACGTGTGACGCTGCCGTAGCGATTATGTTCGCTACGGCAGCGATCATAAACAATCGCATGCGCGACGGGGGCGGGTACTTAAACGCTCGATATCGCTAGACATTGCTAGCGATATCGCTACCGTGTAAAGCCACCTTAAGAACTCGCACTGATTTGTCAGTTTTACTATATAATGAATGTGGTAAATATAAGACCCCCCAACCATTGTACAATTGCACATTTTGGCAATTTCACTGTACTTGGATTTTGTTTTCCCACTATTTGGTAAAAATAATAATTTCATTCCAAGTACCACTTGTCCTGCAAAAAAAACCCCAACCTTGATGTTGCAATATTGGTGGAAAAATAAAAAGTTATGGCTCTTGGAAGAAGGGGAGAAAAAAACAAAAATGAAAAATTGCCAGGAGTTGAAGGGGTTAACACTAGGAGTTCCATAAATTTAGAGCTCCCCTCTGAAGTCCCGAAAGAGGGTCAAATGACCCTTAGTCCAAACTGAATAGAACTAACTAGAAACTAAAGGGCTAAACTCAATGGACCAACCTCCTGTGGTGCGACAGTAATGGCCTTAATTACAGAATAAAAGACGGTGATTATAGGATGTTAGCTAAAATCCTTCAGGTCATTCGACCCGTCTCTGGGTTCCAAAGGTAAAAATGTTAAATGACCCCTCTCTGGGACTTCTAGTGTTAAAGCCTGCCATGATGCTGGATCTGGCTAGCTTCAGTTACTTTACACTTCTTTCATGCTGCAAAGACAAAGCAGCTTCTGTTAGCTGCATGGGAGAGGGCATGGCACATGTCAAACCAGGGGTGCGATCATGCAATTAGCTCAAACTGATAATCTTGATGAGCGCTTCAAGATAGAAGCGGGAGGATGAGAATGGTACTCTCCTAAAGATAGAACAATACACAAACCCAATGAACAGATTTAGTTAAAAAATCAATAACTATTGAAACATTGGCAATGGGGTAAATAAAGTTTTTATTTATTTTTTTCTTCACCAGACTGCCTAAAAATATAGCCTTGACATAACCTGTTTTTTAATTGGAATATTAAGATTATATTGACGAACACATTTTAAAATTGAAAAATAGAAAATATCTTAAATAATATTAGATTGCACTTGGCAGAATCAAAAGTTTACAACCTTTGATGAGTTATATACAATAATAATGTTGTTTTATTTTTTGTAGGGGTAAAAATATAATTGAGGTCAGCATTCTGGCAGACTCAGTGATGTGTGCTTCTAATCCTTATTGATGCATTTATAAGAGATAAGCCATAAAGAAAAAGTTTTCATTGAAAACTGACAATAAAAGGACAGTGACATTCCTATTCCCTGAAATACTGCAAAAGTGAAAGGTTACTGTAATTTAAAATCAAGAAAAGAGTTACATTTCTTTCAGATGCCATTGATCTCGCAATCCCAATAAATGTTATGAAATGAGATGTATCATCTGTGAAGAATGGTGAATGTTCAGAGTTTCTCAGATGTCATTGTCCCATTGTATTACTTCAAAAAGGACAGTATATAAAATAGAAAATGTCACTTTTAAAAATGACTTGGCATCAAAATTTATATTATGGACATCCAACTAAAATTAAAGGTAGACTGTGGTTGGTAATTATACAATATTTATATACATTTAAAAATAATTTTTAATTAGTTTATTTTATATATTTTATCATACACATAAAAATAAAAAAAAAACAATTATTTATCCAGAATAGAGTTGAGCGCGGTTCGTGGTTCTCCAGTTCGCGGTTTGAGTGATTTTGGGGGCTGTTCTAGATCGAACTAGAACTCGAGCTTTTTGCTAAAGTTCGATAGTTCTAGTTACGTTCGAGAAAGGTTCTAGCAGCAAAATGCAGGGCTTTTTACAGCTACAGTGTGCAGGGAGCCATCGCTGGCAGCCTGACAGAAGCTGGTAACCAAGATAAACATCGGGTATCCAAGCAAAGCGCTTTGGTTAGTAACCCGATATTTATCCTAGTTACGTGTGCAGGAAGCCGACACTTCCCCGCTCAGCTCGCTCCGCCCCCTCCTGCACGTAGCATGTACACATGCATACACACACACACACACTCACACTCACCTGTCCCCAGCCATGCAGTCCACGACACTGACGTCCTCAGTGCCATGACCCCGCTAGGCTCCACCCACTTCGCACTCCGCCGCCAGCACACATGGCTCCGCCCACCTGGCACTCTGCACACATGGTCCCGCTAGGCTCCACCCACCTGACACTCTGCACACATGGTCCCGCTAGGCTTCGCCCACCTGGAACTCTGCACACATTACCCCGCTAAGCTCCGCCCACCTGGCACTCTGCACACATGGCGCTGCTAGGCTCCGCCCACCTGGCACTCTGCACACACCGTCCCGCTAGGCTCCACCCACCTGACACTCTGCACACATTACCCCGCTAGGCTCCACCCACCTGTCACTTTGCACACATGGTCCCGCTAGGCTCCGCCCACCTGGCACTCTGCACACATTGCCCCGCTAGGCTCCACCCACCTGTCACTCCGCACACATTACCCCGCTAGGCTCCACCCACCTGGCACTCTGCACACATTATCCCGCTAGGCTCCGCCCACCTGGCACTCTGCACACATGGTCCCGCTCGGCTTACCTGCGGTGATGAAGTCCCGACCTCAGCGCTGTCACTGTCCTCCATGGCCGCCGCTTGTCACATCACCTTCTCTCGCTTCCAACCCGAGACTGACTAGCGGTGACATCACGGGCCTCTCGCGATACTTGGCTGTGAAGGTCATTGAACTCAGTGACAGGTGCTGTCAGCAGTGCAGGAGATCAGCGCAGGTAATGTACCTCGCTGACAGCAGCACTTGTCATCCCCTGCAATGACCTGGGCTGACCCATTGATGTTAGCTCAGGTCACTGCACTGCTCTCCCAGCCAATGGGGAACATCCTGCTCTTCATTGACTGGGACAGTGTGGATCGTCATGGGAACCCCTTGGATTACACCAGATCTGGATTTGTTTTTCTTTCTAATAAATTGGTTAAAGAGGGAATGTATTGGGGAGTGTTTTTTCAAATAAAAATGTGTTTGTCGTCTATTTTTTTTTTATTACTGACTGGGTTGGTGATGTTGGGCATCTGATAGACGCCTGACCTCACCAACCCCAGGGCTTGGTGCCAGGTGACATTACACATCTGGTATTAACCCCATATATTACCCCGTTTGCCACCGCACCAGGGCACGGGATGAGCTGGGGCGAAGCACCAGGATTGGCGCATCTAATGGATGCGTCACTTCTGGGGTGGCTGCGGCCTGCTATTTTTAGGCTGGGGAGAGTCCAATAACCATGATGAAAATTATTTATCTCCCATCTGGCATGAACAAACATGATAAATCTCCTACCCGGTCCCCTCCGGTCCCCCGGTGTCGCCAAAGTGACCCCCCTGATGCCCTCCCAGAAATCCAAGATGGCCGCGCGCACAGCAGCGCGCCGGCCGCATTCACCCTACTCCTCTGATTTCTGTTGCATGTGCCATGACACATGCGATAGAAAACTCCTCCCCAGGCCCTGCCAGGTCACCCCCTATAACCACACCGGTGTTGCCCGGTTTCCCACGGTACCTGTGCAGCGTTAATCCCCCGCGGCCCTTTCCTTCACAATAGATGCTGCCGCATACACAGAGCGGCTGTCAGCTCAAGTTCCTTTGTTCAGACACAATGAGTGGTGGTTATGCATCTGTAAGCTAAATGGGCGGCACGGTGGCTCAGTGGTTAGCACTGCAGTCTTGCATCTCTGAAGTCCTGGGTCCAATTCCTACCAAGGACACCATTTGCAAGGAGTTTGTATGTTCTCCCTGTGTTTGCGTGGGTTTCCTCCCACACTCCAAAGACATACAGATAGGGAATTTAGATTGTGAGCCCCAATGGGGACAGTGTTCCCAATGTATGCAAAGCGCTATGGAATTAATAGCGCTAAATAAATGAATAAATTAATATTATTATTGCAATGCCCTGCTCTTTAGGTAAGGAACATAGTTGATCAGGAGAGCTATATACTACATTTCCAAATGGAGGCATTTGATTTTATAGTTGCCCTGCTGAACGACTACCAAACATGAGAATACGTTATACGCCACAAGAAAACACATCAAAATAGCGAGCTCTGTTGTTTAGTATTCATTCAGCTGGATAACTGGACTTAAAGGGGTATTCCATCTCCAAAATCCTATCCCCAATATATAGTAGGTGAAATAGCAATAATATCAGCAAATACCAATATTTGGAAATAAAAACAAAAAAGTGAGCCGGAGTATGAGATGGTATACATGGAACTTGTGAGACCATGTTCACACTGGCCATGAGACTAAGAGAAACCAAGGAAAAAAAATTGTGAAAACATACCCTGCTGTAACTAAATAAAAGCATAGTGCATATAAACATAGGGTACTTAGTAAACACTGTTTTTGATAAAAAAAAAAAAAAAAAAGCAGCTGCTTTTTTTTATCAAAAACAGTGTTTACTAAGTACCCTATGTTTATATGCACTATGCTTTTATTTAGTTACAGCAGGGTATGTTTTCACAATTTTTTTCCTTGGTTTCTCTCAATATTTGGAAATGTAGAATAGTTGTCCTGATTAGGCATGCCCTTACCTCATGAGCAGGGCATTGCAGCTTTGGTAGAAACCGTTACGACATGGACTCTGCTGCTGTGGACCCGGGGAGAGTGGGTGCAGGTTCATGGCACCCACACTCCTCACATGGAGGGTCTGCACTCCTAGAAAATGGGGGATACGTTCCCGTTTTTTCCTTACAGTAAATTTGTGAAAGAGGGAATGTTTTGGGGAGTTTTCTTTCAAATACATTTTTTTTGTCGATTTTTTTTGTTAGTACTGACAGTTTGTGATGTCGGGTATCTGATAGACACCATGACATTACAAACTGTTGGGCTTGATGTCAGGTGACTTTACAACTAGTATCAACCCCATTTATTACCCCGTTTGCCACTGCACCAGGGCACGGGATGAGCTGTGGTAAGCGCCAGGATTGGTGCATGTAGTGGATGCGCCACATCTGGGGTGCCTGCGGCCTGCTATTTTTAGGCTGTGAAGGCCCAATAACTATGGACCTTCCCACCCTGAGAATACCAGACCACAGCTGTCCGCTTTACCTTGGCTGGTGATCCAATTTGGGGGGGACCCTACTTTTTTTTTGTAATTATTATTATTTATAAAATAATTATAAAAAAGAGCCTGGGGTGACCTCCACATTGGATCCCCAACCACGGTAAAGTTGCCAGCTGTGGTTTTCAGGCTACAGCCGTCTGCTTTACCCTAGCTGGCTATCAAAAATGGGGGGACCCAACATCATTTTTTAACTATTTTTTAAATAAAAAAAATTAATGGGCTTCCCTGTATTTTGATTGCCACCCAAGGTAACGCCAGGCAGATGGGGGGGCAACCCATAGCTGTCTGCTTTATCTGTACTGAGAATCAAAAATACCGCGGAGCGCTACGTCATTTTTTTTAAAGATTTATTTTTACAGCACTGTCATGTCAGGCAATAAAAATACAGGGAAGCCCTTTTTGTTTTTAGTTATTTAAATAAATAATTAAAAAAAAATATATGGGCTCCTGCTGCATTTTTTGTATTGCTAGCTAAGGGTAATCCAAGCAGCTACTGGCTGCTAACCCCCACTGCTTGGTGTTACCTTCACTGTCAATGGAAAATCCAGGGGAGCATTTTTTATTTTTTTTGCCAAAAAACTACAAAAAAAATGACGTGCGCTTCGCCATATTTTTGCATGCTAGCCAGGTACAGCAGGCAGGTACGGGCTGCCCGTAACCCCCAGCTGCCTATTTATACCCGGCTGGGAACTAAAAATATAGGGAAGCCCTTTTTTCATTAATTCATGAATTTTATGAAATAATTAAAAAGAAAAAAAAACGACGTAGGCTTCGCCACACTTTTTTGTCCAGCCGGGTACAATTAGGCAGCTGGAATCCACAGCACAGGTTAGCCTGAGGTTTCTGGGCCTCTCTGCTGCGAATTGCAGTCCGCAGCCGCCCCAGAAAATGGCGCTCTCATAGAAGCGCCATCATCTGGCGCTATATCCAACTCTTCCAACAGCCCTGGAGCCGGGTGGCTTGTTGGGTAATCATAAGTGAATACTGGCTTTGTTTTACTAGCCAGTATTAAGCCAGAGATTCTTAATGTCATGCACGTTTGACTCGGCCATTAAGAATCTCCAATAAAGGTTTAAAAAAAACACCACACAGAGAAAAAATAATTTAATAGAAAAAATACACAGACACATTAGAGACTCCATCTTTATTACCCCTTGTCAGCCCTCCATGATCCTGCTCTTCTGTCTTCTTTTCCCTTCAACACATGCAGCTCTGTCTGCTCCATCAGACAGCACAGCTGCATGGGGGAAGACGCTGTGCTCCGTGCAGAAATCACTCTGTGAGAGTGACCAATGGCTCCCGGCTGTAAGCGGTGGCATGGGTTGCCATAGCAACGCTGCTCCGATCATGTGATTCCGGTGCCGCTGTGTGCTGGTAGTGGGACGTTCCCGTCACCGCTACCAAGCTCGTTGCCATGGCAATGGTGATCTCCGTGATTGACCGGCTGTGTCAGCCGGTCAGGAGCCGGCTTCTGCGGATGCTGGTAACTACGGTAAACATCGGGTAACCCAGAAGCCCTTTTCTTGGTTACCCGATGTTTACTGTAGTTACCAGCGTCCGCCGCTCTCATGCTGCCAGTGCCAGCCCCCTGCACACATAGACAGACTACACATCGGGTTAGATTAACCCGATGTGTACTCTGGCTAGGAGTGCAGGGAGCCAGCGCTAAGCGGTGTGCACTGGTAACCAAGGTAAATATCGGGTTGGTTACCCGATATTTACCTTAGTTACCAAGCGCAGCATCACTTCCACGCGTGCTGCTGGCTGGGGGCTGTGGTGACTGGTTGCTGGTGAGATCTGCCTGTGTGACAGCTCACCAGCAACCCGTGTGGCGACGCTCCAGCGATCCCTGCCAGGTCAGGTTGCTGGTGGGATCGCTGGAGCATCGCTTAGTGTGACGGTACCTTAAGGGAACGGGGAAGCAGAGCGGGGAGTCGAGCTAGAGCATGTCGCCGGTACACGGCGATACACAAACGTGCACCGTGTAACAAAGAGATGCAATGACAGGTCCTACATGACGCGTCATAGTCATGTGACCAGTCTGTAGCCAATGAGATAACAGGCACGTGACTGGTCACATGGCTATTTTTCACGTCACGATAGGTCCTGCATCACTGCTGGCAGTGCTGGTTACCGGGAGGATTCAGCGATCATCGGATGGAATAGCGGCAGGAGACAGAGTGCAGGAGGGATCGCGGGGACCAGTAAGTGTTATGGCAATGTTTATTAACTGTATGTGTACATTTATAATGTGTTTTTATGTGTTTGTGATTGCCTCCTATTGTTTCCTATGCGGTTCGAGTGGTTCGCCGAACCGAACTCGAACGAGACCTCCGTTCGGCGAACCGAACTCGAGCCGAACCACGACCGGTTCGCTCATCTCTATTCCAGAGTTTCCCTCTAAAGTAAAGATATGGTGTAATATACAATGATCCACCATAACACAGAGGCTTCATTCATATACAGCTTATGTGTAGTAGACCAGAGTACCAGCTTATGGCTTAGATAAACCTGCCCAAAATGAAGAGGCCTGGTGGTAAGAAGAGGTGCTGATGACCAGAAGAGGGAGAACCAGCAGCAGATATAGGAGAGAGGTGAGCAGTGAGGTATTAGCATGTTTAAAGGTTTTCCCAGCACTCTCCATTGAAAAACAATGATGACTATCTGACCATTTTGCTGACTTTTTACAGTACTTAACCCTAGAACGCACAACCATAGAAATCTACCATAGAAAGCAAGTAACATAGGAGACCTGCGAGGCCCCAGGTATGCATTCTAGGGTTAAGATATAACCTTTAGAAAGCTGGAGATTTTGGTAGTTGTGAGATTGTCTTAAAACACAGAAACAATAAAGGACTGGTTGAGTTTTCATTTTTGTGCTATTCGTTTTTCCTTTCCAAGCCATATTTTAATTTTTTTTAATTAATAATATTTACCATATAATGTACTGAAACTTTGAAAAAAATTCAAAGTGGAATGAAATGGTGAAAAAAGGAAATTCATCATTATTGATTTTGTTTTACTTTTATGGCATTTAGTGCAAGCGCTTGAAATGTTTTTTTAGATTGTGAAAAAAAAATTAGAAGTTTGTAAAAAACTATAATTTTTTTCTGAGATCAGTACAGTTTTTTTTTGTTGAAGGACCTGTGTTAGGGATTGTTTTCTTGCATATCGCTCTAACATGTTAATTAATATCATTTTAGGCACATAAGACATTTTGATCATATGATCAAAATATCTGACCAATCCAAGACCTACAGATATTAGAGACTGGCTGTATGAATTCAGTCATATATATTTCATTCTGAGATGCTGCAGCATTTTGCAGAACAAACTTACTGAGAAGCTGCCAGGAACCGAGCTGCACAAGGTACTTGTTTAACAAGTGGGTCATCGTCACTAGCTCTCTACTGCTTTTGAATGACAGGTCTCTATCTAAATGCTCTCACAGGGAGAAATATTAAGTCACAGAGGACCAGCCTGTCTCACCTGACTTTCTGCAGCCCTGTCTCAATCAGCTTTTACATTAAATAATTCTCTGAAGAGTCAAAAGTACATGGCTGAACACATGCAGCCATTGCCTAAAATGTGCCGCCCATGGATCATGTGGCTGGTGTCAATTGTCTGCTTCCTTTACAAAAAAATCCAGTGTAATTGTTATTTTGGTTCACTCCTACTTCCAAAACATTGAATATAAAGTGATTAAAAGTATTGATGGGCAAACCCCCCCAATGTTCATGTTCCAGAGACTCACCCAAGCTTTTTGTAAAGTTTGGGTTCGGGTTCTGAGATAACGCAAACTTGCGTCCGAACACCAAACTTGGACTTTACAGTTATGGGATGGGACGGTGGGCTGTTAATTAAAGAACATAGTTAATAATAAACATTATCATTACACTTACCGCTCCCGTGATGCGTCCTGCAGACCTGCTTAGCCACTGTCTCTCAGCCGCTTCAGCTTCCGGGTCTGAACATTAACTTAGGGGAGTATTCATTGCACTGCTCGTCACTCGGCAGTCTTCGACTGTTTTCGGCGGTGTTTGCAGTGACATCAGGGTTCACCAGAATCCATGGCTTAGCCATGGATTGAAGTTTGACTGTCACTGTAAGGGCTGTTTCTCACTTGCGAGTTTCTCGCAGTAGAGCAATGCGAGAAAAACTCGCATTGGAATCGGACACATGTTAGTGAATGATTCAGCTCTCATCTGCGATTTTTTTCTCAGTCCAAATCGGACTGAGAAAAAAATCGCAGCATGCTGCTTTTTTGCGAGTTTCTCGCACCATTTGTCCCAATGATTTCCTATGGAAGGGGATTAAAAGTAGGATCACACACGCGCACCAGCGTTCACATTTGCGAGTTTGGCAGTAACTTCGCTCATTAAATATTCAACAGATGAATGTGACATCACATTCCCAAAGGTAAATTAAATGACACATGTGTAATAGCTTTTACTGTATATAATTAAGATGTTGCATGAAACTAGCATCGCAAACGCGACACACACGTGAGCAAAAAGCATAGCACTTGCGTTGCACTCGCACCTAACGTGAACTAAAATCAGCCGAGTATTTTTCAGCCCAGTCGGACCGATTTTACTCGCATAGATGTTTTTCCAGCCTAAGACTGCTTCTAGCTCTGTATAGACGTTTGTCTGTAGAGAGCGATGATCAAGCAGAGTCTGACTACGTCAGACAAAGGATATTTTATAATAAAATCTTTTTACTGTTTACTAGAAATTCATGGTGGCCATGTCTAATTTAGCATGACACCAGCTGAGAATACAAAGCTGGTATTAACCCTTTTATTACCCAGCATGTCACTGCCATCAGGGCAGCTTGATGAGCCGAGTAAAGTGCCTGGGAATGGCGGTAAAAAACAATGTGCGATTTCCGGGGGCGGCTGCAGGCTGTGGAGAATGCAAGCCCCCAGCTGCCTGGTTTTACCTGATTAGCAATAAAAATACGACGGGAGCCCAAGCATTTTTTTTTTATTATTTTTTTAAATAATTAAAAAAAAAAATAATGGGCTTTCCTGTTGTTTGATTGCCAGCCAAGGCAAAGCCAGGCAACTGGGGATGGCAGCCCATAGCCGTTCGCTTTATATGCACTGAGAATCAAAAATACCGACGAATTTTTTAAATTAATATTTATTTATACATTTCTATATGTGTGAGGGACCTAACAGGCAATCACAGATGCTGTCACGCAGAATGGGCATCTGTGATTGGCTGTTAGAGTAACCTGGAATCTGCCCATATATTCTAGATGCTAGAATGTATGGGTTAGTTTCAGGTTACTCCAGCATCCAATGACAGTCGCCCACTTTGTGACAGTGTCAGTGATTGTCTGTTATTTTAACAGTAAAACAAAACAACAACACAGAGAAAAAAATATTTTATTAGAAATAAAACAGAAGACATTTAGGACTCCATCTTCATTACCAAAAAAAACCTCCTCCAATGTAGTCCAAATACAGGCGAGTATATTCGGCTCTGCTACATCTGTGCGAGAAGACACAAACAGGTCTGCTCACAGAGACTCAGCTGAGAGCTGTCAGAGACTTCACCAGAGTGCACAGCTGAGACTTGTGTAAGGCTATGTGCGCACGTGTGCACTCTGCACCGCACCTAAAAGGTGCGCTTCAGAGCACAGCTGAAAAGCTCCGTTCTGAAGCACATGGTGCCAGCAGAGAATGTGCTCTCTGCATGCTGCCTCTCCCTATAGACAGCATGCAAACCGCACGGAAGAAGTGACATGTCACTTCTTAGAACGGAGAGATTTGGGCAGCAGCCGAATCGCTGCGTTCTAATATGCCACGTGCGCACGGCCCCTGCACAATCTCCATAGATTGTGCAGGGGACGCAGGACGCATGCAGTTACGCTGCGGTGCAGAACGCAGCGTAACTGCATGCAATATGCACACGTGCGCACATCCCCTTCGACTCCTGCGAGTCTCGCACCGGTATCACCCTACACAGCGCACACTCCAAACAGGAGTGCCTCAGCTGCATGGAAATGCATGTGTGCGCCATGTCGGGTGAAACCGATGCGACGTGTCACAACGTGTCACGGGAGCGGTAAGTATAATCATAATGTTTTTTACTATTGTGTTTTTTTACAGCCCCTGGACCCGAACTGGACCAAAACTGTAACACGAGCTTCCCTAGAAAACTAGTGTTTGGGACCATGTGCATGAACACTGTGTGCTCAGGTAAAGACCCCGAACTTTACAGTTCGTTTGCCCATCACTAATCAAAAGTCAATTTACCCTACAATTTAAGCAAGGAAAATGACATCTTATTTATGCAAAGTAAAAACCCTCATATAATTTCATTACCAGAAAAGTGCCAGAAATAAGATTTGCAGACTATAGCAACAAGGAAACAACTAATTTTTGCTTAGGGTATTTATTGTAAGTAATTGCATACTTTGTTAACACTTTATTTGTGAAGCAAATAAAAACATAAATTTTAAAACGTCAAAAAACAGAACTATTCTATTTTTTTTTATTTCTCCCCCAAAAGAACAGTTAATAAAATTTAGGTGTACTCAAAAATGCAACTTTTGGACATAACTTTTCCTGCAAAAAAAGTCCTTATAAAGCTATGTTGAAAAAAAAATATGAAAAAATATAGCCCCTTTAATGCAATAATAGAAATAAAATCTTTAGATATTTAGCCAAATTAGACTTTGTCCTTAAAGGGAGCCTGACAGCTCTCCCGTGCCCACAAAACTGTGAGTAATTATTTATTCTGATGTAATTACAAGTGATGAGAGAATATACTCGGCACTATTTGTTTCTCGCACAAATATTAAGGTATTCGCGATATCCGTTACTCAATGTGTATATTGGTATTCTTCCCTAGAGATGAGCGAACATGGAGGTTCCAGGTTTGGATTCGGAAACCAACTTCTAAAACAACAAAGTTCGGGTTCAAAGTTTGAGTGACCTATGAGTGCACACCACTCAAGCGAGCAATGCTGTGCTTGGGTATGATTGATGCTCAGCCCTGTATAAGCCGTGTGTACTATTTGAATGGCTCGCACTTGGGGTAAAATCAGCATGATCAGATGTATTGTGCAGAGAAAAAAAATTGAAAAATCCCACCCGCCTTTCCCCTGCTATGGCTGGCAGCATGTGGGAGGAGCCACAAAATTCCCAATTACAAACTTCCATTGAGGCTTGGATCAAGTCTGGGTCACAAACCTAACTCTTTTAAGAATCGACTATGCCTGCCAAATCAAACTTCCAAAGCTTCACTCATCTCTATTCGCCTCATCAGTTTCAAGTCCCCTCCAAACATTTGGTGACTGATTTTCTGCCACTAAACATGCAGGAATTGACTGCCAATTACAGTAATGCCATAGCCATCTTAATTACTGCCATTACTATGATTGGGAGGGACAGTGAAAAAATAAATAAAGTCCAATGATGTGCAGTCATTAAAGCAGGAGAATTATACTTACTGAGTTTCCATGTGGTTGTCACACTGCTTCCTGGTACGATCATTAAAAGTCATGAATATGCACCTCTTCCCCCACACACCCTATGTGACAGTGTCTTTTATTGGTTGCAATCCTGCTTTCCCTGCCCACCATCTGTGACAGTGTTTATGATTGGTTGCCACAATACTAGCTGCCTGGGTACCTGGAGTAGAGTATAAAAATAAGTAAATAGTTGGAAAAAATAGTGCAAGCACAGAGAAAGTTTTCTACATTATCTTGGCTGTGTATCAAATTCTAGGAATGCCATGCATTTTTTAAAAAATAATTTAAATAATAAAAAACAATGCCGGGTTGGCTGCAGGCTGCTATTTTTAGGCTGGGAAGGGCCCAATAACCATTTGCTTACCCAGCCTTAGAATACCAATCTTCAGTTGTCCACTTTATCTTGGCTGGGTACCAATTTGGGGGAACACTAAGACATTTTTTAATTATTTATTTAAATAGTTTTAAAACAAAACAAATGGGGTCCCACGTATTTTAATACACAGCCAAAATAATGCACACAGCTGGGGCTGCAGTCTTTAGCTGTCTGCTTTATTTGTGCTGGGTATCAAAATACGGGGGACCATTCACCATTTTTTCCACTTATTTATTTTTACATTCCACTTTGGGGACTCAGACAGCTAGTGTGAAGGCAATACATCAGAGATGTAGGCACAGGGTGGGCAGGGGGAAGCAGGACTGCAATCAATAACAGATACTGTTACAGAGGGTGGGTAGGGGAAGCAGAGAATATTCATGAGCTTTAATAATTGGACCAGAAAGCAGTGTGACAGCTGCAGGGAAACTCAGTAAGAATAGTTCTCCTGATTTAATTCCCGTAAACCTCTGACAACATTTTTCCCAGACACTAAATGCATCCAGGCATCATTCTCATGCGGTTCCCATTCAGTTCCATCACTTTTCCATTCATTGCAGCATTTTTACAGCCCTCCCAGATAAACTTCCTAGGTCCGCCAGAAAATGATTTAAGTTTCCCATTGACTTGATTAGGATCATTATACAGTAGGAATACACAAATAATAGATTTTTTTCTGCATAAAGATTCCGAATAAAAATATTTGACTTTTCCCCTGTCTCTAATTAATACCCTCCTAATAAACCCTTTAAACGCCATATCTGATTGTATAGGGTTTCGGATGTGAGCCATCTATAGTTGCACTGAACACAGAGAAGAACGTAGTGTGAAAGGGCCCTTAGACATTCACATATATATATATATATAAAATTGTATTTACTTACAGATTACTACTATGGCCACAGATACCAATAATAACATTTATATATGGCAGTTTTCATTTTATACTATAAAAATGCAAGAACCAAAATGATTTCTCTATTCAGCAGTGAAATTTTCCATGAAAAGATACTTACAGATGTTACTTTTGATTTGTATTCCTTAAGCATTCTCAAAACAGTTTATTATTGTACACAAGCCATCCTGGAGAAAAGATAAATGGGTTTTTAAAATTAGTTAAAACATTCTTTAAATAGCATCTCTCCAACCTGCAGGAGATAATAGTGTCACTCCGGATAATAGCTTCCTATGTGTTGCTGGTGCACAGGTGAAGCTGCGGGAGCAGGAAAAGGACACCGGCAGAAAGCTGACAGATGGCAGATCGCATTGACTTTTCAACATAATGATGGGGTTGGAATGCTAAGTGTACAATACTGATAGCTATTAATTTCTCATCTTGTCAGATTAGCAGAGGTTTATAGGTAGAGCCCTTTATATTGCTGACAAGATTCACAGCAGCAATAAGTGATGCAATCAAATGATAAAGAAGAACATTGCAAAATAAAAGAGACCGTTTAAGGTTTGAAAGAAAAAATATCAATAAAATGTTACAACTTATCATGTCTTTAAAAGATATTCTGGCATTATTATACAACAGTGTATTATTTTTATATACTTCAGTACAGTAAACAAGCGTCATTATCGTTCTCTAATTACTCTTTTATTCTACAAAATCCAAATTTATTACCGCTATCAGGTTATTTGCTTTGTTCTAAAAATGTAAATTAGGATTTCACCTAAAGTATATATCTCTGAATGTAATTTCATAGCAGTTTAGAGTTGCAGTAAAATACATATTTAACATTGTATTAGCATAGTATATTAGAGGTGTTATGCTCTACTCTGACATCTTTTCTGAAATAATAACATCCATATGTGTATCGAGGCGATCTGGCCAATTCTTCAGGATAAATCCATTGATTTCATCCAACTGATTATACAGAAGCAAAGAAGACCTATTTTCTACCTTGTCATATTCCAGATTGGTGTTTCTACACCCATAGATCTACAGCAGACTTTGTGCCTATTTAGTGTTTGTGTCTCACTCAACCATCACAGGTAAGAAGATATCTCGGCACAGACGGGTGACACAGTGGCTTAGTGGTTTGCACTGCAGTCTTGCAGCTCAGGGGTCATGGGTTCAAATCCCACCAAAAACAACATTGTGCTACGACTAAGGGGTACTTTGCACGCTGCGACATTGCTACTGCAATATCGTCGGAGTAAAATCGAAAGTGACGCACATCCGATGCCGGTAACGGCGTTCCAAAGTGTAAAGCCTAGATGCGCCGATAAACGATCGCAAAAGTGTCGAAAATTGGTGATCTGTGTAGCGTCGGTCATTTTCATAATGTCGCACCAATAGGAGATACGATGATGTTCCTCGTTCCTGTGGCAGCACACATCGCTGTGTGTGAAGCCGCAGGAGCGAGGAACATCTCCTTACCTGCCTCCACCGGCCATGCGGAAGGAAGGAGGCGGGTCGCCAGCCAGAGTGACATCGCAGGGCAGGTAAGTGCGTGTTAAACTGCCATAGCGATAATGTTCACTACGGCAGCTATCAAAAGATATCGCATGTGCGACGGGGGCGGGTACTATCGTGCTCGGCATTGCTAGCCGATGCTAGCGATGTCGCAACATGCAAAGTATCCCTAAGAGTTACTGTGAGCTCGAAACGCGTCAGTGATGCTTTTAATGTGAATAAAAGCTTCAGAAAATATCCCTTTGGTGTGAACAGTCCTCTTTGTTCTACATTCTTGTTGGATGCCGGATACTTGGTAGTTAATTATACTAGTCTGTGTTACCTGGAAGTTGGATATTTGTCCGAGCACCACACCTTATCCTGCAGGATGCTGAATGAACTTTTGGAGCTGGTGTGCTATTTTCTTAAGGACAACACCTGCAAGGAGTTTGCATGTTCTCCCCGTGTTTGCGTGAGTTTCCTCCAGGGTCTCCAGTTTCTACCCACACTCCAAAGATATACTGACAGGGAATTTAGATTGTGAGCTCCAATGGGTGACAGTGTTGCCAATGTATGCAAAGCGCTGTGGAATTAATAGTGCTATATAAGTGAAAAAATATTTTTATTAATATTATCTCCATTCCCCTCCCCACTGTTTTACCAGATGTTACCCTATTGCACTTTTATTTTTACCTATAGTTCTCTCCTATGCCATCTTTATGGTTACAATGATGATGATGATGATGATGAAGCTTTGTCAGTATTCATATATCAAGTGTTCACAGAGCCAACAGACACATCACACTAACTTTGCTAGATTTTTTTGGGGGAAAAAAAGTGCTTTCCCTTCATCATGACCATCGTGATTATTGTGACCATAAGAATCATATTGATTATGACTAATGACTAATAATTTATTGATGAGAACAATTTTGATTTTGTGAATATCCCTTATAGTCAATGGTGAACTCTTACCCTATTTATATACTTTATAATTTGGAATGAAAATATTTTAAAAAGGAAGAAAAGTGTTCATATGTGCAACTGTAGTTTTATTTCCGAAAATGACCAACAAAAATACCATTTTCATAATAGGAACAAATACAGGGCACATGATATTTATAAGCAATGAGAAATAACTTGTTGTTGGGTCCTGTCCTTAATTGTACTATGATATTTGCACATACAGTACATGAAATATAAGTGATTTATTCACATTACAAGACATAAGAACTAGGTGACACACTTTTATCCAAAACTGGAATCTTCATCTTGAAAAGATTTATACTAATTCCAATTCTTTTATCTTGGTGGCAATTAAGAAAAAAAGATAAAATCAAAACATGACAGCTATAGCAAAGCATGAAATAAAATACAGTAGGTAAAACATAAAGATTTTAAATAACTCTGCAAACCAAAAAAGTAATAAATGAACAACTTAACTCCTACAAAACATAAAAAAAATATGAAAAAGAAGCAAAACCTGCTAAAATAATTTTGGCTTCTCCAGAAGCCAATAGTCCAAAATTATACTGTAGTCAAGAAGGTTCACTAACCCTTCAGGACTGGTTGTTTATTTTCTTTGCTACTCTTTAGTTTTTTCCTCCCCTTATTCCAAGAGCCATAACTTTTTTATTTTTACATCAATATAGCCGACAGAGAGTTTGTTTTTGCGGGAAGAGTTATTTTGAATGACATCATCCATTTTGTCATATGTTGTAATGTTAAGCTGATAAAAAAAATTCCAAGTGTGGCACAGTAGCATAAAAATAAAGTTATGATTTTTTTTTTTGTTATTTACAGCTTTAATTTTTATAAAAAAACAGTACTGACAGTATGATTCTCCAGGTCAGTATGATTATGTCAATACCAAATGTGTGTAGTTTTTAAAAATTCTGAAATTTAAAACACAAAATATTCCTTATGTCCTGACTTTCCAAATGCTGTAATATTTTTAATTTTTGGGATAAGAGGCTGTGTAAAGGCGGTTTATTTGCACCCCAAGGTTATATTCGTACTGATATTACTTTAGGATATATATGATGCTTTTATCGTCTGTTGTTACATTTTTTTCTGTTTTTGTGGTGACCAAAAAACTGCAATTCTGGGGCTTTAAGTTCTTCTTGTCAATTAGTTGACTGATCAGATTAATTTATTTTATATTTTGATAAATTGTACTTTTATGAATACACCAATATGAAATATATATAGTTTTCTTTGAATTCTTAATGTGATAAAAGGGGGAGATTTGAACTTTTATATGTTGTTTTATAAGACATCTGCATCGTGCAATCATGTGATGGACACGCCGTTCAAGTCTCAGAATAAAGGTACCATCACACTAAGCTACGCTCCAGTGATCCCACCAGCAATCTGACCTGGCAGGGATCGCTGGAGCATCGCTACACGGGTTGCTGGTGAGCTGTCAAACAGGCAGATCTCACCAGCAACCAGTGACCAGCCCCCAGCCAGCAGCGATGCGTGGAAGCGATGCTGTGCTTGGTAACTAAGGTAAATATCGGGTAACCAACCCGATATTTACCTTGACTACCAGCGCACACCGCTTAGCGCTGGCTCCCTGCACTCCTAGCCAGAGTACACATCCGGTTAATTACCCGATCTGTAGTCTGGCTATGTGTGCAGGGAGCCGGCACTGACAGCGTGAGAGCGGCGGAAGGTGGTAACGAAGGTAAATATCGGGTAACCAAGGAAAGGGCTTCTTGGTTACCCGATATTTACATTGGTTACCAGCGTCCACAGAAGCCGGCTCCCTGCTCACTGCACATTCAGTTGTTGCTCTCTTGCTGTCACACACAGCGATGTGTGCTTCATAGTGGGAGAGCAACAACTAAAAAATGGTCCAGGACATTCAGCAACAACCAGCAACCTCACAGCAGGGGCCAGATTGTTGCTGGATGTCACACACAGCAACATCGCTAGCAACATCGCTATTGCGTCACAAAAGTCTTGCCTCAGCAGCGATGTTGCTAGCGATGTTGCTTAGTGAGACGTGGCCTTAATGTGCCCCCTTGTCAGCACACATTAAATGCCTTTGTCTGAGACAGACAATGACATTTATCAGGTTAACAGCCGGGCATGGAGCACCACCCCACCCATGGCTGTTAGAGGCAGATGTAGGCTGAATAATTCAACCTTCATTTTCAGGGAAAGATGGGGCTCGGCATGCATAGCACGTCATTCATTAAGGGCTTAAACATCTGGCCATCATACAAAAATAGCTATACTTGCAATTATAGAATAACACTGACTTAGTCTTGGGGGCGTCAGGTAGCAGTAGTAAGCAGGCATCAGCGGCAAGTTAAAAAGATAACTGAAGAGCCAATATCTTCATATGATCTAAGGTAGACATATTGCAGCTAATGGCTTCAAAAATTTGAGTCAACAATCTAAGTATAACTTAAACTTGATGGTTGTGAAATTCTACTGATAAGTCCATGCACAACAGTGTCCCAAGTAGTAAAAGAAGATGACAGCAAATAACTGCAAAGGATTAAATAAATGGATAAATTAGGTACCAGATTTTAGACATGTATTAAGGATATCTGCATACAAAGATTTCAATCAATATATCCATAAAGTCATAGCCTCCAAGAAAGCATCTAGGATGTTAGGAAAAGTCTATAAATCATGTTCTGTTCATTGACATTGCCTGAAAACAACAGTACCAAGCATCTTCTCACTGTCCATTATGTTATCTATACTGTACTACTGCAATTGCTGGGGCTGCTCTAATCTGTCAAGCATCTCCTTGCCTGTCATCTTAACTCTTTACCATGCTGCTCCTACATCAGCCAACTGCCCAGCCATGTCAAAAACACACATTCTAGCTACCCAATGTGCTTTATGGTGCGTGACTTTATGGCTGCTGCCAGCCTTGAAGTTGGGGGCCGTAAACTTTCAAGCATAATTTTGGCTGCCCCATTTTATCTCTCTGCTCCTGCTGCAGCTACTGCATAGTCATACTAGCCAGAGAATTACTGTCTGGGCACTGTGTTTAAAAGAATTTGAAAATATGTATTAAAAAAATGAACAAAATCAATAATGACAAAGAGCTACATCATGTAATACATTCTTAAAATCATAATGTAGCCTTATAATAATGCACACAAATATTTAATTTTTTATGTCAATATAATTCATTTTTAGATTTGCCTCCTTTTGCACATATCCCCCCACCCCAACCTTTACAAGCATGATTTTCCAGACTCTATTTATTCTTCAGTTGCTACTGGAACTGTGCAGTAGTACCAGTGATTATGGTCAACCCTGCAATCCTGAGTCCTGAGTCTCTCGCTCAGCTTGCATCCTGCCAGCATAGCTTTTTGTTATGAAATAAAAAGCTTTTACTCTGAGAGCCACAGAAAGAGATGGAGCCTTGATCATGACAGTACAAAGTTCATACTAGGAAGCAACGGTTTGCTAAAGCTTTAGGATAGACTGTATATAGAGATGACAGAAAAGAGAAATATTCTGAAGAATGGACAGTAAATAGAGATGACAGAGAGTAGGCATACATTTGTAGGATGGGATACATATAGAGGTGACAGAAAGGAGAGATCTACTCCAGGATGGGCTGCCTACATAAAGGACAGAAAGGTAAGATACACTGCTGGATAAACTACATATGGAGGGAACAGAAAGAACGATACGAAGAAAAAGAAGAATCCAGCGCAGTTCATCAAGATAAGTTAAAATACAATTTATTGTAAACAACCGTTAAAAAGTATCCGGTAAACAGCAGATGTAAAGATAACCAAACAGTTACAACAAGGGACTACGCGTTTCGACGTTCTGTCTTATTCATGTTCCATGAGGTTCTAAATGCTGGTTTCCTAAAAGCAGTCTACCCACCCATATTAATCAGTAACAAATGTGTAGAAACCCACACATGAGTTCCAGTTAATGATCAAGTAGGTAAATGGTAAAAATAAAATCATGAAATAAAGACTAACAAGGAGAAGGAAAATATAGTCCTTAATAAGCAGGAAATATAAAAACACGAGTATCTGTAATCATCAGTCCATCATATTTAATATTTTATATATCTTTATTTAATTTTATTATTTACGTTATAATTTTTATATTATTTTTTGTTTATTTGATATTCATCCATTATAAATTCCTAATGGAATAAACAAAAAATAATATAAAACATATAATGTAAATAATAAAATTAACCTCATAATTACGGCCGCACGACTTAAAGCTGCGGAAAAACAGGGTACTTATTCTGTTCCGTCGCTTTAAAGCGTCGGTCCGAAAAAACCCTGTAGTGCCCCCCAGCGACCGAAAATCTCGGGGGTTTCAGCTACCGGGGGTAGCTTATGAATCGGGGTGTTTTTTTTGGACCCCGATAATGTGATCGCCAGTATACACCGTATACCGACGATCACATAAAAACAAAAGAAATGGCCGGTAAAACTGATTGAAAATCCTTTTCATCTGACATGATCAAACATGTCAGATGAGAAAGAAATATAAACCCCTAGTGCCTCCAAGGCCGCCAATACCGGAGAGCCCCCCCCCCACCCGCAACAGTCAAAATGGCACCGAAGCACACCGAAAACTGCCGCCGCCGCCGGCTCTGCATTCATTTCCCTCCAATCTGAAATGATCAAACATTTCAGATCGCAGGGAAATGTCCTCCCCCTGACCCATCCTCCGGTACACCGGAGCTCTCTGGTCCACTGGAGCCCCTCCGGTTCTCCAGAGCCGCCCCCCTACTCCCCTCCGGAGCATGCAAGATGGCGGCGCATAGCGCACAGTAGCGCGCGGCCGCATTCATCCTGCTCTTTCTGCCGCATGTGACACGTCACATGCGACAGAAAAGTTGTCCCCAGGTCCCGCTAGGTCTCCCGCCGTCACCCCCTGTCATCCCTCGGTCTTCCCCGTTACCTGGCTGCTGCTCAGTCCCCGCGATCACTCCACCTCCTTCTGGAAAGCTGGCAGCGCATGTGTAGACAGCGGCTGTCAGCTGGATCCTTGCAAGCAGGGATGTTGACCTCACTGCTGCACATGCTGCTGTACTGTGGACCGGGGGAGAGTCAGTGCAGTAATCTGCAGCCACACTCCTCACATGGAGAGCCTGCTGTTCTTGAAAATGGGGGGTACATTCTGTGAGCATGCCCCTCATATTCTGGAATGAGATTACTGCAGGTCACTCTGCCCTAGGTTGGACCGGAGTAGTGTGAGTGCAGTATTCTCAGATTACTGCACCCACACTGCTCATGGAGAGCTTGCTCTTCCAGAAAATGGGGGATACGTTCCCTGAACTACAGCGACTGGAATTTGTTTATTTTCAATAAATTGGTGAAAGAAGGAATGTTTCGGGGAGTGTTTTTTCAAATAAATTTTTGTTTTGCCTATTTTTTTCTATTACTGACTGGGTTAGTGATGTCGGGTATCTGTTTAGATGCCGTCACATCACTAACCCCAGGGCTTGATGCCAGGTGACATTACAGCTGGTATCAACCCCGTATATTACCCCGTTTGTCACCGCACCGGGGCGTGGGATGAGCTGGGGCAAAGCGCCAGGATTGGCACATCTAATAGATGCGCCATTTCTGGGGCGGCTGCAGCCTGCTATTTTTAGGCTGGGAAGAGTCCAATAACCATAGCTCTTCCCACCCTGAGAATACCAGTCCCCAGCTGTCCGCTTCACCTTGGCTGGTGATCAAATTTGGGGGGGGCCCCACGTTTGTTTGTTTTTTTTTTTTTAAAAAAAAAATGCCTGGGGAGCCCTCCAAATTGATCACCAGCCAAGGTGAAGCTGTCAGCTGTGGTTTGCAGGCTACAGCTGTCTGCTTTACCCTAGCTGGCTATCAAAAATAGGGGGGACCCCACGTCATTTATTTTAATTATTAATTTTTTGGGGGGGCTAAATACAAGGCTAGGCATCCTTTAGTGCCACATGAAAGGCACTAAAGGGCACCAGCTTAGAATATGCAGGGGGTGGGACGTTATATTTGTTTGACATCTATCCATTCATCCATTGTAGCATTTTAGGCTGTGCGCCCACAATCGGGGTTTGCAGCGTTTTGGGCACAGAGTGTTTTCCCTGCGTCCATAACGCTGCATTGTGCAGTAGAAGCACAGTGGAAGGATTTTTAGAAATCCCGTGCCCACTGTGCTTCTCTTCTCCGCAGCATACACTGACCTGTGGTGCAGCTTCCCGAGCCTCAGCATGTCAATTTATGCTGCGGAGACAAGAGTGTTCTCTGCAGGTAGCATAGAGCTCCACAGCAGCCTGAACCCAAATCGTGGGCATGGGCAGCTGCGTTCTCCCGTGGACAACACTCACATCTCTGCAGGAAGGCTGACACTGTGTACTAGACGCCGTGTCGCTGGATCATGGCCACAGAGCCTAAAAGTGAGAAATTTGTTGCTACAGCAATATTTTTGTGAAGTACCTGTGGATTCAAAATGCTTACTTTACTCCTGAATAAAATCCAGTTTCCAAAATGGGGTCACTTGTGGGGGTTTCTGCTGTATAGGTACCCAAGGGACTTTGCAAATGTGACATGGTGCCCGCAATTTATTTTAACTTTTCCAGAATTCAAATGGTGCTCCTTCCATTCCAAGCCCTCCCATTTATCCAAACAGAGGTTTTTGGCCACATGTGGGGTAACCCTGTGCTCATAAGACATTGGATAACAACCTGTTGGGTCCACGGTTTGTTGTTGCTTCTTGAAAAAGTAAGAAATTTGATGCTAAAGCAACATTTTAGTGAAAAAAATGAAAATTTTCAATATGGCAACCTAAGCTTATCAAATTCTTTGAAGTACTCTTGGATTCAAACTGCTCACTATACACCTAGATAAAAGCATTGAGGTGTCTTGTTTCCAGAATGGGGTCACTTGTGGGGGACCTCCACTGTTTAGGCACCTTAGGGGCTTTCCAAATGCAACATAGCGTCCGCTAATGATTCCAACCAATTGTGCAGTCAAATGGCGCTCCTTCCCTTCCGAGCCCTGCTGTGCACCCAAACAGTTGACTTTCATCACACATAAGGTATCAGCATACTCAGGAGAAATTGCACAATAAATCTTATGCTGAATTTTTTCCTTTTACACTTGTAAAAAAAAAAAGCTACCTGGTTGAAGTAACAATTTTGTGGTAAAAACTTATTTTTTTTTTTCACAGCTCAACATTATAAACTTCTGTGAAGCACCTAAGGGTTCAGGGTACTCACCAAACATCTAGATAAATTCCTTCAGGGGTCTATTTTCCAAAATGGGGCCACATGTTGGGGAGCTTCACTGTATAGGCACCTCAGGGGCTCTCCAAACGCAAAATGGCGTCCGCTATTGATTCCAGCCAATTTTGCAGTCAAATGGCCCTCCTTCCCTTCCGAGCCCTGTCATGCACCCAAACAGTTGATTTCCATCACATATAAGGTATCGCCAAACTCAGGAGAAATTTCACAATAAATGTTTTGCTGAATGTTTTCCTTTTACTCTTGAAAAAAAAAAAGCTACCTGGTTGAAATAACAATTTTTTGGTAAAAATGTATTTTTTTTATTTTCACAGCTCAACATTATAAACTTCTGTGAAGCACCTGAGGGTTCAGGGTACTCACCAAACATCTAGATAAATTCCTTGTGGGGTCTATTTTCCAAAATGTGGCCACATGTTGAGGAGCTTCACTGTTTAGGCATCTCAGGGGCTCTCCTAATGCAACATGGCGTCCGCTATTGATTCCAGACAATTTTGCAGTCAAATGGCACTCCTTCCCTTCCGAGCTCCGCCGTGTGCCCAAACAGTTGATTTCCACCACATATAAGGTATCTCAAAACTCAGGAGAAATTGCACAATAAATTTCATGGTGATTTTTTTCCTGTTACCCTTGTGAAAAAAAACTACCTGGTTGAAATAACAATTTTGTGGTAAAATTTTATTTTTTTATTTTAACCCCTTAACGACCCATGACGTACTAGGTACGTCATTGATCGTGTGCCGGTAAGCCCCGCCCCCTGCCGCCGGCAGGCGGCGGCGAGACGCGCACATATCAGCTGTTATCAACAGCTGATATGTGTGCCTGCTAGCCGCGGGTGGAATCGCTTCCACCCGCGGCCATTAACCCCTTACATTTTGCTGCCAAAGTCTTGGCAGCGATATGTATATGGACGCCGCCATGACAGTGACTTACCCCGCCCCCACCGGAAGTTACGTGACATGATCACGTGACTTTCGGCGGTTGCCATGGTAGCACAGGGTCATGTGATGACGCCTGTAGCTAACATGAGTCACTTCCTCTCAATGCCGGAATACAGCCGGCATTGAAAGTGAAGCAGCAAATCTGCAGTTCTCAGCTCTGTAGCTGAGATCTGCAGATAGTGCAGAGCGATCGGATTGCTGATCGCAATAGCCCCCTAGGGGGACTAGTAAAATAAAAAAAAAAAAAGTAAAAAAAAATGTTTTAAAAAATTAAAAAAAAATAAAAAAACCTAAAAGTTCACATCACCCCCCTTTCACCCCATTGAAAATTAAAGGGTTAAAAAAATAAAAAATACACACATATTTGGTATCGCCACGTTCAGAAATGCCCGATCTATCAAAATATAAAATCAATGAATCTGATCAGTAAAAGGCGTAGCGGCAAAAAAATTCCAAACGCCAAAATACGTTTTTTGTTCGCCGCAAATTTTGCGCAAAATGCAATAACAGGCGATCAAAACGTAGCATCTGCGCAAAAATGGTACCGTTAAGAACGTCAGGTCGAGACGCAAAAAATAAGCCATCACTGAGCCTCAGATCCTGAAAAATGAGAACTCTACGGGTTTTGGAAAATGGCGCAAAACGTGCGCCACGTTTTTTGGACAAGCTTGTGAATTTTTTTTAACCCCTTAGATACAAGTAAACCTATACATGTTTGGTGTCTACAAACTCGCACCGACCTAAGGCATCATACCCATACATCAGTTTTACCATATAGTGAACACGGTGAATAAAATATCCCAAAAACTATTGTACAATCCCACTTTTTTTGCAATTTTTCCGCACTTGGAATTTTTTTGCCGTTTTCCAGTACACTATATGGTAAAACTTATGGTTTAATTTAAAAGTACAACTCGTCCCGCAAAAAACAAGCCCTCATATGGCAAGATTGATGGAAAAATAAAAAGTTACGCCTCTCGGAAGAAGGGGAGCAAAAAACAAAAACGCAAAAACGGAAAGTGCCCGGGGGCTGAAGGGGTTAATGGCTCAACGTTATAAAATTCTGGGAAGCACCTGGGAGTTCAGGGTACTCACCAAACATCTAGATGAATCCTTGAGGGGCCTAGTTTCCAAAATGGGGTCACTTGTGCGGGGTTTCTGCTGTTTAGGTACCTTAGGGGACCTCCAAATGCGACATGGTGCCCGCAATCTTTTTCAGCCAAATTTCCTTTCCAAAATTCAAATATTATTCCTTCCGTTCCAAGCCCTCCCATTTGTCCAAACAAAGGTTTCAGACCACATGTGAGGTATCACCGCGCTCAGAAAAAAGTGGGTAACAAACCTTGAGGTCAAATTTTTGGAATTACTTCTTGAAAAGGTGAGAAAATTGATGCTAAAGCAACATTTTTGAGAAAATTGTTTAAATTTTCAATATGACAACGTAACGTTAACAAAATCTGTGAAGTACCTGTGGATCCAAAATGCTCACTATACCACTAGATAAAAGCCTTGCGGGGTCTAGTTTCCAAAATGGTGTCACTTGTGAGGGGTTTCTTCTGTTTAGGTACCTTAGCGGACCTGTAAATGCAACATGGTGCCCGCAATCTATTTCAGCCAAATTTGCTTTCCTAACTTCAAATATTGCTCCTTCTGTTCCGAGCCCTCCCATTTCTCCAAACAGAGGTTTCTGACCACATATAGGGTATGGGTGCATTCATAAGAAAGTGGGGAACAAGTTTTGGGGTCCCTTTTGTTGTGTTATTTCTTCTAAAAGTGAATAAATTTGGGTTAGAGCAACATTTTTAGGTAAAACTTAATTTTTGCTTTTTTTCATTCCACATTGCTTTTGTTCATGTGAAGCACCTGAAGGGTTAATAAACTTCTTGAATGTGGTTTTGAGTACTTTGGGGGGTGCAGTTTTTAGAATGGTGTCACTTTTGGGTATTTTCTGTCATCTAGGCCTATCGAAGTCACTTCAAATATGATGTGGTCCCTAAAAAAATGGTTTTGTAAATTTTGATGTAAAAATGAGAAATCGCTGATAAACTTTGAACTCTTCTAACTTCCTAACAAAAAAAAATTTTGTTTCCAAAATTGTGCTGATGTAAAGTAGACAAGTGGGAAATGTTATTTATTAACTGTTTTGTGTCACAGAAATCTCTGGTTTAACGGTATCAAAATTCAAAAGTTGAAAATTGCAAAATTTTTGCCAAAATTCAATTTTTTTCATAAATAAACGCAAAAAATATTGTCCTAAATTTGGTACTAACATGAAGTCCAATATGTGACGAAAAAACAGTCTCAGAATCACTGGGATCCGTTGAAGTGTTAAAGAGTTATAACCTCATGAAGTGACACTGGTCAGAATTGCAAAATTTGGTCTGGTCATTAAAGTGAAAATTAGCTCTGTCACTAAGGGGTTAAATAAGGATATATAAATATTAACCCCTTCACCCCCGGCCACTAAAACACCATAATGACCGGGCCATTTTTTGCAATTCTGACCAGTGTCACTTTCAAAGGTTATAACTCTGGAACGCTTCAACGGATCTTGGCGATTCTGCCATTTTTTTTTTCCCGTGACATATTGCACTTCATGTCAGTTGTAAATTTAGGCCGGTATTTTTTGCGTTAATTTGTGAAAATTTCGGAAATTTAGCAAAAATTTTGAAAACTTCGCAATTTTTAAACTTTGAAAATGTATGCCTATAAATCTGAGAGATATATCACAAAATAGTCACTAAATAACATTTCCCACTTGTCTACTTTACATCAGTACAATTTTCTAAACACATTTTTTTCATCAGCAATTTCTCATTTTTTCAACAATATTTACAAAATCATTTTTTTAGGGACCACATCACATTTGAGGTGACTTTGAGAGGCCTAGGTGACAGAAAATACCAAAAAATGACCCCATTCTAAAAACTGCACCCCTCACACTGCTCAAAGCCACATCCAAGAAATGTATTAACCCATCAGGTGTTTCACAGGAACTAAAGCAATGTGGAAGGAAAAAATGAAAATTTTACTTTTTAACACAAAAATGTTACTTTAGACATAACATTTTGCATTTTCATAAGGGAGAAAAGAGAAAATGCACCCTATAATTTATTGCGCAATTTCTCCTGAGTACACAGATACCTCATATGTGGTAGAAATCAAATCTTTGGGCACACTTCAGGGCTTGTAAGGCAAGGAGCGCCATTTGCATTTTTGAGTTAAAAATTAGCTGGACTCATTAGCGGATGCCATGTCAAGTTTGAAGAACCCTTGAGGTGCTAAAACAATAGAGCTCCCCCACAAGTGACCCATTTTGGAAACTAGAGCCCTCAATTAATTTTTCTAGATGTTTGGTGAACACTTTGAACCCCTGGGGGCTTCACAGCAGTTTATAACATTGAGCCATGGAAAAAAAAAAAAAAAAAATTACCACAAACCTGTTGCTTCAACTAGGTAGCTTTTTTTCACAAGGGTATCAGGAAAAAATGCACTATAACATTTATCGTGCATTTTTTCCTTAGTACGACAATACCTCATATGTGGTGGAAAGTAATTGTTTGGGCGCATAGTTGGGCTCAGAAGAGAAGGAGCGCCATTTGACAGCAAAATTGGTTGGAATCATTAGCTGACATAATGTTGCATTTGGAGACCCCCTGAGGTGCCTAAACAATGGAGCTCCCCCACAAGTGACCCCATTTTGGAAACTAGACCCCTCAAGGAATTTATCTAGATGTTTAGCGAGCCCCAAGGGGCTCCATAGAAGTTAATAATATTGAGCCATGAATACAATTTTTTTTTTTTACCACAAAACTGTTACTTGAACCAGATAGCTTTTTTTATCACAAGGGTATCAGGAAAAATGCACCATAAAACGTATTGTGCAATTTTTCCTGAGTATGCAGATTCCTCACATGTGGTGGAAAGTAATTGTTTGGGCGCATGGCAGGGCTCAGAAAAGAAGGAGCACCATTTGACAGCAAAATTGGTTGGAATCATTAGCGGATGCCATGTCATGTTTGGGGACCCCCTATGGTGCCTAAACAGTGGAGCTCTCCCACAAATGACCCCATTTTGGAACTAGACCCCTCAAGGAATTTATTTAGATGTTTGGTGAGCCCCTTGCATCCCCAGGGGCTCCACAGAAGTTGATAACGTTGAACCGTGAAAATTATTTTTTTTTTTTTACCACAAAATTTTTAATTCAACCAGGTAGCTTTTTTTTTTACAACGGTATCAGGAAAAAATGCACCACAAAATTTATTGTGCAATTTTTTCTGAGTACGCAGATACCTCATATGTGGTGGAAACTAATTGTTTGGGCGCACAGCAGGGCTTGGAAGAAAAGGAGCACCATTTGACTTTTCAAACGTACAGACGCCATGCACTGATCGGCCGATGCACGGTCGGATGAGATGCAAAAAGCGACTGGGGATACATAAAAAATAAAAATTGACGCCGAAAATTGGCCACGGATCTGTTATGTGCATCCATGATCAGTGCTTGGCCGCTATAGGACGCACTCATGGATGAAATGCAAAAAAACGACGCCATCTACGGACAAAAAAAAAAAATCCTGCCAAAAATTGACCGCGGATGCAGATACGTTATCTGTATCACTGATCAGCACTCAGCGGGATGGATATAAAAATAGACACGGGATTAAAAAAAAAATACAAACAAAAATACAAAAAAAATTATACTTACAGTACCCAGAAGATTTGCAGGAGGATCACTGACCAGAGGACCTGCAGGAGGAATACAAGGCAGAAAGGGGACAGCTTCTTACAGGAGAGCAGCAGGCATGAAGTTGGACAGCTCATTAGAAGACCCAGGAAGGACCCAACAATGGAGGCAGATGTGATCGGACCAGTGAAGACCTCGGACGACCCGGTGGAGGCAGGTAAGGTACGTCAGAAGGAGAGCACATGGAGAGGGGGAGGGGGAAGACCGGAGAAGCAGAGGCAAAATGGGAGCAGAATAGAGATCACGGTGGGGGGCAGATCTCAGCAGGGGGCGGATCGCGGCAGGGGGCAGATCACGGCAGGGAGGCACAATGGCATGGGGCAGATCACGGCAAGGGGCAGATAGCAGCAGGAGGATGATCGCAGCAGGAGGCAGATCACGGCAGGGGGCAGATAGCGGCAGGGGGCAGATCACAGCAAGAGGCAGATCACAGCAGGGAGGTAGATCGTGGCAGGGGGCAGATCGCGGTGGGGGGCAGATCGCGGTGGGGGGCACATCGGCAGGTGGCAGAACCATCACGCGAGCATGCAGGGACCATCAGGGGAAGTGCGCAATACTCATGTGGAGCAGGAGCTGCGATCGGCCGGCGGCAGCAGCAGCGTTTGCGTGGTACTACAAGTACCAGCCAGTGCATGCCGCAGACATGCTGGGGGAGGGCTTCCCAGACCAACACAGGCCTGGGGAGGGCGGTCACCTCCAGATCAGACCACCCCACTGCACGCTGATTGGAGCGATTGCGCATCATAGCACGATCACTCCAATCAGTGCTGCAGGGGCTTGGGGGTGCTATGTTTGAGCTCCAGCTATGATGTGCTGCAGCTGCTGCGGCACCTCATAGCAGGATCTCACAGTATCGCACTGGTTCAGGCATTGTGACAGCCGAAGCCATTGAGAACTATGTGGTTGGCGGTTCAGATTTGAACAGCCAATCACAACGATCGTCGATGAGGGGTGGCGATGCCACCCCCCTTGGGGTCAAGCAAAGGTCTCCTGCTGTAAGAAAAAGCAGGGGACATTATTTGAAAGCCGTTGCTATGGCCACGGCAATCAAATGAATTTTAGGCAGTAAAGTTACGTCCCTGGTCGTTAAGTCACGTAAAAATTGGACGTAACTTTACTGCCTGCGGTCGTGAAGGGGTTAAATATGATGGACATGATACCTGATGATTAGAGGTACTCTTGTTTATATATTCCCTCCACTTATGTAAAAACTACAAATGACACTCTATTAATGGAGGTTGCAGAGGATCATCTTCTGCTATAATCAAAAACATGGCATCTTTAAAGTTTTCCATTACTGATCTATCTGTAGCAGGCAATAAACATAACTAAACTGTTATTATGGAGGAGAGCATGGCAGTTAACCTTTGCTAAAACCAACTATTGATGTAAGGGTACGCTGACACGAGCGACAAATACGGACTAGAACAATGCGAGAAATTCTCGCATTACACTCGAACCAATGTTATTCTATGAGTGTGAGCTGTTGTTCAGCTTTTCTCGCATCCAGATTCTGGATGCGAGAAAAGCAGCAGCATGCTGCGTTTTGTTGCTACTGCCGTATCTCTCGCACCCATTCAAGTGAATGGATGTGAGAGATACATCGGACTGCACTCGGATGTTATCCCAGTGTAGTGCGATATACGCACAGGCTGACAGTGGAGGAGATGGGAGGATTAACCCCTCCCTCTCCTTCGCAGCGCCCGCACTCAGCTTCACAGCTGTGACCCGATCGCAAGATCGGGTTACAGTCGCATGACACTCAGCTCACGCTCTCAGCAGAGCCTGAGCTGGGGGACATTAGCATATCGCATCCGATGCTCTCGCATCGGATGCCATAAGCTCGTGTGAGTCCAGCCTAAAACGATATGTAACTATATTGAAGTAGATGGCAAAAAATGAACCCCTTCTAACCCTGTGATTTTAGTTTTGCTTTTTCATTCTTGTCTTCCTTTTTTAAAGGGCCTATTTTAGTTTTCTAGCAATTTAGCCATATGAGGGTTTGTTTTTGTGGGACAAGTTGTATTTTTGAATGACCTCATTCATTCTGCCACATATTGTCCTGGAAAATTGATAAAAAATTCCAATTACCATGAATATGCAAAAAAAAAAGTACTATTCCGCAATTTTGTTTTTCCAGTGTTCACTACAAGGTAAAACTGACCTGGTAGAATGGGTTCCCAGGTCTGTACAAGATTAAAAATCCAAAATATGGAGAGTTTTTAATTTAAGAGGTAAATAAAATTCAGAAATTTCCAAAAATAGAAAAGAATTGCACTTTTATTGCCATTTTCCGAATCCCGTAACGTTCTCATTTTTCTGGTTCTCAGGCTGCGGGATAGCATATTTTTTTGCATCCTTATGTGATGTTTTTACTTGTACCATTTCTAGGTTAGTACCATTTTTAGCTCAGTGCAATTTTTAGCTTCCCTCTTATTACATTTTATTGCATTGTTGCAGTGATAAAAAACGTAATTGTGGTGTTTTAGTTATTTCGTTTATTTATATCATTTATCGGACAGATTAGTTTATTTCATATGTGGATATATCAGGCATTTATGAACTCGGTGATACCAAATATGCGTATTTTCTTTTTAAATAAAAAAAAAATGTTTTATTTTCAATGGTGTAGAAGGGGGGTGATTTGAACTTTTGGGTTTACTTGTTTTTTTATATTTTTAAAAACTTTATTTTTACACTTTTTCTTGATTTTACTAGTCCCCTTAGGGGACTTGAAGCTGATGCAGTCTATTTGCTTTTGCTCTTCAGAGCGATGTTTCAACTCTGAACAGCAAAAATGCTGATCTCATGTGAACGCCGGCAACTAAGTAATGACACTCACAAACTTTGATCTGAATGTGATCCGAGTGGGAGCATAGTGTGATCCGATTCTCTTGGATGAGGAAAAGATGGGGAAAAATAATTTTCTATTTTCTTGATTCTGCAGAAATCAGAGGTCATCTGAGTGCAGTCAGATGGTTTCCACAGGCTCACTGACTTGCATGGCCGAGTGCAATCTGAATATTAGATGAAACTCGGGCATGGATAACCTCTATCTGAAGAAAAAATCTGACTTGTGCACAGCCCCATAAACTCACATTGGTCCAACTGCATGTCTTGTCAGATCACAACTGAACTGCAAATAAACTTGTCTGCACCTGCCTAAGGGCTCGTGCACACGTTTCATCGTGTCACTGCAGACATTTCTACAGTGATTTGACAGCTCATGTGTGCTTCAAATCGCTATAGAAACACTGCGTAATGGATGCAGTGTTTCTGCAGAATACATGCACTATGGCTGCTGTCTCTCCCATAGACAGAGCGGGAGCTGCATCCAAAGCGCATGGAATAATTGACATGCTGCATTTTTAAACGCAGTGATTTTGTGAATTTTTTGAATCTCAAATTGCTGCGTTAAAAACGTATCATGCTCACGGATTCTGCACAATCTTCATAAAATGTGCTGGGAACACAGGACACATGCACTTACGCTGCAGTGCTAAATGCAGCCTAAATGCATGAAATCACGCATTGCGTGCACAAGCCCTAATACTTTGATTTTTCATCCTCCAAAAGTGATCATCTTGCTCAGAAGATAGGAGAATATTAGCTGTGATATCCTCTGTTTGAGTTACCAAAGCCAGATTCAAGCATTAGCCTTTTTTATCTCAGGCATAAAACAGATAATTAATTTTCAGTTATTTCTTCTCTATTTGGCTATATGGCTTATTAATATTTTTTATGTTATCTGTTTTTTTGTATAAGAAAAAAAATTGCTTGAAGATTCATAAACTTTTCCTTGCAGCTTGTCAGGATAAAACAGACCGCACAACGGTGTAAGATGGATGTCATCAGTGTGCTGTCACTTCTTTTTAGGACTTATTTACTTCAATAAGTACTGACCCTTAGTTTGAAGGAAAATCAGATGTTTCTCCTTTTTTCATTTTGTATTCCCCTATTTTTTCTTCCCCTCTCAAGAAAAATACTGGCATGTAAAAATGTCTATAAATGATAATGTATGTGAGTTTTTTAAAAGAGCAAGAAAACAGAATATATGGATATCTATCTATCTATCTATCTATCTATCTATCTAACTAGATAAATATTACATCCCAGCTGTTTTTTTTGTGGGTTTCTTTTAAAGCTCCACTCCAGTGTTTTTTGTATACTTATTTCAGCCCTGGAGTGGTGTTGTAACTGTCAATCTCCAGGGCGTGTCTTATACTCACCTACCGCTGACTTCTTTTTCCAGCATCGCTCTGGTAAGTTTCCAGGGATTTGTGACCTGCCAGTAAGTCAACTGGTTCATGGAGCGTGCTTGAGATCATAACTCAATAAAAGTCTATTGGAGCCTTGTTCTGCCCTCATTCTGGCTCTCATAGAGTTGCATTGAGAACTAGTGATGTAACTTCTGACTTCCGGCCACTCAGAAGGTATATTCACAAGATGCTGCTGCAAGATCGGAGTGATGGCAAAAAAGGTGAAAACGCTAGGCAATCCAGAGCTGAAAAAAAAGACCCACTGAAGTGTTGCTTTAAGAAGCTTTATAAATATAAAACTTTAAATCAAAAAGAGATTAAATAACATCGATGCAACTTATTTTGCTACAAATCAGCCTTTTCATGCAAGTAATTACAATATTTATAAAATTTGTCTTTTGTTTCAACAGTGTTATGTGACTAGAAAGTGTAACCTCTCATTATTGCTAAAATATTTTAAAAGCTTCTTCTATCTATGCCTGAATTTTATTTGATATAACTTATCCTCTTTACCCTGATCTCTGCCCTGGCAACAAATCTAGATCATTAAAAAGCATCATTAAGCTGCCAGTCAGTCTTCAAAATTCCCTGAAGACATAACCACATGCACTTGGGGTGGTTTGTGAATTGTCCACAGTGGTCTTTATCCAGCTGAATTTAAAGACTAATTAGGACCTTATGAAGAATACAATCTAATAATTATTCACCAAGGGGCCAAAAACGATAATAAAGTACATGTACTGAATATCCTAACATCTTTTTTCTGTGTGAACCTTGAATTAAAATCTAAAACAGATTAATTAGTTGACATTTCAATGCCTACTTTAAAAAGGTCACTGTATAAGTGCCACACTTCATGAGTTTCGCAGAGGTCAAAAATTGTAAATGTACAATGGGGACTTAAATCTGAATTGCAAAACTTATAGCTCAAGTTCAGAATTTGTGTCCATCTTCTTTTTTTGTGCGGAATGACATTGGCATACAAATTTAATGTTTATCCATAAAGGTGTAACAAGCAAGATGAGAATCGGAAGGTGTTTTCTGGTGCCTAGAATCAAGATATTGCAGAAGATATTTTAAAGGGAAACTGTCAATTAAAGGGGGCTTTACACGCTACGACATCGCTAATGCGAACTCGTTGGGGTAACGGAATTGGTGACGCACATCCGGCCGCATTAGCGATGCCGTTGCGTGTGACACCGATGAGCGATTTTGCATCGTTGCAAAAACGCGCAAAATCGCTCATCGGTGACATGGGGGTCCATTCTCAAAAATCGTTACTGCAGCAGTAACGAGGTTGTTCCGTGTGACACCGCAGGAACGAGGAAACTCTCCTTACCTGCCTCCCGGCCGCTATGCGGAAGGAAGGAGATGGGCGGGATGTTTCGTCCCGCTCAGCTACGCCCCTCCGCTGCTATTGGGCGGCCGCTCAGTGACGTCGCTGTGACGCCGCACGGACCGCCCCCTTAGAAAGGAGGCGGTTCGCCGGTCACAGCGATGTCGCCGGGCAGGTATGTGTGACGGGTCTGGGCGATGTTGTGCGGCATGGGCAGCGATTTGCCCGTGTCGCGCAACAGATGGGGGCGGGTACCTACACTAGCGATATCGTGACCGATATCTCAGTGTGTAAAGCTCGCTTAAGGCATGTATCCCTCACGAGAAGCAATATATCCAGGTGCTAGTCAACTTCTGTGTGCTATTTGGTGTGTTGTGGAGATACTCTTGTTTAGAGTTGAGCGATGTTCGATTCGAACCGTTCGCCAATTAAAAATTCAAGTGATTTTGGGCGGTGTTCGAGTTGTTCAACGATTTGCTTCAAGTTCGGCAGTTCGAGTTACCGTTAGATAACGGTTCGACCATCAAAAGTGTGGCTTTTCACAGTAAGGCTATATGCACACGTTGCGTATCTGCATGTGTCCTGCATCCCCAGCACAGCCCCTCTCTTTTTCCTACTCACCGATCACGAGCGCGGGACTGCACGGCTGTCACAAAGCTCTGGCGGCATTTCCTCATTTGAAAATGGCTGCCGCTCATTATTTAATCTGGTATTCCCTGCATTCCCCGCCCAAGGGCGCCCATGATTAGTTGCAGTCAGACAGACCCCCACAATTAGTGACAGCTATCTCACTGCAACCAATCACAGCCGCCGGCGGGCGGGTCTATATCATGCAGTAAAATAAATAAATAAATAAATAATAAAAAAAAAACTGCGGTTCCCCCCAATTTTGATACCAGCCAGGATAAAGCCACATGGCTGGAGGCTGGTATTGTCAGGATGGGGAGCGCCACGTTATGGGGAGCCCACCACCCTAACAATATCACCCAGCAGCCGCCCATAATTGCCGCATCCATTAGATGTGACAGTCCTGGGACTCTACCCAGCTCATCCCGAATTGCCCTGGTGTGGTGGCAATTTGGGTAATAAGGTAATAAGCGTCTCCCCAAGATACCTTCCATGATTAACCTGTAACTGAAAGTAAATAAACACACACAACGAAAAATCCTTTATTTGGAATAAAAGATAAAAAAACACCCTCTTTCATCATTTTATTAAAATCCCCAAATACCCCTCCAGGTGTGGGTGGCATAATCCACAGAGGTCCCGTGACGCATCCAGCTCTGCTACATGAAGCTGACAGGGAGTGCTGTAGAACATGAGCGCTCTGTGTCAGATCCACACAGCAACTGACTTGAGCCGCACTGTCAGCGGGGATGTCACTGAGGTAATGCCTGCGTGTACGGTGATGATTGGGGTTGTAGTGCCTGTGTGTGCGCGGTGATGAGTGTGGTAGTGCCGGTGTTTGCCCTCCCATCCATCCATCCATCCATCCCTCCATCCCTCCCTCCATCCATTCATCCATCCATTCATCCCTCCATCCCTTCCTCCATCCCTCCATCCATCCCTCTATCCATCCATCCATCCATCCCTCCATCCATACCTCCATCCATCCATCCCTCCATCCCTCCATCCATCCCTCCATCCCTCCTTCCATCCCTCCCTCCATCCCTCCTTCCATCCCTCCCTCCATCCTTCCCTCCATCTCTCCATCCATTCATCCCTCCCTTCATCCCTCCCTCCATCCATCCCTCTATCCATCCCTCTATCCGTCCATCCATCCCTCCATCCCTCCATACTTAAATCCATCCCTCCATCCCTCCATCTATCCCTCCATCCATCCTTCCATCTATCCCTCCATCTATTCATCCATCCCTCCATCCATCCCTCTATCCCTCTATCCATCCCTCCATCCATCCCTTTATCCCTCCATCCATCCATCATTCCATCTATCCCTCCATCCATTCATCCATCCCTCTCTCCATCCATCCATCCCTCTCTCCATCCATCCATCCATTCCTCCATCCATCCTTGTAGCTGAATAATCTACTTCTGGATTGTCAAGTGCAATACAGAGGTCAAGATTAACAAATCTTCCTATGCTTTTTAATAGAGGAAGTAGCTCTATCAATGGATAGACCTACTGCCTAAGGCAAATTAGTTCACAAGTTCGAGTCCTGGCTGTCCCGGCAAAGAATTTAATTTCATTTATTTTTAATTTTAAATTATAATTATTTTTTATTTATAATTATATTTTAATTTAATCATGCACTGAGGGGAGGAGCTGGACATCAGCTGTGAGCCGCGAGACACACCTCTAAAATCGGAGCAGTTCACGGAATGAGGCTGCATTACTCTCGCATCTCTCTCTCTTTTTCTCTCTCTCTTTTTCGCTCTCTCTTTTTCTCTCTTTCTCTCTCTCTCTCATTCTCTCTTTTTCTCTCTCTCTCATTCTCTCTTTTTCTCTCTTCTTCACTCTTTTTCTCTCTTTCTCTCTCTTTCTCTCTCTTTTTCTCTCTATTTTTCTCTTTTTTTCTCTTTTTTCTCTATTTTTCTTCTCTCTCTTCTCTCTCTCTCACGCTCTCTCTTCTCTTTTATCTCTCTTTTCTCTCTCTATTTTCTCTCTCGCTGTCTTTTCTCTCTCTCAGACCTGGTGATAATCAGCTGATGCGGCCACCTGACCGAATCAGCTGACACTATAAGTCGAGCGATGAGGCCGGCTTTTTACCACCTGGCCGGCTAAAATATCAGCTGCTGCTGTCAGAAAGGAGTCTGCACAGAAGTGTGTAGATTGTTTTTTTGTTTTGTTTTTTTTTTTTGCACTAATGCATCAGCTGATTGTATAAAAGCCATTTATACAATCAGCTGCTGTGTCATGGGATTTAGGCCCTTGACCCTGACACATCATCTGATCGCTTTGCCTTCCAGCAAACAGATCAGATGATATTGGATCCGGATTGGACGGAGCGGGACCCATGACCCAGGATTACTGCGGAGGGGGGTTCTTTATTTCAATAAAGATGGAGTCACTAATTGTGTTGTGTTTTATTTCTAATAAAAATATTTTTCTGTATATTGTGTTTTTTTTTATCTGTACTAGAAATTCATGGTGGCCATGTCTAATATTGGCGTGACACCATGAATTTTGGGCTTAGGGTCAGTTGATAATATACAGCCCAAACTCCATTATTACCCAACAAGCCACCCGTCACCAGGGCAGCTGTAAGATTTGGATACAGTGCCAGATGCGCCAGAAAGCTTGGGAACCCTGAGCTGCAGATTCCAATCTCCAGCTGCCTTGTTGTACCTGGCTGGACACAAAAATATGGCGACGCCCACGTCATTTTTTTTTTAATTATTTAATGAAATTTATTAAATAATTAAAAAAAAAGGGCTTCCCTATAGTTTTGGTTCCCAGCCGGGTACAAATAGGCAGCTGGGGGTTGGGGGAAGCCCGTAGCTGCCTGCTGTACCTGGTTAGCATACAAAGACATGGCGAAGCCCACGTAATTTTTGGGGGGGGCAAAAAACTCCTGCATACAGTCCTTGATAGAGTATGCTGAGCTTTGTAGTTCTGGAGCTGCTGTCTGCTGTCTGTCTGTATGGAGGAGAGCAGACAGCAGCTGCAGAACTACAAGGTTCAGCATCCTCCATCCAGGACTGTATGCAGGAGTTTTTTGCCCACCAAAAAAATGACGTGGGCTTTGCCATATTTTTATATGCTAGCCAGGTACAGCAGGTATAGCTGCCCCCAACTCCCAGCTGCCTATTTGTACTCGGCTGGGAATGAAAAATATAGGGAAGCCCTTTTTTTAATTATTTCTTGAATTTTATGAAATATTTAAAAACAATAACGACATGGGCTTCGCCCCATTTTTGTGTCCAGCCAGGTACAACTCGGTAGCTGGGGATTGGAATCCGCAGCACAGGTTGGCCCGAGCTCTCTGGGCCCCTTTGCTGCGAATTGCAGTCCACAGCCGCCCCAGAAAATGGCGCTTTCATAGAAGCGCCATCATCTGGCACTGTATCCAACTTTTCCAGCTGCCCTGATGCTGGGTGGCTCGTTGGGTAATAATGAGTTAATGATAGCTTTGTTTTACTAGCTAGTATTAAGCAAGTGATTCTTAATGTGAGGCAAGTTTGACCCAGCCATTAAGAATCTCCAATAAAGGGTTAAAAAAAAAGACACCACACAGAGAAACAATACTTTAATAGAAATAAATACACAAACACACTTAGAGACTCTATGTTTATTACTCCCTCTCACCCCTCCATGGTCCTCGTCTTCTGTCTTCTTTCTCCTTTAACCCATGCAGCTCTGCTACATCAGACAGCACTGCATGGGAGGAAGACGCTGGTGCTCCCGTGCAGTCTAATCACTCAGTGAGTGAGCAGAGATTGCGGGCTGTAAGCGGTGACGTCATTGCTGCCACCATTGAAATAGTAATCTGAAAGGGGTGTTACTGTAGCAACAGTGATCTCAGTTATTCACCAGCTGTGGCATCCAGTCCTTGCATGTGGACTGGCACTGTGAAGAGCACCGACATGCAGGGACGGGGAGTCGACCATGTGCCAGAGCATCTCGCCGGTGCATGGAGATGCTCAAACGAGCACCGCGTACCGGAGAGATGCACTGACAGGATCTAGCATGACGTCTAGCCATGTCACCAGTCTGTAGCCAATGAGACAATACACACGTGACTGGTCACATGCTATGACGACGTCAAGGAAGGTCCTATCATCAGTGCTGGTTACCGGGAGGGCACAGCGATGATCGGAAGGAAAAGTGGCAGGAGAGAGTGCAGGACGCATCACAGGGACCTGTAAGTGTAATGGTAATGTTTCTTAACTGTATGTGTATATGTATAATGTGTTTTTCTGTGTTTGTGTTTGCCTGCCATTGTTTTCAATGGAGTTCGAAGGTGTTCGTCGAACGTTTGCCGAACTGAGCCACCGTTCGACGAACCGAACCAAACTCAAACACCGGGGGGTGGCTCAACTCTACTCCTGTTGTCTGATTTGTTCTTCCCTTCCTTTAGTTTACTCCTGAGCACATATTGTCTATACCTATATGATTGCTGTGAGTTTTGGTTTTTCCACGTCTGTTTATTTGTGTGTGAATAATAGAGATGAGCGAACCTCTGGAGGTTCGAGTTCGGTTCGTCGAACGGAGGCCGCGTTCAAGTTCGGTTCGGCGAACCGTTCGACAAACTTCTCGAACCCCATTGAAAACAATGGGAGACAATCACAAACACCTAAAAACACCTGAAAAACACCCTCAAAGGTGTCCAGAAGCTGACAAACAACTCCCAAGACATCACAAAAACATGGGAAAGTGACAAGGACAAATACCCATGCGAAAACTAAACAGCTGGACGAGGAAAAAGAGGAGGAGACACAGATATAGGCATGGTATGCCCTTATAAAATCATTTAAAACACAGGAAGGAGATTGCAAGCAGAGTCTCCCTTTTTTCCCAAAATTGGGCCACACAGACATCCCTTCAGTGGCATCACTTGTGCCCCAGTTGCAAACTTGACAGATAGATTTGCATCAAGCACATTCAAAAATACGCCAGCCTTAACTGTCCCCAGGATGACACCGGGGTAGGTAGCAAATTCATGCCTGATCCCAGATCTGTTCATCTTGGATCATTTTTAAAAACACTGCAAGCAAGGAGACTCCAAGCAGACTCTCCCTTTTTTCCAAAAATTGGGCCCCACAGACACCCCTTCATAGGCATCACTTGTGCCCCAGTTGCAAACTGGACAGGTTGATTTGCATCAAGCACATTTAAATATACGCCAACCTTAACTGTCCCCGAGATGACTACGGGGTAGGTAGCAAAGTCTTTGCTGATCCCAGATCTGTTCATCTTGGATCATTTTTAAAAACACTGCAAGCAAGCGGACTCCAAGCAGACTCTCCCTTTTTTCCAAAAATTGGGCCCCACAGACATCCCTTGAGTGGCATCACTTGTGCCCCAGTTGCAAACTGGACAGGTTGATTTGCATCAAGCACATTCAAAAATACGTCAGCCTTAACTGTCCCCGGGATGACACTGGGGTAGGTAGCAAAGTCTTTGCTGATCCCAGATCTGTTCATCTTGGATCATTTTTAAAAACACTGCAAGGAGACTCCAAGCAGAGTATCCCTTTTTTTTCAAAATTTGGGGTACACAGACACCTCTTAAGTGGCAGCACTTGTGTCCCAGTTGCAAACTTGACAGGTACATTAGCATCAAGCACATTCCAAATCCACAAGCCTTTACTCTCCCCAGGATGACACAGAGGTAGTAAAGTCCTTGCGGATCCATGACTTATTCATCTTGATGAACGTTAGTCTGTCCACATTGTCACTGGACAGATGCGCAAGCTTATCTGTCAGCACACACCCAGCAGCACTGAAGACACGTTCAGAGACAACGCTGGCTGCGGGACACGACAAGATCTCCAAGGCGTAAGTGGCGAGCTAAGGCCATTTTACAAGATTTGAAGCCCAAAATGAGCAAGACTCTAGTTGATAAAGTCATGGCATCCATGTTCATTTTGAGATACTCCTGTATCATCCTCTCCAGTCGTTGACTATGTGTCAGACTTGTTGTCTCAGGTGGCCTTGCAAAGGATGGTCTAAAAAAATTTTAAAACGATTCAATAAAATTGCTGTTACCAGCACCAGAAATGGTGCTGCTGGTACGGTTAGACTGTTGATGACGAGACAGTCCCAGGTTTGTCAAGTTACAACTTGGAGATTCACTCTGTGCACCACTGGTGTTTGCTGGAAAAGCCGAGCTAAGATCGAGTAACAGCTTCTGCTGATACTCCTGCATACGTGCGTCCCTTTCTATGGCTAGAATTATTTCACAAAATTTGGACTTATACCGGGGATCTAATAGTGTTGCAATCTAGTAGTCATCATTACTTCTAATTTTGACAATCCGAGGGTCATGTTGTAGGTAGTGTAGCAAGAAGGCGCTCATGTGTCTAGCGCATCCATGTGGACCAAGTCCTCGCTATGTTTGTGGCATAGAGGTGATAACCATGCTTTCTTCCTCTGACATCTTCCCGCAAACTCGTTCAACCGAAATTTAACCAAGGTCTCCCTCATCTGCTGAGTCTTCCATGTCCATCGAGAGTTCGTCCTCCCTTTCTTCCTGGTCTCCTGCACCTTCCTCAACATTTTGGCTGCTACCATGCGCCCTTGTTAATTCCTCTCCCCCACCGTCCCATGCCTGCCGCCTTGGTGATGATGAACGTCGGGACCTTGTAGATGTTGGTATCCCTTGCGCATATGAATCCTCCTGTTCTTCCTCCCCTTCCTCTTGTCTCACCCCCTGACTTCGAATAGTGTTTAGCATGTGCTCCAGCATGTAAATTACTGGAATTGTCATACTGATAATGGCATTGTCAGCGCAAAACATATTCGTCACCATCTCGAAACTGTGCAGAAGGGTGCATAGGTACTTGATCTGAGACCACTCCATCACCGTGATCTGCCCCACCTCTGCATCTCGTTGGGCCAGGCTATACGTCATAATATATTGCACCAGGGCTCGGCGGTGCTGCCACAGTCACTGTAACGTGGAGATTGGAATTCCAGCGTGTCGCCACATCGCATTTCAGGCGATGAACCGGCAGGCCGAAAGACTTCTGCAAGTCGGTCAACTGCGGCGGTTGAATGGCGGAAAGAGTGACCATGCCCTGTGCAGAAACTCATCTAGGCCAGGAGAGTGGGTTAAAAATTGCTGGACAACAAGGTTCAACACATGAGCCATACAAGGCACGTGTGTCCCGTTGCCCCGGCAAAGGGCCGCACCAAGGTTTGCAGCATTGTCGCACATGGCCTTCCCTGGCTGCAGGTTGAGTGGAGACAACCATTTACGAAACTCGGACCGCAGAGCTGACCACAACTCAGCCGCTGTGTGACTCTTATTTCCAAGACATTTCAAGCTAAAGACCACCTGATGCCGTTGAGTTCTGCTGCCAGCATAGTAAGAAGGTGTGTAGGATTCCTTGTGCGCTGTTGCAACGTGGGTTGCCTGACCAGGCAGGCTTGGGGCGGAGGTGGAGGATTCAGACGAGGTTGAGGAGACAGAAGCAGTGGAGGTATTTCGACATACAGAGTATTGACGCACAAGTCGTGGGGAGGGCAAGACTTGTTCAGCAGACCCTTCTCCATCTATCACCATAGTTACCCAGTGCCCAGTCAGCGACATGTAACGCCCCTGTCAATGCTTACTTGTCCAAGTATCGGTGGTGAAATGCACCCGGTCACACACAGAGTTTCTCAAGAAAGCAGTGATGTGTGCGACTTGCTGGTGTAGCGCAGGCACACCTTTCTTGGAGAAGTAGTGGCGACTGGGCATCTGGTACTGGGGCACTGTGACGGACATAAGGTCTCGAAAATCCTCTGTGTCCACCAGGCGGAAAGGCAGCATTTCCGTAGCCAAGAGCTTACAGAGGGATAAAGTCAACCTCTTAGCTTTGTCATTGCTTGGAGGAAATGGCGTTTTCTTTGTCCACATCTGAGGGACTGAGATCTGGCTGATGTGTGGAGATGGTGGTAAGTAGGGTGTCCCTAAAAAAACTGCAGGTCTGAAAGGAAAGTGCAGGCGGAGACATGATGTTGCATTCATCTAAAGTTGGTGCTCTCGATGTCTGAGAGAGCTGTACACCAGCACTTGTTTCCCCTTCCAAACCAACTAACGACCTACCAAGCAAACTGCCTGTTGTGGTTAAAGTGGTGGAAGGTCTGCGTGGAAGAACAGGTCTGACAGCTGTCCCCACAGTAATAGAAGATGAAGAGCGCGCGCTGTTATGATCCGGAACCATGGAAGATCACCACAAATCATTGGCAAAAAGGTGACAAGAGCATTGGCAACTAATCTGGCCGACATCCCTTACTAACCAACACAACTAGAAGTAGCCGAGGGGTGAACTAACATCCTGTGCACCGCGAACCCAGCCGGAGAACTAACTATCCTAAAGGTAGGAAAGATGAATAACTCTCTGCCTCAGAAAATAGACAAGAATAGCAAGCCCCCCACATTCAAAGACTGCGGTGATATAGGAAAAACACAATACACAGGTAGATGACAGGATTAGCAAAAGGTGAGGCCCCCGCTGACTAAAATAGGAAAAGACAGGAAAGGGACTGATGGTAGCCAGAGAAAAACCCTGCAAAATACCAACTTCCTGATAGTACAAAAAGGCCCTCAGATCGCTCGATCTGAACTCCGTCCTATACCAGGTGCCCTTGTCATACCAATGAACAGAAAACAAGAATTATAACAAATTCAACAAGCCATAAACACATGGACCCAAAGGAGCTATACTCCACACAGAACTGCAGGGAGTTCTTCAACAATCCACTGAGGGGGAAAATCCCTGGAAGGAAATAAACTGAAACCAACCACAACAAATGACAAACCCAGATAAGCAAAAGAACCAGGCAAAAAATAAAGAGCAAGAACTTATCTGGAGTGGATGTGATGTAGAGCAGGATTAAGCAGGCTGGAGATACAAAGAACAACTGACATCCGGCAACAGCCTGCAATCAGACCAGGACTTAAATAAGCAGAGAGTTAGGAAAGGAAACACCCACTGCACAACACACCTGGTCTCTGTCCAAACCCTTCCTGGCCACCAGAGGGAGCCTCCCAGCAGCCAAGACATAACTAACATTCACAACAGTACCCCCACCTTGAGGAAGGGTCACCGAACCCTCACCCACGCCACCGTGTCGCTCGGGATGAGCATGATGGAAGACGCGAACCAACCTGTCCGCATGAATGTCAGAAGCCACAACCCAAGAGTTATCCTCCTGCCCATAACCCTTAAATTTCACAAGGTACTGAAGCTGACGCCTACTGCAACGGGAATCCAGAATTTTTTCAACCTCATACTCCAGATCCCCTCGTACCAAAACAGGGTCAGGATGCGCTGCTGCAGGAACTGCCGGCTCCACATGTTTCTTCAACAAGGACTGATGGAAGACATTGTGAATCTTAAATGACGCAGGCAGAGTCAAACGGAAAGATACAGGATTAATAATCTCCGAAATCTTATAAGGTCCAATAAATCTGGGTTTAAATTTAGGAGATGGAACTCTCATAGGAATATTTTTAGAGGACAACCACACCATGTCCCCTACTTTAAACCGGGGACCAATAGTCCGACGCCGGTTGGCAAACTTTTGGGCAGTTTCTTGGGACTGAAACAATTTATCCACTACCTGCACCAAATCTGCTGCATTCTGTTGACCACCGAATCCACCCCAGGACAGTCAGACGCCTCAAGCTGCCCTGAGAGGAACCTAGGGTGATACCCAAAATTGCAGAAAAAGGGGGACACCAACGTGGTAGAGCTAGCTCTATTGTTAAGGGCAAATTCAGCCAAAGGCAAAAACGAAACCCAGTCATCCTGATCCGCAGAAACAAAACACCATAAATAGGTCTCCAGGGTCTGGTTAGCCCTTTCAGTCTGACCGTTGGTCTGAGGATGAAACGCCGAGGAGAAAGACAGCTGAACACCCAATTTGGAGCAAAAAATCCTCCAAAACCTAGATACAAACTGCACCCCTCTGTCAGAAACAATGTTTTCGGGAATACCATGCAAACGAACAACATGTTGGAAAAGCAAAGGCACCAACTCTGATGAAGACGGCAACTTAGATAGGGGAACCAAGTGGACCATCTTGGAGAATCTGTCACAGATCACCCAAATCACAGATATTTTCTGAGAGATGGGAAGCTCTGAAATAAAATCCATGGAGATGTGCGTCCAAGGTTTCTTAGGTACAGGCAAAGGCAATAATAGCCCACTAGAACGTGAACAACAGGGCTTAGACCTAGAACAAACTCCATACGACTGCACAAAACGACGGACATCTCGGGACAGGGAAGGCCACCAAAAAGAGCGTCTCACAAGATCCCGAGTACCAAAAATGCCAGGATGACCCGCCAAAACAGAGCAATGAACCTCAGAGACAACTCGGTCTCTCCATTGGTCTGGGATAAACAGTTTCCCTGCAGGACATCTCTCAGGTTTAACCCCCTGAAATTCCGCCAGTGCCAACCGCAGATCAGGCGAAATAGCCGAGAAAACTACACCATCATTCAGGATAGTAGACGGTTCGACAACTACCAAAGAGTCAGCGCAGAAACTCCTGGAAAGGGCATTGGCCTTAACATTCTTGGTGCCCGGCAAAAAAGAGACCACTAAATTAAACCGGGTAAAAAACAAAGCCCACCTGGCCTGCCGAGGATTCAACTTCTTGACCGCTTCCAGATAGATGAGATTCTTGTGGTCCGTAAGCACCACAACTTGATGCCTAGCCCCCTCCAACCAATGCCTCCACTCTTCAAATGCCCACTTCATAGCCAATAATTCCCGGTTCCCCACATCATAATTCCGTTCAGAAGGAGCAAACTACCGAGAGAAAAAGGCACAGGGCTTAAGTTTACCCGAAGTAGCGTCTCGTTGAGACAGAACAGCACCTGCTCCGATCTCTGAGGCATCGATCTCAACTTGAAATGGGCGAGACACATCAGGTTGCTGCAGAACTGGGGCAGAAGTGAATCGCCTTTTAAGCTCCTGGAAGGCCACAATAGCCTCAGGGGTCCAATGCTCAGCATCAGCTCTCTTCTTTGTCAAATCTGTCAGAGGTTTGACAATGGCAGAAAAATTGGCTATAAATTTACGGTAAAAATTAGCAAACCCCAAAAACCGCTGCAGGGATTTTAGAGAAGTGGTTGCACCCAGTCATAAATAGCCTGAACCTTAACCGGGTGCATTTCAATAGCGGAGGGAGACAGGATGAAGCCCAAAAAGGAAATCCTTTGCACCCCAAAGAGGCACTTTGACCCCTTAACGTACAGTGCATTATCCTTAAGTATCTGAAAAACATCCCGTACTTGCCCCACATGAGAGTCCCAATCATCAGAAAAAATCAAGATGTCATCCAAATACACAATCAAAAATTTACCAATAAGGTCCCGAAAAATATCATTCATGAAGGCCTGGAAGACGGAGGGTGCATTAGTGAGCCCAAAAGGCATCACAAGGTACTCAAAATGCCCCTCAAGAGTATTAAAAGCCGTCTTCCATTCATCACCCTCCTTAATACGGATGAGATTATACGCACCCTTGAGATCCAGTTTCGTAAACCATTTGGCACTCTGCACTCTAGAGAACAGATTAGACATCAGATGCAAAGGGTACTGATATTTGACTGTAATTTTATTAAGAAGACGGTAATCAATACAAGGCCTCAACGAACCATCTTTCTTAGCAACAAAGAAGAAGCCAGCACCCAAAGAAGAAGATGAGGGCCGAATGTGCCCCTTCTCCAATGATTCTCTGATGTATGACCGCATGGCATCATGTTCGGGCACAGACAAGTTGAAAATCCACCCCTTGGGAAATTTACAACCGGGCACCAACTCAATGGCACAGTCACAGTTCCGGTGTGGGGGCAGAGAATCAGATTCCTGGTCATTAAATACATCACGGAAATCAGACAAGAAAGCCGGAACATCAACTGCCTGAGCAGACGTGGACGACACGGAAAGGTCCTGATGCAAACCTTGACAACCCCAACTAACTACCGACAAGGATCTCCAGTCAAGAACCGGATTATGGGTCTGCAACCACGGAAATCCCAGTACCAAGGTATCCTGTAGATTATGCAATACTAAAAATGTACAAGTTTCCTGATGCGCTGGTGCAACTCTCATAGGCACCTGGGTCCAAAATTGGGGTTTATGTTCTGCCAAAGGGGTAGCATCAATGCCCCTTAAAGGAATAGAAGTTTGCTAAGGAACCATGGGAAAACCACAATCCCTAGCAAACCCAAAATCCATCAAATTGAGCGCTGCCCTTGAGTTCACAAAGGCAAATGCAGAAAAGGAAGACAATGAGCAAATCAATGTGACAGACAAAAGAAACTTTGGTTGCAAAGAACCCACAGTAACAGAAGTAGCCAATCTCCTTTCACATTTAGGGCAGACAGAGATGGTATGAGAAGCGTCTCCACAATAGAAGCACAGTCTTTTATTCCGTCTGAACCCCTGCCGACTAGCATTAGAAAGGACCCTATCACACTCCATAGGCTCCAAAGGCTGTTCCACAGGCACAAAACCAGCAGGTATCTTCCTGCGCTCACGGAAACGCCTATCAATCTGAATGGCCAAGGTCATAGAGGCATCAAGACCAGAAGGGACGGGAAATCCTACCATTACATCCTTCACAGCATCCGCAATACCCTTGCGAAAAAGAGCCGCAAGCGCATCATCATTCCATTTGGTAACGACTGCCCACTTACAAAATTTCTGACAAAACGTTTCTGCAGAATCCAAACCCTGAGTTAAGGACAACAAGACCTTTTCTGCTTGGTCCACAATATTGGGTTCGTCATATAATAATCCCAAGGCCTGAAAAAAGGAGTCCACATCATTGAGAATCGGATCATCAGACGCTAAAGAGAAGGCCCAGTCCTGAGGGTCACCACGCAGCAAGGAGATGACAATCTTAACCTGCTGTACGGGATTCCCTGAGGACTTGAGGCGCAGGTCAAAAAATAATTTACAATTATTTTTGAAGCTCAAAAATCTCGACCTATCTCCCGAAAAAAATTCAGGAACGGGAATTTTAGGCTCTGCAAGGGGAGTCTGTGCAAGATAAGACTCTATACGACGAACCTTAGCATCAAGATGAGCAACACGCTCCCCCAATTCATCCATGCTAGACAAAAGAAATCTTCCACAGAACCCAAAGAAGAAGAGGAAAAACACCAAAAAAAAAAAATTCTCACAGCAGTTTTTTTTTCCTTCTTAAGAGTAGCCTTTAAATTTGTTTGGCCGGATGTACTGTTATGATCCAGAACCATGGAAGATCACCACAAATCATTGGCAAAAAGGTGGCAAGAGCATTGGCAACTAATCTGGCCGCCATCCCCTTACTAACCAACACAACTAGAAGTAGCCGAGGGGTGAACTAACATCCTGTGCACCGCGAACCCAGCCGGAAAACTAACTATCCTAAAGGTAGGAAAAATGAATAACTCTCTGCCTCAGAAAATAGACAAGAATAGCAAGCCCCCCACATTCAAAGACTGCGGTGATATAGGAAAAACACAATACACAGGCAGATGACAGGATTAGCAAAAGGTGAGGCCCCCGCTGACTAAAATAGGAAAAGACAGGAAAGGGACTGATGGTAGCCAGAGAAAAACCCTGCAAAATACCAACTTCCTGATAGTACAAAAAGGCCCTCAGATAGCTCGATCTGAACTCCGTCCTATACTAGGTGCCCTTGTCAGACCAATGAACAGAAAACAAGAATTATAACAAATTCAACAAGCCATAAACACATGGACCCAAAGGAGCTATACTCCACACAGAACTGCAGGGAGTTCCTCAACAATCCACTGAGGGGGAAAATCCCTGGAAGGAAATAAACTGAAACCAACCACAACAAATGACAAACCCAGATAAGCAAAAGAACCAGGCAATAAATAAAGAGCAAGAACTTATCTGGAGTGGATGTGATGTAGAGCAGGATTAAGCAGGCTGGAGATACAAAGAACAACTGACATGCGGCAACAGCCTGCAATCAGACCAGGACTTAAATAAGCAGAGAGTTAGGAAAGGAAACACCCACTGCACAAAACACCTGGTCTCTGTCCAAACCCTTCCTGGCCACCAGAGGGAGCCTCCCAGCAGCCAAGACATAACTAACATTCACAACAGCGCGCATGCACTGGAATGGGCAGGCGGTGGATGGCCCGCTCCGCTAGGCCGCATTGCAGCATGGTGAGCTTCCCACTGGGACTTATGCTTGTTATTCATGTGACGATTCATAGAAGAAGTTGTCAAACTGGTGAGGTTTTGGCCTCTACTTATAGATTGCCGACACATTTTACTGATCACATGATTTGGAAGATCCTTTGCAAGGTCAAAAAAGGACCAGGCTAGGCAAAGCTTAGAGGACATGCGACCTGCAGAGCCACCCCGACTTGTGCTCAGAGGCAGAGTGGTGTCTGAGGATGCACTTGTAGACATGCTTCCAGTACTCCGACTCTATCCAGGAAGGTGCAGGGTAACTTCGTCGTCAGTTGCATCCTCTTCCACCACCTCTGGTGACCTCCTCGAGTGCCCGACTGAGGGTTGACAGTATGTGGGATCTATAACTTCATCATCAAGCGTTGTGTTTGCACTCCACTCGCCCTCATACCTAACCTCTTCCTGCCCTGACTGAATAGTTAAGTTGTCATCTCAATCTGGTATCTGCATCTCATCATCATCAGTATGTTCCTCATTTTCTCCACCAGCAGGTGTTACAGTTTTGGAATGAGGGTCTACATTATGCTCAGAAACTTGGTCATCAGGGCCTGAATCTGACTCACAAAGCTTCTAGGCATCACTGCAGACCATTTCCTGGTCTGTACTCATTGTAGCGTGGGAGCAGACCTCTGATTCCCAGCCTATAGTGTGTTAGAACAGCTCTGCAGACTCAGCCATCTCTGTTACACCATACTCTGCAGGGCGGGTGGAGACTTGAGAGCTGGGAGAAAGCAAGTGCGATTGGGATGACAACTCAGAGGAATGTTGTTTTTTGGATTTTGAAGTTGAGGTGGAGGAGAGGCTACTTGTTGGAGCACTTGAGATCCATTCAAGCATGTTTTTTTGTGCATCATCTACCTTTGTTCCAGTTGTTTTGTTCCGTAAAAAAGGGAGCACATCGGATTGTCCACGGAAAGTAGTAGACCTCTTACTTTTGCTGGAAGATGGCCTATCTTCAGCAGATGTTAATGTACCTTCCCCACCTTCCCCACGGACACAAACTTTTTTTCCTTTTCCAACACTCCTGTTCTCCTTTCCACCAGCATCTGTCCTTTTGCTACTCATTTTGTTAGCGACAAGATTGGACACTTAAAATGTGGTAGCAAAAATTGAGAGGTGGTGTAGATTGCAGAGGTGGTCTAGCTTTATTGACAGCTGTAGAACCAACACTGACTATCCCTGCCAATACAACTATGGCCCTAAAACTGGCAGCTCTGTTTGCTATAAAAATAGCGTAGCAAAATGGGCAGGAGGGTAGAATGCAGAGGTGGTGGAACTTGCTTGGCACCAGTGGGACACTAAGTTACTATAGCAGACACTTTGTGGATGCCACCAACTTTCAGCACTGTTTTCTATAAAAATAGCGTAGCAAAATGGGAAGGAGGGTAGAAGGCAGAGGTGGAGGAACTCGCTTGGCACCAGTGGGACACTAAGTTACTATAGCAGACACTTTGTGGATGCCACTAAGGGGTACATTGCCCACTGCGACATCGCTAGAAGATTGTAGCGATGCCGAGCGCGATAGTACCCGCCTCCGTCGCACATGCGATATCTTGTGATAGCTGCCGTAGCGAACATTATCGCTACGGCTGCTTCACAGGCACTTACCTGCCCTGCGACGTCGCTCTGGCTGGCGACCCGCCTCCTTCCTAGGGAGGCGGGTCGTGCGGCATCACAGCAACGTCACACGGCAGGCAGCCAATAGAAACGGAGGGACGAAGGTGAGCGGGATGTAAACATCCTGCCCACATTCTTTCTTCCTCATTGCAGGCAGGACGCAGGTAAGGAGATGTTCCTCGCTCTTGCGGCTTCATACACAGCGATGTGTGCTGCTGCAGGAACTAGGAACAATATCGTACATGTCGCTGCAGCGAAAATATGGAAATGACCGACACTACACAGATCACCAATTTTTGATGCTTTTGCGATCATTTATCGGTGCTGCTAGGCTTTACACGTTGCGACGTCGTTACCGGCGCCGAATGTGCGTCACTTTCGATTTGACCCCGACGAGATCACAGTAGCGATATCGGAATGTGCAAAGTACCCACTAAGTTTCAGCACTGTTTGCTATCAAAATAGCGTAGCAAAATGGGCAGGAGGGTAGAATGCAGAGGTGGTGGAACTTGCTTGGCACCAGTGGGACACTAAGTTACTATAGCAGACACTTTGTGGATGCCACCAACTTTCAGCACTGTTTTCTATAAAAATAGCGTAGCAAAATGGGAAGGAGGGTAGAAGGCAGAGGTGGAGGAACTTGCTTGGCACCAGTGGGACACTAAGTTACTATAGCAGACACTTTGTGGATGCCACTAAGGGGTACATTGCCCGCTGCGACATCGCTAGAAGATTGTAGCGATGCCGAGCGCGATAGTACCCGCCTCCGTCGCACATGCGATATCTTGTGATAGCTGCCGTAGCGAACATTATCGCTACGGCTGCTTCACAGGCACTTACCTGCCCTGCGACGTCGCTCTGGCTGGCGACCCGCCTCCTTCCTAGGGAGGCGGGTCGTGCGGCATCACAGCAACGTCACACGGCAGGCAGCCAATAGAAACGGAGAGACGAAGGTGAGCGGGATGTAAACATCCTGCCCACATTCTTTCTTCCTCATTGCAGGCAGGACGCAGGTAAGGAGATGTTCCTCGCTCTTGCGGCTTCATACACAGCGATGTGTGCTGCTGCAGGAACTAGGAACAATATCGTACATGTCGCTGCAGCGAAAATATGGAAATGACCGACACTACACAGATCACCAATTTTTTATGCTTTTGCGATCATTTATCGGTGCTGCTAGGCTTTACACGTTGCGACGTCGTTACCGGCGCCGAATGTGCGTCACTTTCGATTTGACCCCGACGAGATCACAGTAGCGATATCGGAACGTGCAAAGTACCCACTAAGTTTCAGCACTGTTTGCTATCAAAATAGCGTAGCAAAATGGGCAGGAGGGTAGAAGGCAGAGGTGGTGGAACTTGCTTGGCACCAGTGGGACACTAAGTTAGTATAGCAGACACTTTCTGGATGCCATTATGTTTCAGCACTGTTTGCTATCAAAATATTGTGGCAAAAGTGGGCAGGTGGATACAGTGACCGGGTTCTGTGGGTCAGTGGACAGGAAATGAACACTAAATTAGTATTCCAGAAACTTTTAGGATGGCAGAAAAAGTGTCAGCTCTTTGGGCAAATAAAATTGTGTTCCAAAAAAGGCAGGTGGGTACAGTGCCCGGGTTCTGTGGGTACCAGGACAGGAAAGGAAAACTAAGTTACTATTCCAGACACTTTAGGATGGCAGCAAAAGTGTCAGCTCTTTGGGCAAATAAAATTGCGTGGAAAAAGTGGGCAGGTGGGTACAGTGGCCGGGTTCTGCGGGTCAGTGGACAGGAAAGGAACACTAAATTAGTATTCCAGACACATTTAGGATGGCAGAAAAAGTGTCAGCTCTTTGGGCAAATAAAATTGCGTGGCAAAAGTGGGCAGGTGGGTACAGTTACCTGCCCTGCGAAGTCGCTGTGGACGGCGACCCACTTCTATCCTAAGGGGGCGGGTCGTGCGGCGCCACAGCGACGTCACATGGCAGGCGGCCAATAGAAGTGGACGGGTGAAGATAAGCAGGGCGTAAACATCCCGCCCACCTCCTTCCTTCCTCATTGCAGGCGGGACGCAGGTAAGGAGATGTTCCTCACTCCTGCGGCTTCATACACAGCGATGTGTGCTCCAGCAGGAACGAGGAACAACATCGTACCTGTCGCTGTAGCGAAATTATGGAAATGACCGACACTACACATATCACCGACTTTTGACGCTTTTGCGATCGTTTATCGGTGCTTCTAGGCTTTACATGTTGCGACGTCGTTACCGGCGCCGGATGTGCGTCACTTTCGATTTGACCCCGACGAGATCGCAGTAGCGATGTCGCAATGTGCAAAGTACTCACTAAGTTTCAGCACTGTTTGCTAGAGATGAGCGAACCGGTCGCGGTTCGGCTCGAGTTCGGTTCGCCGAACGGAGGTCTCGTTCGAGTTCGGTTCGGCAAACGTTCGACGAACCACTCGAACCGCATAGGAAACAATGGCAGGCAATCACAAACACATAAAAACACATAGAAAACACCCTCAAAGGTGTCCAAAAGGTGACCAACAACTCACAACACAACACAAACACATTAGAAAGTGACAAGGATATATACTCATGCGAAAACAAAAGAGTAGGACAAGGAAAAAGAGAAGGAGACACAGATATAGGCATGGCACGCCCTTCTAAAATCATGTAAAACACCGCAAGGTGACTCCAAGCGGAGTCTCCCTTTTTTCCAAAAATTGGGCCCCACACACACCCACCCCTTCAGTGGCAGCACTTGTGCCCCAGTTGTACACTTCACAGCTAGATTTGCATCAAGCACATTCAAAAATACGCCATACTTAGCTGTCCCCAGGATGACACCAGGGTAGGTAGCAAAGTCTTTCCTGATCCCAGCGCTGTGCATCTTGGATCATTTTTAAAAACACAGCAAGGGTTACTCCAAGAACAGTCTCCCTTTTTTCCAAAAATTGGGCCACACAGACACCTCATCAGTGGCAGCACTTGTGCCCCAGTTGTACACTTCACAGCTAGATTGGCATCAAGCACATTCAAAAATACGCCATACTTAACCGTCCCCAGGATGACACCGGGGTAGGTAGCAAAGTCTTTCCTGATCCCAGCGCTGTGCATCTTGGATCATTTTTAAAAACACAGCAAGGGTTACTCCAAGAACAGTCTCCCTTTTTTCCAAAAATTGGGCCACACAGACACCTCATCAGTGGCAGCACTTCTGCCCTAGTTGTACACTTCACAGCTAGATTTGCATCAAGCACATTCAAAATACACAAGCATTTACTCTCCCCAGGATGACGCAGGGGTAGTAAATTCCTTGTGGATCCATGACTTGTTCATTTTGATGAACGTTAGTCTGTCCACATTGTCACTGGACAGGCGCGTGCGCTTATCTGTCAGCACACACCCAGCAGCACTGAAGACACGTTCAGTGACAACGCTGGCAGCTGGACACGACAAAATCTCCAAGGCGTAAGTGGATAGCTCTGGCCTCTTTTCAAGATTTGAAGCCCAAAATGAGTAAGGCTTCATTTGCAAAGTAATGGCATCGGTGTTCATTTGGAGATACTCCTGTATCATCCTCTCCAGCCATTGACTATGTGTCAGGCTTTTTGTCTCTGGTGGCCTTGCAAAGGAGGGTCTAAAAAAATTATGAAAAGATTCAATATAATTGCTGTTACCAGCACCAGATACGGTGCAACTGGTACGGGTAGACTGTTGAAGATGACGAGACCGTCCCATGTTTGTCAAGTTACAACTGGGAGATTCACTCCCTGCACCTGCATGGTTGTTTCATGGAAAAGCCGAGCTAAGATCGAGTAACAGCTTCTGCTGATACTCCTGCATACGTGCGTCCCTTTCAATGGCTGGAATTATGTCACAAAATTTGGACTTGTACCGGGGATCTAATAGTGTGGCAAGCCAGTAGTCATCATCACTTCTAATTTTGACAATACGAGGGTCATGTTGGAGGTAGTGCAGCAAGAAGGCGCTCATGTGTCTCTCGCAGCCATGCGGACCAAGTCCACGCTGTGTTTGTGGCATAGAGATGCTAACCGTCCGTTCTTCCTCTGACATCTCCCCCCAACCTCTTTCAACTGAAATTTGACCAAGGTCTCCCTCATCTGCTGAGTCTTCCATGTCCATGGACAGTTCGTCCTCCATTTCTTCATGTTCTCCTGCACCTTCCTCAACATTTCGCCTGCTACCATGCGCCCTTGTTGATCTCTGTCCCCCATGGTCCCAAGCCTGCCGCGTTGGTGATGATGAATGTCTGGACCTTGGTGATGTTGTTGTGTCTTGCACATATGAATCCTACTGTAGTTCCTCCCCTTCCTGTTGTCCCACCCCCTTGAGTCCGAATAGTGTTTAGCGTGTGCTCCAGCATGTAAATGACTGGAATTGTCATGCTAATAATGGCATTGTCAGCGCTAAACATATTTATCGCCATCTCGAAACTGTGCAGAAGGGTGCATAGGTCCTTGATCTGAGACCACTCCATCAGGGTGATCTGCCCCACCTCTGCATCTCGTTGGCCCAGGCTATATGTGGAGAGTCGAATTCCAGAGTGTCGCCACATCGCATTTCAGGCGATGAACCGGCAGGCCGAAAGACGTCTGGAGCGATGCAAGTCGCTCAGCAGCGGTGGTTGAACGGCGGAAGTGAGCAGACAGTTTTCGTGCCCTGTTCAGAAGGCCATCTAGGCCGGAATAGTGTGTTAAAAATTGCTGGACAACAAGGTTCAACACGTGAGCCATACAAGGCACATGTGTCTTCTTGCCCAGGCGAAGGGCCACACCCAGGTTTGCAGCATTGTCGCACACGGCCTTACCAGGCTGCAGGTTGAGGAGAGACAACCATTTATTAAACTCAGTCTCCAGAGCTGCCCACAACTGAGCCGCTGTGTGACTCCTATTTCCAAGACATGTCAAGCTAAAGACCGCCTGATGCCGTTGTGCTCTGCTGCCAGCATAGTAATGAGGGGTGCGTGATTCCTTCTGTGCAGTGAGAACGCTGGTGGCCTGACCAGGCAGGCTTGGGGCGGAGGTGGAGGACCCAGATGAGGTGGAGGAGGCAGAAGCAGTGGCGGAGCTTGGACAGACAGAGGATTGACACACAAGTCGTGGGGACGGCAAGACTTGTGCAGCAGACCCTTAACCATCTATCACCATAGTTACCCAGTGCCCAGTCAGCGACATGTAACGTCCCTGTCCATGCTTACTGGTCCAAGTATCAGTGGTGAAATGCACCCGTTCACACACAGAGTTTTTCAAGGAAATGGTGATGTTGTGTGTGACATGCTGGTGTAGCGCGGGCTTGCCTTTCTTAGAGAAGTAGTGGCGACTGGGCATCTGGTACTGGGGCACAGCGACAGACATAAGGTCTCTAAAATCCTGTGTGTCCACCAGGCGGAAAGGCAGCATTTCGGTAGCCAAGAGCTTACAGAGGGATAAAGTCAACCTCTTAGCTTTGTCATGGGTCGCAGGAAATGGCCTTTTATTTGTCCACATCTGAGGGACAGAGATCTGGCTGCTGTGTGTAGACGGTGTTGAGTAGGGTGTCCCTGGAAAAATGCAGGTTTGTGAGGAAAGTGCAGGCGTAGACATGATGTTGCCTTCATCCAACGTTGGTGCTATCGATGTCTGAGAGAGCTGTACACACGCACTTGTATCCCCTTCCAAACCAACTGACGACTTACCAAGCAAACTGCTTGTTGCGGTTACAGTGGTGGAAGTTGTGCGTGGAAAATCTGGTGTGACAGCTGTCCCCACAGTCCTAGAAGATGAAGAGCGCGCGGATGCACTGGAAGGGGCAGGCGGTGGATGGTTCGCTCCGCTAGGCCGCATTGCAGCACAGGGATCTTCCCACTGGGACATATGATATTTATTCATGTGACGATTCATGGAAGAAGTTGTCAAACTGCTGAGGTTTTGCCCTCTACTAACAGAATCATGACAAATTTTACAGATCACATAATTTGGGCGATATTTTGCTATGTCAAAAAAGGACCAGGCTAGCCAAGGCTTAGAGGGCATGCGACCTGCTGATCCACCCCGACTAGTGCTCAGAGGCAGAGTGGTGGCTGAGGATGCAGTTGTAGACGTGCTACCAGTACTCCGACTCTGTCCAGGAAGGCGCAAGGTAACTTCGTCGTCAGTTGCATCCTCCTCCACCGTCTCTGTTGACCTCCTTGAAGGCCTGACTGTGGGTTGACAGTAGGTGGGATCTAGAATTTCCTCATCGATTGTTGTGTTTGCACTCCCCTCACCCTCAGTCCGAGCCTCTTCTTGCCCTGACCGAATATTTAAGTTGTCTTCTCAATCTGGTATCTGCGTCTCATCGTCATCAGTATGTTCCTCATTGTCTATTACAACAGGTGTTTCAGTTTGTGAATAAGGGTCAACATTATGCTCAGAAACTTGGTCATCACGGCCTGAATCTGAGTCACAAAGGTTCTGGGCATCACTGCAGACCATTTCCTGGTCTGTACTCACTGTAGCTTGGGAGCAGACCTCTGATTCCCAGTCTATAGTGTGACTGAACAGCTCTGCAGACTCAGCCATCTCAGTTTTACCATACTGTGCAGGGCGGATGGAGACTTCAGAGCTGGGAGAAAGCAAGTGTGATTGGGATGACAACTCAGAGGACTGGTGTTTTTTGGATGCGGTAGTTGAGGTGGAGGAGAGGGCACTTGTTGGACCACTTGAGATCCATTCAAGCATTTTCTTTTTTTGGCCATCATCTACCTTTGTTCCAGTTGTTCGTGTCCGAAAAAAAGGGAGCACATCGGATTGTCCACGGTAAGTAGTACACATCTTACTTTTGCTGGAAGATGGTCTATCTTCAGCAGATGTTAATGGAGCTTTGCCACCTTCCCCACAGACAAACCCTTTTTTTCCTTTTCCAACACGCCTCTTTCCCTTTCCACCAGCATCTGTCATTTTGCCACTCATTTTGATTGCGACAAGATGGTGCACTTAAAATGTGGTAGTAAAAATTGAGATGTGGTGTAGATTGCAGCGGTGGTCTATCTTTATTAACAGCAGAATAAACAACAATAACTATCCCTGACAATGCAACTACGGCCCATAAACTGGCAGCATAGTTTGCTAGTATAATGGCTTAGTAACAATGAGTTTGAGTGTGCAATGCAGAGGTGCTGCACATAGGTTTGCCCCAGTGGGACACTAATGGAAGTCCAACAGCCACTTTTAGGATGCCACTAAGTTTACTCAGTGATTGCTAGTATAATGGCTTAGTAACAATGAGTTTGAGTGTGCAATGCAGAGGTGCTGCCCATAGGTTTGCCCCAGTGGGACACTAATGGAAGTCCAACAGCCACTTTTAGGATGCCACTAAGTTTACTCAGTGTTTGCTAGTATAATGGCTTAGTAACAATGAGTTTGAGAGTGCAATGCAGAGGTGCTGCACATAGGTTTGCACCAGTCGGACACTAATGGAAGTCCAACAGCCACTTTTAGGATGCCACTAAGTTTACTCAGTGTTTGCTAGTATAATGGCTTAGTAACAATGAGTTTGAGTGTGCAATGCAGTGGTGCTGCAAATAGCTTTGCACCAGTGGGACACTAATGGAAGTCCAACAGCCACTTTTAGGATGCCACTAAGTTTCCTCAGTGTTTGCTAGTATAATGGCTTAGTAACAATGAGTTTGAGTATGCAAAGGGCAGGAGGGTACAGTGGCAGGGTTGTGGGTCTGGGTAGAGGAAAGGAAGCCTCCTCTTCAATCCCTCCTAATGGGGAAATGCAGAGAGGAAATCCCTGACCTTAGCTACACAGACGCTGTCATCTTGTGTAGCTGTTATAATCTGATTTCACGGACCTGACTGTCACCTATGGCTCTGACCCTGCCGTTATTAGCCCTTGCAAGGACTAATAGAAACTTCTATCCCTATTCTGTATAGTGCTGTGTATAGAGCGTACACAGCAGTAGCGGAGACAGGAGCTATGCCAGCGTTGACTGACACCAAGACGCAGAAGGCAGATAATGGCGTGCTGGAGGAAAATGTCCGTTTTTATAATGCATGGACATGTGACATGGACATCCTATCACACATGCCGTTGCTTCTCTGGCTAAAAGTCCACTTAGCTGTGTGTGTGTCTGGGATTGGCTGACATGCTGGCCCGCCCCACTACACGCGCGCGCTTAGGGAAGGAAGACAAGGAAAAAAAAAAAAAAATGGCGATCGCCATTATCCAAACAGCAGTGATCTGAATGCGCTGTTCCCGCATACTATACGCTGAAATTTCATAATAGTGTGAGTCACAGAGTGACTTACACTATTACAGCGGAAAGCCAGCTAGTAATTAGCTTGTCTTTTTGCTGCTAGAACCGTTCTCCAACGTATCTAGAATTATCGAGCTTTATTAAAAAGCTCGAGTTCTAGTTCTATCTAGAACAGCCCCCAACGTCACTCGAGCCGCGAACTGGAGAACCTCGAACTGCGAACCGCGCTCAACTCTATTGTTTGCTATAAAATAGCATAGCAAAATGGGAAGGAGGGTAGAAGGCAGAGGTGGTGGAACTTGCTTGGCACCAGTAGGACACTAAGTTATTATAGCAGACACTTTGTGGATGCCACTAAGTTTCAGCACTGTTTGCTATCAAAATAGCATGGCAAAAGTGGGCAGGTAGGTACAGTGGCCGGGTTCTGTGGTTCAGTGGACAGGAAAGGAACACTAAATTAGCATTCCAGACACCTTTAGGATGGCAGAAAAAGTGTCAGCTTTTGGGCAATTAAAATAGCGTTCCAAAAAAGGCAGGTGGGTACATTGCCCGGGTTCTGTGGGTACCAGGACAGGAAAGGAAAACTAAGTTACTATTCCAGACACTTTTAGGATGGCAGCAAAAGTGTCAGCTCTTTGAGCAAATAAAATTGCGTGTCAAAAGTGGGCAGGTGGGTACAGTGCCTGGGTTCTGTGAGTCAGTGGAAAGGAAAGGAAAACTAAGTTACTATTCCAGACACTTTTAGGATGGCAGCAAAAATGTCAGCTCTTTGGACAAATAAAACTGTGTGGCAAAAGTGGACAGCTGGGTATAGTGCCAGGTTCTGTGGGTACCAGGACAGGAAAGGAAAACTAAGTTACTATTCCAGACACTTTTAGGATGGCAGCAACAGTGTCAGCTCTTTGGGCAAATAAAATTGCGTGGCAAAAGTGGACAGGTGGGTACAGTGCCTGGGTTCTGTGGGTCAGTGGACAGGAAATTAACAGTAACTTAGTATTCCAGACATTTTTAGGATGGCAGGAAAAGTGCCAGCTCTTTGGGCAAGTAAAATTGCGTGGCAAAAGTGAGCAGGTGGGTACAGTTCCCGGATTCTGTGGGTACCAGGACAGGAAAAGAAAACTAAGTTACTATTCCAGACACTTTTAGGATGGCAGCAAAAGTGTCAGCTCTTTGAGCAAATAAAATTGCGTGGCAAAAGTGGGCAGGTGGGTACAGTGCCTGGGTTCTGTGAGTCAGTGGAAAGGAAAGGAACAGTAACTTAGTATTCCAGACACTTTTAGGATGGCAGCAAAAGTGTCAGCTCTTTGGGCAAACAAATTGCGTAGCAAAAGTGGACAGGTGGGTACAGTGCCCGGGTTCTGTGGGTACCATGACAGGAAAGGAAAACTAAGTTACTATTCCAGACACTTTTAGGATGGCAGCAACAGTGTCAGCTCTTTGGGCAAATAAAATTGCGTGGCAAAAGCGGGCAGGTGGGTACAGTGCCCGGGTTCTGTGGGTACCAGGACAGGAAAGGAACACTTAAGCCCGCTACACACGCTTCAATATATCTCACAATCCGTTGTTGGGGTCAAGTTGTAAGTGACGCACATCCGGCATCATTTGTGAGGTATCTGCGTGTGACAGCTACATGCGATCAGGATTGAACGCAAAACCGTTGATCGCAAACACATCGTATCATTCTCTAGAATTGAGCGTTTTGTTGCACGAACCTAGTCAATTGTAACGTGTGACATCCCTCATACAATTTTGGTGTCTGATGCTATGTGCGTAGGTGTGCGCTCTGCACCGCAGCTTAAAAAAGGTCTGCTTCAGAGCGCAGCTGAAAAGCTGCGTTCTGAAGCGCCTCACAATGTCTGTCATGCACTAATCTCTGTCAGTCCGTCACTATCTCTGTCCCTCACTCTCAGTCCATGTCAGTCTATCCCCCTCTCTCATATACTCACCGATCCCCGATCCCTGGCACTGCACGGCATTCACACTGCTCCGGCTGCTTTTACTGTTTTGAAAAAGCCGGCCGCCCATTAAACAATTTCGTATTCCCTGCTTTCCCCGCCCACCAGCGCCTATGATTGGTTACAGTGAGACACGCCCCCACTCTGAGTGACAGGTGTCACACTGCACCCAATCACAGCAGCCGGTGGGCGTGTCTATACTGTGTAGTGAAATAAATAATTAAATAATTAAAAAAAACGGCGTGCGGTTCCCCCCATTTTTAAAACAAGCCAGATAAAGCCATACGGCTGAAGGCTGGTATTCTCAGGATGGGGAGCTCCACGTTATGGGGAGCCCCCCACCCTAACAATATCAGCCAACAGCCGCCCAGAATTGCCGCATACATAATATGCGACAGTTCTGGGGCTGTACCCGGCTCTTCCCGATTTACCCTGGTGCGTTGGCAAATCGGGGTAATAAGGAGTTAATGGCAGCCCATAGCTGCCAATAAGTCCTAGATTAATCATGTCAGGCGTCTATGAGACACCCTCCATGATTAATCTGTAAGTTACAGTAAATAAACACACGCCCGAAAAAATCCTTTATTAGAAATAAAAACACACACATATACCCTGGTTCACCACTTTAATCAGCCCCAAAAAGCCCTCCTTGTCCGGCGTAATCCAGGATGATCCAGCGTCGCTTCCACCGCAGCTGCATGGAGGTGACCGGAGCCGCAGCAGACACAGCCGCTCCGGTCACCTCCATGCAGCAAATGAACACAGCCGCGCGATCAGCTGCTGTCACTGAGGTTACCCGCGGCCACCGGTGGATGCAGCGGTGGCCGCGGGTAACCTCAGTGACAGCTCAGCTGATCGAGCGGCTGTGTTCATTTGCTGTGTGGAGGTGACCGGAGCGGCTGTGTGTGCTGCAGCTCCGGTCACCTCCATGCAGCAGCGCTGGATGCGACGCTGGAGCATCCTGGATGATGCCGGACAAGGAGGGCTTTTTGGGGCTGATTAAAGTGGCGAACCAGGGTATATGTGTGTGTTTTTATTTCTAATAAAGGATTTTTTCATGTGTGTGTGTTTATTTACTGTAATTTACAGATTAATCATGGAGGGTGTCTCATAGATGCCTGACATGATTAATCTAGGACTTATTGGCAGCTATGGGCTGCCATTAACTCCTTATTACCCCGATTTGCCAACGCACCAGGGTAAATCGGGAAGAGCCGGGTACAGTCCCAGAACTGTCGCATCTAATGTATGCGGCAAATCTGGGCGGCTGTTGGCTGATATTGTTAGGGTGGGGGGCTCCCCATAACGTGGAGCTCCCCATCCTGAGAATACCAGCCTTCAGCCGTATGGCTTTATCTGGCTGGTTTTAAAAATGGGGGGAACCGCACGCCGTTTTTTTTTAATTATTTAATTATTTATTTCACTACACAGTATAGACACGCCCACCGGCTGCTGTGATTGGGTGCAGTGTGACACCTGTCACTCAGAGTGGGGGCGTGTCTCACTGTAACCAATCATAGGCGCTGGTGGGCGGGGAAAGCAGGGAATACGAAATTGTTTAATGGGCGGCCGGCTTTTTCAAAACAGTAAAAGCCGCCGTAGCAGTGTGAACGCCATGCAGCGCCGGGGATCGGGGATCGGTGAGTATATGAGAGAGGGCTGCTAACTTCAGTTACTCAGGAGATTAGCGGTCACCGGTGAGTCTTCACTGGTGACCGCTAATCAGGACGCGACACAGACAGAGCCGCAGCATCACAATGAAGTCGGGGGAAGTTCACCCGAGTTCATTCTGATCGTGCGGCTCTGTCTGTGTCTGCTGTCAGCGGCCATTCACCGCTGCTACATGGCTGTCTGTGTCTGCTGTTAGCGGCCATGTAGCAGAGCTGAATGGCAGATGACATAGTAAAAACGCATCCCTACACATTACACACGCTTGGCAAGTCAATAAATAAAAAAAAAAAAAAGGTGCTCAATGCATACGTCACAGAACACATGATCTAAAGGATCGCACACAAAATTGATCAATTTAACATAGACTACTAACGCACGTGTGACAGCAAATGAACGACCTACGTGCAATCTCATAAGATCCCGTATGCAACCTGGGCGTGTCACATCGCAAATGCGATTGTACAACTAATTGCAACGTGTAAAGTGGGCTTTAGTTACTATTCCAGACACTTTTAGGATGGCAGCAAAAATGTCAGCTCTTTGGACAAATAAAATTGCGTGGCAAAAGTGGACAGCTGGGTATAGTGCCCGGGTTCTGTGGGTACCAGGACAGGAAAGGAAAACTAAGTTACTATTCAAGACACTTTTAGGATGGCAGCAAAAGTGTCAGCTCTTTAAGCAAATAAAATTGTATGGCAAAAGTGGGCAGCTGTGTACATTGCCCGGGTTCTAAGGGTACCAGGACAGGAAAGGAAAACTAAGTTACTATTCCAGCCACTTTTAGGATGGCAGCAAAAGTGTCAGCTCTTTGGGCAAATAAAATTGCGTTGCAAAAGTGGACACGTGGGTACTTTGCCCGGGTTCTGTGGGTACCAGGACAGGAAAGGAAAACTAAGTTATTATTCCAGACACTTTTAGGATGGCAGCAAAAGTGTCAGCTCTTTGGGCAAACAAAATTGCGTGGAAAAAGTGGGCAGGTGGGTACAGTGCCCGGGTTCTGTGGGTACCAGGACAGGAAAGGAAAACTAAGTTACTATTCCAGACACTTTTAGGATGGCAGCAACAGTGTCAGCTCTTTGGGCAAATGAAATTGCGTGGCAAAAGCGGGCAGGTGGGTACAGTGCCCGGGTTCTGTGGGTACCAGGACAGGAAAGGAACACTAAGTTACTATTCCAGACACTTTTAGGATGGCAGAAAAAATGTCAGCTCTTTGGACAAATAAAATTGCGTGGCAAAAGTGGACAGCTGGGTATAGTGCCCGGGTTCTGTGGGTACCAGGACAGGAAAGGAAAACTAAGTTACTATTCAAGACACTTTTAGGATGGCAGCAAAAGTGTCAGCTCTTTAAGCAAATAAAATTGTATGGCAAAAGTGGGCAGCTGTGTACATTGCCCGGGTTCTGTGGGTACCAGGACAGGAAAGGAAAATAGGAATTACTACTTACCGGTAATGATGTTTCCAGGAGCCAACATGACAGCACGGTAGGAGTTGCTCCTTTGACCTTTACAGGGACAGGAAACGCAAGAAGTTAAAAGCCCCTCCCTATCCCCCTTTCCTCAGTGTTTTTTAAAGTACCACACCAGGATGGGAGATAACACCATTTTATTAATGCAGAACGTACAACACCGTACATAATCAGACGGGAGGGAAATAAGCGTGCTGTCATGTTGGCTCCTGGAAACATCATTACCGGTAAGTAGTAATTCCTATTTTCCAGGACGCCACATGACAGCACGGTAGGAGAATGCCAAAGTAATCCCTATGAGGGGGGGACCACAGCCTGCAAAGCCCTTCTACTGAACAACATGTGCTGATCGGTGAGAAGGCACAGTTTATAATGCTTACAAAACGTGTGCGGACCCGACCACGTTGCCGTACGACAAATCAGAACCAAGGAAACCCCCCGCCCTCACCGCCCAAGAAGTGGACAGAGCCCTGGCGGAGCGGGCCCTAATGCGAGTTGGGAGGTCCCGACCCGCGGACTGGTAAGTAGCCGAAATAGCGGACCTAACCCACCGAGACAGAGTTGTCTTAGACACCGTCTTCCCTCGGTACTTTCCCGCAAAGTGCACCAAGAGGGCAGAATCTATGCGCCAGCTCTGGTAGCCTCCAAATATGCCAGAACTGCTCGTCTGACGTCCAAAGAGCGAAGGAGCTCTGCATGTTGGGAATGAGAATAAATGAGGTAGACAGCTTACACTACAGCGACCAGAGACAGTGAGACATACCCGAAAAGGGGTTAATGAACATTCGTAACACCGCAACTATAGAATAGAAGTTAAAGTCCTTAACAGCCTATCAAGGAATGAATAAACCACAGCCCGATAGAAGACCACCGGCTAGATCAAGAATAAACTTGTCCGAGCTTATTAAACCAGTTCAGTACTGACATCATGACTCTCCTAGGTCCAAACGATTACCCCTGGTCACAGACCAGCCCACCGTATCGCCAGAGTTCATATTCTGGCTCCAGAAGCCCAAGATGACAATGCATAAACTACTGGACCTCGAGTAATGAGAAGGACCATCATGAAACTAAAGACATGAAGAGTTGGAGTCCGGAAGGCACGTCGTCCGATATTAGCAAGCCAAGTACATCATCCGACCACTTGAAGGAAGCATTGTTCCCAAGATGCAGATGCCAAGGACAGTGGGGTATGGAAACTGGATGGGAGGAAAGTGTCCCAGAAATGTAGGTGGCCAACCTCATAGATACACTGTATACAGTATATATATTGGAAATTAAAGAAGTGGTTTGCCATATCCGTGACAGCAAACACAGGAGACTAGTGTTGCCCTGAGCTGGTGGAAAGAAACCACTACCACCTGGGCAGACTACCCAACCAGAAATGCACTATACCCCATTAGCATGTAAGTACCACTATATCGGACACTAGCGTAAACAGACCACACCGTCTTCCATAGTGACCAGGGAACATCCTCCAGAGGAGTGAGGGCCTCCAATAATCACAGAGTGATAGTTCATTTGACAGTGGTGAGACCCTGGATGTTTTCTCGTGAGAACAGTGAGCCTATGAGGGAGACTATGGAGCTCCCTGCCACAAGAGGTTGGTAAACCTCACAGGGTATTTACAAGATTCTGGATGTTGAACAATGGCCAGAAAACCAGTCCAATTGCCATCAAAGGACCCATCACAGTAAAACGGGGCTATTACCATGATCGGCTACATTCAGTTCATTCCACCATAGGATGAACCCGATAAACATTTCTCTTTAGTCATAAGTTATAAATGAAAGACCAGAACTAAGCAACTAAGCACCGCTGAATACTACTAAGTAGAAAAGAAGGACCGTAGCTGAACTCAGATTCCAGTTCTGAGCCATAAGAAGGAGAAAAACTAGGCCAACTAAAACATGGTTGCCTATCACGGCTAAGCCAAGTGCCGTTCCAGAAGTTTGAGGCCCCTCTAACCAAAGCCGATGCTAGAGACCCAAGATGCGAAGGATGCAGCCCGAGGCGCAAGGGACGAGGCCACTGCAAGGCCAAAGGCGCAGAGGCGCAAGGCCAAGGTGCAGAGGCATAAGGTCCAAGGCGCAGAGGCGCAATGCCCAAAGCGCAGAGGCGCAAGGCCCAAGGCGCAGAGGCGCAAGGCCCAAGGCGCAGAGGCGCAAGGCCCAAGGCGCAGAGGCGCAAGGCCCAAGGTGCAGAGGCACAGAAGCGCAAAGCGCAGAGGCACAGAAGCGCAAGGCGCAGAGGCGCAAGGCCCAATGCCAGACGCGCAAGGCCAGAACATGAAGCGCAAGGCGCAAGTCCGGAAGCGCAAGGCCAGAGGCGCAAGGCACAAGACTAGAGGCGCAAAGCCAGAGGCGCAAAGCCAGAGGCCAGAGGCGCAAGGCACTATGCCAGAGGCGCAATGTCAGAGGCACAAGGCATAATGCCAGAGGCACAAGGCGCAATGCCAGACACGCAAGGCCGGAACATGAAGTGCAAGGCGCAAGCCCCGAAGCGCAAGGCACAATGCCAGAGGTGCAAGGCACAATGCCAGAGGCGCAAGGCGCAATGCCAGAGGCGCAAGGCCAGTGGCGCAATGCCAGAGGCGCAAGGCCAGAGGCGCAAGGCCAGAGGCACAAGGCGCAATGCCAGAGGTGCAAGGCCATAGGCACAAGGCGCAATGCCAGAGGCGCAAGGCCAGAGACACAAGGCGTAATGCCATAGGCACAAGGCCAGAGGCACAAGGCGCAATGCCAGACACACAATGCCAGAAGCATGAAGCGTAATGCGCAAGCCCGGAGGCACAAGCCCGGAGGCATAAGGCACAATCCCAGAGGCACAAGGCACAAGCCCAGAGGCACAAGGCACAAGCCCAGAGGCACAATCCTTGAGGCACAAGGCACAAGCCCAGAGGCACAAGCCTAGAGGCACAAGGCACAAGCCCAGAGGCACAAGGCACAAGCCCAGATGCACAAGCTTAGAGACACAAGGCACGGGCCCAGAGGCACAAGCCCAGAGACACAAGGCACAAGCCAAGAGGCACAAGCCTAGAGACGCAAGGCACAAGCCCAGAGGCACAAGCCTAGAGACGCAAGGCACAAGCCCAGAGGCACAAGCCTAGAGACACATGGCACAAGCCCAGAGGCACAAGCCTAGAGACACAAGGCACAAGCCCAGAGGCACAAGCCTAGAGACACAAGGCACAAGCCTAGAGACACAAGGCACAAGCCCAGAGGTACAAGCCTAGAGACACAAGACACACGCCCCGAGGCACAAGCCTAGAGACACAAGGCACAAGCCCAGAGGCACAAGCCTAGAGGCACAAGGCCAGAGGCACAAGCCTAGAGGCACAAGCCACAAGGCCAGAGGCACAAGTCTAGAGGCACAAGCCACAAGCCTAGAGGCACAAGGCACAGGTCCAGAGGCACAAGCCCAGAGGCACAAGCCACAAGCCCAGAGGCACAGGCCTAGAGGTACAAGGCACAAGTCCAGAGGCACAAGCCCAGAGGCACAAGCCACAAGCCCAGAGGCACAAGGCCCAAGCCCGGAGGCCCAAGGCCCAAGCCCGGAGGCCCAAGGCACAAGCCCAGAGGCCAAGAGCCAGTGAAGCCAAGCCATGAAGGGCAAGGCTGAGAAACAGTAAGCCCAGAGACGTCAAGCAGTGAGGCCTTGACAGACCCAAGGTGCCAAGCCAACGTGTGGTCAGAGCTGTGTGGCGTGTGGGCTGAGGCCAAAGCCGTGAGGTGAGACGCCGGAGCCCCAAGTTGTGAGGTACAAGCCAGGAGGCGCGAGGCCGGAGCCTGAAGTCATGAGGCGCGAGGCTGGAGCCAGGAGGCCGGAGCCAGGAGGCCAGAGCAGTGAGGCGTGAGCCAGAGTCATCACGAGGCCAGAACCTGAGGCGCGAGGCCAGAGATGTGAGGCCCCATCAGAGTTACCCCTAAGAGTGTAATTCACCTGTGAACTTCAGGATACACCTACTGCATGAGTGGTATCCTAAATGCCAAATTAGTCACACCTGAACCAAATAACTCATCTGGAGGTTCAGCTGGAGGGCAAGTTCCAAATGCGAGATAATGTGTTATATCCACAATTTTCCCTCCTATAGAAGGAGTAAATCAGACAAGATCCGGTCTGGTGAGATAATAGTGGAATCAAATGTGTTATTAACCACAACAGGAGGATCCACATAAGGTTCCATCAACAGGTAAATTCTGAACTTAAACATTGAGGGCTGCTGATCCCAGCAAAACATCAGGCAGCAACCTCACCATGCAGCATAATCTACTTAGAAAGTTCCAAGGCTAAATTTCTAATTTTAGTGCAGGACTCTGACAGATGTGAATGACAGACTGCACACTTTTTTATTCTGGCCGACTTCCTCTGAACTTTTTTAAGGATAGTGCCTGTGCGTGCCGTGGAAGAATCCTAAAGGAAGGGGAGACCGAATCAGGCTCTACCCACACCATTACAGGTCAGATTCCTGAAACCTGCACTTACGTGACCCTGGGACTCGGCAGGGGGCTAGCATCAGACCAGTCACCTTCATCCATTGTAATAAGCAGTGAGTAGGTCATTATACAGAAACGCACAGAATGCACACTTCCCCGTTCCCAAGGTTTGATACCTGTTTGGGCGACGACAGGGCCCGTTCCCGCCTCCAGTGTTCCGTCCCGGTTCACACGCCGCCTTCCAGGGCGCCGCCATATTCCGACCAGGAAATGCGGAAGTCTTTGCACTGCACATGCGTCAGCGTGTGTGTCAGGCTGGAACGCATGGCGCGCGCACACCCGGAAGTGCCACATGGCCGCGGCAGACAGCGGGATGCCGAGAGCCCTCACCTGAGGGAAGCGGCTTTTGCCGAGAACTCCTGCTCCTCCGGCCGGCTGAGGGACCTCTCCTTTAGAGGTGTCGGCCAGGGGCTGCTTGACAGGCCGGAAGGAGAGAGCAAGCCCCCCCGATCCGCCAGGACCCCGTACATCCCGACGGTAAGACTTGCGTCCGTCCTGTACAGGGACAGGAAAAACACTGAGGAAAGGGGGATGGGGAGGGGCTTTTAACTTCTTGCGTTTCCTGTCCCTGTAAAGGTCAAAGGAGCAACTCCTACCGTGCTGTCATGTGGCGTCCTGGAAAACTAAGTTACTATTCCAGCCACTTTTAGGATGGCAGCAAAAGTGTCAGCTCTTTGGGCAAATAAAATTGCGTTGCAAAAGTGGGCAGGTGGGTACTTTGCCCGGGTTCTGTGGGTACCAGGACAGGAAAGGAAAACTAAGGTATTATTCCAGACACTTTTAGGATGGCAGAAAAAGTGTCAGCTCTTTGGGCAAATAAAATTGCGTGGAAAAAGTGGGCAGGTGGGTACAGTGCCTGGGTTCTGTGGGTACCAGGACAGGAAAGGAAAACTAAGTTACTATTTCAGACACTTTTAGGATGGCAGAATAAGTGTCAGCTCTTTGGGCAAATAAAATTGCGTGGCAAAAGTAGGCAGGTGGGTACAGTGCCTGAGTTCTGTGGGTCAGTGGACAGGAAAGGAACAATAACTTCGTATTCCAGACACTTTTAGGATGGCAGCAAAAGTGTCAGCTCTTTGGGCAAATTAAATTGCGTGGCAAAAGTGGCCAGGTGGGTACAGTGCCCGGCTTCTGTGGGTACCAGGACAGGAAAGGAAGCCTCACTTTCTATCCCTACTAATAATGAAATGCAGCAAGGAATTCCCTGTGCTTAGGTGCACAGACGCTGTTATCTGAAGCTGTACACAGCGTTTCCACGGACCTGCCTATCAGCTATGGCTCGGAGCGCCTGGAAATCAGCCCTAAAAAGGGCTGAAATAAACTGCAGTCCCTAATCTGTACAGCGCTGTGTTTATAGCGTACACAGCAGGAGCGGCGGCAGGAGCAGCGTGAGCGGTGACTGTCATCCACACGCAGAAAGTAGATAATGGCGGCGTGAGGGAAAATGGCCGTTTTTATAAGGTAAGGACATGTGACCTTCACAGCCTATGACACATGCCCTTGCTTGTCCGGCAAAAAGTACACTTAGCTGTGTGTGTCTGTAATTGGTTGTCATCCTGGCCCGCCCCACTGCATGCGCGCTTAAGAAAAAAAAAAAAATGGTGATCGGCATTATCTTAGCACTCAGCTGCAGCACAGATCTAAACCGCGTCCACCCCGCACACTATACGCTGAAATTTGATAATAGTGTGAATCACAGTGAGTCACACTGTTACAGTGAAAAGCCAGCTGGTAAATAGCTAGGCTTTTTGCTGATTGAACCGTTCTCGAACGTAACTCGAGCTATCGAGCTTTTAGCAAAAAGCTCGAGTTCGAGTTCGATCTCGAGCACCCCCAAAAATCACTCGAACGTGAAATTGGTGAACCTCGAACATCGCTCATCTCTAGTGAATAATCACTTCTGTCTAGGCCATCACTTGTGTGGAGAGAGGGGGGTCACTGGAATAGGGGTGTTCAGGAGCTAGGGTTAGGAAGGCGGCTCAAACATCGTCACCTTCAACCGTACAGTAAGTTTTGGCACAGGGTCAGTCAGGGTTCCCCTAGGCTGCGGGCCAATTAACTCTCCCCTTTTGATAGTGATCCATCACACCATTATAAATAGTTTAAAAACGTATTAAAGATTATAAATTGGGCTATAGTATAACAAAGAAACATCTGACTAAAAGATTTAAAAACTTTAAGTATATGTGCACAGTGTTTTATCTTGTTTCTGATGCATTTTGAGGGCAATGTTGTCAAAAATCTAAATGCAAATTCTTGTGCCAGCAATGTCAATGAGAATCCCGATGTGTAGTGCACATGTTGTTTTTTTCCCTTGCAGATTTGGTGCAGAAATAAATCTGTAGCATTTCAACTCTTTCAGCCTTTTTTCAGTGTTTGTCCTACCCACAATGCATGAAAAATGCAGTAGAAAGCACAGTAAAAATGCACCAAAAATGCAGCAAAAACGCGGGAAAAAAGGAAGCTTTTTTTCCTGCCAAGAGATGCAGAAATGGTGCAAGCAAGTACTCAACGTGTGCACTGAGACTAAGTCAGCAGACTTTGTAAGAACTATAGTACAGGTGCAACTCTATAAATTAGAATATCATCAAAAAGTTAATTTATGTCAGTAATTGAATTTAAAAAGGAAACACATATATTATATAGAGCCATTACACACAGAGTGATCTATTTCAAGTGTTTATTTCTGTTAATTTTGATGATTATGTCTTACAGACAATGAAAACCCAAAAGTTATCTCAGAAAATTAGAATAATTAGTAGAAAACACCTGCAAAGGCTTCCTGAGCGTTTAATATGGTCCGTTAGTCTGGTTCAGTAGACTACACAAACATGGGGAAAACTACTGACTTTATAGATGTCCAAATAGCAGTCATTGACACACTACACAAGGAGGGTAAGCCACAAAAGGTCATTGCTAAAGAAGCTGGCTTTTCACAGAGTGCTGTATCCAAGCATATTAATGGAAAGTTGAGTGGAAGGAAAAAGTATAGTAGAAAAAGGTGCACAAGCAACTGGGATAACTGCAGCCTTTATAGGATTGTTAAGAAAAGGCTATTTAAAAATTTGGGGGAGATTCACAAGGAGTGGACTTTTGTTGGAGTCAGTGCTTCAAGAGCCACCACACACAGATGTATCCAGGACATAGGCTACAGCTGTCGCATTCCTTGTGTCAAGCCACTCATGACCTATAGACAATGCCAGAAGAGCTTTACCTGGGCCAAGGAGAAAGAGAACTGAACTGTTGCTCTGTCGTCCAAGATGTTGTTTTCAGATGAAAGTAGAACGATGAGTGGAGAGGCACACAATCCAAGCTGCCTGAGGTCTAGTGGGAAGTTTCCACAATCAGTGATGATTTGGGGAGCCATGTCATCTGCTGGTGTAGGTCCACTGTGTTTGAACAAGATCAAAGTCAATGCAGCCATCTACCAGGAAATTTTTAGAGCACTTGCTTCCCTCTGCTGACAAGCTTTTGGAGATGGAAATTTTATTTTCTAGCAGGACTTAGCACTTCTCCACACTGCCAAAAGTACCAATATCTGGTTTAATAATCGGAGTATCACTGTGCTTGATTGGCCAGCAAACTCGCCTGACCTAAACCACATAGAGAATCTAGGAGTATTGTCAAGAGGAAGATGAGAGACACCAGACCCAACAATGCAGATGAGCTGAAGGCTGCTATCAAAGCAACCTGGGCTTCTGTGGCGCCCCTGACCCGTTCAGGCGCCACTGAGCACTGCACCCATGCTGGGACAGTACTTCCAGGTAATCCTAAGGGCCAGAACGAGGTGTGTACGCACAAACACATAGCAACCAGGTCTCCCACACCCTTAGAGGGGACCCTTGGATAGTCTACAGAGGGGGGCTAGCTTTCAAATCTCATCAAGGGGTGTAGTGGAGGGGCTGGGAGCTAAAGTGCAGAGGCTGTCAGGAAAGGAGTGGAGCGAGGCAGTCTGTTAGTGGTGAGCGGCGGTTGCTAAGGGACACACGCGCTCACGCTAGTCAGACCCTGCGTGGTGTAGTGAGAGTTGGCGGGGGAGAAAGGTCACCTGGTCAGTCAGAGAGAAGTGTCCGGGGTGACTAGGCATGTACAGGGAACAGGTCCCTAGAGCAGACCCCGTTTTAACGATCTGCTAAACCTGCAGGTGAGGGTAACTACAAGAACCTCACCAACCACACAGAGTCCATGCCTCAGCAGCAACGCGAGGACTCATAAGGAGACAGAGCCAGAAGCCATCTCACCTGGTCCACGCTGCCGGCAAACAGTCCAAAAAGGGGAGAAAAGGCAGTAGCGACTCCCTGGATAGACCCTCATGGTACTTCAGGTAAGGGGATTATTTGAACACAGAAGTGCTAGGAAGGCGAGCTAACCTGCTACCCTCAGACTGGCCCGAAGGAGCCCCTGGTCCTACCTGGTTCATCACAGCAATGCAGTTAAGCTCACAGCAACAACTAAAGTGAGTAAAAATCAGTTAAGTGACTTTTTGACCTGTTATTCTACACGCTTGAGACCCTGGGGCCTGCGCCACTCATGGGAGGCCACACCATCTGACTGCAGACCCCATCAGCCCCAGACGCTCAGAAAATCTGCAGTGACGGTCATCAATACCCCTGGCCGCAACCCGTGAGTGGCGTCGCGACACACATACAAAGACTAACATACCTGTTTGCCATATTAAAATAAGGCCCTGTGGCGTCCCTGAAGCTGGAACGACATTTCTGGGGTGTCACACTTCCATAACACCTCAGCAGTGCCACAGGCTGATCGCCTCCATGCCACACCACATTGATGCAGTAATTCATGCAAATGGGGCCTCAACCAAATATTGAGTTCATTTACTGTACATGCTTGTCAGTAGGCCAACATTTATGAGTTTGAAATAATTTTTCAGTTGGTCTTCTAATTTTCTATAATGATAATGACTTTTAGGTTTTAATTGGCTGTAAGCCATAATCATCAACATTAACAGAAATAACATTTGAAATAGATCCCTCTGTGTGTAATGACTCTATATAATATATGTGTTTCCCTTTTTATATTGAATTACTGAAATAAAATAACTTTTTGATGATATTCTAATTTATCGAGATGCACTTGTATGTATTAGGCTTAAAAAATTTGGCACAGCTCATAGTAAACAACAGCAGACTTGTTTTTACTTATTTTCTATTTGTACCTATGTTCAGGAGTTTATTTTAAATGACAGATTTTCCTTAAACTTGTTAATGCAATATTTCACTTACATGTCCTAGCTTTAAATTCATTCTAACATTTGTACTCAAGAGAATTAAGAATAATTCACAAAGTAATTTTAAGAATCAACAATAAATGCCCAGATGACTGCATTGTGTTGATTGAAGATGATGACTCACACCTACAAATTTACACCTCCCATTATAAGGTCGACATCAGAATAAAAATAAGTGTAATGGATTCTTTTTTTATCCTTATAATGTTCAGATCTATATTGTATTGTGAAGACTGCATCTGGCTTTATAAACAATGTCTTTAAATGTGACAGTAATATTTTTTTCTTGAAAATTCTGCATATTAAAGATTTAGAATTTTTTCTAAGTTATACTGTATACAGTTTACAATATTATGCAGTACACTTCTTTGAAAAGTAAAATGTGTTTCAATATCAGTATCTGATATCAGACCTGGTGTTTGGAAAGTTATCTTTTGCTTGGTGATTAGGGATGAGAGAACTGTAATCCAGAGCTGAACCTCAAACACAGACTTTTGACTGTATGTCCGCTTCCTATTCAGGTTTGTCACCCAAATAAAGTTTTTTGAAAGGTTGCAGAGAAGCCACTCAGCAAGCTTTTAGGCTGTAGGCACTTCTGGAGCCATCACAGCTATGCCAAGTATTGATATGTCTGTGATTGGCCAGAGCACCCCGTGTCTCGACCATTATAAAGGCCGGATCACGGGCCTCGGTGCCATTTTAACTTGCCCAAAATAGGAAGAGTACACAGTTGGAGTGGTGATATGATATGGGCAGTTAGGAAAAACAAATACATTGTAGGAATAGGACGCTGTAGAAGTAATGGACAGTGATAGGTGCATGGAATTCTAAATAATGTGCAGCATTGCATAATGCAGCTTTGCACAGCTGTCAAAGACAGCAACGTACAAGCCGTGTAATCTATTAGCTCAATCTAGCAAAAAAAGTTTTTTCCAAAGTGCCTTGGTGTGTAAATATCTCTGAAACCTTATACTGTGTTTGCAATATGCAGCTTTGTGTAGCTGTACAAAACAGCAGTATACAGGCGGTATAATCAATTACCTCACTCTACCAAAAAGAAGAGTGTTTTTCAGTGTGCCTTGCTGTATAAATATTTCTGAAACCATATTCTGCGTTCCATCACAAAGCTTTGCGTAGAGGTCAAAAACAGCTGCATACAGGCTTTGTTATAATCGTTTTCTGTATACAAGCCGTCTATCAATCTGAACTTTTTTGTGTGCCAAAGAATGAGGAGTGAATGGCTTTGATTGTATCCTTTTCCTGATGACGAAGCCAGTGTAGGCTTTGAAATACGTAGAAATAAACCACAGATGATAATATCTCTCATGATCAGGGACTCATCTTCATCTTTCTCTTACCAGAAGGGCAGCGCAAAAAAGGTCCAGATAATATTCATCACTCTTATCTCTCTCGCCTTTGGATCTGCAGCAACCCTATTATATTCCAACCAGGGGAGTACACCTAATATTTGTCCTATCCTCTATACCACCAGATAAGACCCTATGTGCTATTCATATACGTCGACAAATCCTAAAGAATGAGGAGAACATGTAATAGGGGATGTGGCTGTGGTGGTGCTGCTTGTGGTGTAGCTGCTTCAGGGCGAGGACATGGTAGTTCTTTGCCTGCTGCACTCCAAACTGAAACACCTTCCTTCACAGAAAGTAGGCCACAGGCTGGTCTTCATAATTTCTTAGGCCCGAGTACTGCTGCATGAAGGCTGAAGTCATAACATATTCAGTCGGTTGTAGATTATAAGGTTACCAGTACCTCCAGTTCCTTTGCATTGTTTTCCACCCAGGTCTACACATGAAAGATCAGAGTCATCTCTTAAGTCCCATGAGTATCTTCCAGTCACCTCAACCCATTCAAAATCAGCAAAGCATTGTGAGAAACAAGTGGTGCAGTAGTTACATGCTTTTTGGTGATTCTGCTGGCTGTGGTCCCATCGACCATCCATCTGGCCTTGCTGCAGAAGTGGAAGAGACTGAGTGATCTAATGCCAAGCCACTTGTGCTGGAGGATGAGTTCATAGGAGGGCTGATGGACAGTCTGTGGATCCCCGAACCACAGATCAGAGGATGATGAAACACATGTGTCAGCTGTTGTAGCTTTCATCACTGTGCAGACTGGTAAGGTTGACAAGGCTGACGTGTGGGGGAAAAACAATGCGAGGGATGATAATGAGGTGCTTGACCCACCTGGAGCAAAGGCCTTGATAGTGATGGGCGCAGTTCCAATGAAGAGAAGATGTTGAGGCAGATTAACCAGCAGCATAGCTAAAGAGGAAGCATGGGGCAAAAGCCCTGTGGATGGCTCATAGCAAGTAAGTTGGCTGCTACCACCCATCAGTGAACACCTCCCAGCAAAGGCAGTTCTAAAGAACTTCCATGCACGAGATTTCTTATATGAATGTGCTGATGACAAGAGAGTGGTGGTTTTCAAGGTGTGCTATCAGAGCCTAAAAAATCTTCCAAAGCAGAGCATCATCTGCAGGTGCAGTCGAGTAGTTTTCTGAGAAGTCAGGAAACAACTTCAGCTCCTCCTGCTCCCTCTTCTGCTGTGGTGTTGGCCTCTTCTTCAGCTACGATGTTGGCATCTTGCATCTGCTCATGATCACCAGGGTCACCATCTTCTCCACAAGCACGTGATGTGGCAGGAACAGCACCACCAACAGCATCAGTTACACTATCTATACCATCACATGGAAGTCTGCAGCTTTCCATTCCCCAACCCTATAGAGAAAGAGGAAATACCCTCCTATCCACATATGACGAAGCCGTTGCGAAACGCGTGTCAGGTGTGGGCGGTGTGCTCTGGTGGGGCTATTATTTTGGTGGGTATTCTCCCAAGTGAGCTCTTTCTACAACGGGTATTTAACCCTTATAAGCAGTGATCGCTGGTTTCCATTTACTGCCTTGATCATTATATCACAGCCTATTTATGTACTATTTGTCATCTTAGAAACCTATTAAATTTTACTCATTTGTTGCCATGGCTAGCTGGACTATTTAGTCTTTAACCCTTTCTATTTTCTATAGCAGCCCTGGCTAATATTCATTGTACATTTAATTAGGTTTCTTTTATTTTGGTTGGCTGCAACTGTTGATATTAACTGATATTATGACTATTTGTGCAGCAGGTTTTACCATATGACTTAATCACCTTCTTAATGATGTCTAGTGCAGATTTTTCATTATTGGTTATATATTGATGAATTACTATGGATACAAGGTTTCTTACCTTCTGATCTCTCTACTCATTATTGCCAACAATTCAGTAGTTGTGTTTACAGAGCTCATATTCACCTGTAACATGCAAATATATGACAAGCCCCATTCTTTGTCACATCACCCATTTTCTCTGTTGTTTTGATTTTAAACCACTATTGTCTGTGTATGTCCTTTATGTGTCACGCATAATAATAAATATGTTTTGTATTTTCCAAAAAATTGTGTGCATTGTTGCCCTTATTAATAATTTATAAATTCTTGACTGAATCAGATTTGTCTTAATAATGTAGTATATGGTGATCTTAGTCACTTAGCAATATTTAGAATGTATATTATGAAACCCTGTATTCTATTATATCTAATATAGCTGAAGAGGAAGCATGGGGCAAAAGCCCTGTGGATGGCTCATAGCAAGTAAGTTGGCTGCTACCACCCATCAGTGAACACCTCCCAGCAAAGCCTGTTCTAAAGAACTTCCATGCATGATATTTCTTATATGAATGTGCTGATGACAAGAGAGTGGTGGTTTTCAAGGTGTGCTATCAGAGCCTAAAAAATCTTCCAAAGCAGAGCATCATCTGCAGGTGCAGTGGAGTATTTTTCTGAGAAGTCAGGAAACAACTTCAGCTCCTCCTGCTCCCTATTCTGCTGTGGTGTTGGCCTCTTCTTCAGCTGCGATGTTGGTGTCGCGGGCGGGGAGGGGACGCTGCGCTCACCACGCTCGGGTCCGGCGCTGCTGCTGCTCGGTGGTGGCTCGAGCGGTGGGCTGGATACCGGGGACTCGAGCGGCGCTCCTCGCCCGTGAGTGAAAAGGGGAATGGTTGTGGGGATTTATTGTCCGTGATGCCACCCACGGTTGTGGTGAGGTTGTGACACCACCGCTGCTCTGGACAGGGATCCCGAGAGCGATGACAGGGAGCAGCTTGGATGTTGTTTTGCCCCTCCATGGGTAGGGGGGTTGGTTGTCCCGGGGCCCGGTGAGGGGAGGTCGGCAGGTGGGTTACGGGACCTGGTGAGGTGCAGGGTCGCGGGGGCAGCGCGGTGCCGCACGGCACAGTGGTACTCACTCAGCCAATGATGAATACAAAGTCTCTGGTAAAACAAACAGCTGCATGGACGGGTCCCACAGACGGCTGCGGTGGTTCTTCTCCCGGTAGGTTGGCGGTGACTGCCTTTCCCTGCACCTGTGTTGTGTTCTCGGTTCTGGTGGCTTCCCACCGGTAACCCGCTTCCCAGCTTGGATGGATGCTCAGGGAGCCCCTTTTGCCCGCAGGCTCTGGCCCTGGGAACTGTAACCTTGGCGGTGACTGTATTTCCCTTTACAGTTTGAGCGGTTGCCTTCAATCGGGTCTTGGCTGCTGGGAAACCCCGGAGGTTTCCTTCGCTAACGGATTTGACCGGTTTTACGGCGACTCCAAGCCTGGTCGGGGTCTGTAGGCCCTGCCGAATGGTGCTGGCTTCTCTTCGCTCCCCGATCCGGCACCAGCGGGCCACAGCTCGTCCCCGGTCCTTACGGTTCACGTCAATCAGCCCCTCCTGCAGACGGTCACCACCGTCTGCCAACCTTGCTGTATGTGCCCGGGCCACGCACCCGGACACGGTCAGTCTCCTCTACTACTACTTCACTCTTCACATCCTAACTCATCTGACTTCCTTTTCCCACCTCCAGGACTGTGAACTCCTCGGTGGGTGGGGCCAACCTCCTGGCTCCACCCCCTAGTGTGGACATCAGCCCCTGGAGGGAGGCAACAAGGATTTTTGTCTGGCTTCGGTGCGCCTAGCCGGGGTGTGGGGTGTGTTGTTGCAGTACCTGTAAAGACCTGGCTTGTCCAGGGCGCCACATTGGCATCTTGCATCTGCTCATGATCACCAGGGTCACCATCTTCCCCACAAGCACGTGATGTGGCAGGAACAGCACTACCAACAGCATCAGTTACACTATCTATACCATCACATGGAAGTCTGCAGCTTTCCATCCCCCAACCCTATAGAGAAAGAGGAAATACCCTCCTAGCCACCTATGAGCTGAACCCTGGCCCAGAATGACAGCATTTCCAAAATGCTTGCTTTTGAAATACTGCCATTCAGGCTCATGGAGATGGACAGTTTCCAAAAAAATGATATCTCTGGCTGTACAGCAGTAGATTGTTCCTAACCATCACTGTTCTTCTAGGCATGCCATCCCTGCCCTTCACACACATGTGGTGGAACAAATCTGTTGTTTGTTTACTCCATAATGTTATGGTGGAAATATATACATATATATATATATATATATATATACATATATATACAGTCAGGGCCAGAAATATTTGGACAGTGACACAAGTTTTGTTATTTTAGCTGTTTACAAAAACATGTTCAGAAATACAATTATATATATAATATGGGCTGAAAGTGCACACTCCCAGCTGCAATATGAGAGTTTTCACATCCAAATCGGAGAAAGGGTTTAGGAATCATAGCTCTGTAATGCATAGCCTCCTCTTTTTCAAGGGACCAAAAGTAATTGGACAAGAGACTCTAAGGGCTGCAATTAACTCTGAAGGCGTCTCCCTCGTTAACCTGTAATCAATGAAGTAGTTAAAAGGTCTGGGGTTGATTACAGGTGTGTGGTTTTGCATTTGGAAGCTGTTGCTGTGACCAGACAACATGCGGTCTAAGGAACTCTCAATTGAGGTGAAGCAGAACATCCTGAGGCTGAAAAAAAAGAAAAAATCCATCAGAGAGATAGCAGACATGCTTGGAGTAGCAAAATCAACAGTCGGGTACATTCTGAGAAAAAAGAAATTGACTAGTGAGCTTGGGAACTCAAAAAGGTCTGGGCGTCCACGGATGACAACAGTGGTGGATGATCGCCGCATACTTTCTTTGGTGAAGAAGAACCCGTTCACAACATCAACTGAAGTCCAGAACACTCTCAGTGAAGTAACTGTATCTGTCTCTAAGTCAACAGTAAAGAGAAGACTCCATGAAAGTAAATACAAAGGGTTCACATCTAGATGCAAACCATTCATCAATTCCAAAAATAGACAGGCCAGAGTTAAATTTGCTGAAAAACACCTCATGAAGCCAGCTCAGTTCTGGAAAAGTATTCTATGGACAGATGAGACAAAGATCAACCTGTACCAGAATGATGGGAAGAAAAAAGTTTGGAGAAGAAAGGGAACGGCACATGATCCAAGGCACACCACATCCTCTGTAAAACATGGTGGAGGCAACGTGATGGCATGGGCATGCATGGCTTTCAATGGCACTGGGTCACTTGTGTTTATTGATGACATAACAGCAGACAAGAGTAGCCGGATGAATTCTGAAGTGTACAGGGATATACTTTCAGCCCAGATTCAGCCAAATGCCGCATAGTTGATCGGACGGCGCTTCATAGTACAGATGGACAATGACCCAAAGCATACAGCAAAAGCTACCCAGGAGTTCATGAGTGCAAAAAAGTGGAACATTCTGCAATGGCCAAGTCAATCACCAGATCTTAACCCAATTGAGCATGCATTTCACTTGCTCAAATCCAGACTTAAGACGGAAAGACCCACAAACAAGCAAGACCTGAAGGCTGCGGCTGTAAAGGCCTGGCAAAGCATTAAGAAGGAGGAAACCCAGCGTTTGGTGATGTCCATGGGTTCCAGACTTAAGGCAGTGATTGCCTCCAAAGGATTCGCAACAAAATATTGAAAATAAAAATATTTTGTTTGGGTTTGGTTTATTTGTCCAATTACTTTTGACCTCCTAAAATGTGGAGTGTTTGTAAAGAAATGTGTACAATTCGTACAATTTCTATCAGATATTTTTGTTCAAACCTTCAAATTAAACGTTACAATCTGCACTTGAATTCTGTTGTAGAGGTTTCATTTCAAATCCAATGTGGTGGCATGCAGAGCCCAACTCGCGAAAATTGTGTCACTGTCCAAATATTTCTGGACCTAACTGTATATATATATATATATATATATATATATATATGTGGAAAGGTCCACATAACTATTTATACTTGCACTAGTAGGCATGGAGATAGAAGGGATATCTCTCTAACTGCACACTGCGTAAATGTAATGGTGGCTGGGCAGGAGGTACCAGTCGTTCAAGCGCATGTCCTACCACCACCTCAAATCGATGGACGTTTCTTGGTCAGTGTTGCTTCTTCCTCTTACTCTGCTTTTTCTACCTCTTCCACCTCATTCTCATCCAGTTAGAGTAAGACTTGCACCACTAACTTCAGCACAACATACAGGGTAAACGACAGGAGGCCATTCTTAAGCTCATCTGCGTGGGGATCAAATATCACACCGCGTTGGAGCTGTAGACAGGCATAAAAGAACAAACAGATGAGAGGCTGGTGATGGTGGACCTACAACCCAACCTGGCAGTGTGTGATTATGGTTGAAATCTCATTGCAGCTCTGAGCCTAGGCGACTTGACACATATCGCTTGCCTGGCAGATGTGCTGAATGTGGTGGGGCAGACCTTCCTCAAAAATTATCCACATACTGTATGTCAGAGCATCTGCTGAAAGTGCGAGCAGTATGTGTACACTTTTGGCATTCTCATCCAGATGCTGCTTGCCTGTCTGCGCTACAATGTCAATTTGGCCATCCCACTTACTGCCTCATATGCAGCGTACCAACAAGGTGGGACTCCATCTTGCATATGGTGAAGAGACTGTTCGAGTAGAAGCAGGAAATGGTTGAGTGTCAGCAGCAGGCGCATCAGAATCACTTTGTGGACCAGCACCACTTCACGACCAATGAGTGGGCCTCAATGCAGGACTTGTGTGACGTGTTGCGCTGCCTTGAATACTTTCACATTAGCATTGACGACTAGAGTTGAGCGCGGTTCGTGGTTCGAGGTTCTCCAGTTCTAGGCTCGAGTGATTTTGGGGGCTGTTCGAGATCGAACTAGAACTCGAGCTTTTTGCAAAAGCTCGATAGTTCTAGATACTGTAACGTTGCGCCCTGCAACGTGGGGGTTTCACTCGCTTGCAGCGGTGTGAGGTAGCTTCAGCAACACACCTACACAGTCTCTTCATAGAAATTCCGGCAGTTTATTAAAAACACTCAGCATAAACTGCCCTCAAACATAAACAATAAGTGCATAATGGAAGTTTAGCAACTTCCCCACTCTCTGGCTCCTGCCAGCATACAACTCTAGCCAAGGTTCCTTCCAGCACCCAGGGCCCTCTGCAGACCCCTGTCTGTCTCTCCTCCTGGAGAGATTCGGCCCTACAGCCCTGGCCTGGCCGCACTCACCTCAGACTCAATATCAGAGCCTTGTGATCAGCCTCCATGCAGGCTGAAACACCCAGAGGTCCTGGCTCTGCTCTCACTTGTTTCCAGTCCACACACTGGACATCTAGAGCCAGTCTCTCTCTAGACTGCCCTAGACACACTTCTCCCAGGTTCAGAGACAGGATTGCTTTAACCCCTGGAGCCACACCCACAGGTGGTAAGGAGTGTGTGTAATCAGCATCACACACCCTTCCATGGCTCTGCATGTAATGCAATCCTGTGGAACCACAGGTCCCAGCCAGCTTCACATTGCAGAGCACCCACGCTTCTGCAAAACATGCCGTCCCTTTGTAATACAGCCGGTTGATACCTCACAATACGTTTGAGAATGGTTCTAGCAGCAAAAAGCAGGGCTTTTTACAGCTACAGTGTGCAGGAGCCATCGCTGGCAGCCTGCCAGAAGCTGGTAACCAAGATAAACATCGGGTATCCAACCAAAGCGCTTTGGTTAGTAACCCGATGTTTATCTTAGTTACGTGCAGGAAGCCCACACTTCCCCGCTAAGCTCGCTCCGCCCCCTCCTGCCCGCGGCATGTACACATATACACACACACACACACACACACACACATGGTCCCGCTCGGCTTACCTGCGACGATGAAGTCCCGCCATCCCGACCTCAGCGCTGTCACTGTCCTCCATGGCCGCCGCTTGTCACATCACCTCTCGCTTTCGACCCGAGACTGACTAATAACTATGGACCTTCCCACCCTGAGAATACCAGACCACAGCTGTCCGCTTTACCTTGGCTGGTGATCCAATTTGGGGGGGACCCTACTTTTATTGTATAATTATTAATATTTATACAATAATTATAAAAAAGAGCCTGAGGGGACCTCCACATTGGATCCCCAACCACGGTAAAGCTTTCAGCTGTGGTTTTCAGGCTACAGCCGTCTGCTTTACCCTAGCTGGCTATCAAAAATGGGGGGACCCAACGTCATTTTTTTTTTTAGAGCGATAAAAAAGGAAAAAACATCAGGCACTCACCAGTTGCTGCTTGTGCAAGTTTTGTTGTTTTATTCGTGCAGGTTACAAGTGCATGGAGTGGAGGGGAGGGAGTGGACGCTACACACGTCCAAAGACGACGGCGGCCGTTTCGCACCTGTCTGGTGCTTCAGCTGGTCATTTTTTTTTTTAACTATTTTTTAAATAGAAAAAATTAATGGGCTTCCCTGTATTTTGATTGCCAACCAAGGTAACGGCAGGCAGATGGGGGTGGCAACCCATAGCTGTCTGCTTTATCTGCGCTGAGAATCAAAAATACCGCGGAGCGCTACGTCATTTTTTTAAAGATTTATTTTTACAGCACTGTGATGTCCAGCAATCAAAATACAGGGAAGCCCATTTTATTTTTAGTTATTTAAATAAATAATTAAAAAAATATATATGGGCTCCCGCTGCATTTTTTGTATTGCTAGCTAAGGGTAATCCAAGCAGCTACTGGCTGCTAACCCCCACTGCTTGGTGTTACCTTCACTGGCAATGGAAAATCCAGGGAAGCATTTTTTATTTTTTTTGCCAAAAAACTACAAAAAAAAGGACGTGAGCTTCGCCATATTTTTGTATGCTAGCCAGGTATAGCAGGCAGGTGCTGGAAGAGTTGGATACAGCGCCAGAATATGGCGCTTCTATGAAAATGCCATTTTCTGAGGCGGCTGCAGACTGCAATTCGCAGCAGTGGGGCCCAGAAAGCTCAGGCCAACCTGTGCTGCGGATTCCAATCCCCAGCTGCCTAGTTGTACCTGGCTGGACACAAAAATGGGGCGAAGCCTACGTCATTTGTTTTCTAATTATTTCATGAAATTCATGAAATAATAAAAAAAGGGCTTCCCTTTATTTTTGGTTCCCAGCCGGGTACAAATAGGCAACTGGGGGTTGGGGGCAGCCGTACCTGCCTGCTGTACCTGGCTAGCATACAAAAATATGGCGAAGCCCACATAATTTTTTCAGGGGGCAAAAAACTTCTGCATACAGTCCTGGATGGAGTATGCTGAGCCTTGTAGTTCTGCAGCTGCTGTCTGTCTGTATGGAGAAGAGCAGACAGCAGCTGCAGAACTACAAGGCTCAGCATACTCCATCCAGGACTGTATGCAGAATTTTTTTGCCCACCAAAAAAATGACGTGGGCTTCGCCATATTTTTGTATGCTAGCCAGGTACAGCAGGCAGCCACAGGCTGCCTCCAACCCCCAGTTGCCTATTTGTACCCGGCTGGGAACCAAAAATATAGGGAAGCCCGTTTTTTTTAATTATTTCACTTATTTCATGAAATAATTAAAAACAAATGACGTGGGCTTCGCCCCATTTTTGTGTCCAGCCGGGTACAACTAGGCAGCTGAGGATTGGAATCCGCAGCACAGGTTAGCCCGAGGTTTCTGGGCGCCTCTGCTGCGGATTTCAGTCCGCAGCCGTCCCAGAAAATGGCGCTCTCATAGAAGCGCCATCATCTGGCGCTGTATCCAACTCTTCCAACAGCCCTGGAGCCGGGTGGCTTGTTGGGTAATCATGAGTTAATACTGGCTTTGTTTTACTAGCCAGTATTAAGCCAGAGATTCTTAATGTCAGGCACGTTTGACCCGGCCATTAAGAATCTCCAATAAAGGGTTAAAAAAAAGACACCACACAGAGAAAAAATACTTTAATAGAAATAAATACAAAGACACATTAGAGACTCCATCTTTATTACCCACTGTCAGCCCTCCACGATCCTGCTCTTCTGTCTTCTTTCTTTCTAGTGTAGTAGTAGTGACGATTGTAGTGAGGATGAGGTTCCACAGCTCATCACTTGGGGCTGGGGAACCTCATCCTCACTATAATCCTCACTAGTGTAGTAGTAGTGACGATTGTAGTGAGGATGAGGTGCACCAGCTCATCACTTGGGGCTGGGGAACCTCATCCTCACTACAATCCTCACTACAATCGGGAAGCAGCGTACAGCCTTCACTCCGTGAGTGATCAGTGCTGGCTGTCAGCGGTAACAGCGGTAACGCTGACAGACGCGTTACCATAGCAACGGTGCTCTCGGAGCCGCGGTTAGCGGTGACGTCACCGCTAACTGCGTTGCTATGGCAACGGTGATCTCCGTTAATGACCGGCTGTGTCAGCCGGTCCCTAACGGAACGGGGAGTCGACCGTGTGCTAGAGCATGTCGCCTGTACACGACGATACACATATGTGCACCGTGTACCGGAGAGATGCACTCGCAGGTCCTACATGACGCGTCATAGTCATGTGACCAGTCTGTAGCCAATGAGATAATAGCCACGTGACTGGTCACATGGCTATTTTGACGTCACAATAGGTCCTGCATCTCTGCTGGCAGTGCAGGTCACCGGGAGGATTAAGCGATCATCGGATGGAATAGCGGCAGGAGACAGAGTGTAGAAGGGATCGCGGGGACCGATAAGTGTTATGACAATGTTTATTAACTGTTTGTGTACATTTATAATGCATTTTTATGTGTTTGTGATTGCCTCCCATTATAGCCTATTGGTTCGAGTTCGGTTCGTCGAACGTTCGACGAACCGAACTCGAACGGGACCCCCGTTCGGCGAACCGACCTCGAGCCGAACCGCGACCGGTTCGCTCATCTCTATTGATGACCCATAATCAGTGTCAATATACTGATTTCATACTAATTCAAAAAAAAAAATCAGCTGGCATCCTCTTGTAAAATCCAAAAAGGTTTCTTTATTCAAGTAATTTTAAAAGTAAACATGAGGACATGGAAACAAGTTGACGCGTTTCTACTCACAGCAAGTCTTAATCATAACTAATACAAAATCTCATGCTGACATATTTAAAAAGCAATAACTCTTGCCCCAAATGACATAATCTTAATTAATCATCAAAATATGTGGAAAGAGCAGAACAACCCACTGATTATGACAGAAAAAAAGAGGTGATGAGAAAAATTCTTAAAAACTTACTGAGTCTCACCACAGCTGCAGCGCTGCTTCCGGGTCTGATAATTATTCCTCATGCATATTCATTGCTTTTACCAGCAGTCAGACCCTGCCTCCAGACAGCGTCTGTGATTGGTTGAAATTACAGACTCTGTGTGCAGGTATCTATCCTGGTATAAAATAGATAAATAAATATATAAAAAAAATTAGCATAGGGTCCCCCCATCTATTCATACCAGCACAGATAAAACCCATGGCTACAGTCTGCAGCCCCTAGCCATGCGCTTATCTTGGCTGTGTATAAAAATAAAAGGAACCGCATGCGACATTTTTAAAAAAAATATTTAAATTAAAAATGTTTAAAACCACGTCGTGTGGTCCCCCTAATTTTGATATCCAGCCATGATAGAGCCTAACAGATAGGGGCTGGTAATCTTAGGCTGGGGAAACTCATGTTTTTTGAGCCCCCTGAGCCTAAAAATAGCAGCCTGCAGCTGCCCAAGATATGCTGCATATATTAGATACAACAAGCTCGGCACTTTACTCAGCTCTTCCCAATTGCCCTGGTGCAGTGGAAATCAGCATAATAAGGGATGCTGCCACTATGCTCTGAATTGGTAATGGGAGGTATCTATGAGACCCCCCCATTGCTAATCTGTAAGTGAGAGTAACTAAACAAAAACACAGGAAACATCCTTTATTTGAAATAAAATACAAAAAACCCACTCCTTCACCACTTTTGTAACCTCCAAAAGACCCAGGTCCAACGAAATCCACACAAGATCCCACGACGATTCCAGCGCTGCTAGACCTGAGCTAACAGCATGCAGTAATAAAATATGTCCACACACTGTAACTTCAGGCAGAGACTGAGCTGCAGCGATCAGTGGTGACTAGTGTTGAACCACCCCCCTAGTGTTCAAATTCGGTTCGGTTAGTCGAACGGCGGCTCAGTTTGGCGAACGTTCGACGAACACCTTCGAACCCCATTGAAAACAATGGGAGGCAAACAGAAACACATACAAGCACATTATACATGTACACATACAGTTAATAAAAATTGCCATTACACTTACAGGTCCCCGCGACGCATCCTGCACTCTATCTCCCGCCACTTTTCCTTCCAATCATCGCTGTGCCAGTAACCAGCACTGATGATAGGACTTTCCGTGACGTCATCATAGCATGTGACCAGTCACGTGTGTATTATCTCATTGGCTACAGACTGGTTACATGGCTAGACGTCATGCTAGGTCCTGTCAGTGCATCTCTCCGGTACGTGGTGCTCGTTTAAGCATGTCCCTGTACCGGCGAAATGCTTGGGCACATACTTGGCTCCCCGTTCCTGCATATGGGCGCTCTTTACAGAGTCAGCCCACATTCAAGGACTGGATGCCACAGCTGGTGAATAACGAAAATCACTGTTGCTATAGTAACCCGCCTGTCAGATTACTATTTCAATGGTGGCAGTGGTGATGTCACCGCTTACAACCCGCAGCCTCTGCTCACTCACTGAGTGATTAGACTGCACAGGAGCAGCAGCGTCTTCCTCCCATGCAGTGCTGTCTAATGTAGCAGAGGTGTATGGGTTGAAGGAGAAAGAAGACAGAAGACCAGGATCGTGGAGGGGTGAGAGGGAGTAATAAACATGGAGCCTCTAAGTGTGTCTGTGTATTTATTTCTATTAAGGTATTTTTTCTCTGTGTGGTGGGTTTTTTTTTAAGCCTTTATTGGAGATTCTAATGGCCGGGTCAAACTTGCCTGACATTAAGAATCTCTGGCTTAATACGAGCTAGTAATACAAAGCTAGTATTAACCTATTATTACCCAGCAAGCCATCCAGCATCAGGGCAGCTGGAAGAATTGTATACAGCTTCTATGAAAGCACAATTTTTTGGGGCGGCTGCAGACTACAATTCGCAGCAGAAGGGCCCAAAAAGCTCGGGTTAACCTGTGCCGGGTACAAATAGGCAGCTGGGGGTTTGGGGCAGTCGTACCTGCCTGTTGTACCTGGCTAGCATACAAAAATATGGCGAAGCCCACGTCATTTTTTTGGTGGGCAAAAGAACTCCTGCATACAGTCCTGGATGGAGTATGCTGAGCCTTGTAGTTCTGCAGCTGCTGTCTGCTCTCCTGCATACACTACTGAATGAAGTATGCTGAGCCTTGCAGTTCTGCTCCCCTTGCCTCTCCCTCCAGCATACAGTCCTGGATGGAGGATGCTGAGCCTTGTAGTTCTGCAGCTGCTCTCTGCTCTCCTCCATACAGACAGACAGCAGCTGCAGAATTAAAAGAGAGAGAGAGAAAAGAGAGAGAAAAGAGAAGAGAGAGAGGGAGAGAGAAAAGAGAGAGAAAAGAGAGAGAAGAGAATAGAGAGGGAGAGAGAAAAAAGAGAGAGAGATAGAAAGAGAACAGAGCAGAGAGAGAAGAGGAGAGAAGAGATAGAGAGAGAAGAGGAGAGAAGAGAGAGACGACAGAGAGAGAGGGAGAGAAAGAGAGAAAAGAGAGAAGAGAGAGAAGACATAGGAGAGAGAAGAGAGAGAGAAGAAGGAGAGAAGAGAGAGAAAAAGAGAGAGAGAGGGGGAGAAAAAGAGAGAGAAAGAGAGTGAAAGAGGTAAAAAGAGAGAAAAAGAGAGAGAGAAAAAGAGAGAGAGAGAAAAGGAGAGAAAAAGAGAGAGAAAGAGAAAAAGAGAGAGAAAAAGAGAGAAAGAGAGAGAAAGAGAGAGAGAAAGAGAAAAAGAGAGAAAAGAGAGAACAAGAGAGAGGGAGAAAAAAAAGAGAGAGAGATAAGAGAGGGAAGAGAGAGAGGAGAGAGCAATGCAGTCTCATTCCGTGAATTGCTCTGATTTTAGAGGTGTGTCCCGCGGCTCACAGCTGATGTCTGGCTCCTCCCCTCAGTGCATAATTAAATTAAATTATAATTATAAATAAATAATAATTATAATTTAAAATTAAAAATAAATTAAATTCTTTACCGGTACGCCCGGGACTCGAACTCATTAACTAATTCTCCTTAGGTAGTAGCTCTATCCATTGAGCCACTGTCTCTAATTAAAAGCATTAGAAGATTTGGTAATCTTGACCTCTGTATTGCACTGGTGAATCCAGAAGGAGATTAGTCAGCTACAAGAATGGATGGAGGGATGGATGGATGGATGGAAAGAGGGATGGATGGAGTGATGGAGGGATGGATGAATGGATGGAGGGATGGATGGATGGAGGGATAGAGGGATGGATGGAGGGATGGATAAATGGATGGATGGATGGATGGATGGATGGATAGAGGGATGGCTGGAGGGACAGAGGGATGGATGGAGAAATGGAGGGAGGGATGAAGGGAGGGATGAACGGATGGATGAAGAGATGGAGGTATTGATGGAGGAAGGTTTGGAGGAACGGATGACAGAATGGATGGAGGGAGGGATGGAGGGATGGAGGGATGAAGGAATGGAGGGAGGGATGGATGAATCGATGGAGGGATGGAGGGATGGAGGGATGGATGGAGGGATGGAGGGATGGATGGAGGGATGGATGGAGGGATGGAGGGATGGATGGAGGGATGGAGGGAGGGATGAAGGGAAGGATGAATGGATGGAGAGATGGAGGGAGGGATGAATGGATGGAGGGATGGAGGGATGGATGGGAGGGCAAACACCGGCACTACCGCACTCATCACCGCACACACGCAGGCACTACAACCCCATCATCACCGCACACGCAGGCATTACCTCAGTGACCTCCCCGCTGACAGCGCGGCTCATATCAGTTGCTGTGGGGAGCTGACACAGAGCGCTCGTGTTCTACGGCACTCCCTTTCAGCTTCATGTAGCAGAGCTGAAAGTGTCGTGTGGATTACTTCGGACCTGGATTGTTGTTTGGGGATTAATAAAGAGGTAAATTAGTTTTTTTTTGTCTTTTATTCCCAATAAAGGATTTTTCGTTTTGTGTGTTTATTTACTTTCACTTACAGGTTAATCATGGAAGGTATCTCGGGGAGATTGCTGCCATGTTTATCTCCTTATTACCCCGATTGCCACCGCACCAGGGCAATTCGGGATGAGCTGGGTAGAGTCCCGGGACTGTCGCATCTAATGGATGTGGCAATTCCGGGCGGCTGCTGGGTGATATTGTTAGGGTGGTGGGCTCCCCATAACGTGGCGTTCCCCATCCTGATAATACCAGCCTCCAGACATTTGGCTTTATCTTGGCTGGTATCAAAATTGGGGGGAACCACAGGTTTTTTTTTTAATTATTATTCATTTATTTATTTCACCTCATGATATAGACCCACCCGCCGGCGGCTGTGATTGGTTGCAGTGAGACAGCTGTCACTCATCGTGGGGCGTGAATGACTGCAATCAATCATGGCCGCCGGTGGGCGGGAAAAGCAGGGAATACCAGATTGAATAATGAGTGGCAGCCATTTTCAAAAGAGGAAAAGCCGCCGGAGCTTTGTGACAGCCGTGCAGCGCCACGCCCGGGATCGGTGAGTAGGAAAGAGAGAGGGATTGTGCTGGGGATGCAGGACGCATGCAGATATGCAACGTGCACACATAGCCTTACTGTAAAAAGCCATGCTTTTGGTGATCGAACCGTTATCGAACGGTAACTCGAACTGCCGAACTTGAAGCAAATCGTTCAAGTTCATCGAACGACTCGAACACCACCCAAAATTACTCAAATTTGAAATTGGCGAATGGTTCGAATCGAACATCGCTGAACTCTAGTGGTGACGTCACTCTCGTTAACTGCGATCACAGCTGGAGGTTCCCCTCGACGCCACACTTGTGACTGCAGGTAAGGTTGGCAAGGTGACTGCATGTCTGACCTCAGGAGACTTCAATGAACTCTTACTGAGTTTACGGACCTGCATCTCATGACAGAAAACTGCATTCTTTTGCCAACAGATGCAGATTTGGTGGTAAACTTTTTACATCACATTCCTGCACGTAATCTAAACCTCCTTGCAAAAATGCATCACTACCGTATATGGTTTGATGCGGTAGTGATGTGATTTTTGTGCCAGGACGTGTAGATTTGGAAAGCGAGATACATTGAGGGAAAGTTTAAGGGTGCAGATGGAGGCTCTAGTGGAGGTGGAGGAGGCAAACACAGTGGAGGAAATGATAGATACAGAAGTTTGTCCAGCAAGCCTTGGTAATTTCAAGATTTGTGGATCAGCCCCTTCCATGCCTTTCCCCTCAGCCATCGGAGTCACTCAGTGCTCAGTTAACAAGATGTCAGGGGGGAAATTCCCTCTGTCAGACATAGAGTTTTTCAAGGAATGGGTCATGTTGTCTGCGATATGCTTTTGTAGCTTTATTCGAGAAGTGGCAAATGGTCAAATGGTACTGGAGGACTGCCACGGCCATCAGCTTTTGGAGACCATCTGTATCCACTAGGCAGAAAGGCAGCATTTCTGTGGCCAACAGTTTTGATAAGGTGAAGTTCCAGCTCTTAGCTTTAGCATGCGAAGGAGGAATTAATCTTTTATGTGACCACAACTGTGAGACCGAGAACTGGCTGCTGTGCTGAGAGAGGGTGAAGTATGATGCACACAACAAACTGGTGGACTGTGATAGAGGCAGGCAGAGATGTTATGTTGGATTGAGAAAGGTGTGGTGTGCTCAGTGTCTGAGAGCATTCAAAATCACCAAGCATGTCCACTTCCGTAACAGCTGATGGGCTTTCACTCACCCCAACTGTAGTGGGGAAACAAGTTGAATTTCTATGGCTGGAGACCTATGTGAGAACACTTGCTATGGTGACATAGGAGGAAGAAGCAGTAGACATGGGGGATGTGGCAGCCGTTCATTTGCCAGGCCCACTTAGTGCAGTAAGTTTCCCAGAATAAGGCATGGGTTTTTTTTGCGCATGTTAACTGCAGATCTGCGACTGCTGCTGACCAAAGCCAGATTTTTGGCTGATGATATAGTGCTTGTTATAGTTGCATCACTACATCTTTGTGCAGGAAGCGGCAACATAATCTCCTCGTCTTCCTCCTCCAACTCCTCTGCTTAGCAACTCAGCTGTGTGCCTCTGGGTTCACACCAAGTGGGATCTACTACCTGATTGTCATCCTCTCTATTGTCCAACTCCTTGCCCTGACAGTCACCCTCTTCCTCTTTCTGCTCTGACAGTTCTGTACAGTATGTGTGTGCCTCAGATATCTGAGTCTCATCATCATCACCTCCACTCCTGTGGGTTAACGGCTGGTGATGAGAGTCTGGATTCTGCACGGACCCTACTTTGTTCGACCCCAGATCCAACTGACAAAGATTTTGGGCATTGGTGCAGAAGCTTTTCTCCTGTTGAGTCTGTGAATTTTTGGAGCAGACCTCTGATGACCATAAAATAGAATGTATGAAAAGCTCTGCAAACTGGCCCATCTGTGGTTCCCCACAATCAGTTGAGTGATCGGTGAGTTGTGACACGGGGGAAACAAGTATAATTGAGGTGCCACGTCTGAGGACTGTGCTGTGTGTGATGCAGAAATGGAGGAACAGGAATAGAGGCCATATGATGCAGCACTTGCCATTCACTGTAGCAAATGCTCTTTCTGGCCCTTAGCTACAAGTGGTACAGCTGTGCAGCTGCCAAAGAAAGGGAGTCGAGTAGCCCGTCCAGTACCAGAAGTTGTCAGTTGTCTTTGGCTAGGACGAGATGGTGTTTATTCAGTAGAGCTTTGAGGAACATTAGCACCTGTCCCATGTACACCTCCAGCACCATGCCTATTCCCCTTTTAACTGAGACCATGGGATTTCCCACTCATGTTTGATGTACCTTCCCTTCTTTTAACCAGCTGGTTCACAACCCAAGGCACACACTTGTCAGTCACCTGTCACTAAATTTGTAGAGACTAGATGATGAAATGGCAATTTTTTCCTGGACCACAGATTTTACAATCTCTGTTTGGATGATGAAATGGAATTTTTTGCCTGACCACAGATTTTGCAATCACTATTTAGGTGATGAAATGGCAGTTTGGGTCTGGAATCTCCGGCCAGCAATTCTTATGTTTTTTTAATGGTTGAAATAAAAAAAAGTCCGAAATGCCAATATATACTATTTATGTGGGAGCTGGATTCTTTTTCTTCTCTTCTTGAATACTTCACCTGTGTGCTGGCTCAGGAACCTCCATGCACCACACCCTTGGCTGCATTATCCATTCAAACACTTGATGCACTGGTGAGCTGTCCTCTTTTTTTCATCTTATTAGTTTTTGGCTAGACCACATATTTTGCAATCTCTATTTAGATGATGAAATGACAATTTTTGTCTGGATTACAGATTTTGCAACCTCAATTTAGCTGATGAAATGGCAATTTGTGGCTGGACCACAGATTTTGCAATCTTTGTTTAGATGATGAAAAGTCAATTGTTGCCTGAACCACAGATTTTGCAATCTCTATTTAAATGATGAAATGGAAATATTTGCCTGACCAAAGATTTTGCAATCACTAGTTAGGTGATGAAATGACAATTTTTCCCTAGATAAAATTTTTTACAATCCCTTTTTAGATGATGAAATGGCAATTTGTGACTGGACCCACTAGCAATCTCTATTTAGATGATGAAACTGGAATTTGCAATCACCAATGAAAAGTTGACTTTTGGCACACAACTTTCCCTACACTGCATTTCCCTATTCTACACTATTGCCCTCCTATCAATCTGAAATAGCTAAAATTAAACTCACTAGTTAAGCTATTTGTCTAGCAGCAGCACTGTCCTTAAGCTGTAGCAATCACAAAATGGTGCCAACTCTGCAAGCCCATTTTTTATATGGAGTAAAGACAAAATCCCTTTCGGCGCTTCCGGAGGATAAATGGAATATCAGTGCAAGTTTGCAAAAACTTCAAGAACAATGGTTTATTAAGGGTTCGATAAAAAACGGACAATTACGGACCGTAATTGTCCGTTTTTTATCGAACCCTTAATAAACCCTTGTTCTTGAAGTTTTTGCAAACTTGCACTGATATTCCATTTATCCTCCGGAAGCGCCGAAAGGGATTTTGTTTTTACTCCATTACCTACGTGGGAGCACCTGTTCAGTACTCTCATTGTTTTTCCTGAGGATTCGTGCTGCATACTGGAGGATTAATAAGAGAGTTGATCCACTACATGGATCATACTAGCGAAAACAGAAGAAATCTGTACGGCATAATACCTGCACAACCAACCTAAGCTCAGCACAGCCAGGGGAAAACAACAGCAGGCTGTTCTGAGCTGTTTGGTGTTAAAATTCCCTACCAAACTGGAACAGAGGACGGATTCCGTATGGGCTTTTTTAAAATTGTTGCTCAGTGGAGCAACTTTGCCTATCTTGACTGTGTGTGTGACCTGGGAATACAGACTACATAGGGGAAATTTGTTAAACTTGTTGCTCTGTGGTGGAAGTCTGACAATCTTGACTGTGTGGGTGAGCTGGGAATACAGGTTCTGTATTGTGTAGATGTGTATTTGTGTAGATATGCTGTTTTGATCCACTGTTATTGCATTTTAATGCAATGTTGTGGTCACCAATAAAACATTATTTTCTTGTTTGCCAGGTCTCCATAAGGAGAATAGTCTTCCCCATGGTCCCCACATAGCTTCTCATAAGCCAGATCAGATGCCTACACTGTGCACTGACGAGGGGCAATCACCCCGAAACACCATGTCTGCAAATTGGGATTCTGATCTGGTATAAATCCTAAGTCTTATGAAAAAGCTTGTTTAAAAAGCAACTTTTGACTTTTAGAATGCTACTTCCAATAGTTGGCGCTAGAGTTTGTCTCTTTCCTCACTGGAGGATTTTGTTTGGATTTTTTCCTCACTAAGCCGTGTACTGATCATATTAATTGGGTTCCTATTTTGATGGATTGGGCATTTTTGAACACGGCGATACCAAATATGCATTGTTTTCTATCGTTTCTTTCATTGGTGGAAAAGGGGGGTGATTTGAACATTTGGGTTTTTTATTTTATAAATTTTAATTAGTTTTTTTATTGATTTTACTAGTCCCCCAGGGACTTTATCCCTGCACAGTCGGATCGCTTCTGCTGATCAGAGCGATGCTTCAGCATCGCTATAATCAGCAGAAATGCTGTGTTCCTTTTAGTGCCGGAGCTCTGCCAACATTCACAGGGAGTAAATAATGCCAGCGAGAGGGGTCATGATCTGACACCGCGCTGCCATGACAACACATTGGTGCCCCGTGATGATGTCTCGGGGTAGCCAATGACGGGGGGGAATGGGGCGATCCCCGCGGTGCACAATAAATTGCGCTTTCAGAGTTTCACAGTGCAATCTGAGGAGTTAAAAGGCTGGGGTTGATCTCTGGTCCACCCGCACTTCTTAGCCTTACATGTCTGCTGATCATGGGACAGACATGACCAAGGGCATACCAGTAAATCCTTTATCATGAAAGAGTTAACATGAGTTAGAATATGATTGGTTAATTCTTAAAACAACCACATTACCAATTATAGGAGGGTGTTCACACTTATGCAACCATTATATTTTAGTTTTGTTATTCTTTTTATCACTAAAAATGATTTTGTGTTGCCCAGGGCTATGGGGTACTTGGTCCCGGGCCGTATATTTACGTGGATGCTGTGTCATGGTTGTATAATGGTCGATACTTGGTTCTGTGACCTTGGGGGATGCTTTTTAAAAGGGGTATATGTACAGGGGAGTGAAGGAGTTTGTATTGTGATGCAACTTGCAGGTTGCGGTTATGATGATGGAACCGCCGCTGCACAGTCTATTACCACTGGGGCTGATAGAGGTGGCAGCCTGGATGGTAGGCCCTCCGCAAGTAGGGCTGGTCCCCAGAGAATGAATGAAGAGGTCCGTCGCAGAAAGAAGAGAGACTACACGGTGGGGATGCAGTGAAACCTCTGTTTACTCACAGTCAGGTTGAGCTGTGGCCCTGAGGATGGCTGGTTCAGACCCCTGGTCCCTTTTGTCCCAGTGCCGGTGTGGTTACCTGGTAGTCTCTTTCGCCGGCACCTCTCACTTGTTGGTGAGACCCCGTAGCGTGGAGCGTTTGTGGGTCCCTTACTGTCTGCTGGCAATCTCTTGACCGTACGGCAGGCAGTGCGAACCCTGTAGGGTCGGTGTTCTGTTCCGGTCCCTGGCTCAATCTTTAATGCTGGTTCTCCTGAATTCTTGAGTCAGTGAGATCCATGAAGGTCCCCTTACTGTGCAGGTGTTTGTCAGGTTGCCTGAAGCTGTTGCCTGACCTAAGGCCTTGTGCCCCGTCGGTGCTCTGGTTCCAGAGGTACCTGGTGGCAACCACTTTCCTTGCCACCAAGGTCATTTTTACACACCCCCATCTGGAGACACATCCGTCCCCTTCAACTGTCACTACCGGACTCCCTGTCTAACTGAGTGTCTGTGTCTGTTTGTCTCCTCCCACCGGGCTGCCTTCTAGTGGAATGGACTGGCTCTGACACTGGGTGTCAATTTATTGGCTCTCGGACTAGTCAGTTATCCCTAATGGGGAGTGGGAAACTGGGGATGTTACAGTTAGGTCCAGAAATATTTGGACAGTGACACAATTTTTGCGAGTTGGGCTCTGCATGCCACCACATTGGATTTGAAATGAAACCTCTACAACAGAATTCAAGTGCAGATTGTAACGTTTAATTTGAAGGTTTGAACAAAAATATCTGATAGAAATTGTAGGAATTGTACACATTTCTTTACAAACACTACACATTTTAGGAGGTCAACAGTAATTGGACAAATAAACCACACCCAAACAAAATATTTTTATTTTCAATATTTTGTTGCGAATCCTTTGGAGGCAATCACTGCCTTAAGTCTGGAACCCATGGACATCACCAAACGCTGGGTTTCCTCCTTCTTATTGCTTTGCCAGGCCTTTACAGCCGCAGCCTTCAGGTCTTGCTTGTTTGTGGGTCTTTCCATCTTAAGTCTGGATTTGAGCAAGTGAAATGCATGCTCAATTGGGTTAAGATCTGGTGATTGACTTGGCCATTGCAGAATGTTCCACTTTTTTGCACTCATGAACTCCTGGGTAGCTTTGGCTGTATGCTTGGGGTCATTGTCCATCTGTACTATGAAGCGCCGTCCGATCAACTTTGCGGCATTTGGCTGAATCTGGGCTGAAAGTATATCCCTGTACACTTCAGAATTCATCCGGCTACTCTTGTCTGCTGTTATGTCATCAATAAACACAAGTGACCCAGTGCCATTGAAAGCCATGCATGCCCATGCCATCACGTTGCCTCCACCATGTTTTACAGAGGATGTGGTGTGCCTTGGATCATGTGCCGTTCCCTTTCTTCTCCAAACTTTTTTCTTCCCATCATTCTGGTACAGGTTGATCTTTGTCTCATCTGTCCATAAATACTTTTCCAGAACTGAGCTGGCTTCATGAGGTGTTTTTCAGCAAATTTAACTCTGGCCTGTCTATTTTTGGAATTGATGAATGGTTTGCATCTAGATGTGAACCCTTTGTATTTACTTTCATGGAGTCTTCTCTTTACTGTTGACTTAGAGACAGATACACCTACTTCACTGAGAGTGTTCTGGACTTCAGTTGATGTTGTGAACGGGTTCTTCTTCACCAAAGAAAGTATGCAGCGATCATCCACCACTGTTGTCATCCGTGGATGCCCAGGCCTTTTTGAGTTCCCAAGCTCACCAGTCAATTCCTTTTTTCTCAGAATGTACCCGACTGTTGATTTTGCTACTCCAAGCATGTCTGCTATCTCTCTGATGGATTTTTTCTTTTTCTTTAGCCTCAGGATGTTCTGCTTCACCTCAATTGAGAGTTAGACCGCATGTTGTCTAGTCACAGCAACAGCTTCCAAATGCAAAACCACACACCTGAAATCAACCCCAGACCTTTTAACTACTTCATTGACTACAGGTTAACGAGGGAGCGCCTTCAGAGTTAATTGCAGCCCTTAGAGTCCCTTGTCCAATTACTTTTGGTCCCTTGAAAAAGAGGAGGCTATGCATTACAGAGCTATGGTTCCTAAACCCTTTCTCCGATTTGGATGTGAAAACTCTCATATTGCAGCTGGGAGTGTGCACTTTCAGCCCATATTATATATATAATTGTATTTCTGAACATGTTTTTGTAAACAGCTAAAATAACAAAACTTGTGTCACTGTCCAAATATTTCTGGCCCTGACTGTATGTGTTTTAGTGGTACCAGCACTGGTTTTCCAGATCCCTGGGGGTAGGCTTTGTATCTTTGTCAGGATGCAATACCTAGTAGTGCCCTGAGGGGTTCAGGGTCACAACAATTTCAATTTGTTTCCTGTAGATTTGCAAAACTTATGATTGACATTAAAAGTGGATGATTCACTGTGAAATAAGCCTGCATGTTATTCCTGAAAACATTGGGCCTCATTCATTAAGACTTTCATTCCATGCGCCAGTCTTAACGATGGGCCTGAAAACGTGCACACCACTTAATTAATTAGGTGCATCATGGACTGGAGTACATTTCTGGTATATATTATGCTATTTAAATGCATAACATAAATAATTTAGCAGGCTTCAACACATTCCGTCCCACCAATGTGACACCCAATTTGGTGGATTCAGCTGTGAACTATCTTAAAAATGTCAGAAATAGCAGAGTTTTTAACAAGTAAAATATATCTTTGTACCGTGTTAGCCAGTAGAGATAAAAAAATTTAAAGATGCGGTACATTCTCTGCGGTACAGAGTTTTTAAGCAACTTTTCTAAGTGTTTTATCCAAAAATTTGCAAAGAACTTCGAAACAAGTGTAGAGATTCATCATTTGGGGCACTCAGTTTCCAAATTCTGGAAGGAGTTCTGTAATAAAGTCATTCATTTTGTTTTTTTCTTCTGTCTATCACCGAGAGATCAATGGGCAGACAGAATGTGTTATTCAAACTCTGGACAAATATATTCACCGTTATACCTCTGATCATCAAATGGACTGGGTAGAACATCTTCCACTGCCTGAGTTTGCAATGAATGATTGAGATCAAGAACTTATAAAATTGTCTTTTTTTCTGTAACCTCGGGTATCAGCAGTTTTTCTTTTTCTACTTCCAATTTGGCCATTTTGTAGGCTTATAAGTCTGTGAACACTTTGGAATTTGTTTGGTCTGCGGTCAGAGAAAGTTCAGGGAAGCACAGAGAAAATAGATCTAATTAACTAATGAGAGATATACTCGTGGTTCAAGCTTTTGTGTTGGAAACAAGGTTAGCCTTCTGCCACGTTGGAACCAAATTTATTGTTCCATATGTAATAATTGCAGTAATAAATCCTGTAGTCTGAACGTCCCTAACTTCCTGCATCATTTCAAACACCTAATGTATTTCATAAATCTCTGCTAAAAATATATTGATCTTCCATTCACCTTCACATTCCTCCTGATATGATCAGAGCCAATTTGGAATATGAAATGCCTTTCTGTGTTTAGCACTGGTGAGTAAGGAGACACATGGCCAAAATTGCTAAATGTCAAAGGTGGTGTTAAGCCATGAACATTAATATGTCTGGGATATGTTGTGTCACTAGGCCAGACAATATGGGTACTCTTTGACCAAAAGGACAGAACTACCCCCTACTTAAATTCTCAGCATATTAGGAGATAACAATTATTGTGCTTGGCTACTTTTTGCACCCTGGAATATTCTTTTGTTGCATTCATCCTATTCTAGACCCAGTTTATGAACCTCTCTATGTCTGTAACCATGTCCCCCTGATCTGACTTTAGATTGTTAGGCATTTTTTAACAAGTTTGGTGGTCCACAGCTATTCCTCTGACTTCAGTACTACTGTCTAATATATTTTTATTTATATATTTAATTATATAGTACTACTATATTCCACACATCATCGGGGCTCAAAATCTTCATTCAATATCAGTATGTCTTTGAGTATGAGTGGAAACTGGAGTATCCAGACAAAACCTATGCAAATTTAAGAACATACAAACTTTTGCATATGTTTTCCTTGGTGAGATAAAGATGCAGCGTTTTTGGCCTCAAAAAAATGCACCTGCAGCAAAAAACGCATAAAAAAATGCATTTTGCCCAAAGCGTTTTTAAGTCAATTCTATTGACTGGAAGGGCTCAAAATTGCTGGCAAAAATGCAAAAAGATTTGACATGCTACATCTTGGCTGCATCTTCAAAAACACAGCCAGAAAAAATGCACTTTGCGGACAGCAAAATCGAAAACTCATAGACTTTGCAGGGAAAAGGAAGTGCATACATTTAGGTGCATCTTTGTGACTTCAAAAATACACCAAAAATGCAGTAAAAGAGGCAGTGTGTGAACATAGCCTTAAGCGGGCTTTACACGCTGCGACATCACTAGCATCAGCTAGCGATGTCAAGCGCGATGGCACCCACCCCCGTCGTACGTGCGATATTGTGTGATCGCTGCCATAGCGAACATTATCGCTACGGCAGCAACACATGCACTTACCTGCTCTGCGACGTCGCTCTGGCCGGCGAACCGCCTCCTTTCTAAGGGGGCAGTTCGTGCAGCATCACAGCAACGTCACACAGCAGGCATCCAATAGAAGCGGAGGGGCGGAGATGAGCGGGATGTATCATCCCGCCCACCTCCTTCCTTCCACATTTCCGGTGAAGGCAGGTAAGGAGATGTTCGTCGCTCCTGCGGTGTCACACATAGCAATGTGTGGTGCCGCAGGAACAAGGAACAACATCGCTAATAAACAGAAAATGATTTTTTGTTTCAGGACGACCTCTCCGCGGCAAATGATTTTGACCGCTTTCGCAAACGTTTAAGGTCGCTCATAAGTGTCACATACTGCGATATCGTTACTGACGCCGGGTGTGCGTCACAAACACCGTGACCCCGACGATAATTCATTAATGATATCGTGGCGTGTAAAGCCAGCTTTAGACTTCTGAGTTTCAAAGCAACAGTGCAAAGTACTGAGCAATCATGCTGTCTTATTTCTTTCATTCTGTTCCTTATCTTATTGATGTGACTACTAGAGATGAGCGAACCGGTCGCGGTTCGGCTCGAGCTCGGTTCACCGAACCGAGGTCTGGTTCGCCGAACCGAGGTCTGGTTCGAGTTCGGTTTGACGAACTAGTTCGGCGAACCACTCAAACCCATATGAAACAATGAAAGGCAATCACAAACACATAAAAACACCTAGAAAACACCCTCAAAAGGTGTCCAAAAGGTGACAAACAACTCACAACACAACACAAAAACATGGGAAAGTGACAAGGACAAATACGCGAAAACTAAACAGCTGTACGAGGAAAAAGAGGAGGAGACACAGATATAGACATAGCATGCCCTTCTAAAATCATGTAAAACATTGCAAGGTGACTCAAAGCGGAGTCTCCATTTTTTCCAAAAATTGGACCACACAGACACCCCATCACTGGCAGCACTTGTGCCCCAGTTGTACACTTCACAGGTAGATTTGCATCAAGCACATTCAAAAATACGCCATCCTTAACCGTCCCCAGGATGACACCGTGGTAGGTAGCAAAGTCTTTGCTGAACCATGACTTGTTCATCTTGGATCCTTTTAAAAAACACAGCAGGGGTTACTCCAAGCAGAGTCTCCCTTTTTTCCAAAAAATGGGCCCAACAGACACCACTTCAGTTGCAGCACTTGTGCCCTAGTTGCAAACAGGATGTTTTGATTTGCATCAATCACATTCCAAATCCACAAGCATTTACTCTCCCCAGGATGACACAGAAGTAGTAAATTCCTTGTGGATCCATGACTTGTTCATTTTGATGAACGTTAGTCTGTCCACATTGTCACTGGACAGACGCGTGCGCTTATCTGTCAGCACACACCCAGCAGCACTGAAGACACGTTCAGAGTCAACGCTGGCAGCTGGACACGACAAAATCACCAAGGTGTAAGTGGAGAGCTCTGGCCTCTTTTCAAGATTTGAAGCCCAAAATGAGCAAGGCTTCATTTGCAAAGTAATGGCATCGATGTTCATTTGGAGATACTCCTGTATCATCCTCTCCAGCCATTGACTATGTGTCAGACTTGTTGTCTCTGGTGGCCTTGCAAAGGAGGGTCTAAAAAAATTCTGAAAAGATTCAATAAAATTGCTGTTACCAGCACCAGATACGGTTCTGCTGGTACGGATAGACTGTTGAAGATGACGAGACCGTCCCATGTTTGTCAAGTTACAACTGGGAGATTCGCTCCGTGCACCACGGTTGTTTGGTGGAAAAGCTGAGTTAAGATCGAGAAACAGCTTTTGCTAATACTCCTGAATACGTGCGTCCCTTTCTATGGCTGGAATTATGTCACAAAATTTGGACTTGTACCGGGGATCTAATAGTGTGGCAAGCCAGTAGTCATCATCACTTCTAATTTTGACAATACGAGGGTCATGTTGGAGGTAGTGCAGCAAGAAGGCGCTCATGTGTCTTGCGCAGCCATGCAGACCGAGTCCACGCTGTGTTTGTGGCATAGAGGTGCTAACCGTTCTTTCTTCCTCTGACATCTCCCCCCAACCTCTTTCAACTGAAATTTGACCAAGGTCTCCCTCATCCGCTGAGTCTTCCATGTCCACGGACAGTTCGTCCTCCATTTCGCCTGCTACCATGCGCCCTTGTTGATCCCTGTCCCCCATGGTCCCATGCCTGCCGCCTTGGTGATGATGAATGTCTGGACCTTGGTGATGTTGTTGTCTCTTGCGCATATGAATCCTCCTGTAGTTCCTCCCCTTCCTGTTGTCCCACCCCCTGACTCCGAATAGTGTTTAGCGTGTGCTCCACTATGCAAATGACTGGAATTGTCATGCTGATAATGGCATTGTCAGCGCTAAACATATTCGTCGCCATGTCGAAACTGTGCAGAAGGGTGCATAGGTCCTTGATCTGAGACCAATCCATCAGGGTTATCTGCCCCACCTCTGCATCTCGTTGGCCCAGGCTATACGTCATGACGTATTGCACCAGGGCTCGGCGGTGCTGCCACAGTCGCTGAAACATGTGGAGAGTCGAATTCCGGAACACAACACATGGGAAAGAGTGAGCACAACTACACCAAACATATACTGGAAAATCCAGGATAATGGAATCAAGCAAGAGGAGTCCCTTGTTGCAGGCAAAAAGTGTGAAAAAGTTTATTAATAACACAGAGAAATATTGTTAAGACCATTTAAAAATGGGAAAGATCAAAAGAATGATCTACCCATGAGCAAATTGGCACATCACCAACCAAAACCTCATGAATTAATATAAAGCATACAAGCTCAAAATAGCAGTACCAAAGGACAGTATACAGCAGTACATAGTCACCAATTGTAGGATTCACATAAATATGGTACAGATCAAAGAGAGCTAATACAATACCAGGTAAGTAAATAGTGAGGGAGGTGGTATGGGTGCGCCTTCCCCACGCGTTACGCCACCATATGTGGCTTCATCATGACCCCTGATGAAGCCACATATGGTGGCGTAACGCGTGGGGCAGGCGCACCCATACCACCTCCCTCACTATTTACTTACCTGGTATTGTATTAGCTCTCTTTGATCTGTACCATATTTATGTGAATCCTACAATTGGTGACTATGTACTGCTGTATACTGTCCTTTGGTACTGCTATTTTGAGCTTGTATGCTTTATATTAATTCATGAGGTTTTGGTTGGTGATGTGCCAATTTGCTCATGGGTAGATCATTCTTTTGATCTTTCCCATTTTTAAATGGTCTTAGCAATATTTCTCTGTGTTATTAATAAACTTTTTCACACGTTTTGCATGCAACAAGGGACTCCTCTTGCTTGATTCCATTATCCTGGATTTTCCAGTATATGTTTGGTGTAGTTGTGCTCACTCTTTCCCATGTGTTGTGTTCCAGATTCTATTTATGGGTTGAAGCACACTTCCATTACCTATATATATTTAATGGTGGTGCCGTCCCTATTTTGTTCTATGAGAGTCGAATTCCAGCATTTCAGGCAATGAACCGGCAGGCCGAAAGACTTCTGGAGCGATGCAAGTCGCTCAGCTGCAGCGGTTGAACGGCGGAAATGAGCAGACAGTTTTTGTGCCCTGTTCAGAAGGCCATCTAGTGTGTTAAAAATTGCTGGACAACAAGGTTGAACACGTGAGCCATACAAGGCACGTGTGTCACCTTGCCCAGGCGAAGGGCCGCACCCAGGTTTGCAGCATTGTCGCACACGGCCTTACCAGGCTACAGGTTGAGTGGAGACAACCATTTACCAAACTCAGTCTCCAGAGCTGCTCCCCAGAAGTTAGCCACTGTGTGACTCTTATTTCCAAGACATTTCAAGCTAAAGACCGCCTGATGCCATTGCGCTCTGCTGCCAGCATAGTAAGGAGGTGTGCAGGATTCCTTGTGCGCAGTTGCAATGCGGGTGGCCTGACCACCTGAGAACTACCACCTGATGTCGTTGCTCTCTGCTGCCAGCATAGTAATGAGCGGTGCGTGATTTCTTCTCCGCAGTTACAACGCTGGTGGCCTGACCAGGCAGACTTGGGGCGGAGGTTGAGGAGGCAGAAGCAGTGGAGGAACTTGGACAGACAGAGGATTGACACACAAGTCGTGGGGACAGCAAGACTTGTGCAGCAGACCCTTCACCATCTATCACCATAGTTACCCAGTGCCCAGTCAGCGACATGTAACATCCCTGTCCATGCTTACTGGTCCAAGTATTTGGTGGTGAAATGTACCCGTTCACACACAGAGTTTCTCAAGGAAGCGGTGATGTTCTGTGCGACATGCTGGTGTAGCGCGGGCACACCTTTCTTAGAGAAGTAGCGGCGACTGGGCATCTGGTACTGGGGCACAGTGACAGACATAAGGTCTCTAAAATCCTGTGTGTCCACCAGGCGGAAAGGCAGCATTTCGGTAGCCAAGAGCTTACAGAGGGATAAAGTCAACCTCTTAGCTTTGTCATGGGTCGCAGGAAATTGCCTTTTATTTGTCCACATCTGAGGGACAGAGATCTGGCTGCTGTGTGTGGACGGTGGTGAGTAGGGTGTCCCTGAAAAAATGCAGGTTTGTGAGGAAAGTGCAGGCGTAGACATGATGTTGCCTTCATCCAACGTTGATGCTATCAATGTCTGAGAGAGCTGTATACACGCACTTGTTTCCCCTTCCAAACCAATTGACGACCTACCAAGCAAACTGCCTGTTGCGGTTACAGTGGTGGAAGTTGTGCATGGAAAACCAAGTGTGACAGCTGTCCCCACAGTCCTAGAAGATGAAGAGCGCGCGGATGCACTGGAAAGGGCAGGCGGTAGATGGTCCGCTCCGCTAGGCCGCATTGCAGCACAGTGAGCTTCCCACTGAGACATATGATATTTATTCATGTGACGATTCATGGAAGAAGTTGTCAAACTGCTGAGGTTTTTGCCTCTACTAACAGATTCACGACAAATTTTACAGATCACATGATTTGGGCGATCCTTTGCAAGGTCAAAAAAGGACCAGGCTAGGCAAGGCTTAGAGGACATGCGACCTGCTGATCCACCCCGACTAGTGCTCAGAGGCAGAGTGGTGGCTGAGGATGCAGTTGAAGACGTGCTACCAGTACTCCTCCTCTGTCCAGGAAGGCGCAAGGTAACTTCGTCGTCAGTAGCACCTCCTCCACCGCCTCTGTTGACCTCCTCGAGTGCCTGACTGTGGGTTGACAGTAGGTGGGATCTAGAACTTCCTCATCAAGCCTTGTGTTTGCACTCCCCTCGCCCTCAGACCGAGCCTCTTCCTGCCCTGACCGAATATTTAAGTTGTCATCCCAATCTGGTATCTGCGTCTCATCGTCATAAGTATGTTCCTCATTGTCTATTACAGCAAGTGTTACAGTTTGTGAATAAGGGTCAACATTATGCTCAGAAACTTGGTCATCACGGCCTGAATCTGAGTCACAAAGGTTCTGGGCATCACTGCAGACCATTTCCTGGTCTGTACTCACTGTAGCTTGGGAGCAGACCTCTGATTCCCAGGCTATAGTGTGACTGAACAGCTCTGCAGACTGCCATCTCTGTTCCACCATACTGTGCAGGGCGGATGGAGACTTGAGAGCTGGGAGAAAGCATGTGTTATTGGGATGACAACTCAGAGGACTGGTGTTTTTTGGATGCGGTAGTTGAGGTGGAGGAGAGGGCACTTGTTGGACCACTTGAGATCCATTCATACTTTTTTCTTTTTTTGGCCATCATCTACCTTTGTTCCAGTTGTTCGTGTTCGTAAAAAAGGGAGCACATCGGATTGTCCACGGTAAGTAGTAGACATCTTACTTTTGCTGGAAGATGGCCTATCTTCAGCAGATGTTAATGGAGCTTTGCAACCTTCCCCACGGACAAACACTTTTTTTCCTTTTCCAACACGCCTGTTCCCCTTTCCACCAGCATCTGTTATTTTGACACTCATTTTGATTGCGACAAGATTGTGCACTTAAAATGTGGTAATAAAAATTGAGAGGTAGTGTAGATTGCAGTGGTCGTCTACCTTTATTGACAGCAGAATAAACAACAATAACTATCCCTGACAATGCAACTTTGGCCCTTAAAATGGCAGCACAGTTTGCTATTCTAATAGCTTGGTAAAAATGAGTTTGCAATGCAGATGTTCTGGAAATAGCATGGCACCAGTGGGACACTAATGAAGTACAACAGCCACTTTTTGGATGCCACTAAGTTTCCTCAGTGTTTGCTATTATAATGGCTTAGTAACAATGAGCTTGAGGGTGCAATGCAGAGGTGCTGCAAATTGCTTGGCACCAGTGGGACACTAATGAAGTCCAACTGCCACTTTTTGGATGCAACGGAGTTTCCTCAGTGTTTGCTATTATAATGGTTTAGCAACAATGAGTTTGAGGGTGCAATGCAGAGGTGCTGCAAATTGCTTGGCACCAGTGGGACACTAATGAAGTCCAACAGCCACTTTTTGGATGCCACTAAATTTCCTCAGCGTTTGCTATTATAATGGTTTAGAAACAATGAGCTTGAGGGTGCAATGCAGAGGTGCTATAAATTGCTTGGCACCAGTGGGACACTAATGAAGTACAACAGCCACTTTTTGGATGCCACTAAGTTTCCTCAGTGTTTGCTATTATAATGGCTTAGTAACAATGAGCTTGAGGGTGCAATACAGAGGTGCTCCAAATTGCTTGGCACCAGTGCAACACTAATGAAGTTCAACAGCCACTTTTTGGATGCCACTAACTGGCAGCACTCTTTTCAATTAAAATGGCTTTGCAAAAATTTGCAGGAGGGGAGAATGCAGATGTGGTGGGACTTGCTTGGAACAAGTGCCACAATAATGGAGGACAGCAGCCACTCTTTGGATGGCAATAACTGGCAGAACTCTGCAATTAAAATGGTTTTGCTAAAAAGGGCAGGAGGGTACAGTGGCCGGGTTGTGGGTCAGTGTAGAGGAAAGGAAGCCTCACTTTCTATCCCTCCTAATGGGGAAATGCAGCAAGGAAGTCCCTGAGCTTAGCTACACAGACGCTGTTATCTGTAGCTGTTAAACACTGTTTCCGCGGACCTGACTGTCACCTATGGCTCTGAGCCTGCGTAATTAGCCCTTTAAAGGGCTGAAAGAAACTTTTATCCCTATTCTGTATAGCGCTGTGTGTAGAGCGTACACAGCAGGACCGGCGACAGGAGCTGCGCCAGTGGTGACTAACACCCAGACGCAGAAGACAGATAATGGCGTCCAGACGGGCAGATACCCGTTTTTATAATGCAGGGACATGTGACATGGACATCCTATGACACATGCCCTTGCTTGTCTGGCAAAAAGTCCACTTAGCTGTGTGTGTGTCTGGGATTGGCTGACATGCTGGCCCGTCCCACTACACGCGCGCTTAGGGAAGGAAGAAAAGAAAAAAAAATGGCGATCGCCATTATCCCAGCAGCAGTGATCTGAACGTGCAGTCCCCGCACACTATACGCTGAAATTTCATAATAGTATGAGTCACAGAGTGACTTACACTATTACAGCAAAAAGCCAGCTAGTAATTATCTTGACTTTTGGCTGATAGAACCTTTCTCGAACGTAACTCGAGCTAACGAACTTTTAGCAAAAAGCTCGAGTTCTAGTTCGATCTAGAACACCCCCCAAAATCACTCGAACCGCGAACTGGAGAACCACGAACCACGAACCGCGCTCAACTCTAGTGATTACTTTGATTAAGCGGGCTTCACATTGGCGGTATTCTGCCGCAATGCCAGATCTGGCACAAATGTGTTTCACTGCAATGCATTTCCTAATGACTTGCGGCAAGTTCCGGTCACATGCGGTTGTGTATGATACACACAATCGCATGTGACCGGAACTTGCCGCAAGTTCATAAGAAATGCATTAAAGTGAAATTCATTTGTGCCGGATCCGTCATTGCGGCAGAATACTGCTGATGTGAAGCCCGCCTTTCCTTTGCCTTAAGACCCCTTTACACGCTGCGATCTCGCTAGCGAGATCGCTAGCGTGTGTACCCGCCCCCATCGTTTGTGCGTCACGGGCAAATCGCTGCCCGTGGTGCACAAAATCGCGCGGACCTGTCACACATACTTACCTGCCTTGCGACGTCGCTGTGACCGGCGAACCACCTCCTTTTTAAGGGGGCGGTTCTTTCGGCGTCACAGCGATATCTCTAAGCGGCCACCCAATAGAAGCGGAGGGGCGGAGATGAGCATGACGTAACATCCGGCCCACCTTCTTTCTTCCTCATTGCCGCCGGCCGCAGGTAAGGTGAGATTCCTCTTTCCTGCGGTGTCACACATAGCGATGTGTGCTGCCGCAGGAACGAATAACAACATCGTACCTGTAGCAGCAACGATAATTGGGAATAGGGGGGCATCTCACCGATTACCGATTTTGAACGTTTTTGCGATGATTCAAAATCGCTCATAGGTGTCACACGCAATGACATTGTTAACGCGGCCGGATGAGTGTCACAAATTCCATGCCCCAACGACATTGCTTTAGCGATGTCGTAGCATGTAAAACGGCCTTTAGGTGGGCTTTTCATGCTGCGACATCGCAGGTGCGATGTCGGTGGGGTCAAATTGAAAGTGACGCACATCCGGCATCGCATGCGACATCGCAGTGTGTAACGCCTAGATGATACGATTAACGAGCACAAAAGTGTCGCAATCGTATCATCAGTACAGCGTTGGCGTAATCCATAATTACGCTGACGCGACGGTCCGATGCTGTTCCTGGCTCCTGCGGCAGCACACATCGCTGTGTGTGAAATCGCAGGACCTAGGAACATCTCCTACCGGCATCGCGGCTTCCGTAGGTTATGCGGAAAGAAGGAGGTGGGCGGGATGTTTACATCCTGCTTATCTCCGCCCCTCCACTCCTATTGGCCGCCTGCCGTGTGATGTCGCAGTGACGCCGCACGACCCGCCCCCTTAATAAGGAGGCAGGTCGCCGGCCAGAGTGACGGTCGCAGGGCAGGTGACTGCATGTGAAGCCAGCGCAGCGATAATTTTCGCTACGCCAGCTTTCACAAGATATTGTACCTGCGACGGGGGCGGGGACTATCGCGTGCGACATCGCAGCATCGGCTTGCGATGTCGCAACATGCAAAGCCCGCCTTAGTCTTGCTCCTACACCCAGCAGCCAATTTGTGGACACAAACCAGGGGGTCCACTTTAATAGGATTTAAAAAGGGAAATCCATGATTCTTCTAGGACCATAAGACAATATGTATGGTGCCAGATCTGTGTAAAGATGCCTTTTTGAGCTAGTGCTTACTAGAGATGAGCGAACCGGTCGCGGTTCAACTCGAGTTCGGTTTGCCGAACGGAGGTCTCGTTCGAGTTCGGTTCGGCGAACGTTCGACGAACCACTCGAACCGCATAGGAAACAATGGCAGGCAATCACAAACACATAAAAACACCTAGAAAACACCCTCAAAGGTGTCCAAAAGGTGACAACCAACTCACAACACAACACAATCACATGGGAAAGTGACAAGGACATATACACATGCGAAAACAAAAGAGCAGGACAAGGAAAAAGAGAAAGAGACACAGATATAGGCATGGCACGCCCTTCTAAAATCATGTAAAAAACCGCAAGGTGACTCCAAGCGGAGTCTCCCTTTTTTCCAAAAATTGGGCCCCACACACACCCACCCCTTCAGTGGCAGCACTTGTGCCCCAGTTGTACACTTAACAGCTAGATTTGCATCAAGCACATTCAAAAATATGCCATACTTAACCGTCCCCAGGATAAGACCGGGGTAGGTAGCAAAGTCTTTCCTGATCCCAGCTTTGTGCATCTTGGATCATTTTTAAAAACAATGTAAGCAAGGGTTACTCCAAGCGGAGTCTCCCTTTTTTTCCAAAAATTGGGCCCCACACACACCCACCCCTTCAGTGGCAGCACTTGTGCCCCAGTTGTACACTTCACAGCTAGATTTGCATCAAGTACATTCAAAAATACACCATACTTAACCGTCACCAGGATGACACCGGGGTAGGTAGCAAAGTCTTTCCTGATCCCAGCACTGTGCATCTTAGATCATTTTTAAAAACACAGCAAGGGTTACTCCAAGAAGAGTCTCCCTTTTTTCCAAAAATTGGGCCACACAGACACCCCATCAGTGGCAGCACTTGTGCCCTAATTGTACACTTCACAGCTAGATTTGCATCAAGCACATTCAAAATACACAAGCATTTACTCTCCCCAGGATGACACAGGGGTAGTAAAGTCATTGTGGATCCATGACTTGTTCATTTTGATGAACGTTAGTCTGTCCACATTGTCACTGGACAGACGCATGCGCTTATCTGTCAGCAGACACCCAGCAGCACTGAAGACACGTTCAGAGACAACGCTGGCAGCTGGACAACAAAATCTCCAAGGCGTAAGTGGAGAGCTCTGGCCATTTTTCAAGATTTGAAGCCCAAAATGAGCAAGGCTCCATTTGCAAAGTAATGACATCGATGTTCATTTGGAGATACTCCTGGGAGATTCACTCCCTGCACCTGCACGGTTGTTTGGTGGAAAAGCCGAGCTAAGATCGAGTAACAGCTTCTGATGATACTCCTGCATAGGTGCGTCCCTTTCTATGGCTGGAATTATGTCACAAAATTTGGACTTGTACCGGGGATCTAATAGTGTGGCAAGCCAGTAGTCATCATCACTTCTAATTTTGACAATACGAGGGTCATGTTGGAGGTAGTGCAGCAAGAAGGCACTCATGTGTCTTGCGCAGCCATGCGGACCAAGTCCACGCTGTGTTTGTGGCATAGTGGTGCTAACCGTTCTTTCTTCCTCTGACATCTCCCCCAACCTCTTTCAACTGAAATTTGACCAAGGTCTCCCTCATCCGCTGAGTCTTCCATGTCCATGGACAGTTCGTCCTCCATTTCTTCATGTTCTCCTGCACCTTCCTCAACATTTCGCCTGCTACCATGCGCCCTTGTTGATCCCTGTCAACTATGGTCCCATGCCTGCCGCGTTGGTGATGATGAACGTCTGGACCTTGGTGATGTTGTTGTCCCTTGCACATATGAATCCTCCTGTAGTTCCTCCCCTTCCTGTTGTCCCACCCCTGACTCCGAATAGTGTTTAGCGTGTGCTCCAGCATGTAAATGACTGGAATTGTCATGCTGATAATGGCATTGTCAGCGCTAAACATATTCGTCGCCATGTCGAAACTGTGCAGAAGGATGCATAGGTCCTTGATCTGAGACCACTACATCAGGATGATCTTCCTCACCTCTGCATCTCGTTGGCCCAGGCTATACGACATGACGTATTGCACCAGGGCTCGGCGGTGCTGCCACAGTCGCTGTAACATGTAGAGAGTTGAATTCCAGCGTGTCGCCACATCGCATTTCAGGCGATGAACCGGCAGGCCGAAAGACGTCTGGAGCGATGCAAGTCGCTCAGCAGCGGTGGTTGAACGGCGGAAGTGAGCGGACAGTTTTCATGCCCTGTTCAGAAGGCCATCTAGGCCGGGATAGTGTGTTAAAAATTGCTGGACAACAAGGTTCAACATGTGAGCCGTACAAGGCACGTGTGTCACCTTGCCCAGGCGAATGGCCGCACCCAGGTTTGCAGCATTGTCGCACACGGCCTTACCAGGCTGCAGGTTGAGTGGAGACAACCATTTATTAAACTAAACTGAGTCTCCAGAGCTGCCCACAACTCATCCGCTGTGTGACTCCTATTTCCAAGACAGGTCAAGCTAAAGACTGCCTGATGCCGTTGCGCGCCTGCTGCCAGCATAGTAATGAGGGGTGCGTGATTCCTTCTGCGCAGTGAGAACGCTGATGGCCTGACCAGGCAGGCTTGGGGCAGAGGTGGAGGACCCAGATGAGGTGGAGGAGGCAGAAGCAGTGGCGGAACTTGGACAGACAGAGGATTGACACACAAGTCGTGGGGACGGCAAGACTTGTGCAGCAGACCCTTCACCATCTATCACCATAGTTACCCAGTGCCCAGTCAGCGACATGTAACATCCCTGTCCATGCTTACTGGTCCAAGTATTGGTGGTGAAATGTACCCGTTCACACACAGAGTTTCTCAAGGAAGCGGTGATGTTGTGTGCGACATGCTGGTGTAGCGCGGGCACACATTTCTTAGAGAAGTAGTGGCGACTGGGCATCTGGTACTAGGGCACAGTGACAGACATAAGGTCTCTAAAATCCTGTGTGTCCACCAGGCGGAAAGGCAGCATTTCGGTAGCCAAGAGCTTACAGAGGGATAAAGTCAACCTCTTAGCTTTGTCATGGGTCGCAGGAAATGGCCATTAATTTGTCCACATCTGAGGGACAGAGATCTGGCTGCTGTGTGTAGATGGTGTTGAGTAGGGTGTCCCTGGAAAAATGCAGGTTTGTGAGGAAAGTGCAGGCGTAGACATGATGTTGCCTTCATCCAACGTTGGTGCTATTGATGTCTGAGAGAGCTGTACACACGCACTTGTTTCCCCTTCCAAACCAACTGACGACCTACCAAGCAAACTGCCTGTTGCGGTTACAGTGGTGGAAGTTGTGCATGGAAAACCAGGTGTGACAGCTGTCCCCACAGTCCTAGAAGATGAAGAGCGCGCGGATGCACTGAAAGGGGCAGGCGGTGGATGGTTCGCTCCGCTAGGCCGCATTGCAGCACGGTGAGCTTCCCACTGGGACATATGATATTTATTCATGTGACGATTCATGGAAGAAGTTGTCAAACTGCTGAGGTTTTGCCCTCTACTAACAGAATCTTGACAAATTTTACAGATCACATAATTTGGGCGATCTTTTGCTGTGTCAAAAAAGGACCAGGCTAGGCAAGGCTTAGAGGGCATGCGACCTGCTGATCCACCCCGACTAGTGCTCAGAGGCACAGTGGTGGCTGAGGATGCAGTTGTAGACGTGCTACCAGTACTCCGACTCTGTCCAGGAAGGCGCAAGGTAACTTCGTCGTCAGTTGCATCCTCCTCCACCGTCTCTGTTGACCTCCTCGAGGGCCTGACTGTGGGTTGACAGCAGGTGGGATCTAGAACTTCCTCATCAATTGTTGTGTTTGCACTCCCCTCACCCTCAGACCGAGCCTCTTCTTGCCCTGACCGAATATTTAAGTTGTCATCCCAATCTGGTATCTGCGTCTCATCGTCATCAGTATGTTCCTCATTGTCTATTACAACAGGTGTTTCAGTTTGTGAATAAGGGTCAACATTATGCTCAGAAACGTGGTCATCACGGCCTGAATCTGAGTCACAAAGGTTCTGGGCATCATTGCAAACCATTTCCTGGTCTAGACTCACTGTAGCTTGGGAGCAGACCTCTGATTCCCAAGCTATAGTGTGACTGAACAGCTCTGCAGACTCAGCTGTTGTAAATGTTAGTTATGCCTTGGCTGCTGGGAGGCTCCCTCTGGTGGCCAGGAAGGGTTTGGACAGAGACCAGGTGGGTTGTGCAGTGGGTGTTTCCTTTCCTAACTCTCTGCTTATTTAAGTCCTGGTCTGATTGCAGGCTGTTGCCCGGATGTCAGTTGTTCTTTGTATCTCCAGCCTGCTTAATCCTGCTCTACATCACATCCACTCCAGATAAGTTCTTGCTCTTTATTTATTGCCTGGTTCTTTTGCTTATCTGGGTTTGTCATTTGTTGTGGTTGGTTTCAGTTTATTTCCTTCCAGGGATTTTCCCCCTCAGTAGATTGTTGAGGAACTCCCTGCAGTTCTGTGTGGAGTATTGCTCCTTTGGCTCCATGTGTTTGTGGCTTGTTGAATTACTTATAATTCTTGTTTTCTGTTCATTGGTATGACAAGGGCACCTGGTATAGGACGGAGTTCAGATCGAGCGATCTGAGGGCCTTTTTGTACTATCAGGAAGTTGGTATTTTGCAGGGTTTTTCTCTGGCTACCATCAGTCCCTTTCCTGTTCTTTCCTATTTTAGTCAGCGGGGGCCTCACCTTTTGCTAATCCTGTCATCTACCTGTGTATTGTGTTTTTCCTATATCACCGCAGTCTTTGAATGTGGGGGGCTTGCTATTCTTGTCTATTTTCTGAGGCAGAGAGTTATTCATCTTTCCTACCTTTAGGATAGTTAGTTCTCCGGCTGGGTTCGCGGTGCACAGGATGTTAGTTCACCCCTCGGCTACTTCTAGTTGTGTTGGTTACTAAGGGGATGGCGGCCAGATTAGTTGCCAAGGCTCTTGTCACCTTTTTGCCAATGATTTGTGGTGATCTTCCATGGTTCCGGATCATAACACTCAGCCATCTCAGTTCCACCATACTGTGTAGGGCGGATGGAGACTTCAGAGCTGGGAGAAAGCAAGTGTGATTGGGATGACAACTCAAAGGACTGGTGTTTTTTGGATGCGGTAGTTGAGGTGGAGGAGAGGGCACTTGTTGGACCACTTGAGATCCATTCAAGCATTTTCTTTTTTTGGCCATCATCTACCTTTGTTCCAGTTGTTCGTGTCCGTAAAAAAGGGAGCACATTGGATTGTCCACTGTAAGTAGTAGACATCTTACTTTTGCTGGAAGATGGTCTATCTTCAGCAGATGTTAATGGAGCTTTGCAACCTTCCCCATGGACAAACCCTTTTTATCCTTTTCCAACACGCCTCTTCCCCTTTCCACCAGCATCTGTCATTTTGCCACTCATTTTGATTGCGACAAGATTGTGCACTTAAAATGTGGTAGTAAAAATTGAGAGGTGGTGTAGATTGCAGCGGTGGTCTATCTTTATTAACAGCAGAATAAACAACAATAACTATCCCTGACAATGCAACTACGACCTTAAACTGGCAGCATAGTTTGCTAGTATAATTGCTTAGTAACAATGAGTTTGAGTGTGCAATGCAGAGGTGCTGCACATAGGTTTGCACCAGTGGGACACTAATGGAAGTCCAACAGCCACTTTTAGGATGCCACTAAGTTTACTCAGTGTTTGCTAGTATAATGGCTTAGTAACCATGAGTTTGAGTGTGCAATGCAGAGGTGCTGCACATAGGTTTGCACCAGTGGGACACTAATGGAAGCCCAACAGCCACTTTTAGGATGCTACTAAGTTTACTCAGTGTTTGCTAGTATAATGGCCTAGGAACAATGAGTTTGAGTGTGCAATGCAGTGGTGCTGCAAATAGCTTTGCACCAGTGGGACACTAATGGAAGTCCAACAGCCACTTTTAGGATGCCACTAAGTTTACTCAGTGTTTGCTAGTATAATGGCTTAGTAACAATGAGTTTGAGTGTGCAATGCAGAGGTGCTGCACATAGGTTTGCACCAGTGGGACACTAATGGAAGCCCAACAGCCACTTTTAGGATGCCACTAAGTTTACTCAATGTTTGCTAGTATAATGGCTTAGTAACAATGAGTTTGAGTGTGCAATGCAGAGGTGCTGCACATAGGTTTGCACCAGTGGGACACTAATGGAAGTCCAACAGCCACTTTTAGGATGCCACTAAGTTTACTCAGTGTATGCTAGTATAATGGCTTAGTAACAATGAATTTGAGTGTGCAATTCAGAGGTGCTGCACATAGGTTTGCACCAGTGGGACATTAATGGAAGTCCAACAGCCACTTTTAGAATGCCACTAAGTTTACTCAGTGTTTGCTAGTATAATGGCTTAGTAACAATGAGTTTGAGTGTGCAAAGGGCAGGAGGGTAGAGTGGCAGCGTTGTGGGTCTGGGTAGAGGAAAGGAAGCCTCCCTTTCTATCCCTCCTAATGGGGAAATGCAGCGAGGAAATCCCTGACCTTAGCTACACAGATGCTGTCATCTTGTGTAGCTGTTAAAATCTGTTTTCACGGACCTGACTGTCACCTATGGCTCTGACCCTGCCGGTATTAGCCTTTACAAGGACTAATAGAAACTTCTATCCCTATTCTGTATAGCGCTGTGTATAGAGCATACACAGCAGTATCGGAGACAGGAGCTACGCCAGCGGTGACTGACACCAAGACGCAGAAGGCAGATAATGGCGTGCTGGAGGAAAATGTCTGTTTTTATAATGCATGGACATGTGACATGGACATGCTATCACACATGCCGTTGCTTCTCTGGCTAAAAGTCCACTTAGCTGTGTGCGTGTCTGGTATTGGCTGACATGCTGGCCCGCCCCAGTACACGCGCGCTCTTAGGGAAGGAAGACAAGGAAAAAAAAAAAATTATTATCCAAACAGCAGCGATCTGAATGCGCTGTTCCCGCACACTATACGCTGAAATTTCATAATAGTGTGAGTCACAGAATGACTTACATTATTACAGCGGAATGCCAGCTAGTAATTAGCTTGTCTTTTTGCTGCTAGAACCGTTCTCGAACATATCTAGAACTATCGAGCTTTAGCAAAAAGCTCGAGTTCTAGTTCGATCTAGAACAGCCCCCAAAATCACTCGAGCCGCGAGCTGGAGAACCTCGAAACGCGAACCGCGCTCAACTCTAGTGCCTACTGAAAAAATATACAGATAATACAGACATAATAAAAAGACTAATACATGAAGACAAAGCATATTGTAACTTATTCAAGAGGAAACAAAGCTTAGAAAAAAACACTCCATTAGCACAGAGAAGTGTTTATAAATGAAATCACAGTCTAGAATGATATCCTCATAAAAGAATGTAAGATGAAATCATTACAGTAAAACACTGCCTATTACTAAAGAACAAAATACAGAACTGTAATAACAGCAGAATGTAACATTCTGTGCCACTTTGAAAAAAACAAAAATCACAACTTATAAATGGATACATACTGTATGTGATTAGCAGTACAAATAACTCTATGCACTATGGTATATGTAAACATCCAAAACACTGACAAGCAAAAGGGTAACAATGTTTTGAAGTGTTGACTTTCAGGCTCCTTATCTCACCTTCCACTATAGCTTTATTTCATAGACACTCATCTTGGCTATCTCATCCGTAAATTTGACTTTCAACTATTTAGCATAATATTAGTTATGCAGATTCTTGTCATGTTACTGCATTGTTACACTTTTGCTCTTAAAAATGTAAATATCAATTTTTATTATTTTGTTAGTATTTTGTAAATCCACTTTTGGCTTTCAAGACTGCCTGAATTCTTCTGGGCATATTCTTGATCAGATTCATGCATATGTCAACTGAACTATGATCCCAGGCCTCTTCTACACATTCCCAATGTTGGTGCATACTGGTCAACTTGTTTGTATGTAGCTTTTTCTTCAGCTCTACCCACAAGTGTTAGATTGGGTTGAGGTCTAGGGATTGTGGTGGCCAATCCAGCACCACTACTTGACATTGTCATTTAACTATTTTTTCCCCCAATCTTGACATTTGCTTGTGGTCATTGTCCTGCTGAAACATTGTCATCCTTTTCATACCTATAGTACTCGAGCACACACAGTAACTCATCTTGTAGAATAATCACATATAGCTCAGCATTGAGACCATCATCTATCCTGGTTAAGTATCTATCTCCTTTGGCAGATCAACAACCCAATATCATCAAGCTTTCACCACAAATCTTGCCAGTTCCCTCAATTTCTTGATCGGTTAGGCCCTTGTTTCTTCTAGATGCATTTGCCCCATCAGAGTCTAATCTGTTGACTTTTATCTCATTGCTCCACATCATCCACTTCCAATATTCTGCTGTCCACTTTTCATACTTTTTTGCAAGCTCGAACAGCTGCTTCTTATGGCAAAATTGGAATTGAGGCTTCTTCATCTTTTTTCAAGACACCTTTTCAGGCACCTTTTTTTGTGGAACGTGTATCATGCAGTGCTCACATGAACACCTGTTATCTCACTATTTCCAAGCATATGAGCCAACTCCACTGCTACTTTTTTGGCACCAGAACTGATAGACCTTGTGATGAGCGACTTGTTGACTGTGACATTTTGCCTGGACATCCATCTCTTGGCTTTTAATTGGATGGACAGACTTCATTTTGTATTCTTCCAACTGACATGACACTCACATGATGCAGTTTGGCAATTTTCTTGGCAGAGACACCACTACCGATGAACTTGATAATTGTATTTCTTTTTCTAGGGAAATATTCTGCATGTCTACTCCTCGATTCGAAACAGTGACTTTTTACTTGGAAATCAAATTACTTACACACTGAGTTATTAGAGAATGTGAGAACAGGTTGTAATTTGTAGTATACAGGAGAAATAGATTTTTCAACCACCAGGAGCAAAACGGTAACAATGCAGTGACAAGACAATAATCTGCATAACTAATCATATGCTAAATAGTTGAAAATCAAACATCTTTAAGAGACAATCATGATGATTTTCTATCAAATGAAAGTAGTCTCACATTCAAAGATGTAGTGGATGGAGAGATACAAAGCTTAAAAGTCAAAAGTAGAAGATATTGTTACCCTTTTGCTCGTCGGTGTATACAAATTATGAACTGAATTACTCCTCTAAAGACTCCATACAAATTAGTCAGCAGATATACAGACAGTTCTAGTAATAAAGTCATATTCTATTACAACATCATTAAATTACACCACAGCAATAAGAAAAAAAATAGTTTATTGCTATACCATCAAAATAGAAAAATGCTTAAAAATAAAGATGCATTCTACTTTGGCATTATCACCACAATAAAATAGTGTCTATAGATATAGAAATAAACATGTATATTGTCAAAGTAAAATAGTCTATTTTTGGTGCTCTATAAGTATACAGTTGATGTAATAAGTATTAAACATATCACCCATTTTTATAAGTATCATATTTTGCAGACTATAATGCCAGCGTCACACGGTATGATATATTGTGCTATATGTCGGCGGGGTCACGTCGTTAGTGATGCACATCCGGCATCGTATGACATAGCGTACCGTGTAACACCTCCGAACGACGGTGAACGAGCAAAAATACTCACCTTATTGTTGCTCGTCGTTCATTTTCAAAATGTCGGTCCTCCTTCTGCGCGCCGGTTGTTCGTCGTTCCCGTGGCAGCACACATCACTCCGTGTAACACAACGAACACAGCTTACTTGCGTCCCGCCGGCAATGCGGAAGGAAGGAGGTGGGCGGGATGTTTACGCCCCGCTCATCTTCGCCCCTCCGCTTCTATTGGCCGGCCGCTGTGTGACGTTGCAGTGACAATGAATGTCCCTCCCCCTTCAGGAAGAGGATGTTCGCCGCCTACAGCGAGGTTGTCAGGGAGGTAAGTGCGTGTGACGGGGTATAACGACTTTGTGCGATACGGGCAACTAGTTGCCTGTGATGCACAAACAACGGGGGCGGGTATGATCGCTCGTGCGATCGCATGATAGATCGTACCGTGTGACACCGGCATAAGACTCACTTTTTTACAAAAAAATGTGTGAAGGAAATTGGGGGCTGCTTCTTATAATCCATATGCACCTGGTTGTGGGGTGTGAAAGCAGTGGAGGAAGTCGTCAACGGAGGCAGAAGAATGGTCACAGTAGACAGGATCCAGCGCTGAGGCGAAAATGTGTGCCTGCTAGTAAATAAAACTAATATTCAATGCTCCTTACATCCATAATCCCTCCAACCTCTCAGCATTGAAACCGGCGTCAATAAGTGGGCAGTATTATTGACTTTATTAGCAGGAGTGAATATTCATTATCTTTAATGACAGGCACTTGTGATTACCCAGCCTCTGGCTTACAGCTGTAGCTAGGCAATCACATGTTTCAGCTATTAAAGAGAATAAATATTCACTGCCTCCCAAGCACATAATCCCAGGTGTGGGGAGCAGTGAATATTCTGGGAGCTGACGTTTTGGGGCACATGGCAGTGACTTCATGCACTTTGCCGCTAATGTGGCGCCCCTGACCTGGTCAGGCACGAATGAGTACTGCGCCCATGCTTGGACAGTACTTCCAGGTAATCTAAAGGGCCAGAACGAGATGTGTGTACGCACAGACACATAGCAACCAGGTCTCCCACACCTTTAGAGGGGACCCTTGGGTAGTCTCCAGAGGTGGCTAGCTTTCTTTTCAAGAAGTGTAGCGGAGGGGCTGGGAGCTAAAGTGCAGATGCTGTTAGGAAAGGAGTGGAGCGAGCCAGACTGGTAGTGGTGAGCGGCGGCTGCTAGGAGATGCAGATGCGCGCTCACATTAGTCAGACCCTGCGCGGTTTAGTGAAAGTTGGTGGGGGAGAACGGTTACCAAGTCAGTCAGTCAGAGAGGACAGGGATGCCGGTGACTAAGCACGTACGGGGAACAGGTCCCTAGAGGAGACTAAAGTTTAACTATCTGCTAATCCTGCCAGTGAGGGGAACTACAAGTACCTCACCAAGCACACAGAGTCCAAGCCTCAGAAGCAACGCAGGGACCCATAAGGAGACAGAGCTAGAAGCCATCTCACCTGGTTCACGCTGCCGGCAAACGGTCCAAAAAAGGAGAAAAGGCAGTAGCGACTCCCTGGATTGACCCCACGGTACTTCAGGTCAGCAGGTTATCCGAACACAAAAGTGCTAGGAAGGCGAGCTAAGTGTCACCCTCAGACTGGCTTGAAGGATACCTGGTTTCACCTGGTTTATTGAAGCATCGCCCGGGTCAGCTCACAGCAATATCAAAGTGAGTAAAAAGCAGTTGAAAGACTTTCCGGCTGAGCCTGAGTTATCCCTGATCCGCTACCTTACACACCCGAGCCCTTGGGGCCAGCCTCACTCATGGGAGGCCACACCATCCGACTGAAGACCCCATCAGCCCCAGATGCTTGTTAAATTTGCAGTGGCGGTCATCCATATCCCTGACCGCAAGCCGTGAGTGGCGTCACGATATATACAAAACCGACATACCTTTCGCCATATTAAAAGAAGACCCTGTGGCGTCCCTGAAGCTGGATCGATGTCCCTGGGGCGACACAACTTCTCTTTTGGCATCATGAACAGGGGACTAGACCCGTTCAGACGGGTGACAGTGTGCCTCAGAGGTCCGTTTGAAAAATTTGAACCGCCACCATTTTCTTTGCCACCGCTGAAAGTGCGTCATCAACAAGCTGCAGCTCGCGCAGGAGAAGTAACCGCCCACGGAGAGGAGTGACCATACCAGGATCCCCAGGGCGCTCTGATCCCACGAGAGGAGAAGGTGACCTGCAAAGGAAGACAGGAAGTGCCTTGATTGAAAGAAGGAAGCGGAACTCTGAGGGAAGATGGACACTGTGAGTACTACTGCCACCAGCCAAGGTACCACAGCCCAAGCGATGCCTGGTCCCAGCGCGGTGAGCGCAGCGGCGCCTAGCTCCGGTGCAGCGGCCGCACTCGCACCGACTGAAATCTACCAAATTATGCTGATCTCCTTACCGTACGTCCCAGGGGCGACCTGGCTGCCCCAATATGCTGGCAAGGAGGACACCCTGACCGCATTCAAAAAGAAGATTGGCACCCTGCTGGATTTGTACACAATGACTGGCAAGCAGAGGGCCGCAGTGGTGCTGAGACAACTGACTGGAGCAGCAGAACTAGAGGCTGAGGCCTAGACCAGTGATGACCGGGGCTCTGTAGACACCATTTTTTGCCAAGCTGAAAGCTGCCTTTGAAAATCGCACAGAGGCAGAGCTGAGAATGGGCTTCTATAACTGCCGCTAGAGGCCCCAAGATAGCATTAGAGACTATGCCCTCAGGTTACAAGCTGCACTGAGGGCCCTCAAACTCGTGACCCTGTCAGTGATCAGGAGGGGAACAGGATGATGACAGAACAGTTCTTGCATGGTCTGAACTCCTCTGAGGATGGAAAGCAGGTGAGGCTGTGGTCCCTGGAACACAGTGATGTGGACTTTGCCATTCTGAAAGACAGGGCCGTAAAAGCACTCCAGCCCCCCCTCGACACGGACCTCATCCAACCAGCATGGTCCGCCAGCACCCCAACTGTCAGAGCAGAATCCTCCTCGCAGGCCCTGGTAGCAGCAAAAGGACCCATAACCTCAGCCGAAACCCCAGATACTCTGTCCTCCCAGGTGCAACAGCTCAGCAAGGACGTCGCCCGGATCCTTAAAGCAATGCAACTCCCACCTGAATCAAAAATCCCTCACCGGATCCTGCTAGCTGACAGCCCAGAAGACGTCCCTTGGATGCAAGGAAGAAAAGATCCCTCATCCCAAGGAAGGAGCAGCGATCGCTATGATTCAACACATTTGCCGCCATTGCAAGGAAGCAGGCCACTATGCGAGAGTCTGTCCTTTAAATGGGCTAAACCTGGGGCCAAGGGCCTGTCCCCAGGATTAAGAAAACCTGGCCCAGCTGACTGCCGTGACCAGTACGTGGGTGGACGACCGGTCCTGTCCATCACTGTGGATGGGATTCAAACCCTAGCATAATTGGACACTGGCTCTCAGGTAACGACAATCCCGTATGCCCTTTATCGCAGGTTTTGGTCGGACGACGATCTCCGACGACTGGACCCTGACCTTACCATCTATGCAGCTAATGGACAACCTATAGACCAGATTGGGGTCAAAAAGGTAACCATAAAGGTGGGGAGGCAGGAAATGAAGGGACAAGGACTAATTGTTGTGGACAATGATGTTAAAGAAAGGAACCCGCAAATTATTTTAGGCACTAATATCATTGAGAATTGCCTAGGAGAAGTGTTGTTGTTGCTTCACCAGATTGCTGAGGGTGTTTAGGGCGAACAACGGAAAGCCCTGCAAAAAGAGATCCGAGCAATCTTGCGGAAGCAACAAGTAAACCAGACTGGCAGTGAAATTGGTAGTGTACGGGTGATAGATGCCAACCCCATTGTGATACTCCAACGGAGTGAAATGATGCTGTGGTGCAGGGCAGCGGTAGATCTCGGGGGACGAGATTACCAGGCTGTAGTAGAACCCACATATTCAGAACACTGGCCCACGATCCTTACAGCCAGAGGGGTAGTTGACGTACACAAGGGAAGGGTACCCGTACGAGTGCTGAACTGTGGGGAGGAGGAAGCTAGACTGCCCAGATACGCTACCATTGCCAAACTGTTTACCTGCCCAAACAACGCTATACAGCCCATAGGCCCCCTGACGCAAGCTGACTCAAAAGGGGATGAGACCTACCAAGAACAATTAGAGGACTAGTGTCAAAAACTCCATGTGGGGACTGACTCTACCCCCACCTACCAAAAACAAGGGGTTCACCGGGTCATACAGGAGTACGAGCAGGTTTTCAGTAAAAACCCACTAGACTTTGGGAGAATCAAGGGGGTGCAACATCAAATACCCACAGGCAGTCATCCTCCCATTAAGGAAAGACATAGGCCTATACCACCAGCTCATTACCAGTGGGCAAAAGATATGCTGAAGGACATGAAAGAGGCAGGATTCATTAGGGACAGTTGCAGTCCTTTGGCAGCTCTCCTAGTCCTGGTGAAAAAGAAGGATGGCACAATGAGGATGTGTGTGGACTATAGACGGATAAACCAGATAACACACAAGGATGCGAACCCCTTGCGACTGATAGAAGATTCCCTTGCCGCCCTAAAAGCCTCTAACTACTTTTTTACCCTAGATCTCAAAGTGGCTACTGGCAAGTTTCTGTAGCAGAAGAAGATCGGGAGAAGACAGCCTTCACCACCCCCATGGGCCTCTGTGAGTTCAACAGCATGCCATTTGGACTTTGTAACACTCCCGGGACCTTCCAGAGGCTGATGGAGTGCTGCCTGGGACACCTCAACTTTGAGACTGTCCTGCTCTACCTGGATAACGTCATTGTGTACTCCAAGACCTATGAGGACCACTTGAAACACCTGGCTGAAGTCTTTGAAGCACTATCCCGATATGGAATGAAGCTGAAGCCATCCAAGTGCCATTTACTAAAGCTGAAGGTCCAGTACCTAGGTCATGTGGTCAGTGCGGAAGGAGTAACACCGGACCCAGAAAAGGTCACAGTCATCCAGAGCTGGCCCAGACCCACCACCGTCCAGGAGGTACGTCAGTTCCTTGGCCTGGTGGGTTACTACAGGAGGTTCATCAAGGGTTATATGAAGATGGCGGCACCTTTGCAAGAGCTCCTGGTAGGCCAAGCATAGAAGGGGAAGACCTACAGCCCACCGCTTAACTGGGGAGAAGCGGAAGAACCCTCCTTTAGACAAATGAAAGGGGTGAAGAGATTCTAGCCTACCCTGACTACAATCTACCATTTGTGCTGTACACCGATGCCAGTAATGTGGGACTGGGAGCAGTGCTTTCACAGGTGCAAAAAGGCAAGGAACATGTGATCGCTTACACTAGCAGGAAGCTCCGGCCTTCTGAAAGTAACCCAGAAAACTATAGCTCATTTAAGTTAGAGTTCCTGGCCATGGTCTGGGCTATCACAGAGCAATTCAAGCACTACCTGGCAGCCACCAAATTCACTGTCGTCACAGACAACAACCCCCTAACCCACTTGGACACTGCTAAATTGGGTGCCATGGAACAGCATTGGGTAGCCCACTTGGCAAACTATGATTTCACTGTCAAGTACCGGGCCAGTCACAAGAATGGCAACGCAGATGCTCTGTCAAGAATACTTCACCTAGCAGACGAGGGTGAAGATGTGGATGACCTTGAAGAGATTGAGCTGCCGGTGTTCCATCACCGTGGAGCCAACCAGTGCCAGCAGTCACATACTAGCCACCAAGAAGCGATCCTGAATCCGCTACCTCACTACAACTGGGGGGAGACTCAGGAGAATCATCCAGCGGTTGGCTTGGTGAAGAAGCTAATCACCCAACCTGGCACCAGCCTTGATTCAGAAGCCCCGCCTGAGGCACCGCACCTATGGAGAGAGAGGTGTCGATTGTTTATACAGCAAGACAAACTCTACAGGAGCATCACTAACCCAAAGACACATGAGAAAGTGTGGCAGGTGATTGTGCCACAGAAGGATGCTCGGATAGTGCTGGAGGCCTATCACAATGGCGCAGGTCACTTTGGTTGAAAGAAGCTGGAGGCACTCCTCAAGGAGAGATTCTACTGGGTGGGCATGAGGGCTGCCCTGGAGAAGTGGTGTAGAGACTGCGGCCCCTGCAACCTCAGAAGAAAAGTCCATCACAGTCAGAGAGCACCGCTCCAGCCAATCGAAACCAAACAACCCCTGGAATTAGTGGCCCTGGACCACGTACAGCTGGCGCCCAGCAGACAGGGCTACACCTATGCCCTCACCATGGTTGATCATTACTCCAGGTTCCTGGTGGTAGTACCAGTCAAGGACTTGACAGGCCAGACTGCAGCCAGAGTTTTCCAAGCCCATTTCTGCAGACCACATGGCTACCTGGACCAAGTGCTCACTGAACAGGGCTCGGCCTTTGAAGCTGAGGTGTTCTGAGAGTTTTGTAACCTTTATGGCTGCAAGAAGATCTGTACCACACAATACTATCCTCAGACCAATGGCATGTGCGAGAAGATGAATCACATTGTTCTCGACCTCCTGAAGACTCTACCACTAGAAGAAAGGTGCCAGTGGCCAGAGAAACTACCTAATCTGGTGGACATGTATAACAATATCCCTGTGAGTTCCACAAACTGCACACCGGCATATCTGATGAGGGCCAGACCTGGAAGACTGCCAGTGGACCTGGAAATGGGAATGGAGACCCTCGAAGACCCTTTACAAGGTGCCGACTGGGATTCCACCCGCCAGGCCCAGTACAAGAGAGTACAAGAGTGTTCAGAGCAAAGCTTGACCCAGCAATAGGAGATACAAGAAAAAGCCTACAATCAAAATGCACCTGCTGCTCCTTTGATGCCTGGAGACGTGGTCCTCAAGAGAAAGAGGAGAAATCACAAACTCGACAACCACTGGGAAGCAGAACACTACACTGTGTTACTGTCAACACTTAGCCACGAGAAGACATGCCTCATCAGCCAAGATGAAGGAAAGACAACAGCTGTGGTTTCCAGAGACCACCTTAAAAGGTGCCCTGAACAGCTAAGAACCCCTGAGAAAGTCCCCAACTCTTCGCCAGTCGAAGAACTAAGGGAGAAGATGATCCACACTGTGCTTGGTGATTTCCCAGCAAGTTGGCCTCAATACAATGGAGCCATTGTAATCACAGTGATCCACCTTCCCTCAACCCAGTTAGAGGACCAGAAGAACCTGTTCGGAGCCTAACAGAGTCGGGTGTGGCCGAACCAGAAGACCATACACTGGTATCAGCACCCAGTACACCCATCATTCACATTGAGACACATATACCGGGTGGGAGGGCACGACCTCAGACAGGTGACAGCATAGTACCGCATAGGTCAAACCGCAGTAACATTGGTCAGCTCCCAATACGGTATAGAGAAAGTATTTAGTCAATAAAGTCAATTTAGTAAGTCAATCTAGTCAATTTGGTTAACAGAAAAAGTTTAGTTTAAAATGTTTTTATGCAAGTTAAAAAAGTAACGCTTAAAGAAAAATGTACCCGCAAGGACTTTTGCGTGAACTTTACAAATAATCTTAGCACCAGGTATTGTGCATTTTAAATGGACCATAGGTTATGAACTGGCTATAACCACAAACTCTCGCAGTGTATATAGTTACCCTAGTGGTACCTACCCCAGAGTCTGCCTGTTGAGGGGCATGGCTCTGCACCACCAAGGGGACACGCCTGTTTATGGGGCCTGCTCTCCAACAAATACGAAGCAGGTAAGCCTGTTTATGGGGCCTACCCTACGCCACCAGGACAAAAGGAACTGTAGGCGGAATGGTCTGCGGCGGACCAAGCCAAGACCAGGTCACCAAAAGGACTGGTGATCACTCTGTATACGGGTTTTGGTTAAAAGACTCGTGGGTGGTGGGTGGGGGTGGTATGGTACCTGGTATGTTAATATGTAAATATTTCCCCTGTGTGTTAAAAGTTGTATTTAATTTTTTTGTCTTTGCAGCCCGAGGACGTGCTGTTGATAACTAGGGGGAATGTGGCACCCCTGACCTGGTCAGGCACCACTGAGTACTGCACTCATGCTGGGACAGTACTTCCAGGTAATCCTAAGGGCCAGAATGAGATGTGTGTACGCACAGACACATAGCAACCAAATCTCCCACACCTTTAGAGGGGACCCTTGAGTAGTCTCCAGAGGGGGCTAGCTTTCAATTCTTTTCGAGAGGTGTAGTGGAGGGGCTGGGAGCTAAAGTGCAGAGGCTGCCAGTCTGGTAGTGGTGAGCGGCGGTTGCAAGGAGATGCAGACGCGCGCTCACTCTAGACCCTGCGCGGTGTAGTGACAGTTGGTGGGGGAGACGGTTACCCAATCAGTCAGTCAGAGAGGATTGGGGCTGCCGGTGACTAAGCACGTACGGGGAACAGGTCAATAGAGTAGACTCAAGTTTAACTATCTGCCAAACCTGCCGGTGAGGGGAACTACAAGTCCGAGCCTCAGAAGCAACGCAGGGACCCATAAGGAGACAGAGCTAGAAGCCATCGCACCTGGTCCATGCTGCCTGCAAATGGTCCAAAAAGGGAGAAAAGGCAGTAGCGACTCCCTGGATTGACCTCCACGGTACTTCAGGTCAGGGAGTTATCCGAACACAGAAGTGCTAGGAAGGCGAGCTAAGTGTCACCCTTAGACTGGCTTGAAGGATACCTGGTTTCACCTGGTTTATTGAAGCATCGCCCGGGTCAGCTCACAGCAACATCTAAGTTAGTAAAAAGCAGTTGAAAGACTTTTGGACTGAGCCTGAGTTATTCCTGATCCGCTACCTTACACACCCGAGCCCCTGGGGCCAGCCTCCCTCACGGGAGGCCACACCATCCGACTGCAGACCCCATCAGCCCCAGATGCTTGTTAAATTTGCAGTGGTGGTCATCCATATCCCTGACCGCAAGCTGTGAGTGGCGTCACGATATATACAAAACCAACTTACCTGTTACCATATTAAAAGAAGACCCTGTGGCGTCCCTGAAGCTGGATCGATGTCCCTGGGGCGACACACTTACATGCTAAAGTAACTTGCCGCCATCAGAAGTGGACACCATGCTCTGGGATAGTAGAGGGATGGTGAGTATATACATTTATTTTTTTATGTGTGTGGCTTGATGGAGGACATATGAACCAGGATGATTGACATATATACCAGGATTGAGATCATATACTGTGTACCAGGATGTTGAGTTATATATACCAGGATGGGGATCATATATACCAGGATGGGCCCAGGATGAGACCCATATATATCAGTATTTGGGCCATATATACCAGGATTCGGGACATATATGGTACAGACCAAAACTTTGGACACACCTTCTCATTCAAAGAGTTTTCTTTATTTTCATGACTGAAAATTGTAGATTCACATTGTAGGCATCAAAACTATGAATTAACACACATGGAATGAAACACTTAACAAAAAAGTGTTGTTTTCAGTTGTGAAAATATGTGTTATATTCTAGGTTCTTCAAAGTAGCCACCTTTTGCTTTGATTACTGCTTTGCACACTCTTGGCATTCTCTTGATGAGCTTCAAGAGGTAGTCACTGAAAATGGTCTTCCAACAGTCTTGAAGGAGTTCCCAGAGATGCTTAGAACTTGTTGGCCCTTTTGCCTTGACTCTGCGGTCCAGCTCACCCCCAAACCATCTCGATTGGGTTTAGGTCTGGTGACTATGGAGGCCAGGTCATCTGGCATAGCAACCCATCACTCTACTTTTAGTCAAATAGCCCTTACACAGCCTGGAGGTGTGTTTGGGGTTATTGTCCTGTTGAAAAATAAATGATGGTCCAACTAAATGCAAACCGGATGGAATAGCATAACGCTGCAAGATGCTGTAATAGCCATGCTGGTTCAGTATGTCTTCAATTTTGAATAAATCCCCAACAGTGTCACCAGCAAAGCACTCCCACACCATTACACCTCCTCCATGCTTCATGGTGGGAACCAGGCATGTAGAGTCCATCCGTTCACCTTTTCTGCGTCGCACAAAGACACGGTGGTTGGATCCAAAGATCTCAAATTTGGACTCATCAGACCAAAGCACAGATTTCCACTGGTCTAATGTCCATTCCTTGTGTTCTTTAGCCCAAACAAGTCTTTTCTGCTTCTTGCCTGTCCTTAGCAGTGGTTTCCTAGCAGCTATTTTACCATGAAGGAATGCTGCACAAAGTCTCCTCTTAACAATTGTTCTAGAGGTGTGTCTGCTGCTAGAACTCTGTGTGGCATTGACCTGGTCTCTAATCTGAGCTGCTGGTAACCTGCGATTTCTGAGGCTGGTGACTCGGATAAACGTGTCCTCCGCAGCAGAGGTGACTCTTGGTCTTCCTTTTCTGCGGCGGTCCTCATGTGAGACAGTTTCTTTGTAGCATTTGATGGTTTTTGCCACTGCACTTGTGGACACTTGCAAAGTTTTCCCAATTTTTCGGACTGACTTGACCTTAATTTCTTAACCCCTTAACGACCGCGAGCGGTAAAATTACATCCTAGCGGTCATAACGTTACTGCCCGCGGTCTGCCGGCAGCAGCATGCCACGATCGGCACACATCTCAGCTGATTTTCACAGCTGAGATGTGTGCCTGCTAGGCACGAGCAGAATTGTTATCTGCTCGTGCCATTTAACCCCTGTAATGGTGCTGTCAATATGTGACAGCGCCATTATAAACGCGATCGCGGTAACGTTTTACTTACCGCCCGATACTGGAAGTCACATGAAATGATCACGTGATTTCCGGTGGTTGTCATGGTAGCACAGGGTCATGTGATGACTCCTGTGCTATACATGAACCAATTTCACTTTTGCTTTGTACGGAGGCCAGGGAAGCAGGAAGTGCACGTATCTGCTGTTTACAGCTGTGTAGCTGTGATCAGCAGATAGTGCAGAGCGATCGGATTGCCGATCGCTATAGCCCCCTAGGGGGACTAGTAAAATAAAAAAAAAAAAAAAGTAAAAAAAAAAAGTTTTAAAAAATTAAAAAAAAAAAAAAACTAAAAATTCAAATCACCCCCCTTTCGCCCCATTGAAAATTAAAGGGTTAAAAAAATAAAAAATATACACACATTTGGTATCGCCGCGTTCAGAAACGCCCGATCTATCAAAATATAAAATCAATTACTCTGATAAGTAAACAGCGTAGCGGCAAAAAAATTCCAAACGCAAAAAATGACGGTTTTTTTGTCGCCACAACTTTTGCGCAAAATGCAATAACAGGCGATCAAAATGTAGCATCTGCACAAAAATGGTACCGATAAAAATGGAAGCTCGAGTCACAAACAATAAGCCATCACTGAGCCATAGATCCTGAAAAATGAGAACGCTACGGGTCACGGAATATGGCGTAAAACGTGCGCCACTTTTTTCAGACAAACGTCCGAAGTTTTTTTAACCCCTTATATAAAAGTAAACCTATACATGTTTGGTGTCCACGAACTCGCACTGACCTGAGGCATCACACCCACACATCAGTTTTACCATACAGTGAACACAGTGAATAAAATATCTCAAAAACAATAGTGCTATCGCACTTTTTGTGCAATTTTTCTGCATTTGGAATTTTTTTGCCGTTTTCCAGTACACTATATGGTAAAACCTATGGTTTCATTTAAAAGTACAGCTCGTTCTGCAAAAAAAATGAGCCCTCACATGACCACATTGACTGAAAAATAAAAAAGTTACGTCTCAGAAAAAGAATGGCGAAAAAAAAAACGGAAAGAGAAAAATCTGCCAGTCGTGAAGGGTTTAAAGTAATGATGGGCACTCATTTTTTTTTACTTAGCTGCTTTTTTCATGCTATAATACAAATTCTAAAGCCCGCTTTACACACTACAATATATCTTACGATGTGTCGGCGGGGTCACGTCGTAAGTGACGCACATCCGGCACCGTAAGGTACATTGTAGTGTGTAACAGCTACGTGCGATTGCGAATGAACGGTAAAACGTTCATCGCACGCACATCGTTCATTCCTCATAAATTGAACGTCAGGTTGTTCATCGTACCCGGGGTAGCACACATCGCAGTGTGTGACACCCCGGGAACGATGAACAGATCTTACCTGCGTCCTGCGGCTCTCGGCCAGCAATGCGGAAGGAAGGAGGTGGGCGGGATGTTTACGGGATGTTTTATGTTGCCGCGTGACGTCAATGTGACGCAGAACGTCCCTCCCACTCCAGGAAGTGGACGTTCGCCGCCCACATCAAGGTCGTATGGACGGGTAAGTACGTGTGACGGGGGTTAATCGTTTGTGCGGCACGTTCAACAAAATTGAACGTGCCGCACATACGATGGAGGCGGTTACGATCGCATATGATATCGTATGCGAAATCGTAACATGTAAAGCAGGCTTAACAGTCTATTCAGTAGGACCATCAGCTGTGTATCCACCAGACTTCTGCACAACACAACTGATGGTCACAACCCTTTTATAAGGCAAGAAATCCCACTTATTAAACCTGACAGGGCACAGCTGTGAAGTGAAAGCTATTTCCGGTGACTACCTCTTGAAGCTCATCAAGAGAATGAAAAGAGTGTTAAAAGCAGTAATCAAAGCAAAATGTGGTTACTTTGAAGAACCTAAAATATAAGACATATTTTCAGTTGTGTCACACTTTTTTGTTAAGTATTTCACTCCACATGTGTTAACTCATAGTTTTGATGCCTTCAATGTGAATCTACAATTTTCAGAGTCATGAAAATAAAGATAACAAGATGGACCCAGGATAAGGGCCATATATAAAATGATACAAGGATGGGGAAGTGTATACCAGGAAAAGAGCCATATTTACCAGGATGTGAGCCTTATATACCAGGATGAGGCCAGGATGGGGATCATATATACCAGGATAGAGGACATATACTCCTGGATGGGGGACACATATATTTAGAAGGGGCCTAGGAAGGGGGACATTACGACAGAAGTGGGTGACATTGCCCCCATAACAATGTTATTGTCAAATTCCCACTATAACAGTGCATTATGACCACATTTTTTGCTTCAATTTTTTATTCTTTTTTTCCTCCTCTAAAACTTAGTGCATCTTATGGTCTAGTGTGCATCTTGTCCACAAAATATTGTCATTTTTTTTTCTAATGATACGATTGACATACATTTTTCCCAAGATGTCAGTGACAACCCATCCAACCCACAGAGGCAAACAAATCAAACCATAGATGTCCATACATTTTGTGATGTGTAATAATGGATAATGACACAGGAAAAAATTATTAAACAGATGAGGAAAGAGAGGTGCAAAAATCTATGGAGAGTCAAGACATTAGCTGAAATCTAATACAATATATAATCCAGCTCACCACCTGTTAATTCCAGATCGACATGGAGTCCAGGATTCAGCTTTGCCAAAGCTAATAGATTCACAACAGAAAAAAGTAGGAATCTGGCTTTAAATGTGATTGTTTTAATGAGAAATCCAGTGAATTGCATTGCAACAAATCACAATCGCGTAGGTACAATTTAATTGCTGTAATAGTAGTAATTAGAAAGTAATTCTGCCTCTTAGTCAAAAATAATAATATAAATAATATGATATATTATAATTATAAATAATAATAATAATAATTATAATGATAATAATTAATAATATCAGCTAGTTGAGCCAATGCCCTATAAAAAGGTGTCTCATTACCAAGGTACCCCAAAAGAAACATCTCATGATGGGTAATACTAGCGAGTTGAACCAACAGTGAAGTTTCAAGGTAGGAACATCAGTTTGTAGATACTAGACCATATATGTACTGTATATATATATATATATATATATATAAATATATATATATATATATTGAACTGTTCATAAATATAAATATATACTGTATTTTTCATTTTATAAGATGCACCGGATTATAAAACGCACCCTAAATTTAGAGAAAGGAAAGGTGAAAAAAATGGGGTCTGTTTTATAATCTGGGGTTGTCTTACCAGGGAGAGGGGGCAGCAGCGGAGTGGGAGTCACAGGAGGCAGAGGCGGTACTGGAGTACGGTGATGCTGCAAGTGGTACAGAGGGAGGCCCAGATAATCATTGCGGTCTCTGCTCTGTGCGGGGCTGGTGACACCACTCTGCTCTGTGCAGGGGGCGGTGAGTCACCGGCCATTCTGGAGAGATCGGCAGTCTACGGTGAGGGCTTCAAATAATGGTGGCCGGAGTCGGCGCGTGTGCAGATGAGAGCTTGAGCTGAGAGCTCAATCTGCGCAGGTGCTGACTCTAGGTGCCATTATTTGAAGTCCTGACCGCCGACATTGTGGCGCCCCTGACCTGGTCAGGCACCACTGAGTACTGCACCCATGCTGGGGACAGTACAATACAGGTAATCCAGAAGGCTGACTGGGGTGTGGAACACAGGCGCATAGTGATCAGGTCTCACACATGTACCCATGGGGATCCCAGGAGGGGGAAAAGCCTTCACCTTCACTGGAATAGTGGAGGGGGCCAAAAGCCTCCATCTCCTCTCAAGGGGTGTGGTAAGAGAGTCTGGTTGCTAGGTGGCGTAGGCAGGCACAAAAGGGAAAGGAGGAGTAAACAGTCTAGAGTCTGCAGCAGAGTGTGGAGGAGTGAGGAGCAGGAAAGTGAAGCTCAGACAGGAGCAGCAGTGAAGGTCCCAGATGTGAGCCGGTTCAGAGCAGAGTCCAGGGAGCTCCGAGGAGAGCTGACCCCTTCCCCTGGGCTGCTGTAGTCTGATAGCGTCCGCGCAGTGGCTACCGACGGGGGAGAACGGTCAACTAGGAGTGCTACCCGAAACCCGTCTCCAGCTAAAGAGAGAGCACAGAGTGGGAAGTAAGGAGACTGCTAGAGAGTACCAGGCCCAAACGGGCGGCAGATCCCGAAGCGGAGATAGATCCAGCTTTCTTTTGCTAAACCTGCCGGTGTGGGGCTCTCAAAGCCCACGCCACAACACCACAAAAGCCGCAGCCACGTAGCCACAGTTAGGGCCCATAGCTCACAGGAGGCAAGAAGCTGGAGTGATCTGGTCCAGGCGACAAGCAAACGGCAAACGAAGGGGAGAGAGGCTGCAGCATCTTCCCTGGGTGACCCCCATAGGGACTCAAAGTCGGGGTTACCCCAAACCACCAAGGGCTAAGGAAGGCGAGTTAGTAGTCACCCTCACAAGTCAGCCTGAAGGACACCTGGTTCCCACTTGGTTCATCCCAGCTACGCCCGGGTTACTCACCCTGCCACCTGAAGTGAGTAAAAACCCTGAAAGACATTCTGCCTGTGTGGAGTTATTCTGCGCCTTGTGGTACTACGCACCTACACAGGGCCCTGGGGCTTGCCTCACTCTCAGGAGGCTATTCCAACTAACTGCACATATCATCAGCCCCAGGCGTCCCTTAATCTGCAGTGGCGGTCCCCACTGACCGCAATACTGAGAGTGGCGTCACGACAAGAAGAAGATCTCCTACCTGTGACAGATCCAGCCGAGTGGAGTCCCTGAAGGTAATGCACCGACACTACACCTGTGGGGCTTCACATCTGGCGTCACGAACAGGATAAGGACTAGACCTGTTCAGACAGGTGACCATGTGCCTGGGCGGTCCGCTTGAAAAATTGGAAGCGCCGCCATATTGCCACCATGAAAAGCGCGCTGAAAAACAACAGCAGCCCGCGCTGGGAGAAGTTACCGCCCACGAAGAGGTGTGGCTACCCAGAGATCCCCTGCAGAGTTCTGACCTCGCTTGTGAAGAGAGCGGAAGCGTCCAGAGACGGCGGGAAGGAAAGAGAGCCACAAGCCTGCTGCTGCAGAGAGAAGAGATGGAGTCCGGACGTGGATACCCAGAACCAGGCTCTGCTGCCTGGTGGTGCCGGGAGCTTGCTATCTTCTGCGATCAGCTGGAGGCCAGGATTATGCGACAGCTCAGTGAGGGACGCACGGAGCTTCTGGAGATGGCTGCGGCGGTTCGGACCTACGAGGAGGGAGCCGCGCGACGCCTGCCAGATCGAGCGGCGACGACTCAGATCCCGATGGTGCCACCGATGGGTGAGTCCAGAGTTGCCCCGGCCAGCGCAAGTGCTCCGACCCCTGCTGCTACGACCGCGGTCCCAGAAGAGGCGCCCGGCGCGGCGACGCTGAGCCAGGCCGCAGCCATGCCAGGTGCGGCCCGCCAAGCCCAGGCCGCCGCAGCGATGCCCTGCTCGGCCCGCCAAGCCCCGGCCGCCGCAGCGATGCCCTGCTCGGCCCGCCAAGCCCCGGCCGCCGCAGCGATGCCCTGCTCGGCCCGCCAAGCCCCGGCCGCCGCAGCGATGCCCTGCTCGGCCCACCAAGACCCGGTCCCTGCAGCGACGCCCAGCCCAGCCTGCACAGATCCCATCGCAGCTGCGACGCCGATCCAGACCGCCGCCATACAGGGCGCGGCCCGCCAAGACCAGGCCGCCGCCATACAGGGCGCGGCCCGCCAAGACCAGGCCGCCGCCATACAGGGCGCTGCCCGCCAAGAACAGGCCGCCACCATGCCAGGAGCGGCCCGCCAAGAGATTGCATCACCATTTTCCCCGGCCTGCAAGGCCAGAGCAGACACCGCTCCCCAGTCCAAAGAGGTCCCTGCTGGAAAGCCCACGCTGGGGGAGGACCCCGCATACTGGCAGCTGAAGGCTGACCTGGAGGCCAAGTTCCCACAGGAGATGGTGGACCGATACATGCTCCCTCCGCACACCCCTAAGGCAACCCCTGCAGCAACCACGCTGAAGAGTCCACCGCCTGGGCCAGCTGAGGAACACTCATCCCCAGCGCTGCCACGACCAGAGTGCAGCGAAGAACTAAGGGGGAGAGGAGGGCAAGAAGCTGAGGAGTTGCCCCCGGAGCCAGCAGCAGTGCTAGTCCCAGAGCCGGAGATGCTGCCATATTCCCGCTGGGACGAGGAAGACCTGACACCTCCTGCGGAAGAAGATCTGCCCCAAAGCCTCACCTGGGAGCTTGTAAGCTGCACTTCGCAGAATCCAGCCCGCGAGACACAGCGCCGCCGCAGAACCCAGTTTTCCCCTGCACCGCCATCCCCAGAGCAGAGAGATGACATCACGGCCAGAGACCTACAGGAAAAAAGGTTCCTGAGAAGAGCCAAAGCACAGGTCAGAGGACCCCTTTGTAAAGGAGTAGTGGAGGACTTCAGCCTAAAGTCAGGATACGGGTTCATTGTTGCACCTGGTATCAAAGAAGGTATCTTCGTCAATAGAAGAGATGTGAGAGCTCATCTGCCCAGAGGACACCCTGGCAGAAACTTAAAGATGGGAGACTCCGTACAGTTTACCCTGCATCAAGGAGAAAGAGGCTGGTATGCCCTAGATGTAGTACCATGTCCCAAAGAAGAAAGGAAAGACAGTAATAAAGAAAGAAAAGACCAAAGACCTAATGATGAGACCACTACAGATGAGGAAAAAGGTCAAGAAACCAACAGGTGCCGCAGCCCTACAGGCCCAAGCCCTGGTGAAGAGGAATTCGCCTAAGTTTAAGGAAAGTACAGCAAGTTTTGACCAGTTTGGAAAGTTTGTTTTGCAACGTTTTAAAAGTTCAAGTATGTGCCCACATAAACTGATGTGAGAAATAAACCTTAAGGCTATGAACTGGCTATAGCCACAAACTCTCGCAGTGTAAATAGTTACACCAGAGGGCACCACCACCACCAGAGTCAGCCTGTTTAGGGGCTTGGCTCGTCTGCAACCAGGAGGAGCCCGTCCGTATATAGGGCCTTGGCTCGCCTGCGACCAGAGAGCATGCCTGTTTATGGGGCCTGGCTCTCCACCACAAAGAGGGTACCTGGTCAGCACCAACTGTGGAGGCCGCCTCTACATCCTGCCAGAAGAGGCTGAAGGCGCGGATCCACCAAGCCAGGTATACCCTGAAACCACCAGCCCATGAAAGCCGCCTCTACATCCTGCCAGAAGTGGCTGAAGTCGCGGCCAACGTGAAAGGGTTTTGGGTGGGTTAACGGACTTGTGGGTGGAGGGTGGTGATGTATGGTACCTGGTGCTTTTAAAAATGTTTTACATGTTTTAATGTTTTATGCATTTTAAAATGTTGTCTTGCAGCCCGAGGACGTGCTGGTGATAACTAAGGGGGAATGTGGCGCCCCTGACCTGGTCAGGCACCACTGAGTACTGCACCCATGCTGGGGACAGTACAATACAGGTAATCCAGAAGGCTGACTGGGGTGTGGAACACAGGCGCATAGTGATCAGGTCTCACACATGTACCCATGAGAGGACCCCTGGGGATCCCAGGAGGGGGAAAAGCCTTCACCTTCACTGGAATAGTGGAGGGGGCCAAAAGCCTCCATCTCCTCTCAAGGGGTGTGGTAAGAGAGTCTGGTTGCTAGGTGGCGTAGGCAGGCACAAAAGGGAAAGGAGGAGTAAACAGTCTAGAGTCTGCAGCAGAGTGTGGAGGAGTGAGGAGCAGGAAAGTGAAGCTCAGACAGGAGCAGCAGTGAAGGTCCCAGATGTGAGCCGGTTCAGAGCAGAGTCCAGGGAGCTCCGAGGAGAGCTGACCCCTTCCCCTGGGCTGCTGTAGTCTGACAGCGTCCGCGCAGTGGCTACCGACGGGGGAGAACGGTCAACTAGGAGTGCTACCCGAAACCCGTCTCCAGCTAAAGAGAGAGCACAGAGTGGGAAGTAAGGAGACTGCTAGAGAGTACCAGGCCCAAACGGGCGGCAGATCCCGAAGCGGAGATAGATCCAGCTTTCTTTTGCTAAACCTGCCGGTGTGGGGCTCTCAAAGCCCACGCCACAACACCACAAAAGCCGCAGCCACGTAGCCACAGTTAGGGCCCATAGCTCACAGGAGGCAAGAAGCTGGAGTGATCTGGTCCAGGCGACAAGCAAACGGCAAACGAAGGTGAGAGAGGCTGCAGCTTCTTCCCTGGGTGACCCTCATAGGGACTCAAAGTCGGGGTTACCCCAAACCACCAAGGGCTAAGGAAGGCGAGTTAGTAGTCACCCTCACAAGTCAGCCTGAAGGACACCTGGTTCCCACTTGGTTCATCCCAGCTACGCCCGGGTTACTCACCCTGCCACCTGAAGTGAGTAAAAACCCTGAAAGACATTCTGCCTGTGTGGAGTTATTCTGCGCCTTGTGGTACTACGCACCTACACAGGGCCCTGGGGCTTGCCTCACTCTCAGGAGGCTATTCCAACTAACTGCACATATCATCAGCCCCAGGCGTCCCTTAATCTGCAGTGGCGGTCCCCACTGACCGCAATACTGAGAGTGGCGTCACGACAAGAAGAAGATCTCCTACCTGTGACAGAACCAGCCGAGTGGAGTCCCTGAAGGTAATGCACCGACACTACACCTGTGGGGCTTCACAACATCTTCAGATTGACTGCCCGCTGCACAGAGCAGCTGCGTGCCAAGCAGAACAGAGCAGCCGCGCACAAAGAACAGAGCAGTAACGCGCCGAGCAAAACAGAGCAGCCGCATGCCGAGCAGAACAGAGCAGCAGCATGCCGAGCAGAACAGAGCAGCAGCATGCCGAGCAGAACAGAGCAGCCGCACGCCGAGCATAACCGAGCACAGAGTAGAGCCGAGCAGAATGGTTCCACCCGATGCACCGAACAGCGCCGGCAGCACCCACATAGCATTCTCCCTACCTGCTTTGACACCTCTTCATAACACCCCGGTAAGCTACATTCGGATTTTAAGATGCACCTATCATTTTCCTCCCAAATTTTTGGGAGGAAAAGTGCATCTTCTAATTCGAAAAATACTGTATATATATATATTTTTTTTTATATATATATATATATATATATATATATATATATATATTTGTGACGTATCAACCGGCTGTATTACAAAGGGCCGGGATGTTTTTCAGAAGCATGGGTGCACTGCAATTTGAAGTTGGCTGGGACCTGTGGTTCCACAGGATTGCATTACATGCAGAGCCATGGAAGGGTGTGTGATGCTGATTACACACTCCTTACAACCTGTGAGTGTGGATCCAGGGGTTAAAGCAATCCTGTCTCTGAACCTAGGTGGAGTGTGTCTAGGGCAGTCTAGAGAGAGACTGGCTCTAGACTTCCAGTGTGTGTGCTGGAAACGGGGAGAGCAGAAGCAGGGTGTTTTGCTCTGCTCAGGAGACCTTCTCCTGAAGGAAGGGGCTTTTAGGTCCATGTGCAAAGCCTGGCTGGAGCCAGGGGGAACTTGGTAAGGACACTAGCCGCCTTCAGAGGAAGGTAACCCGGATTGGACTTTAAGGCTAAAGCCAAGTTCTGACAAGGGTCAGTGACACGTGTGAGGAAGTCCAAGAGTGTGTGGACTGTGTATATTATATGTTGGACTTTGAAGATAAAGCCAAGTACTGACAAGGGTCAGTGACACGTGTGAGGAAGTCCAAAAGTGTGTGGACTTTACATTATGTGTTGGACTTTGAGGATAAAGCCAAGGCATGGCATCTTTCTGTTATGGGACCTAGCATGGTTTATTTGAGCTGTTAATAAACCATATGGTCTGTTAAAGAGACAAATTCTTCCGGTGTGCATTAATCCCGATACCGGATGTGGCCACCATACACATGGATACAAACTGGGTGTGCCATAAGTATGGATACACCCTGATAAAATGCATGAATGCATGGGAGGGACAAAACATTTGAGGCCAGGTGATGCCCATGGCGGCCATCTGCAAAGCCACCATTTTGAATTCAACTTTACTCTTTTTATCAGGGTATATCTATACTTATGGCACATCCTGTGTATATGTGTGTATATATATATATATATATATATATATATATATATGTATGTATGTCCGCTAAAGGAATCTGCACCGTTGCACTTACAATCACGAAATTTTGCACAGACGCCTCATGTGACCCAGGGAACGTCGTAGACTATGTTTTGACAGAAAAATGTAACCCCGTGCTTTACAGTTAGTCTTTAAAATCCTGCCGCCATTAAACTGAATGGAGGTGGGAGCTATAGTTATTAATAAAACTGTCAGTTGTTGCTATAGGAACAAAATCAACTGTTAGTTTAATCTTATGCGTTAGGTAAAAAGATGTCGGTGGAGAGATGGATAGAGAGACAGAAAAAGACAGAAAGACAGAGACACAGACAGAGACAGATGGGGAAAGAAATAGCCCTGGAAAGACACAGACAGGCAAAGAGACACATAGGGAAAGAGACTGACGTGGAAAGAGACTGACGTGGAAAGAGACTGACGTGGAAAGAGACTGACGTGGAAAGAGACTGACGTGGAAAGAGACTGACGTGGAGAGAGACTGACGTGGAGAGAGACTGACGTGGAGAGAGACTGACGTGGAGAGAGACTGACGTGGAGAGAGACTGACGGGGAAAGAGAGAGCCCTGGAGAGAGACAGACGGGGAAAGAGACAGACGGGGAAAGAGACATAGACACAGACAGACTAGAAAAGAGACAGACAGAGAGACAGACAGCGACACACAGACAGAGACTGGGAGAGAGACAGAGACACAGTTACTATCCCGGGCAACGCCGGGTACTACAGCTAGTCTCAATATAAAGTAAAAAAAAAGAAGAAAAAGTACGAACAAAGTTAGGGAAAATGGGATTTTCTACCTTCAGGGACATTTAGTTTTTGTTTAAATGCATGCATTTGTGGCCAAGAAGCATTTTTGCTCTGTGATTACATTAAACATTTTGTAATGATTGCTTTGTCTATGTGTCATACAATTGCTGACTGCAGAATACTACTGAATACTGAGAATTGATCAGTAAGATTGTTCTGACAGTCTGACAGGGAGTTTGAAAATCTTTTATCTGCCTTTTTCTGAACACCTCTTAGCTGATAGAAGAAAACAGTCCATATCAGAGTTAAATGTACTGGAAACAAAAAGTCTGTAAAAGCCAAACAGTGCAACATTTTCAATAAAACCCAATTGTAAAACTGATTTTAGCCCCAGAATCAAACACTTAAGTAAAAAAAACAAACAAAAAAAAAAACACAAAACAATACACAATGTTTTCCAAAGATAGACGAAATCTCATAGTCACGGGAATCATATACATAACATGATCTCTGAATCACAGGATTTGTAGTGTGGTGATGCATAAAAATAGAAACAAAAACAGAGACTAAAACACCATTAGAAGTCGTATACAATATTTAACCTGTCATAATTTTTTAATAATGTAATCAATGTACTGTTCTTTGCTTATAAGTATCTGCCAAAGACCAACATAGTGAAATATCAGAGAGTGTATTGTATTTGTATCACTTAGCAATAAATTATGGGATACAAATTATAAGAAATGTAAGCTGCATTGCAGTGAGATGCTATAAGTGGAGATTAGTGAAACTGTGGAAGTTCGGTTCCCCGAGTTTATCAGGACTTTTGATAAAGTTTGATTCGGGACCCAGACTTGACCTGAACCCCAATGGAAGTCACTAATTGCACAGGTCAGGTCTCCTCCCACATTCAGCCAGCAATAAACAGATCACTTCTTTTGGTAGGTGGGTATAATTTTTTCATTTCTTTTTTGTTTGGTGCACACTACATCCGATCATGCTGTTGGTACCCACAGTGTGAGCCGATCAAACTTATGGCTCTTACTGGCCTGAGCACTAAGCGTACCTGAGCACAACGATACTTGCACGAGTGGTTTGCATACGTAAACCGGAACTTGTTTTTTTTGTAAAGTCATTGTCTGGTGTGAACATTGAACCTCATCTCTAGCTATAAGCAATAAAATAGTGTTTTGTTACACTGACTTTATAGTTCTTCAAAGGATCGTGTTTTGCTGTGATAATGAGGCTTAAAGAACGCTTAAAAAGCAAAATTGTCAAGGAAAAATGAAAGAAAAACTTAAATGGAACCTATCTGGTCTGATGATTATATTAGCCTTTATATATAGGGTTATTCTCTGAGTTCTGAAGAGCGCCTTAAGAGGAGGAACCATTATCCAAGACCTCCTGAGATCAAGCGAGACCGATGGAGAGAACGCCGCTGACCGGCACACAAACTTCTCCTTCCCTTACACACTTCCCACCTCTCTAGCTTTTATTAGTGGTGCAGAATCGATTTGGCGGCCATCTTATTTTATCCTGGATCTGGTGGTGCTGGTTTCGATTGGTCCTGGAGAATTTTCCCCAGTCTCTGTCATCCCCACTTCCCTCACACTTCTGCTTCTCTCCTTGACAGATCAGAGGGGCCAAGAAAGTTATTTAAATGTGACTGGTTCCTCTAGGGTGGAGTCAGAACCTTAGGGGCAGGGCCTATATCCTTCAGGATGTGGCCTATGTTACTTTTTTGTTTTGTTTGTTATTATTATTATTTTTTTTTAACCATTTTCATCCGACAAGCTTGGCTACTGGTTTTTAATCATTTAGTTTACATAGTTTATAAATATTGAACTGTTTTAATCTGAATTCTCTTCCCTGCCAATCACTGTCCTGTTGCCCTGCTTTCCTTGTCCTAGAATGACTTTTAAACTGAAGTGCCAGTTTTTACCCTTACCCAAACACCTCCATCCCACACCTTACACTGTTTAGTCCACGTACCCACTTTTTTGCCTCTGGGTTAACCCCCTTCTCCCATCATTGAAGCCATAACCTTCTTCTGGTAGGGCCAATCATATCTTTATTGGCTGCCTGCTAACTTTTACCTGGGTGGAAGGAGGAATGGAGGAGAGGAACTTCTCATGTGCTTCGCTGGTCACTATGAAGTTGTGTTTGTTTTTTTTTATGAGGTTAGTCATTAATGTGTGGTTTGGAGGCTTTGGTCAGCAAGAAAGTCTTTTGTCATCTGTTTAGTGAGCTATCTACATGACACAGGAATAACCCATGACCTTGGGCTTAAGTTGATAAGGCATTGTTGTAGGCATGAGCTGTCTGGTTGTCAACTGTCTTGCTTACAATTTACATAGACATTGAGAGATTTTAAGATTATTACTTGATGAATTTCACCTCCTAGGTTTTTGTTAGATTTGACTAGTCCATGTCCTGGGGTGCATTATTGGTATAATGCCATACATTGAGACCAACGCATCCTCAAGTGTTCGCAAGGTCTAAGCACAATTGCCGATTACTCTTTACTATCAGTGTTAGGCCAAGAATTAGGTGAGTGGGCACCTTGCGAAGGTCCCTTAAGCCCATCCCATACTTGCGGTACAGTCTTGGATATTACCCATAATAATTTAGTGGACATAGTTACATGTTTGCCATGGGTAGGTCTCCTTTTTTAGTGAGAATATTACAATATATGTATTTATTTTATATCTTGTTTATCTGTGGAACAGCTCCAAATATTTGGACTTTTGGCCTGCAGAGTTGATTACAAGACGCTAGATTCTTCATGGAAGCTGTCTCCTTCCAAATAGATGTTGGGCGTAGTTGGTGTGAAGGTGGATCAACTTGGCTGCTTTCTGCCAGGAACACCATGATTCAGGGGTAATGCCTGGTACTTTAAAAAAAAGGCGTGGCGCTGCAATATCGGGCTTATTCCATGGACTGGTGTGATTCGTTTTTTTTTTTTTTTAAGAAAACAGCCACGTTTTTCCTGTCTTATGCAACTTCTATAAATAGGCTTGAAAGGGAAAGGGTTCAGATTTGGATTTGGGGACCCTACCACAAGAAATCTACGTGGGAGAGAACGTAAAGATTAATAAATGCCCTGGCTCTGCGTCCTCTGGCACGTTCAAACTTTCTGCCCTTAGAGCGAACGTAGGGCTTGGTGTGACTGTGTGGGGTACCAGGAGCCTTTCCAAAGTGTCTGTACACCTCACGTGCCTTACGGGGGCCTGACAGGAGTACAGTGTTCTGGCCTTTAGGGGCGGCGAGTGCCAGTTGGTCGAAAGTAAAGATTTGGCCTCCTGCTTTATGGATTCGGCTACGAGCCCCGCTGGTCACTCTAAGAGCACAAACCTTCAGTTTGGGGATATTCTGAATCCGGACATCGTCAGTGATGCTTCCGACCACAACCGCTGTTTTGCCATCACGTCCAGGGAGCTTCATTTTGCGAATCAGGCGGGACAGAGAGAGGGGTGGCCGGTTGGTGCGGCTCATGAACAGACTCTTCAGTACCACTCTGTTAAAGCTGGAGTTGGTACGACGAGCCAAGAAACGATAGAGCTTCACCAAGAGCCTCAGGTAGATATCCTCACTCTTGGGTTCCTTACGCCGCACCTTGCGGTCCTTGTTGTGGCGGATATCAATACCCATTATGGCGGCTGTGGCACCAGCGGCTTCTCGGGAGGAAATTCTTATTACCCTGTAGACTGTGAGCCCTCGCGGGCAGGGTCCTCTCTCCTCCTATACCAGTCTGTCTTGTACTGTTAATGATTGTTGTACGTATACCCTCTTTCACTTGTAAAGCGCCATGGAATAAATGGCGCTATAATAATAAATAATAATAATAATAATAATTCTGCAAGTTATAAAGGGGGCTTTACACGGTAGCGATATCACTAGCAATTTCTAGCGATATCGAGCGTGTAAGTAACCGCCCCCGTCGCGCATGCGATTGTTTGTGATCGCTGCCGTAGCGAACATTATTGCTACGGCAGCGTCGCACGTACTTACCTAATCGGCGGCGTCACTGTGACTGCCGAACAATCCCTCCTTCAAGGGGGAGGGATGTTCGGCATCACAGTGACGTCACCGCAACGTCACTAAGTGGCCGGCCAATCAAAGTGGAGGGGCGGAGATGAGCGGGACGTAACATCCCGCCCACCTCCTTCCTTCCACATTGCGGCCGGTGGCAGGTAAGGAGACGGTCCTCGCTCCTGCAGTGTCACACATAGCGATGTGTGCTGCCGCATGAGCGATGAACAACATGGATAAACAACCCTTACCGATTTTTGAGTTTGGACGCCCTCTCCATGGTAAACGATTTTCACCATTTTTGAGGTCGCTTAAGGTCGCTGGTCAGTGTCACACGCTGCGATATCGTTAATGACGTCGGATGTGCATCACTAAAAACATGACCCCGACGATAAAACTTTAACGATATCGTAGCGTATAAAGCCCCCTTTAGTGTTAGGTAAGTTAGGTACTGAAATTACGTCACATGGGAGAAATGCCCACCATTTTTTTTGAACCGTAGAGAGAACATCAAAATGTAAAGAAATCCTTTAGCCCACCTCTCCGGACGCACTGCTTCACCCGTCCGGTCCTCACTGCATTTTCAGATCACCACCACTCACACTGAATTCCCCAGGACTCTCATGATTGACCAGTACTTCTGGCTTTGATGAGGGTTTCATAGATTTCTGCACAAACACGTGAAAGGTCAAGCAGTTAAGACATCATGGTTTGTACCGTTACCTGGAACACATATGAGCAGACCTGTCAGAGAGATGATAGGTAAAGTGAGCAAAAGGGATGTTGTTATTTTGTTATTCATTATGTTTGTTATGCTCTTGGATCTGGGGAGACTCTGGAGCATAAAAGTGACATTAAATTTGTGAAGTATAGAGGCTCCTGGAAAACAAACTGCACAAACAGACAAATTGGAATTTTGATTGATATGCTGAACTCTACTCCCAGGAGCTGCTGGCTTTAAGTCATACAGGTGTGCTCTAGCAGATACAGTCTCGCTGTCAGTCAAAGTGCTGTGGTGTGCGTACATCCATCACTCAGTGCTGTGGTGTGTACAGCCATCACTCAGTGCTGTGGTGTGTACAGCCATCACTCAGTGCTGTGGTGTGTGTACAGCCATCACTCAGTGCTGTGGTGTGTGTACAGCCATCACTCAGTGCTGTGGTGTGTGTACAGCCATCACTCAGTGCTGTGGTGTGTGTACAGCCATCACTCAGTGCTGTGGTGTGTGTACAGCCATCACTCAGTGCTGTGATATGTGTACAGGTATCACTCAGTGCTGTGGTATATGTACAGGTATCACTCAGTGCTGTGGTGTGTGTGCAGCCATCACTCAGTGCTGTGGTGTGTGTGCAGCCATCACTCAGTGCTGTGGTGTGTGTACAGCCATCACTCAGTGCTGTGGTGTGTGTACAGCCATCACTCAGTGCTGTGGTGTGTGTACAGCCATCACTCAGTGCTGTGGTGTGTGTACAGCCATCACTCAGTGCTGTGGTGTGTGTACAGCCATCACTCAGTGCTGTGGTGTGTGTACAGCCATCACTCAGTGCTGTGGTGTGTGTACAGCCATCACTCAGTGCTGTGGTGTGTGTACAGCCATCACTCAGTACTGTGGTGTGTGTACAGCCATCACTCAGTGCTGTGGTGTGTGTACAGCCATGACTCAGTGCTGTGGTGTGTGTACAGCCATCACTCAGTGCTGTGGTGTGTGTACAGCCATCACTCAGTGCTGTGGTGTGTGTACAGCCATCACTCAGTGCTGTGGTGTGTGTACAGCCATCACTCAGTGCTGTGGTGTGTGTACAGCCATCACTCAGTGCTGTGGTGTGTGTACAGCCATCACTCAGTGCTGTGGTGTGTGTACAGCCATCACTCAGTGCTGTGATATGTGTACAGGTATCACTCAGTGCTGTGGTGTGTGTACAGGTATCACTCAGTGCTGTGGTGTGTGTACAGCCATCACTCAGTGCTGTGGTGTGTGTACAGGTAACACTCAGTGCTGTGGTGTGTGTACAGGTATCACTCAGTGCTGTGGTGTGTGCACAGGTATCACTTAGTGCTGTGGTGTGCGTACATCCATCACTCAATGCTGTGGTGTGTACAGCCATCACTCAGTGCTGTGGTGTGTGTACAGGTATCACTCAGTGCTGTAGTGTGTACAGTCATGACTCAGTGCTGTGATATGTGTACAGGTATCACTCAGTGCTGTGGTGTGTGTACAGCCATCACTCAGTGCTGTGGTGTGTGTACAGCCATCACTCAGTGCTGTGGTGTGTGTACAGCCATCACTCAGTGCTGTGATATGTGTACAGGTATCACTCAGTGCTGTGGTATATGTACAGGTATCACTCAGTGCTGTGGTGTGTGTACAGGTATCACTCAGTGCTGTGGTGTGTGTACAGCCATCACTCAGTGCTGTGGTGTGTGTACAGGTAACACTCAGTGCTGTGGTGTGTGCAGGTATCACTCAGTGCTGTGGTGTGTGCACAGGTATCACTCAGTGCTGTGGTGTGCGTACATCCATCACTCAATGCTGTGGTGTGTACAGCCATCACTCAGTGCTGTGGTGTGTGTACAGGTATCACTCAGTGCTGTAGTGTGTACAGTCATGACTCAGTGCTGTGATATGTGTACAGGTATCACTCAGTGCTGTGGTGTGTGTACAGGTATCACTCAGTGCTGTGGTGTGTGTACAGGTATCACTCGGTGCTGTAGTGTGTACAGTCATCACTCAGTGCTGTGATGTGTGTACAGGTATCACTCAGTGCTGTGCTGTGTGTACAGCCATCACTCAGTGCTGTGGTGTGTGTACAGGTATCACTCAGTGCTGTGGTGTGTGTACAGCCATCACTCAGTGCTGTGGTGTGTGTACAGGTATCACTCAGTGCTGTGGTGTGTGTACAGCCATCACTCAGTGCTGTGGTGTGTGTACAGCCATCACTCAGTGCTGTGATATGTGTACAGGTATCACTCAGTGCTGTGGTATATGTACAGGTATCACTCAGTGCTGTGGTGTGTGTGCAGCCATCACTCAGTGCTGTGAAGTGTGTACAGCCATCACTCAGTGCTGTGGTGTGTGTACAGCCATCACTCAGTGCTGTGGTGTGTGTACAGCCATCACTCAGTGCTGTGGTGTGTGTACAGCCATCACTCAGTGCTGTGGTGTGTGTACAGCCATCACTCAGTGCTGTGGTGTGTGTACAGCCATCACTCAGTGCTGTGGTGTGTGTACAGCCATCACTCAGTGCTGTGGTGTGTGTACAGCCATCACTCAGTGCTGTGGTGTGTGTACAGCCATCACTCAGTGCTGTGGTGTGTGTACAGCCATCACTCAGTGCTGTGGTGTGTGTACAGCCATCACTCAGTGCTGTGGTGTGTGTACAGCCATCACTCAGTGCTGTGGTGTGTGTACAGCCATCACTCAGTGCTGTGGTGTGTGTACAGCCATCACTCAGTGCTGTGGTGTGTGTACAGGTAACACTCAGTGCTGTGGTGTGTGTACAGGTATCACTCAGTGCTGTGGTGTGTGCACAGGTATCACTCAGTGCTGTGGTGTGCGTACATCCATCACTCAATGCTGTGGTGTGTACAGCCATCACTCAGTGCTGTGGTGTGTGTACAGGTATCACTCAGTGCTGTAGTGTGTACAGTCATGACTCAGTGCTGTGATATGTGTACAGGTATCACTCAGTGCTGTGGTGTGTGTACAGCCATCACTCAGTGCTGTGGTGTGTGTACAGCCATCACTCAGTGCTGTGGTGTGTGTACAGCCATCACTCAGTGCTGTGATATGTGTACAGGTATCACTCAGTGCTGTGGTATATGTACAGGTATCACTCAGTGCTGTGGTATATGTACAGGTATCACTCAGTGCTGTGGTATATGTACAGGTATCACTCAGTGCTGTGGTATATGTACAGGTATCACTCAGTGCTGTGGTGTGTGTGCAGCCATCACTCAGTACTGTGGTGTGTGTACAGGTATCACTCAGTGCTGTGGTGTGTGTACAGCCATCACTCAGTGCTGTGGTGTGTGTACAGCCATCACTCAGTGCTGTGATATGTGTACAGGTATCACTCAGTGCTGTGGTGTGTGTACAGGTATCACTCAGTGCTGTGGTGTGTGTACAGCCATCACTCAGTGCTGTGGTGTGTGTACAGGTAACACTCAGTGCTGTGGTGTGTGTACAGGTATCACTCAGTGCTGTGGTGTGTGCACAGGTATCACTTAGTGCTGTGGTGTGCGTACATCCATCACTCAATGCTGTGGTGTGTACAGCCATCACTCAGTGCTGTGGTGTGTGTACAGGTATCACTCAGTGCTGTAGTGTGTACAGTCATGACTCAGTGCTGTGATATGTGTACAGGTATCACTCAGTGCTGTGGTGTGTGTACAGCCATCACTCAGTGCTGTGGTGTGTGTACAGCCATCACTCAGTGCTGTGGTGTGTGTACAGCCATCACTCAGTGCTGTGATATGTGTACAGGTATCACTCAGTGCTGTGGTATATGTACAGGTATCACTCAGTGCTGTGGTGTGTGTACAGGTATCACTCAGTGCTGTGGTGTGTGTACAGCCATCACTCAGTGCTGTGGTGTGTGTACAGGTAACACTCAGTGCTGTGGTGTGTGCAGGTATCACTCAGTGCTGTGGTGTGTGCACAGGTATCACTCAGTGCTGTGGTGTGCGTACATCCATCACTCAATGCTGTGGTGTGTACAGCCATCACTCAGTGCTGTGGTGTGTGTACAGGTATCACTCAGTGCTGTAGTGTGTACAGTCATGACTCAGTGCTGTGATATGTGTACAGGTATCACTCAGTGCTGTGGTGTGTGTACAGGTATCACTCAGTGCTGTGGTGTGTGTACAGGTATCACTCGGTGCTGTAGTGTGTACAGTCATCACTCAGTGCTGTGATGTGTGTACAGGTATCACTCAGTGCTGTGCTGTGTGTACAGCCATCACTCAGTGCTGTGGTGTGTGTACAGGTATCACTCAGTGCTGTGGTGTGTGTACAGCCATCACTCAGTGCTGTGGTGTGTGTACAGGTATCACTCAGTGCTGTGGTGTGTGTACAGCCATCACTCAGTGCTGTGGTGTGTGTACAGCCATCACTCAGTGCTGTGATATGTGTACAGGTATCACTCAGTGCTGTGGTATATGTACAGGTATCACTCAGTGCTGTGGTGTGTGTGCAGCCATCACTCAGTGCTGTGAAGTGTGTACAGCCATCACTCAGTGCTGTGGTGTGTGTACAGCCATCACTCAGTGCTGTGGTGTGTGTACAGCCATCACTCAGTGCTGTGGTGTGTGTACAGCCATCACTCAGTGCTGTGGTGTGTGTACAGCCATCACTCAGTGCTGTGGTGTGTGTACAGCCATCACTCAGTGCTGTGGTGTGTGTACAGCCATCACTCAGTGCTGTGGTGTGTGTACAGCCATCACTCAGTGCTGTGGTGTGTGTACAGCCATCACTCAGTGCTGTGGTGTGTGTACAGCCATCACTCAGTGCTGTGGTGTGTGTACAGCCATCACTCAGTGCTGTGGAGTGTGTACAGCCATCACTCAGTGCTGTGGTGTGTGTACAGCCATCACTCAGTGCTGTGGTGTGTGTACAGCCATCACTCAGTGCTGTGGTGTGTGTACAGGTAACACTCAGTGCTGTGGTGTGTGTACAGGTATCACTCAGTGCTGTGGTGTGTGCACAGGTATCACTCAGTGCTGTGGTGTGCGTACATCCATCACTCAATGCTGTGGTGTGTACAGCCATCACTCAGTGCTGTGGTGTGTGTACAGGTATCACTCAGTGCTGTAGTGTGTACAGTCATGACTCAGTGCTGTGATATGTGTACAGGTATCACTCAGTGCTGTGGTGTGTGTACAGCCATCACTCAGTGCTGTGGTGTGTGTACAGCCATCACTCAGTGCTGTGGTGTGTGTACAGCCATCACTCAGTGCTGTGATATGTGTACAGGTATCACTCAGTGCTGTGGTATATGTACAGGTATCACTCAGTGCTGTGGTATATGTACAGGTATCACTCAGTGCTGTGGTATATGTACAGGTATCACTCAGTGCTGTGGTATATGTACAGGTATCACTCAGTGCTGTGGTGTGTGTGCAGCCATCACTCAGTACTGTGGTGTGTGTACAGGTATCACTCAGTGCTGTGGTGTGTGTACAGGTATCACTCAGTGCTGTGGTGTGCGTACATCCATCACTCAATGCTGTGGTGTGTGTACAGCCATCACTCAGTGCTGTGGTGTGTGTACAGGTATCACTCAGTGCTGTAGTGTGTACAGTCATGACTCAGTGCTGTGATATGTGTACAGGTATCACTCAGTGCTGTGGTGTGTGTACAGGTATCACTCAGTGCTGTGGTGTGTGTACAGGTATCACTCGGTGCTGTAGTGTGTACAGTCATCACTCAGTGCTGTGATGTGTGTACAGGTATCACTCAGTGCTGTAGTGTGTACAGTCATGACTCAGTGCTGTGATATGTGTACAGGTATCACTCAGTGCTGTGGTGTGTGTACAGGTATCACTCAGTGCTGTGGTGTGTGTACAGGTATCACTCGGTGCTGTAGTGTGTACAGCCATCACTCAGTGCTGTGGTGTGTGTACAGGTATCACTCAGTGCTGTGGTGTGTGTACAGCCATCACTCAGTGCTGTGGTGTGTGTACAGGTATCACTCAGTGCTGTGGTGTGTGTACAGCCATCACTCAGTGCTGTGGTGTGTGTACAGCCATCACTCAGTGCTGTGATATGTGTACAGGTATCACTCAGTGCTGTGGTATATGTACAGGTATCACTCAGTGCTGTGGTGTGTGTGCAGCCATCACTCAGTGCTGTGAAGTGTGTACAGCCATCACTCAGTGCTGTGGTGTGTGTACAGCCATCACTCAGTGCTGTGGTGTGTGTACAGCCATCACTCAGTGCTGTGGTGTGTGTACAGCCATCACTCAGTGCTGTGGTGTGTGTACAGCCATCACTCAGTGCTGTGGTGTGTGTACAGCCATCACTCAGTGCTGTGGTGTGTGTACAGCCATCACTCAGTGCTGTGGTGTGTGTACAGCCATCACTCAGTGCTGTGGTGTGTGTACAGCCATCACTCAGTGCTGTGGTGTGTGTACAGCCATCACTCAGTGCTGTGGTGTGTGTACAGCCATCACTCAGTGCTGTGGTGTGTGTACAGCCATCACTCAGTGCTGTGGTGTGTGTACAGCCATCACTCAGTGCTGTGGTGTGTGTACAGCCATCACTCAGTGCTGTGGTGTGTGTACAGGTAACACTCAGTGCTGTGGTGTGTGTACAGGTATCACTCAGTGCTGTGGTGTGTGCACAGGTATCACTCAGTGCTGTGGTGTGCGTACATCCATCACTCAATGCTGTGGTGTGTACAGCCATCACTCAGTGCTGTGGTGTGTGTACAGGTATCACTCAGTGCTGTAGTGTGTACAGTCATGACTCAGTGCTGTGATATGTGTACAGGTATCACTCAGTGCTGTGGTGTGTGTACAGCCATCACTCAGTGCTGTGGTGTGTGTACAGCCATCACTCAGTGCTGTGGTGTGTGTACAGCCATCACTCAGTGCTGTGATATGTGTACAGGTATCACTCAGTGCTGTGGTATATGTACAGGTATCACTCAGTGCTGTGGTATATGTACAGGTATCACTCAGTGCTGTGGTATATGTACAGGTATCACTCAGTGCTGTGGTATATGTACAGGTATCACTCAGTGCTGTGGTGTGTGTGCAGCCATCACTCAGTACTGTGGTGTGTGTACAGGTATCACTCAGTGCTGTGGTGTGTGTACAGGTATCACTCAGTGCTGTGGTGTGCGTACATCCATCACTCAATGCTGTGGTGTGTGTACAGCCATCACTCAGTGCTGTGGTGTGTGTACAGGTATCACTCAGTGCTGTAGTGTGTACAGTCATGACTCAGTGCTGTGATATGTGTACAGGTATCACTCAGTGCTGTGGTGTGTGTACAGGTATCACTCAGTGCTGTGGTGTGTGTACAGGTATCACTCGGTGCTGTAGTGTGTACAGTCATCACTCAGTGCTGTGATGTGTGTACAGGTATCACTCAGTGCTGTGCTGTGTGTACAGCCATCACTCAGTGCTGTGGTGTGTGTACAGGTATCACTCAGTGCTGTGGTGTGTGTACAGCCATCACTCAGTGCTGTGGTGTGTGTACAGCCATCACTCAGTGCTGTGGTGTGTGTACAGGTATCACTCGGTGCTGTAGTGTGTACAGTCATCACTCAGTGCTGTGGTGTGTGTACAGCCATCACTCAGTGCTGTGGTGTGTGTACAGCCATCACTCAGTGCTGTGGTATATGTACAGGTATCACTCAGTGCTGTGGTGTGTGTGCAGCCATCACTCAGTGCTGTGGTGTGTGTGCAGCCATCACTCAGTGCTGTGGTGTGTGTGCAGCCATCACTCAGTGCTGTGGTGTGTGTACAGCCATCACTCAGTGCTGTGGTGTGTGTACAGCCATCACTCAGTGCTGTGGTGTGTGTACAGCCATCACTCAGTGCTGTGGTGTGTGTACAGCCATCACTCAGTGCTGTGGTGTGTGTACAGCCATCACTCAGTGCTGTGGTGTGTGTACAGCCATCACTCAGTACTGTGGTGTGTGTACAGCCATCACTCAGTACTGTGGTGTGCGTACAGCCATCACTCAGTGCTGTGGTGTGTGTACAGCCATCACTCAGTGCTGTGATATGTGTACAGGTATCACTCAGTGCTGTGGTATATGTACAGGTATCACTCAGTGCTGTGGTATATGTACAGGTATCACTCAGTGCTGTGGTATATGTACAGGTATCACTCAGTGCTGTAGTGTGTACAGTCATCACTCAGTGCTGTGATGTGTGTACAGGTATCACTCAGTGCTGTGGTATATGTACAGGTATCACTCAGTGCTGTGGTATATGTACAGGTATCACTCAGTGCTGTAGTGTGTACAGTCATCACTCAGTGCTGTGATGTGTGTACAGGTATCACTCAGTGCTGTGCTGTGTGTACAGCCATCACTCAGTGCTGTGGTGTGTGTACAGGTATCACGCAGTCAGGGCTGCCACTAGGAATTTCAGAGCCCTATACTGGCAAAAGTTCGGGGGCCCCTTGAGGCTCTACCCCGGCTCCGCCTCTGCCCCAGCTCCGCCTTTGCCCCAGCTCCGCAAATCTTCCATAGTCCCACCGCCACTCTTGGAAAAACTTCACTTCTGCACTACAACCTCACAAATTAACTTTTCACATTGAACACCATATCACACACACAGCCATCAGATTTTGTTTTGGCCAAAAGATTTTTTTAAGCTTGCCACCACAACAAGGTAGACTCTTTTGGCTGGGCCCTACTCTAACTTTTTATTTTTTTTCAAATCTAACTTTTTTGGTATATCTATTTTTTTTTCTTTAAGGCAATGTGTCACATACAAGTTTTTAAACTAATTGAAACCAAATTGTGATAATGCTGACTTGTGGATTTGGACCTGACAACCACTTCAAAGGTCACCAGGTTTTTAACACCTAATCTGAGCACAGCATAACATAGCGGAAGAGATCCAGATTCCAGCGATTGTCACTTATTGGGCTGCTTAGTGTAGTTTTGATAAAATCACTGGTTAATCAGCAGGAGATTATCATTACAGAGCTCCTTGTCATGCTGCAGGTAGTCCAGCATATTCATGAGGTCTGTATAATTGCTAGATCTGCTGCAGAGAAAACATTGATTTTATCACAATGAAAGCAATCAGCCCAGTAAGTGACACATTGCTGGAATCAGGGTATCTGTCTCTATATTAGGCTGCTCTCAGATGGGGGAGCAAAAACATGCTGACAGATTCACTTTAAGGCTCTTTCAGCAGATAGATGGATAGAATCATAGATAGATGGCTAGATAGATAGATGCCTAGATAGATAGATAGATAGATAGATAGATAGATAGATAGATAGATAGATAGATAGATAGATAGATAGATAGATAGATATGTGGCGCCCCTGTGGCTTCAGTCACCACAGGGTACTACACTTCACTTAAGGTGCAGTACTCATCTTGGATCCAGAGGAGGTCGGTACCAGTTCCACAACACAAACTCATACACACAACCAGGTTGCCCTCCCCATTGGGGAGCGGGCTAGGGTCAGGTCTTAAGGTAGTCACCAAACATGGGGGGCAGCCACCCACTAGTGAAAGGGAACCGGGGGAGGAGCAGCAACAGGGGGAGTTAGGAGCTTACACAATAGTTAGTGTTCTACAGAAGGAGAGAACAGGAGTGGGACCGGTGCGGTTCAGGGTGCAGAGCCTTATGATGGAACAAACTTCACTTTGTATCACCAGAATCTGCAGGACAGGGGGATTGCATGTCCCTCTGACCACCACGAGATCCCTGAGCACAGTGCCACATAGGGTCCGGAATTGTGATTACAGTCAAGCCCCACAGCGGCACCGCGTCACCTACACACGGGACAGGACCTAACACTACACAAACCGGAGTCCCCAAGCAGCTTCAGGCCACAGGGATCCATCTTTAAAGGCACAACAAGGAAGAGCCCATTGATCACTGTACTGGTTCTAACCTCCAACGGATCCGGGATCGGCTGGGGCCCATCACGGCTGGAACCACAGCAGCTGATTCAGCCTTTTGATTGCCATCGCCCCGAGCTCCCCATGGCCTCGCTCCACCTGTGTGGAGAAGAACCATACTTGCTGCAACACCATCCGCCCTGAAGGACAGCAACAGCAGCGGCGGCTAATCCCTGGCCACGTACCACAGGTGGTGTCACAAGAGTATCATCCTCATAATTCCCCACCATCATCCAAATCCCCTTTTACTGTACACCTTGGGGCCATGAAGCCGGGCAGGGCCGCCTGTGACATCCCTGACCCGACATCACTGGCCCGGCGACGAGTAACATTTAACCCTGCGCCGTGGGTGCTACAGATAGGAGATAAATAGACAGAATAATAGATAAATAGATAGAGGAATAGAGAGATAGAGAGAGGAATGGATAGATAGATAGATAGTGGGGGGATCACATCAGGTGGGGGGGATCACAGCAGGTGGGGGTCTCACAGCAGGTGGGGGTCTCACAGCAAGTGGGGGGGTCTCACAGCAAGTGGGGGGGTCTCCCAGCAGGTGGGGGGGTCTCCCAGCAGGTGGGAGACGGGGCAGGAGATGAGGGAGGGGGCCAGCGCCTGATGGGGGAGAGCGGTGGCAGATGGAGGGGAGGCAGCAGATAGGTTCAGTGGTGGTGGATGGCAGGCAGTGACTTCTGCAGCTGGCGGCTGAAAGGAGAAAGTGTCTATTGTTACGAGGGGGACCCGGGGAAGCGTGCCAAGATGGGAAATGGACTGCTTCCGCCGGTCAAGGTCCACTGTGCGGTGTAAGGGACCGCCGCTATGGTGGGTGAAGAGTGAGCGGGTTGCTGCTAGCGATCGTCTGGAATGTCACAGACGATCTATGTACACCGATCTGCCCTAACCCGTGAGGGTTGTATGGCACAGATCTCACGGCTCGGTGTACCTGTTGCACGGGGAAGCACAGAGGTGCCCACGCACGTGTGCCAGTGGAAGTCACGAGAATATGGCACGAGGGTAGCACAGAGGTGCCCACGCACGTGTGCTTTCAATAACCAGGTGAGTCCAATGGAGACTTGAGGAGCTCACCTGGGACAGGAACACGGCCTGTTGACGGGGGTACTGCCGGAGCAGCAAGGCAGGAACACGGCCTGCAAACGAGGAACTGCCGGAGCAGCAAGGGCCAAGCCCACAAGAGACAGTAATGCCTGAGCAGTGGCGTGGCAGCACGCTGCCAGACATCCAAACATAGAAGGACGGTCGCGCGCCGCCATGATGGCAGGGGGAGCTTTTAAGGAGGTGCAGCTCCACCCGAGGGCGGGCGCGAGGCGGAGATGACGGACTTGACCCAATCAGGGTCCACGACGTCCCAGCCTGGCCAGTCAGGATTCACCACGTCACCAGCCTTGTCATCAAGCCGTGTGACGTCAGTGAGCGAATCAGGACCCACCACGCATTGCACATGCTCACCCTCCTGCCTCTGGGAAATAGAGGCGGGATCCTCGGTCTCACAATGTGGAGAGATAACGGGAATCTCACTGCTTCCCTGAGCAGTAAACCTCTGCACATTGCGCAGCCTCGCAGACCTTCGGGGCCGCTGAGCAGGAGAGTCTGCGGCAGGCCAGGAATGGGAGACCGCTTCACTCCTTGTAACAGGAGAACCACTAGGTGTCACCCTTCTGCTGCCTCTCTGAGAAGGTATCTCCTGCACACTGCGCAGTCTGGCAGACCTTCGGCGCTGCTGAGCAGGAGTGCTCGTGGCAGGCAAGGAATGGGAGACTGCCTCAGTCCTTGCCTCAGGAGAGCCACGAGATGTAACAGTCTATAACTTACCGATTGCTCCCATCGGCTTCCATGGATACCAGAGTGAAGATGAGGGGGGCGGTCTCTGGCCCCAGATCCACAGTGATTGAAGAGATCGGTCTCAAGGCCAATCAGAGCTGGGGGTGGGTGAAACTGAGGTCACCCAGCTCCAGCCAATGATCAGTGCTACAACTGCACTGATGATGGCTGGATTTCAATGTTTTAACCATTTTCAATGGCTGAAACATTACAGTGGCTGTGATTGGCTGACGAACGCCGCTCAGCCAATCATAGCCTCCGTAGGTCCAGGGAGGAGACACCACCCCTCCTGAGGTCAGGCAGAGGGCTCCTCCTCCCCGAATCTAAGATATTTGCAGCAATCGCAGCCACTGGGGCCGCGATCTCACCATGACGTACTGGGTACGTCATGGGTCCTTAAGTACCAGGGAGCCATGATGTATCCAGTACGTCATAGTCGCTAAGGGGTTAACACGTTTTCAGGCTGTAGTGGACCGCTCCTGCTTGGGGCCCCTTTGTGACTGCAGGTGCTGCACCGTGACATGTCTGCCAGTGCAACATCCCCGCCCCCTGCTCATGGGGCCCCGTGAGCAGAGGAATGAAAGGGGAGGGGCCCGGGTTGTCAGCCGGGCCCCCCTCGTTTCACCGGGCCCCATACAGGAGTCACACTAGTAATGCCCTGATGGCGGCCCTGCACTCAGTGCTGTGGTATGTGTACAGCCATCACTCAGTGCTGTGATCAGTTACTGTAGATATGCCGGTACGTCTCTCTGAAAGCCGGTGGCTCTCTGGGGAACAGAAATCTTCATTTTCTCCTGGGTTTTGCACTTTCAGTACAGTGGCTGACCACCTTCCTAATGCTATCATCTTGCAGATTAAGCCTATATCTACAGCTTACCTGATTGGTTCCCTTTATATAAGAAAAACAACTGAAAATGTGGTGTAAAATATATAGAAAATAAGGCAAAAATATTAAAGGCACTAAATAGGAGTAAATTACTCCAGACAAGTGGAGAAGCAGTGATTCTCACATGATGCTGAACCTTTGTTACTAGAGAATTCTCAGGAACAGTTCACATAGACTGCTAATCCTTAATACTTACAGAATATAATAGCCCTTCAGAGAAGTAAAATTAATCCTTTTTTTTCATTCAAAGCACAAAGGAAATGTTAGATGCCAGCTTGTTTTGAAGCAAATTGTGATATTACTACTTGAAAGTAAAGTAAGTCTTCAAGTAATGTGAAGCAGCAAGCAAATGACTTTCAGTGAGATTTTAGGGGTTATCTGTGTCAGGGTTTATTCCCCTAAGTATTACAAAACCCCTGACATGCAGCAGTCATGACAAGCAGTTGTCACCTTTCCTATGCAACTGATGCCTCTGACAAACACAGCCGCTACGGAAGAGCGATTGGAATCCCCTGGCAATTTACACTTTCATAGTCTTAATCCAGCACGTTATATTTCAGAACATTTCTGATGAGCTGCAGAAACCTGGGGGAATTAGGCATTGAAACCACCGCTGTGTCTTTTGCTTCTTTTTTGGAGACGATGCTATGGCTTCACGCTAGGAACACTTGCCTTGATTTAAAGGCTTTGATCTGAGTCTGATTTTCAAATCCTTTTGGGAAAAAATGGAGAAGTCAAAATGCACCTCTTGTCATAAACCCATCATCCTTCCATTACTTATGATTTCATACATTTAGCAATTTCCCTTTCTAAGACATATAGCTGATCTCACATTAAAACTTCTTTTTCTTTAGACATTAAAAGCTATAACCTACTGTCACCGAATAATAGTGTTTGTACATTTCCAAACAGACAAGAACATGATGTGCAGTGAATAAGCTATTTTGATGGACATCAATGCAAATATTTTACCTTTTAGGCATAAATATATATTTTTTTCCATTTGTCTTGAAGCAGATATTCTCTTGAACGTATCTGATAAATATTCATAAAAGAAAAAATTACTATATATGTATTCAGCTTGGGTATCCCAGAAAAATTTTACATCAAAGGTGGTGAAAAGTACTAAAGTCAGACAATGTTATGAAGCATATAGAAAAGATCACTCAGGCATTAACTAGCTCCTGCCAAAACCAGAAATTGCAATATCATTTGACATTGAAAAATCCAGAATTCTCTCCTACATATATTACAATTTAAGCCACGTTTCCACAATGAGTGTTTGGTGCATTCTTGATGTTACTGAAGTTCTGTAGAATTTCTGATCCAACTAGCTAAATTTACTTACTTCAGTTTTTTTATCGCATTTTAGTGCATTTTATTTTTTACATGTTTTTCAATCACATTTTTCCAACTGTAGTTTTTGCCACATTTGGTGTGTCATGTTTTTAATAAAACTACTTTGTTTTGGAAACTTTCAGTTACTTAGCTACGTTTATTGATAAAGCCATGAGTGGATTACATACACATATTATATTTCCACTGTGGAAGAGAAATAAAACTCTTTCCTTTGGACATTGTCTTAGGCCTGCGACACACATCCGTGCCCCCGGTACGTGTTTGGTACGTTTTTGCACGTACCGGTGGCACGGAGACACGTACACTAATGTTACCCTGTGGTAAAAGGCACACACACGTAATACCACACGGAACGTCTGTCCGTGTGGTTAGTATGTGTGTGCGTTTTTCCACACAGTCGACATGTCCGTTTTTGGCCGTCGACACGCAGGCACGGACCCACTATAGTCAATGGGTCCGTGCCTGCACGGACGGCACACGTAGCATGTACGTGTTCAGCATGTACAGTCCGTGTGCCTTTTTAAACAAGTGATGTCGGGTTTTTTTTTTGTTAAATGTCAGTCTACTTACCTTTTTTTCTGCTGTTCTCAGTCATCATCCCTTTGGCGCTCGGTCTATATCTTCCCCTGTCACATACTCACCGATTCCCGATCATCAGCGCGGCGAAGAACACCTGGTCCAAAGATACGGGGCTTCAATTAATATGAAAATGCCGGCCGCTCATTAATCAATCTACTATTCCCTGCTTCCCCCGCCCACAGGTGCCTATGATTGGTTGCAGTTAGACACGCCCACACGCTGAGTGACAGCTGTCTCACTGCAACCAATCACAGCCGCTGGTGGGCAGGTATATACTGTGCAGTTAAATAAATAATTAATTAATTTAAAAAAAAACGACGTGCGGTCCCCCCCAATTTTGATACCAGCCAAGGTAAAGCTGTGGCGCCCTGGCCTAGCCAGGTCATCACAGATAACACTCACATACCCCACCCCCACTAGACAGGGACACCAGCCAAACACAAAACCCTTGTTGCCTCCCTCCAGTGTCTGATGTCCACACCAGGTGGGGCGGGGCTAAGCGGTTGGCTCCACCCACTGAGGAGTTCACAGGCCTGGAGGCGGGAAAAGTGTCAGAGTTTGGAGTTTGAAGTGAGAGGAGTAAACACTTGGGTGTCTGGGTTTGTGGCACAGGCACGGACAGCAAGGTTGGCAGATGGTGGTGGCCATCTGAAGGAGTGGTGGAGCGACGCAGAACCGTCGGACCGGGGTCGGGCGACGGCCCGCCGGTACCGACCGGGGAGCGAAGTGAAGCTAGCACACACAGGCAGGGCCATCGGACCCGAACCAGGCTTGGAGCCGCCGACAATAGTCAGATCCGAATGTGACTGGAACCCCAGGGGTTTCATAACAGCCAAAGTCCCGATTGAAGGCAACCGCCCACACCGTGAGGGTATACAGCTACCGCCTAAGGCTAGAGACCCAAGGGCCAGCGCCTGCGGGCAAACGGGCTCCTCCGGTACCCATGCACCGGGGAGCGGACTACCGTTGAGAATCCATAGTAGTCAGAAGAAGAACATCAAGGTGCAGGGAAAGACAGCCGCTATCACCTGTCCGGGGAGAGACACTGCAGCCGGCTGCGGGACCCGTCCATCCAGCCATTTGGTTTACTGAGGACTTTGTACCTTTCTTGCTGAGTGAGTACACCCGTGCCATCCGGCACCACGCCGCGCTGTCCCTGCAACCCTGCACCTCACCGACCCTGCCTCCCCGTCTCACCATCAGGCCCCGGGACCACCGACCCCTACACACAGAGGGGGAAAACAACATCCCAGCTGCTCCCCACCATCACTTTCGGGATCCCCGTCACCAGCAGCGGTGGTGTCCATCTTCACCACGACCCGTGGGTGGCGTCACGGACTAAATCCCCCAAACCAACCACCCCTTTCACTCATGGGCGAGGAGCGCAGCTCGAGTCCCCGGATCTGGCCCACCACTCGAGCCACCGAGCAGCCGCAGCAGCGCCGGACCCGAGCGTTAGCGAGAGCGCAGCAGCGACGGCGTCCTCCCTGCCCCGCGACAACTTGGCATCACGAACAGGATTGAAGCCCTCTACTTACCAGTAGAAGTGCGCCTTGTGATCTCCGCCGGCGGCGTCCGGACGAAAATTTTGAAGCGCCGCCATCTTGGCGCGGAAATCTCCCGCTCGAGCGTCTTCTCTGAGCAGGGAAGGTGCGAAAGCAAAGCCCTGCCCCCAACACACGGAAGTGCTGAATGGTACCAAGGGGGCGCGAGAGTGTGTCTGCCTGATGTAGCCGAGGCTATAAAAGCGGTGACGCCAGGACTCTGCAAAGCTAATCGGTTCCTGAAAGCAGCTTGCAACATGTCCGCACCATCTGAGAGGCCCGAGTCTCCGGAGCCTGCCCCCGGGACGGCGGCTTGGCTGAACACCCAAGTGATGCTGCTGTGCTGCCGTAACCGGGCCCAAGTACGGGACCTGCTAAATTGCTGGACCGCTGAGATGGAGGAGCTGGCCGCGGTCGTGCGGGCGCATGAAATAGAGACCATGCTAGGGGAGCTGGTGAGAGACCCACACCCTTGTGTCCCTAGAGGACCGACCGCTGCGGCTGAAGGATCCGGTCTACGCCTGGCCCCAGCAGGGCTCGACCCATCGCCTGTGCTGACCGCCCATACAACCCCACCCAGATCACCATCCCCGATGGAGGTGGCAGAGTCCGTGTTGCCCCGCCAGGGCCCGGAGGCCGAGAGGAAGCCAGCCCATCAATCGCTGGAGCGGGTAACGTAGAAAAAACGATAGCAGACCTCCATACCCCAGCCAATGACGGGTCACTTTGTTAAGGACAAGATCATGAACTATTAGGAGTATATATGAAGATATCCAAAAACCAAGATTTAAGATGCTGTTTCAGACTGTCTACCACATCTAGTTCTGCATTTGGACATAAGACTCAGACAGTCTGAGCTATTCTTTTGACAAGTGAATCATGCTGACATTGCTTAATATAAATGAGGAACCAAGCACATTACAGTAAATTGTATATCACAGAATAAGCTGTTCTACTTTATCCAATAGGAGACATGTTACGTATTCTTGGCACCTAGCCAATAAGTCCGTTTAAATATTTGTACAACTTCCGGAATAAATGAGTCTTACTTTCTATTCATATCTGAGTACGTCTCTAGTGTGAGTGAAAGAGAGTGGTATGCATGCTACCACGAGTGACTCATAATTTGGACTGCAGACAGTTTAAGAGGGATGCATGACTAGATTGCATCACAGTAAATTTATGGCCAACACTAACAACTTGCCACCGAGGAGCCACGAGTCTGGGCTCAGCTGGAAACCGTTACCGGCCTGCCAAGTCCCACCAGTAGTTCCCTGGAGTCAGATGACAGCGGCTCGGAGCTGACACGGAGCCTGTCTCGGAGGAGGAGGGAGTCTTTGGCTTGTATGACATGGAGGCCACTTACATCCCTCGGAGCGGAAATAATGGATACCGGGCAGCTCTTCCTCGTCGCGCCTGCCGTGCGCTGGAGGGGCTGGAACCCATGCTTCTTCACCTGGAGCCGGGTGAGGAGTACGGAAGTGAGCAGTAATGGCAGCGGTCCGCCGTTGCAAGCAGTTGTTCCCCGTTGGGACCCTCAGCAGTTTGATTGAATGACTTTAATGAACCGTGAACCTTTATCTGATTGTCCATGTGATTATTCCGGCCGTTGCCGGCAAGTTGTCCCCAGAGTGATCCTTTGTGCTTTTGCCCCCTGTATGAGAGACTACTCATGGACATGGCCGAGAACTGGCAGGCCACCCACGAACTTGTGGGCTTGTAAATAAGTTGAGGGGTGATTTCCGTCAGAGCCGCCTCCGGAGAGGCAGATTGGAGGAAGGGCCCGCAGCAGAGCAGGCTGGGGCCCGGCCACCACCAGGACCGGTGGCCATCCTCCGGGGGTCAGGGGTCCCCCAAGGACGTGGGGTCCCCTGAAGTGACAACCGGGTGCGAGTTACCGTACCCGTTCCCAATCGGGCAGCCTGAACCTGGACTGGGGTCAAGGGGTGCTGCCCACTTCTTAGGGGCAGCATCATGGCTAGGTTGCTTGGGTGGGAGAGCAGAAGACACCCATCCATCCGTTTGTATTAAAAATGTTTATATGTGCAACGTTCAAGTGTCCTCACAAAAATGCTTATGTGTTCAAAATGTTTACATGTTAATTTATATTTTTACAGCTTTTGAAAAAAAATAAAACCGGTGATGGACGGGCAGCTCGCGGACGGTCTGCATTTCCCCAAGGGGGAATGTGGCGCCCTGGCCTAGCCAGGTCGTCACAGATAACACTCACACACCCCACCCCCACTAGACAGGGGCACCAGCCAAACACAAAACCCTTGCGGCCTCCCTCCAGTGTCTGATGTCCACACCAGGTGGGGCGGGGCTAAGCGGTTGTCTCCACCCACAGAGGAGTTCACAGGCCTGGAGGCGGGAAAAGTGTCAGAGTTTGGAGTTTGAAGTGAGAGGAGTAAACACTTGGGTGTCTGGGTTTGTGGCCCAGGCACGAACAGCAAGGTTGGCAGACGGTGGTGGCCGTCTGCAGAAGTGGTGGAGCGACGCGGAACCGTAGGACCGGGGTCAGGCGACGGCCCGCCGGTACCGACCGGGGAGCGAAGTGAAGCCAGCACACACAGGCAGGGCCATCGGACCCCAACCAGGCTTGGAGCCGCCGACAATAGTCAGATCCGAATGTGACTGGAACCCCAGGTGTTTCATAACAGCAAAAGTCCCGATTGAAGGCAACTGCCCACACCGTGAGGGTATTCAGATACCGCCTAAGGCTAGAGACCCAAGGGCCAGCGCCTGCGGGCAAACGGGCTCCTCCAGTACCCATACACTAGGGAGCGGACTACCGTTGGGAATCCATAGTAGTCAGAAGAAGAACATCAAGGTGCAGGAAAGACAGCCGTCATCACCTGTCCGGGGAGAGACACTGCAGCCGGCTGCGGGACCCGTCCATCCAGCCGTTTGGTTTACCGAGGACTTTATACTTTTCTTGCTGAGTGAGTACACCCGTGCCATCCGGCACGGCACCGCGCCGCGCTGTCCCTGCAACCCTGCACCTCACCGACCCTGCCTCCCCGTCTCACCATCAGGCCCCGGGACCACCGACCCCTACCCACGGAGGGGGAAAACAACATCCCAGCTGCTCCCCACCATCGCTACCGGGATCCCCGTCACCAGCAGCGGTGGTGCCCATCTTCACCCCGACCCGTGGGTGGCGTCACGGACTAAATCCCCCAAACCAACCACCCCTTTCACTCATGGGCGAGGAGCGCAGCTCGAGTCCCCGGATCCAGCCCACCGCTCGAGCCACCGAGCAGCCGCAGCAGCGCCGGACCTGAGCGTTAGCGAGAGTGCAGCAGCGATGGCGTCCTCCCCGCCCGCGACAAAGCCATACGGCTGAAGGCAGGTATTCTCAGGATGGGGAGCTCCACATTATGGGGAGCCCCCTAGCCTAAAAATATGAGCCAGCAGCCGCCCAGAATTGCCGCATCCATTAGATGTGACAGTTCCGGAACTGTACCCGGCTCATCCCGAATTGCCCTGGTGCTTTGGCAATCAGGGTAATAAGGAGTTAATGGCAGCAACCCATAGCTGCCACTAAGTCCAAGATTAATCATGGCAGGCGTCTCCCCAAGATACCTTCCATGAGTATTCTGTAAGTTAAAGTAAATAAACACATACACCTGTAAAATCCTTTATTTGCAATAATAAACAGTAACAGATACCCTCGTTCACCACTTTATTAGGCCCCAAAAGCCCATCCATGTCCGGCGTAATCCACGGAGGTCCCATGTCGCTTCCAGCTCTGCTACATGAGGGTGACAGGAGCTGCAGAAGAACACCGCCGCTTTTGTCAGCTCCACGCAGCAACTGAGGTGAGTAGCGTGATCAGCGATGACGTCACTCAGGTAACTCGCGGCCACCGCTGGATCCTCCAACTGTTAAAGCAAGTCGCCCAAGTGACAGCGATGAAGTCACAGGTGAGTTGCGGTCTCCGGGGGAGGACTCCAGCTGGCCACAGGTAGCCTGAGTGACGGCAGCACTAATCGCGCTGCTCACTTCAGTCACTCAGCGAATTAGCAGTCACCAGTGAGTCCTTCACGGATGACCGCTAATCAGTACGCGACACCCAGACAGAGCCGCGGTATGACAATGAAGTCGGGTGAAGTTCACCAGAGTTCATTCTCATCGCGCGACTCTGTCTGCTGTCAGACGACATGTATCAACAACATTGAGCATCACACACGGAACATTTCACACGGACATTATACGTACACATACACAGCCATTCCACATGCACGCACGGCAAGCATACGCCATCAGACGGATGTCACTCGTACCGGAGAAACGCCCATAAAAAATGAAACATGGACCCAAAAAACGGAACAGGAGACACGTACGTTTTTTATGCGGAAGTGTGTTTTAGGCTTCAGAGGGCTTAGAGCCTTCAGATTCTGTCCTATAGCCCGATGTATAATTAGGTCCTCTACAACCTTGGCTCCTTTTACTACTGGACCTGCTTCCTTTGCCATCTGAAGCAACACAGTCACCAGGTGGACCACACTTCTTTGGGCCCTAGCCCGAAAGCGGTCACGACCTCACACTAACTTGACAAAGTTTCTCTGCAATCTTCGGTCTTTCAAGACTTAATTGCTTTAGTTCTTCCAGGTATCCCAGTCGGTATTTTAGGAGAACTCATACATTTTCAACACGCTCCTTTGTTCCCACAATGACACAGGGAACCATACCGACTTCACAGAGTATCCTGGCTTCATTATAAATATCAAGTCTTAGGCGGGCTTTACACGCTGCGACATCGCTAGCAATTGCTAGCGATGTCGAGCGCGATAGCACCCGCCCCCGTCGTACATGCGATATCTGGTGCTTGCTGCCGTAGCAAATATTATCGCTGCGGCAGCTTCACACGCACATACCTGGTCGACGACGTCTCTGTGACCGCCGAACAATCCCTCCTTCAAGGGGGAGGTGTTTTCGGCATCACAGTGACGTCACCGCAAAGTCACTAAGCGGCCGGCCAATAGAAGCGGAGGGGCGAAGATGAGCGGGACATAACATCCCGCCCACCTTCTTCCTCCCGCATTACTGGTGGATGCAGGTAAGGAGATGTTTGTCGTTCCTGCGGTTTCACACACAGCGATGTATGGTGCTGCAGGAACAACAAACAACATCGTATCTGCAGCAGTAACGGCATTATAGAAATGAACGACGTGATGCAGATCAGCTATTTTTTACGCTTTTGCGCTCGTTCATAGTCGCACCTAGGATTTACACATTGCGATGTCGCCGGATGTGCGTCACTAACAACGTGACCCCGATGATATATCGGTAGCGATGTCGCAATGTGTAAAGCCTGCCTTACTGTCGTCACACCGGACGTATTAACCATCTCCTGCATGACTCTTCCATTTCTGCCAATCAGCTTCTTGACAAGTTCTCTGGGCACTTGTGTGACCTCTTCCACAAACTCCAACAGCCTTCTAGCTGTCTTCACTGCTTCTGCAGTTTTCCCATAGATTTGGAATGCTCCACTGTGTTCTTCTACTTCAACAGCCGTAACACCTGGAATCTTCCTGGCTGGCTGAATGTTACTTCTCAGCGCTCTCTTTGCAAGCCCAGTTAATGGTTTCTTCACAACCACCACTTCCTGAAACGCTGCGTTGAGCTGCTTCATATGCTCCAATTATCTGGTGTCTTCTTCCATCTCAGTAGAGATGAGCCACTTCGTGCGAAGATACTGTAGGTGCATGCCACTCAGGGTAGCCACCCACATCTTTGTGACATCACTTAGAGAGCACAACACCAACCGACAAGACTCTGGGGCAAAGTATACTTTATAGGCTCCTACGGCCATCTTGAATTTTTCATGTACCGCCTCACTAGCACAGGCATCTCTCAAGTCTTCTGGCACAATCACCATGCACTTAAAGACTAAATGTATTATTTTACCTTCAGTGACATTAAACTGTTCCTTTGGTCTCCTGCATACATCTTTATTCTTCACCAAAGGCTCCACCTCTCGAGTTACACACGCCTCAGGTTCAGCTCCAGCCACAGATACTTTGGGTTTCTCTTTGCTTTTGATCTTCGGTGTCTCCTTCTGAGTGGAGTCAATCTCTATGTCTTCCATCTTGATCTTACCAGCTGGGTCAGTCAAGCACTCAGCTCCGGATGACACCTCTGGTCCAGACTTCACCTCCTCAGAGGCTCTTTCCACTTCAACACCAACTAATTCTTGGGTCCTCACTGCATTACTTTCAACTTCCTCATGGGGCTCTGCAGTGTCACCTTCAGCCTTTTCTTCTTTTCCTCCCAAAGTGTCATACCCTTCAGCGTGGTACTTTGTTCCTTTTAGAATTTTGCCGCTGTTTTCATGGTCCATCATCCGAGCACTGGATGGACCACCAGTCTGCTCACCATGTTCTCCATGGTTTTTCTCTCCATCACCACTCTCTAAGATCTCATCTTCTACAGTGCTTTCCAGGATTTCATATCCTATAGTGCTCACACTCAACAGACCATCAACTTCACACTTGGAAATCATAGGGGACAGTACTTCCTTGGTTGGCTCCTTTTCTGCAATTTCAGCCTGCTGATTTCTGTTGTTACAATGTGTCAGCTCAGATTCCTCTTTCTCTTGCAGGACCTCGCTGTCTGACTCTACACTAGCGGTTTTCACTAGCAATGGGCCTTCCTCAACAAGGAACTCAACCTTCTCTGCCCCCTCAGACAGTATACCTTGTGCTACCTCTCGGCGCTTATTACGTCTTCGGTGTCGGGAGGAGGTTTGACACTTCTCACTCATCTGTACCTCACTGTACTCGTTCATCACCTTTCTTGAGTCAGTGTCTTTACTGGAGTCCTCCTTACTCCCCCTGATGTCCTGGACTAACTTGTCCCCACTTAGCCAGCTGTCAGCCCCCTTTTCTGGAGCTACTTTACTTTTAGTGATCAGACTGTCACTTCCCTTTGGAGATGTCACTTCACTATGTTGGGGAGACCTTCTATTTCTCTTGGTCACCCCTAACTCTAGACAGTCCTTTTTAGGAAGTACCATTTCCTCATTAGCCCTCAATATACCACAGGGAATCTGTGTAACCTCATACGGAAGAGAGGCTCCTTAGGCGGAGGCCGACTCATTCCTGAACAATCGGTCCTGGCCTCTGTCTTCCATAAGTCCCTAAATAAATTTGAGTTCCAACCTATAATAATTGGATGGAGCAAATCCTCAACCACACCCACATCAGGGTGCTCCAGTTGCTTGGCCGTCTCAATTATCAGTCTAGCCAGGGGATACTCTTTAGTGGTCCCATGCACACAGCTTCCTTCTAGTGTCCAACCGACCATAAAATGAAGATTAGGTATGAGTCTCACTAAGGTCAGCCGGCTCCCCGGGTCTAACAGACCAGACACTATTGTCCCATTAAATTCCACGTCGCACTCCTGTGGCCTCATACCGGATGGATAGCCTGTACCGCAGGTAGGACATATGTAAGGCAAACCTCATTGTCCCTTGCTATAGTCCACCTGCTCGAATTTGAAATGCTCCACCCCCTTGTGGGCAACTATTCCTCTAAGGGCTTCCACCCCCTTTGGGCAACCACCACTTTATGGGACTCCACCCCCTTTTGGGCTTTCAGAGACTCTCTCATAGTGTCTTTAGACCCCAGTTCACACAGTTTCCCTTTATCTCGATGGGCACCCTGTGTCCGCACTGGACCCAGAAGGAAACTCAGAAACTGGTCCACTGCTGCCACATCGGTGCGCATTGACAGCTCCTGCTGTCCACGCACAAGGAACTGGTACAGCTCCTCCATAGCGTCCGTATGAGTTATCCTTCCTTTTGGAATCTCAGCCACCACGGCTGTCGCTGGACCTCCTGCCACATGCTGTTGGTGCTGCTGCTGGCTCTGAGGCAGGTGTTTCAGAAGCTCCTTTATGCTGAAACGAGAAGCGCAACAGAAGGGGCACTCCAATGGGTAATGCCTGGTGGTTCAAGAAGGAGGGGGGGGGGTGTTTTGGTTACTACTAACCTTTCATGGTTGTACCACCTGTATAACCAGGATCTCCAGCCTGTGGTGTATCACTACTCACCAAGCAGGATCCAGCAATCCCGGATTGGCCTGGAACCTCCAGTCGCTACTGCAGCATGGAACTCCACAGACCTGCCGATCCACTGTCAGCTGCTTGAGTGCACAGACAAAATTTTTGTGGACCCGCCAATCCACCGCAAACCACTTCAAAACAATTTTTCGTGGACCTGCCTATCCACAGCAATATGTCCTAGGTCGTTGCCCTTAGCAACCAGGCTGTGTTGCCCCTAGCAACCAGACCGCATGCCCGCATTCTCCACCATAATGTGAGGTTGCACCCCACAACCCTGGGGGTTCCACTCTCTTGCAGCAATGTGAGGTAGCTTCAGCAACACATGTACACAGTCTCTTTATAAAAAATCCGGCAGTTTATTTAAAACACTACCAGCATAAACTGCTCTTAAACATAAATAATCCACGTACCGTGGGCTTTCAGTCCATTACAAGTCCATAGTGGAAGTTTAGAAACTTTCCCCACTCTTTGGCTCCTGTCAGCATACACCTCTAGCTGAGGTTCCTTCCCAGCACCCAGGGCCCACTGCAGACTCCTGTCTGTCTCTCCTCCAGGAGAGGTTCGGCCCTGCAGCCACAGCCTTAGCCTGGCTGTACTCACCTTCCGGTCTCAACTGAGACTACATTCCAGACTCTGACAGTCTCCTAAATCAGACTGGACACACGCACAGGTGGAGGTCTGTGATTCTCCAGCAATGAACAGCACACTGGCATTATTAAAGGGGACCCTTATATGCATAAACAAGCCTTTGTGAAACTACAAGTCCCATAGCAACCTCTTCAGTTTAATATCATAGGGACCTCCTCCACTGCGACATATAGCGACCATTTACCATATTGGTGGTCGCTACCTCACTATATATATATATATATATATATATATAAAGATAGATAGATAATTTTAAGCAAAAATGTGGTCATTACTAGAGATGAGCGAACCTCTGAGGAATCGAGTTTGGTTTGGTTCGTCGAACAGAGGGTCCGTTCGACGAACGTTCGATGAACCGTTCGACGAACCTCTCGAACCCCATTAAAACCAATAGGAGGCAAACACAAACACATAAAAACACATTATAAATGTACACATACAGTTAATAAACATTGCCATTACACCTTCAGGTCCCCACAATGCATCCTGCACTCTGTCACCTGCCACTTTTCCTTCCGATAATCACTGCGTCCTCCCGGTAACCAGCACTGATAATAGGACCTTCCGTGACATCAAAAAAGCATGTGACCAGTCACGTGTCTATTATCTCATTGGCTACAGACTGGTCACATGGCTAGACATCATGCTAGGTCCTGTCATTGCATCTCTCCGGTACGCGGTGATCGTTCCAGCATCTCCATGTACTGGCGAAATGCTCTGGCACATGGTCAGCTTCCCCGTTCTGCTTTCCCGTTCTGTTATTCACCGGTTGCCGCAGCCAGTCAATAACGGAGATCACCGTTGCTATAGCAACCCGCCTGTCAGCGGTGACGTCACCGCTTATAGCCTGCAACCTCTGCTCACTCTCACTGAGTGAATAGACTGCACAGGGAGCAGCAGCATCTTCCTCCCATGCAGTGCTATCTGATGTAGCAGAGCTGCATGGGTTGAAGGAGAAAGAAGACAGAAGTCCATGGATCGTGGAGGGCTAACAGGGAGTAATAAACATGGAGTCTCTAAGTGTGTCTGTGCATTTATTTCTATTAAAGTATTTTTACTCTGTATGGTGTCTTTTTTTTAACCCTTTATTGGAGATTCCTAATGGCCGGGTCAAACTTGCCTGACATTAAGAATCTCTGACTTAATACTAGCTAGTAAAACAAAGCTAGTATTAACTCATCATTAACCAGCAAGCCACCCGGCTTCAGGGCTGCTGGAAGAGTTGGATACAGCGCCAAATGATAGCGCTTCTATAAAAGCGCCATTTTCTGGGGCGGCTGCGGACTGCAATTCGCAGCAGAGGGGCCCAGAAAGCTCAGGCCAACCTATGCTGCGGAGTCTAATCCCCAGCTGCCCAGTTGTACCTGGCTGGACACAAAAATGGGGCGAAGCTCATGTGGATTTTTTTTTTTTTTTTAATTATTTCATGAAATTCATGAAATAATTAAAAAAAGGGCTTCCCTATTTTTTTTGTTCCCAGACGGGTACAAATAGGCAGCTGGGGGTTGAAGGCAGCTGTACCTGCCTGCTGTACCTGGCTAGCATTCAAAAACATGGCAAAGCCCACATCATTTTTTTGGTGGGCAACAAACTCCTGCATACAGTCGTGGATGGAGTATGCTGAATCTTGCAGTTCACTAGTGAATGGAGCATACTGAGTCTTGTCATTCGGCAGCTGCTGTCTGATCTCCTCCATACAGACAAAGGCAGCTAAAGAACTACAAGGCTCAGCATACTCTATCCAGGACTGAAAATGGTTGAAAGATTTCACCAGCACAAAACTCCAGGCACTTTGTTCTTTAAAATAAAAACTTCTTTATTTTCTTATCATTAAAAAGTCCATGCTATAGTGGTCAAGCCCATGTCAGAGAGGACGCGTTTCGAACATCCAGTTCTTATTCAGTCTCTAAACCATCTAGTCACAGAACTGTTTAAAAAGGGCTGAACCCAAACATGTGATCAAATGCAAGGAGAGAGCAAGACAATTACAAAAACATTAACCCCTTAAATTGTATCACTCCATATAATGCTATAACACTTATATACATACATAGTATTTAAGCAAGATTAATACGCAAACATCAATTCATTTCTTTTATTTAGACCTTTAGGAAATCTTGTGCCCATTAAAAACATCCATTTTATTTCTCTCTGAAAGAGGATGTCTTTCAAATTTCCACCTCTTCTAGGTAGTTTGATTTTTTCAATGGCATTGACTTTCATGCCTTTCAAATCACCTGCATGTGCGTCGCGAAAATGTTGAGACACTCCTGATAATTTTCTTGTGGTGGCATTATTCACATCATAAATGTGTTCAGATATCCTCTTTCTGAGAGAACGACAAGTGCTGCCTATATATTGTAACTGGCAAATAGTACACGATATTAAATAAACCACATGGTCTGAACCGCAGTTTATGAGTGACATTATTTTATACGTTTTTTTGTCAGTAAATGAAGAAAAATCCTTCACATTTAACATATAACCGCATAGTCCACACGATCTGTGGCCACATTTAAACGAACCTGTACTAGGTAACCAATTGCCGGTATTTTTTTCTTTTTTAGTGGAACCGCACCTATTCATGTGATCACTAGGTGATAACATGGATCCCAATGTAATGTTCCTTTTTGAAACAAATTTAACTCCATTTTTTAAGATTTGATATAATGTGTCATCTGTAGATAAAATGGGTAAATATTTTTTGATAATTTTAATTACATCATAATAATTCTTACTGTATGTTGTTGAAAAAACAACTGACAATTCTTTCTGGGGACTCTCTTTGATTTTATTCATGTCCAAATATTGTGACCTACTCACTTTAGTTGCCTTGGTTTTGGCTTTCTGGAGATTTGTCATTTTATAACCTCTTGCCAAAAACCTTTTTTTCAATAGTGCTGCATTCCACCTCAAAACCATTTTGGGTGTTGCAACATCTCCTAGCACGGACATATTCACCTGTAGGGATGTTATCTATAACATGTTTTGGATGGCAGCTTCCCGCATGTAGTAGCGAGTTGCCTGATATAGGTTTTCTGTAAAGACTGCAATTAATTTCTCCATTATCACCTTTCCCATGGAATTGTATATCCAAAAAATTAATTTTTGATACGTCATGAAAAAAAGTGAAAAAAAGATTGTGGGCATTATTATTGATGTAAAATATAAAATCCTCAATTTTTTTATTTGGATTTTGCCATACAATAAGTACATCATCTATAAATCTCAGATATAATGCTATATCCGAGAAAAAAGGATTACATTGATTAAAAATATATTGTTCTTCCCACCAAAACATGAATATGCCTGCTAGAGAGGGGGAAAAACGTGCGCCCATTGAACATCCCTGCAACTGAATATATCCTTTATTCAAAAAGGTAAAATAGTTGTTCTTAAGTAAAAATTCAGTTACATCAACCAAATAATCTTGTAGTTCAAGTGAGTAGTCAGAATATTTTTTGAGCAAATCTTTCAAAGCTAAAATGGCAAGGGAATGTGGAATGGATGTATAAAGTGATTGCACATCACAAGTTAACCAACTGTAATTATCCTGCCATTTCATCTGAGAGATAATATTCAACACATGTTTGCTATCTAGGACATAGCCAGGAGACATTTTGGGAAGAAATTGAAGGTGGTTATCCAACCACTCTGCTAGATGTTCAGTATAAGAATCAATACCTGAGACAATCGGTCTCATTTTTGGGGGAAATTGGTTTTTATGTGACTTGGGTAAGGCATGCAATAGTGGTGTTAAACAATAAGAGGGATTAAGATAATCTCTCAATTTTTCATCCATTAAACCCAAATGTAAGCCTTCTTCTAGAATTTTTTCCAAGGATTTTTTTATATCTGCAGAGGGGTCATGATCGACTCTCCTGTAGGTATCACAATCCTGTAACATAGTCAATACCTCCCTTTCATAAAGTCCTGTATCCAAAACTACGACTGCCCCCCCCTTGTCAGAATTTTTTATTATGATGTTCAAGTTTTTTTGCAGGGAAATAACCGCATCCTTCTCAGTCTTAGACAAATTTTGAACCATAGGTTCTTGTAAATGAGAAAGAGCAGTTAATTCTTTTTCTACTATATTCTGGAAATCAGTCATCTGATCACACCTCGAAGGTATGGGATAAAAACTAGGATTAGGAACATTAAAGTGGGAAACCGCACAATGTGAATTAGATCTGGCACCACTATCACTTGACAAATCATGCAAATCTTGAAAAGCCATTTGTTCTTTGAATGACATAGGAGAGAAATAAGTGTCGGCTGATGCATTTGAAACATTAGGAACATTAGACCCATTTTCATCTTGAAAAAAGTGTTTTCTTACTGTTAATTTTCGGATGAACTTATTAACATCTAGTATTGTTTTAAAAAGATCAAACCTCTTATTGGGAACAAAATTTAAACCCCTTTTCAAAACACTTATTTCACTACTGTTTAAAATGCATGCCGACATGTTTATAACAGAAAAATTTGTATTATCAATATTCATTTCCTTTTCCCCCTCGTATAATGATTGTGTTGATACACATGACTTTCTATGTTTGCGGCCGCTCCTCCTTGTTTTTTTCGATTTTTTTGGAAAAACGGCTGGTTTTTCAAGTTTTTTGACACACTTGATGAAGTAGATGGGGTGTCAAAATTGTTATCGGACGTGTCAGTATTGTAATCTGTAGAGTCCACATCAGTCGTTTCAAAATCCGTAGAAGAAAAATTTACACGAGTGGAATTGTTGCGTCTTTTATTATTTTTCAATATGGATTTGGGACCAGCTTGAAAAAATCTCCTGGAATTGTGCCAATTGTAGATTTTATTATCCTCATAGTCCCTCAGATCACGAACAAACTTTTTTTCTTTGAATGCAGTGATTGTATCCTCAAGGGCAATGATTTTAACATTTATCTGGTCTTTCATGGTCTTATAAGCATCCAGACCTGAATATTGTGCAAGGGAAACTTCAATTTCTTTAATCTTATTCTCCAACACACCTATTTTATTTCGTTCTTGTTCTATAATTAATTGAATAAGTTTTTTGGAGCATTCAGATAAGATTGTATCCCATTTTGCAACAAATTCTTGGTTAAATTCAACTGTGGGTCTTTTATTCAGCCGAAGTCCCCTGGGAACCATGCTTTTGTCAAGATATGCTTGCAAGGTTTCGCTGTCCCACCAGGTACGAATTCTCGCTGACAATACTTTTTCTAATTCCCACATAATTTGGTTCATTTCTGTGTGCGTTTCCAAAGGGGTATCTTGCTTATTCAATGAAAACATTTTTGCAGCTCTCTCCATACGTAATCTATCTGAAGTAACAAAATTTTCACAATTCTGATTGCTATTAGCATCATTCATCTGGTCTTCCATTCTATGACACAATCTTGTAAGGAACTATAAGTCATGCAATTTCATCATATATAGTATACAATGTCTCTTTTTGAAAAGATCCAAGGCAATAATGATTGACTTACTAAAGGTTCCTGATCGTAGATCACAGGGAGCACGGGTATAGCAGCTCAAGATGAATAATGGAAAAAGGTTTTTTGCCCAGCTCACCTGTGCAATGGAAGCCAGTAATCCTGGGCTGTGCACGGAGAAGAGGTTTGGAGAGCCAGTCCATGTGCATTGAAAATGGTTGAAAGATTTCACCAGCACAAAACTCCAGGCACTTTGTTCTTTAAAATAAAAACTTCTTTATTTTCTTATCATTAAAAAGTCCATGCTATAGTGGTCAAGCCCATGTCAAAGAGGACGCGTTTCGAACATCCAGTTCTTATTCAGTCTCTAAACCATCTAGTCACAGAACTGTTTAAAAAGGGCTGAACCCAAACATGTGATCAAATGCAAGGAGAGAGCAAGACAATTACAAAAACATTAACCCCTTAAGTTGTATCACTCCATATAATGCTTATAACACTTATATACATACATAGTATTTAAGCAAGATTAATATGCAAACATCAATTCATTTCTTTTATTTAGACCTTTAGGAAATCTTGTGCCCATTAAAAACATCCATTTTATTTCTCTCTGAAAGAGGATGTCTTTCAAATTTCCACCTCTTCTAGGTAGTTTGATTTTTTCAATGGCATTGACTTTCATGCCTTTCAAATCACCTGCATGTGCGTCACGAAAATGTTGAGACGCTCCTGATAATTTTCTTGTGGTGGCATTATTCACATCATAAATGTGTTCAGAAATCCTCTTTCTGAGAGAACGACAAGTGCTGCCTATATATTGTAACTGACAAATGGTACACGATATTAAATAAACCACATGGTCTGAACCGCAGTTTATGAGTGACATTATTTTATACGTTTTTTTGTCAGTAAATGAAGAAAAATCCTTCACATTTAACATATAACTGCATAGTCCACACGATCTGTGGCCACATTTGAAAGAGCCTGTGCTAGGTAACCAATTGCCAGTATTTTTTTCTTTTTTAGTGGAACCGCACCTATTCATGTGATCACTAGGTGATAACATGGATCCCAATGTAATGTTCCTTTTTGAAACAAATTTAACTCCATTTTTTAAGATTTGATATAATGTGTCATCTGTAGATAAAATGGGTAAATATTTTTTGATAATTTTAATTACATCATAATAATTCTTACTGTATGTTGTTGAAAAAACAACTGACAATTCTTTCTGGGGACTCTCTTTGATTTTATTCATGTCCAAATATTGTGACCTACTCACTTTAGTTGCCTTGGTTTTGGCTTTCTGGAGATTTGTCATTTTATAACCTCTTGCCAAAAACCTTTTTTCAATAGTGCTGCATTCCACCTCAAAACCATTTTGGGTGTTGCAACATCTCCTAGCACGGACATATTCACCTGTAGGGATGTTATCTATAACATGCTTTGGATGGCAACTTCCCGCATGTAGTAGCGAGTTGCCTGATATAGGTTTTCTGTAAAGACTGCAATTAATTTCTCCATTATCACCTTTCCCATGGAATTGTATATCCAAAAAATTAATTTTTGATACATCATGAAAAAAAGTGAAAAAAAG